>NC_091950.1:417868708-418521208 GCF_031021105.1 Erythrolamprus reginae | reverse complement strand
GAATTCTGCCAGCATGGAAAAGAAGCCGCTGCCCTTTTGATTATTATTATTATTATTTTGCTGTAAGATGGCAACTAAGACCATCTGAAGATCTGATTTCCCTGTTGGCTTTCAAACGGTTTCCCTAATTTGATTCACCGCAGAAAGAAATTTGAAAAATAATGTAGATGGCTACCTATTTTAAAGCATGGAACTCTGACGGCAAATGCAATTGCTACTCTGTGTGAAAAGTTGGGTCCTGACTCCTCAATACTATATTAAAAACTTTTCATTTCTGGATGAAATCCCAGGGTCATGTGCTCACCATTTGTGACCTCCCTAGCCAGGTCCAACCAATAATGAGAGAAGCCAGATTTGCTTAACAACCATGTCATTCACTTAACAATTGCAATAATTAACTTAAAGAGGGAGGGTGAGGAATGGGGCTAATAATTTTCACTATGATTTAAAAGTTTAGAATTTAATCTTCCTTTTTTTGAAAAACAAACACCAAACAAAGCTTTTAAAAGTTGAAAGACATGGGGGGGGGGAAGGAATTACAGAACCTGGTTTATTGAAACTTGAACCTGGGTTGTTGAACAGTTGAATCTTGTTTGCTACAGTAAAGAGGTGTTTCCCAATCTTGGCAATTTTAAAAAGAGTGGACTTCAACTCCCAGAATTCCCCATCCAGCACGCCAATTGGTTGCATGCACCTAACAATTTTGGGAGTTGAAGTTGACATGGTTGAAAAACACTGTTGTAAAAAAATAATAATAATAATAATATGAAATTTGGAATGCATTTTATGATTGGCTTGAAAAAAGAAAATTTAAAAAGTTGTAAATATTTAACTCATTAAAGAGGTACTTTGTATGTAATACGTTAATATATACTTACTGGGTTTAAAAGGAAATACTGTATGTTATTGGGAAAGATTTTAGAAATACCGTATGTGAACTATAAAAATTATATAAACATAAACCGTTGATATCAATTGCTGTATGATAACCTTAGTGGTTATATTGTATAGTTGATTGCTTATTTGACCCCTATGACAATCATTAAATGTTTTAACCTCGTGATTCTTGACAAATGTCTCTTTTCTTTTATGTACACTGAGAGCATATGCACCAAAGACAAATTCCTTGTGTGTCCAATCAGACTTAGAAACATAGAAGATTGACGGCAGAAAAAGACCTCACGGTCCATCTAGTCTGCCCTTTTACTATTTCTTGGCCAATAAAAATTCTATTCTATTCTATTCTATGTTAATGTTCTGTTTGGGTGTGTCTTTTTTGTTTTTCATATTATTTTTAGTGTAAATAATTTAATACAAATTATTTTATTTTATTTTTAAAAAGAGAGAAACACTGTTGTAGAGGCTTAAGCATAACCTTATATTCATCATCCTCTTTTAACAACCTGTAATCCCTTATGGGGTGGAGTCTGGGCAATTGAATAAAGCTGAGAGTTTACTGGCCGGACGCCCTTCCTATTGCCAATGCAAACGTTTATTCAGCAGATATATGCTCATTGAGCCCAGAGAGAGAAATATCTGCCTCTACCTAGAATCAAACTCACAGCTCTACCTCTAGGCCACGGCACCACTTTTAAGCGTAACCTTACAATGACTGCTATAAAAATCATTACTTTCCAGACTTACTGCGTTCATCATAGCAAGTTGTGATGGATATGCTTTACAAGGGAAGAGAATTTTTACACCACCAATGGTGTATTCTGACGTTTGTAGTGCCATAATTGCTTTGGCTTATCAGGATGTCCACCTGCAAGAAAAAAGAAGCAAGTGTTTTAAATTAAATCTATAATAATAATAATAATGATAATAATGATAATAATGATAATAATGATAATAATGATAATAATGATAATAATGATAATAATAATAATAATAATAATAATAATAATAATAATAATAATGTGGTCGAAAATGAGCAAGCAAAACTACTGTGGGACTTCCAACTTCAGACTGACCGAACTCTGAAACGTAACACACCAGACATCCTGATTGTGGAGAAAAAGAAAGTATGGCTCATCGACATCACAATCCCGGGGGACAGCAGAATTGAGGAGAAGCAGCTAGAGAAATTAGTGAAATATGAAGATCTAAAAATTCAGCTGCAACGTCTCTGGCATAAGCCCGTGAAAGTGGTCCCAGTGGTACTTGGCACGCTGGGCGCAGTGCCAAAGGATCTCAGCGGACATTTGAAAACCATCGGAATTGACTAAATCTCCATCTGACACTTGCAAAAGGCCGCTTTACTGGGATCGGCAAACATAATTTGCCGCTACATCACTCAGTCCTAGATGCTTGGGAAGCACCCGACTGGTGATGAAATACGAAATCTAGCATAGTGATCTCGTTTGCTGTGTTGTATTGACATAATAATAATAATAATAATAATAATAATAATAATAATAATAATAATTATATATATATATATATTAGATTTGTATGCCGCCCCTCTCCGAAGACTCAGGGCGGCTCACAACACAAATCCTTTTAAATCCTTAAAATTTTATTAATATTGTTTCTTCATTGCTTATTTGACCCCTAAGACAATCATTAAGTGTTGTACCTCATGATTCTTGACAAATATATATTTTCTTTTATGTACACTGAGAGCATATGCACCAAAGACAAATCCCTGTGTGTCCAATCACACTTGGCCAATAAAGAATTCTATTCTATTCTATTCTAAACTTTTGAGTTCCGATTCAGCCTCAGGCACGAAAGCCAGCTGGATGACTTTGGCCAATCACCAGGAACCTGGGAGTTTTAGCTGTGACATAACTGGGTGACATTGGGCCAGTTACTCTCTCTTAATCCAACTCATCTCCCGGGTTTGTTGTGAAGATAGGAGGAGGAAGATGGATTGGATAAGTTCATCATCTTCAGTTATTTGTAAAAATCTAAAAAAGATAATTCATCAAAGAAAAACCAGAAAGTCCAGCTGCCTCCTGAAGAAAGCATCTTTGGCATAACCATGACCTGGTTGACTGAGAATCTCCACAAACCTTTAGCTAGACAATTTGGGATGAACACTATTTGGACCGGGACTCACTGCTCACAGTCACTCATGCCCTCATCACCTCGAGGTTCGACTACTGTAATGCTCTCTACATGGGGCTACCTTTGAAAAGTGTTCGGAAACTCCAGATCGTGCAGAATGCAGCTGCGAGAGCAGTCATGGGCTTACCTAGGTATGCCCATGTTTCACCAACACTCCGCAGTCTGCATTGGTTGCCGATCATATTTCCAGTCACAATTCAAAGTGTTGGTTATGACCTTTAAAGCCCTTCATGGCACTGGACCAGAATATCTCCGAGACTGCCTGCTGCCGCACGAATCCCAGCGACCGATTAGGTCCCACAGAGTGGGCCTTCTCCGGGTCCCGTCAACTAAACAATGTCGGTTGGCGGGCCCCAGGGGAAAAGCCTTCTCTGTGGCGGCCCCGGCCCTCTGGAACCAACTGCCCCCGGAGATTAGAACCGGGCATATACAATTTATGAATGGCATGTCTGGATGTATGTTTGTTTAGAAAATGGGGTTTTTAAAATATTTTTAAACAGTAATTTAGATTTGTTGTAAATTGTTTTCACTTTGTTGTGAGCCACCCCGAGTCTGCGGAGAGGGGCGGCATACAAATCTAAATAATCAATAAATAATAAATAAAATAAAGAGCTGAAACTGGCATCCACTCCATCTACAGTTTAACCGTTATTAAAGTCTTCAACTATTGGTGGAGGATTCTCCCAATGGAACCTGACAGACTCCCAAAAATGTGCTTAGAAGAACAGATGGGCACACCCAAACCCACTACATGAGTCAACCAACTTTCTCAAACCACCCTATATTTCGGTTTCTCAAGGCAACACCTGCTTTCAGCCGGACATCAGGCCAAGGCAATATTTAAACAAAGAGTTTTAGATGTTAATGCACAAACTGATATTGAGGCACTTGCTAAGTGCAGGTCACTGAAATGGTTAGCCAAGAACAAAACAGCCTTTCAGCTAGAAAAATACCTGACAATGGGTCTGAACCAATACCATAGAACAGCACTCACTAGAGCAAGATTTGAGCAGTTAGATTCTATGGTTAGATACGGACGATTCCACCAAGTACCATATTTTGAGAGAACATGCATTTGCGGTGCACCAGAAATAGAAGACATTGCACATGTGCTACTCAATTGTAAACTGTACTCCTCAGTAAGACCTCAGTATTTACAGCCCCTACTTGACAAAATCACACACTGGGACTGTAATAAACAATTATATTTTCTTCAGGGTACAAATATATATGTAGTTTCTAGAACCGCTAAGTTTATAGTCAGGGCTGTTCAGATGAGAATACGTTTTATAGAACATATTGGGGTGGCATGCAAAGGAGATGAACTCACTTAGGAATATTTTATATCAGTCTTAGATTTGTTTAATATAATCTTTTGCACGAGTTATATTCTCATGTTTTACTACTCAATTTTAGCATATTATACAGCATTTTAACTTATTATTTATTCAAATTCCCTCTATTTTAGCCAATTTTATTGTATTTTAACCAGTCACAGTTTTATGACGACCGGTGTGGTCCTTTTCCTCGCTTTGATATGGTCGATTGACTAATCAAATAAAGTTGATATTGATAGTGAACACTTTGAATGGTGTGGGAATAGGAACGGATTTCCAGAGGGAAAAATAGCAGACTACAGGACTACATGTAACCCTGAGGACACAGACAAACCTCCAAGTGCTTCAATGACTCTCTAAAATTGGATCTCAACCTCTCTAACGCCACAACCCCTTAATACTGTTCCTCATGTTGTGGTGACCCCCAACCATAAGTCTAGCACCAATTCGCTTTAAGATGATTGGCAGGAAGGTCAGAGGGTTACCCCCATGATTAAATCAATATCAAAAAAGCCTGCGGATGCAGTCGGATATGCATGGCAAAAAGAGACCTCAAGAACAGACGGTGAAGAGGAGCATTCATGTTTGAAATTCTCTCTGGTTTTAGTTTAGGCATTGAACTCAAAAATAAATAGCAACAGGTAATGTGAATGCTGAACCCCTTAAGAACTGGTTCGCGTTCGTCTGTCAAAAAAACAACTACCAAGCAAAGCCAAAATGTTAGCAATCGTCTCAAAACAATCCACATGGAAAAAAAAACCTACTCAGGACCATTTTAAAGAGATAACAAACTGAGTGGAACTATGCCAGGAAAGAAAGATAAATGTTCCATATAGTTGCATTTCTTGGTCCAATTGTGCAATTGGCGCAGTTCTAGAACCTGTCATGTTTTTGGCTGGGTTAGGGTTATTTTTAGTTTGTCCAGGCTGTTAATTTTCTTATTTTTAACTTGTTCTATTTTTGTTTATTCAATTTTTATGGCCACTGATCTCAGAAAATGACCCTGGGTGGCAACTAATCTTGATGTCTAGGGCAGAGGTTCCCGACCCACAATCTGTGGACTGTGGCACCAGTATGTAGCATTTAAGTCCCACAGAGTTGGCCTTCTCCGGGTCCCGTCGACTAAGCAATGTCGTTTGGCGGGACCCAGAAGAGCCTTCTCTGTGGCGGCCCCGACCCTCTGGAACCAGCTCCCCCCAGATATCAGAGTTGCCCCCACCCTCCTTGCCTTTCGCAAGCTCCTTAAAACCCACCTGTCGTCAGGCATGGGGGAATTGAAATTTCCCTTCCCCCTAGGCTTATAGAATTTATACATGGTATGCTTGTATGTATCAGTGGTTCTTTAAATTGGGTTTTTTTTAGATTATTTTTAATATTAGATTTGTTTACTTTGTCTTTTTTTATTGTTGTTAGCCTCCCCGAATCTTCGGAGAGGGGTGGCATTCAAATCAAATCAAATCAAAAAATAAATAAATAAATTTCAGCAATTGGGCAATGGAAACAACCGATTCCCCATCTACGGAATGGGAATGCAGGTTGTATGCGAAAGCACACCTCTCCGGTCCACAGAAAATCCTCTCTCCATGGAATCAGTCCATGGTGTCCAAAAGATTGAGGGGTGGGCCATTTGCCTATGGAGATTCTCAGTCATCCAGATCCTGATTGTCTCAAAGGTACTTTTTCAAAAGCTAACTGGACAAAAACTCCACTTGTCTTTTGGAAAAGCACCTGTGGGACGACCAATAAGTTTTAATTGTTTCAATTGTCTATTTGATATCTTGCAAGGTGTCCAGGGTATTTGGTATAGTTATTAATATTGTTGGTCGCACACTCAGCCAGATATTTAGACTGCATTTGGTTTTTTAATTCACCTATAGCATCCTTCCCAAAGAATTGGGGCAGGCAAATGACGTTGTTGGATGGCCCTTAAATATATCATCTCAGAATGTCAGCTCTTCCAACTAAAGCTGCCTTTTGCAATTGACTGGTGGTGAATTTGTCAATGCCGATGATGTTACAGCGAAGCTCCAGATATTTTGAGATTGCATTTGATGCGTCTATCACTATTGTTACTGCCTTTGCTTTCTTTTGCCACAGTCATTCCCTTTCTATTTGTGGGTCTTTGTATTTCGTTACCTTCTCCAGTTCTTTCTCTTCCACTGTCTGCAGGTACTGCCACATCCACTATCTTAACATTTTTAGTCTTTTGTCTTTTCACAATAATTATTAAGTCTGAGGTTAGGGTTAGGGTTAGGGTTACCTGTCAGTTTGTATTCTAAAGTCCCAGTCTTCATTTTAAATGTTTTTCTCCATTTTATGATCCCACCAGTGTTTGCAAATGATATTTCTTGCAGTTCTTCCAATGCAGTTGTTGCTACTTTGACATGCCGCTGCTTGTAGTCAGCTTACATAATCTCTTACTGTGGTTTGTTGCACTTTCAGGCAGATGTGTAGATAGGATTTGGCATTTTATATTCATCTTTCATTCATAGGCAGATGTGGATGTTTATTTTATTTACAGTATTTGTTTTGTCACGTATGGATTGGTGGTATACAAAGATATAATATTTATATACATACTAGTAAAAGAGAAACATTAGGACAGGGGACGAAAGGCACATTGGTGCACTTATGCACGCCCCTTACTGATCTCTTAGGAATTGGGAGAGGTCAACAGTGGAGAGCCTAAGGGCAAAGTTTTTGGGGTTAGGTGATGATATTAGAGTGTTAGTGAGTTTCATGCATCAACTACTCAGTTACTAAAGTCATGGTTTACTTTAGGTTTGGATCTGTTGTGTGCTCATGTGTTGTTGTGGTTGAAGCTGAAGTAGTCGTTGACATGAAGGACGTTGTAGCAAATGATGTTATAGGCTATGGTAAGGTTGTGTTTAAAATGACATAGTTCTAAGCTTTTCATGTCATGAAAAGTATTATTACTAGTATTATATTTCATTCCATCTTTTATACACACACAGAGACACACGGAGATTTGAATATTATTGAACCGACTGTGGAGAATTAAAATTAAATAATTAATGAAGGTTAGGCTGCCCCAAACAAATTTTAGCAGGGTTTTTTTTTTCTTTTAAGGAATTGATGCACCAGAAAAAAACAAACTTGACTTGAGGGATGGTGGTTTCTTTCCACCGCCCCTCCCCCACATGAAAATTTAGACTTTTAATTCATTAAACGCTGGAGGGAGCTTTTCTTTTATCCCCCCCCCCCGCCACCTCCTACGCCCCACTTTTCGATCCTTCAAAAATCCTTTTATGACGGAGAAATTGCAAGGCGCAATGACGAGCGCGGCTTGAAACAATTCCACCTCTCCCTTCGGAATGGAAGAGTCCAAAGGTGCTGCACTCTCCCCCCGCCCCCACCCCGCCTGCCATCCGCTGTTTGGACTCGTCCAACGCGGCGAAGCCAATACGTGCCCCTCTTCTCAGCGCGCGCATGGACATTTACCTCAAGATTCCAAGCGCTTCTTCTCTCTCTTTCTCCAATTTCGAGCCTTCCTTCCCGCCTCGGCTGCGTCCGCCCCCTTCCGGCTTTTCTTACCAATCAGTGGCGAGCTGGAAGCACCAACGAGAGCGGCCCGCTAGCGCGGCTTCCGGTATCCTTCGGTTGCCTAGATACCTTGAGGCCTAGCGGTCCTGGGCTTCGTTTCTGAGACAGCGTAATAAATTTCCCGTCGAGGCGGCGTGAATTCCGCCAGACTTTCCAAAGCATTTGAGGAAATCACGTTCAGTTGGCTGCGAGAAGGACCCCTGAGGAAGGAAAAAGGCCTTTCGAATTGGTAAAGGCCTTGAACTTTGACACCGATGGGCAGTGGATTATGGGAAAAACTGGCAACTTCAAATCTCAACCAACAAATGCTCTGTATTACACAATGGCAAAAAAAAATCAGAATACAAAATACTAACTTGGAGGAAAGGAACTTGTAGATGACCCGCACTCTGTCAAAGACCTTGGAGTACTGTACTCATATTCAATTACCTAAGTGCTAGAGCCCACTGTAACAACATTACCAAAAAAGCACTAAGAGTTGTTAATCTAATCTTATGTAGCTTCGTCTCTGGAAATATTACATTGCTAACCAGAGCATACAAAACATTTGTTAGGCCAATTCTGGAATACATCTCACCTGTCTGGAACCCACGCTGCATAGTAGACAATACAATCAAGAGTGTCCAGAAATATTTCACAAGAAGAGCCCTTCATTCCTCTGCTTGCAACAGAATACCTTATTCCACCAGACTTGAAATACTGGGATCAGACAATTTTCAATTACATCGCCTCTGATCTGATCTAAATATACAGTAGTTCATAAAATCATATACCATAATGTCCTTCCTGATAATGACTACTTTGCCTTCAACCGCAGCAATACATGAGCATGTAATAGATTCAAACTAAATGTAAACAGCTCCAAACTCGACTGCAGAAAATACGACTTCAGCAACAGAGTGATGAATGCCTGGAATGCACCACCTGACTCTGGTTTCTTTCCTAAAAACTTTAACCTTAGATTGTCTACGGTCAACCTCTCCGTTTCTAAGAGGTCTCTAAGGAGCATGCATAAGCGCGCCATTGTGCCTACTGTCCTATTCTATGGTTACTTTTTACTTATATTTATACAAACTACTTGCCAATCCTATACATGTTTGACAAATCCTATACATGTTTGACAAATAAATAAAATAAAAATAAATAAGAGGGTTAAAGATTGATGACATACTTCTCAACTTCAACACCTTTAAAGCGTGTGGACTTCAGCTCCCAGAATTCCCCAGCTATGGTTGCAAAACGTTGGTTTATTCCACTGCCCTTGCTTGCTCTTCAGTCTTGCCTTTCCCCTCTCAAACAGCTTGTGCTGATTCTATCCTTATAATGTATTTTTTGCAGAGAAATCCAAGTAGTCCTCAATTTACAACCTTTTGAAATTAGAATGGCATTGAAAAAGGAGACTTTCAATGAGTCCTCCCACTTATAGACAACTAGTATTATTATTATTATTATTATTATTATTATTATTATTATTATTATTATTAGATTTGTATGCCGCCCCTCTCCTGAGACTTGGGGCAGCTCACAGCATACAAATCCAATAAATAAATAAATAAATAAATAAATAAATAATAAATAATAAAAAACAATGTACAATAACAAATCTAATAACAAATCTAATATTTAAAAATATCTAAAAAACCCTTATTTAAATACAAGACATACACACAAACATACCATACATAAAATATAAAGGCCAGGGGGAGACATCTCAATTCCCCCATGCTTGACGGTAGAGATGGGTCTTAAGAACTTTACAAAAGGCAAGAAGGGTGGGGGCAATCCTAATCTCCGGGGGGAGCTGGTTCCAGAGGGTCGGGGCCGCCACAGAGAAGGCTCTTCCCCTGGGTCCCGCCAGACGACATTGTTTAGTCGACGGGACCCGGAGAAGGCCGACTCTGTGGGACCTAAACGGTCGCTGGGATTCGTGCGGCAGAAGGCAGAAGAAGAACTATGACAGTATACAGAGAGTCCTATGCAGGGGCGGATTCCCATTTCTGTTGCTACTGGTGCGCTATGCGCACAGCTTTGCTTCTGCATGCATGCATGCGTGTCCCAGTGTTTTTGCTTCTGTGCATGCAGAAAATTGCATTGCAGCGAAAATTGCGCTGCGTGCGCACATAAATCTCTCATGCATGTGTCCCTTCATGAGACTGCTTCCTGTGCATGCGCAGAGGCAAAAACATGTTGGGATACGCACGTACGCATGCAGAAGCGAAGTTATGCACACTTTTCAATTTTCGCTACCAGGGCACCATCCTTATCTATACTGGTAGCAACCCAATACTGGTCCTATGATCAAAATTGGGGTGCCTGGCAACCCACAGGTACAAGTAGTCCTCAACTTACGACAGAGTGACTGTTCAGTTATCCGGGCATTGAAAAAAGTGGTTGATGACCACTTTTTACACTTATGACCGTCGCAGCATCCCCATAGTCACTGGGTTTACATTCGGATGCTCAACAACTGACTCACATTTAGGATGGTTGCAACATCCTGTGGGTCAAGTGTTCCTCTTTTGCAATCTTCTGACAAGCAAAGTCAATGGGGAAAAGGCTTATTTAATAACCATGTTACTAATTAAAGAACTGTAATAATTCACTTAACAAATGCGGTGGGAAAATGGGGCAAAACTCACTTAACAAATTTCTCACTTACCAACATAAATGTTGGGCTCAACTGTGGTCATAACTTGAGGACTACCTGTTATTTACAAGGGTGGCAGCACCCCAGATCGCATGATCGCCATTTGTAACTTTCCCAGCCAATTCACAACAAGCAAAGTCAATTCAATGAAGTTTTGACACAATTCTTGCCACCTTATGGTAACCTTACAGTGACATCTTGTGGAGAGAAATAGAGTTGTGGAGAAAATAATACTTGTAGGTGGCTCTCCAGAGTACCAACATCTATATACTGTACAGTAGTATTCAAAAGACAGAATAAAAAAGCCAAAAAGGAAACAAAAAGACCAAAATACCTCTTTCACCAGCAATCAACATCCAGATGAGCAGCAGTTTTTTTACCCTCTAAGCCACAAGTTCTCCTCCCTTATCAGCTGAGCCAGGGGAAAGATTAAATGTTTTTCTGTTGTCATCTGGTACACCCAAATGCTCCCTCCCATATTTGGGTATACCAGTTGACTCAACAGAAAAACATTTTTTGAGATATTATATATACATGTACATACATACATACATACATACATACATACATACATACATACAGTACCATATATACATACATACATGCATGATTTTCATTATTAGCAATATGTTAATTAGCAATATGTTGCACACACCTCAAAAAATGTCTCTCTTCTCTCTGTCTCTCTCTTTATATATATATATATATATATATACAGTGGTACCTCGAGATACGAGTTTAATTCGTTCCGGACCTGGGCTCTTAAGTCGAGCAGCTCTTATCTCGAACGACTTTCCCCCATAGGAATTAATGTAAATAATTTTAATTGGTTCCAGCCCTCAAAAAACTCACAAAGTTAGTCTAAATTATGCAGAAAGACATGTTTTTAATGAAGAAATGTACATGTACATATAAATGAATAATGAAGTTTCTTTCACTTAACTTGTAAACTTTCTTAAACTTTTAAATTTACATATGTTCAACTTCTCTGCCACCCAATCCTGTAGGACAGAGGTCCCCAACCCTTTTTGCACCAGGGACCGGCTTTAAGCGATCAAGAGAGGAATGGGTGAATGAATGGACGGAGGGTGGGAAGGAAGGAAGGAAAGAGGGAAGGGACAGGAACAGAGGAAGGAAGCAAGGAAACTTATGAAAGGGGAGAGTAAGAGAGGAATGAGTGAAGGGAGGGAGGGAGGGAAGAAGGTGGGAAGGAGAAAGAAAAGAAGAAATAGAGGAAGGGAAGGTAAAAGAGAGAAAGAAAAAGAGCAAGAAAGAAAGAAAGAAAGAAAGAAAGGGGGAAGGGACAGGAACAGAGGAAGGAAGCAAGGAAACTTATGAAAGGGGAGAGTAAGAGAGGAATGAGTGAAGGGAGGGAGGGAGGGAGGGAAGAAGGTGGGAAGGAGAAAGAAAAGAAGAAATAGAGGAAGGGAAGGTAAAAGAGAGAAAGAAAAAGAGCAAGAAAGAAAGCTGCAAGCACCCCCCCCGAGCCCCCCAGGCCGGCTGCAACCTTTTAAAACACGCGCGCCGCTTCGCAGCTGTCTCCTGAAGCCGAACGCGGAAGTTAGCGTTTGGCTTCAGGAGACAGCTCCTTGGCGCTTGTATCTCGAATTTGGGCTTGTAAGTAGAACAAAAATATCTCTCCCCTCCCAGCTCTTATCTCGAGTTGCTCTTAAGTAGAGCAGCTCTTATGTCGGGGTTCCACTGTATATATATATATATATATATATATATATATATATATATATATATATGTGTGTGTGTGTGTGTCACATGTTTTTTTGCTGAATTTGAAAATTAAGGGAGACTAGGATAGATCTATTTCGGCCTTATTTTGGTCTCATCAGCTAGCCATACCCACTGGGACTTGAACCTGCAATCTTTGCCTTGTAAGGCAGAGAATTATCCTCTAAGCCAGAGGTCCCCAACCGCCGGTCCGCGGACCGGGACCGGGCCGTTGGAGCTTTTCAGCCGGTCCGCGGCGCCAGGGCCCCCTCGGCCTTTCCGCATCACCAGCGGCGCTCCCCCCGCCAGCCAGCCAAGCCCCGCGCCCGCCGGAACCGGCTCCTCGCTCTCCCCCCGCCGCCCGCCGCGTTTGCAGGAGGTGGGGAGGGTTGGGCGGCCCGCCAAGGCCAGGAGGGACGCCGCTGCCCCCCCCCCCTCCTTCCCTCTCTCCGCCCGCCGCTGCACCTCCTTGACAACGAGAGGAAATGCCGGCAAAGGCTTTCCTCAGCGGAGGCCGGCGAAGGTGATATTGAATGTCGGGGGAGAACGGGTATTTGCACGCGCTCCCTATCTCCCTGCTAGCCCACTCGGAATATTCAAAATAAGAAAAACCTTTGCCGGCGAAGGCTTTTCTTATTTTGAATATTCCGAGTGGGCTAGCAGGGGGATAGGGAGCGCTTGCAGCCGCCCGTTCTCCCCCGACATTCAATATCACCTTCGCCGGCCCCGCCTCTCCTCCAAACCCCCTTGCTGAGAGCCCGGGGCGAAAGTGCTCTCGCAAAGGTGAGGCGGGCACGGCGTGCGCGCGTCATCGCTGAGAAGAATGGAGAGAGAACGAGAGTGAGTGAGAGCAACAGACAGCAAGATAGAGAGAAAGTGAGAAAGAGAGAGTGAGAAAGGGGGGGGGGAGAGAAAGAGATAGCAAGAGAGAGAACAAGAGAGAGAAAGAGCGTGAGAAAGAAAACAAGAAAGAGTGAGAGAGAGAGAAAGCAAAAGAGACAGAAAGAAAACAAGAGAGAGAAAGTGAGAAGAAGAGAGAGAAAGAGGGGGAGAGAGAGAGAAAGAGAGAGGGGGGAGAGAGAGAAAGAGAGGGAGAGGGAGAAAGAGAGAGGGAGAGGGGGGAGAGATAGCAAGAGAGGGAGAGAGGGAAAGGGGGAGAGAGGGGGAGAGAAAGAGAGAGGGAGAGAGAGAGGAGATAAAGGAAGAGGAGAGAGAGAAAGGAAGAGAAAGAAAGAAAGAGGGATAGAAAGAGAGAGAGAGTGAGAGATGCTCAGTGAGCCTTTCTTTGAAGTTGCCTTTCTTTCTTTCTCTTTCTTGCTTTCTTTCTTGCTCTTTTTCTTTCTCTCTTTTACCTTCCCTTCCTCTATTTCTTCTTTTCTTTCTCCTTCCTACCTTCTTCCCTTACTCTCCCCTTTCATAAGTTTCCTTGCTTCCTTCCTCTGTTCCTGTCCCTTCCCCCTTTCTTTCTTTCTTTCTTTCTTTCCTTCCTTTCCTCCCTCCATTTCTTGCTTTCCTTTTCCTTCCTCCCTTCCTTCCTCCCTCATTCCCTTCTTTCACTCCTTCCTCTCTTACTCTCCCCTTTCACACCTTTCCTTGCTTCCTTTGCACCCTTCTTTTGTTCCTGTCCCTTCCCTCTTTCCTTCCTTCCTTCCCACCCTCCGTCCATTCATTCACCCATTCCTCTCTTGATCGCCCCTTTTACGGCGCCGCTGACAGCTAGCTTCCCCCCCCCCTCCCCCTCACCGGGCCATGGAAAACTGGTCTACCTTAAAGCCGGTCCCTGGTGCAAAAAAGGTTGGGGACCTCTGCTCTAAGCTACAGTATCCAATCCCTTCAACTATATATATATATATATATATATGATTTCGTAGATTTTCACGGGTATATGTATGTAGATTGTTCTGAGTTCGGGTTTTGCCCCGTGTAATATTTTGAGTGTCTATGCGACGTTTCGGTGAAATCACATTCACCATCATCAGGCTGAAGTTGTAAGCTTCGTGCTGCTGCAACTGCCATTTGTTCATTATAAATAGTGGTGGGGGTGGAGATTTGGTTTGAATGTAGCAAGTAGATTGGGTGGCTAGGTTTTAATGATTTGATTGGTTGGTGGAATCACATTTAGTTGAAGGATTGACATGGTGATGATTAGGATGTGTTTTTTTGTTTAGGGCTGGTTTCCAAATTTCTGGTAGGCGGGACGTGTCATCTCGTTTGTTCATGCTGAGGGGGTGTTTTTCTATCTCTATGGCTTCCATGATTATTCTTTTGTATAGGTGTTGTTTTGGAGAGTAATTTAGTTTTTTCGAAGTCAATTTCATGTCCTGTTTTTTTAATGTGCTGGAAAAGGGAGGAAGTTTTTTCTTCTTTTTTGACTGCATTTTTATGTTCTGCAATGCGTGCGTTTATTCTTCAATTAGTTTGTCCAATGTATGTGGCTGCACATGTTTTGCATGGTATTTCATAGATTCCTTGATTTTCAAGTTGGATTTTGTCTTTTGGGTTTCTTAGGATGTTGGATATTTTCTGGTTAGTGACAAATGAAGTTTTGATATTATGTTTGTGGAGAATTTTGCTAATTTTGTCTGTGGTGCCTTTAAGGTAAGGGAGGAGGGTGATGCCATTATCCTGTTCTTTGTCTTGATTTTGGGGGGATGTCTCTTTTTTGATTTGGTTTGTAATATGGAAACCAGAAATTTGGAAACCAGCCCTAAACAAAAAAACATATCATAATCAAAGGGCTACCTTTGAAAAGTGTTCGGAAACTTCAAATCATGCAGAATGCAGCTGCGAGGGCAATCATGGGCTTTCCTAAATATACCCATGTCACACCAAGACTCTGCAGTCTGCATTGGTTGTCGATCAGTTTCCGGTCACAATTCAAAGTGTTGGTTATGACCTATAAAGCCCTTCATGGCATCGGACCAGAATATCTCCGGGACCGCCTTCTGCCGCACGAATCCCAGCGACCTGTTAGGTCCCACATAGTTGGCCTTCTCCGGGTCCCGTCGACTAAACAATGTCGTTTGGTGGGACCCAGGAGAAGAGCCTTCTCTGTGGCGGCCCCGACCCTCTGGAACCAGCTCCCCCCGGAGATTAGAACTGCCCCCACTTGCCTTTCGTAAAGTTCTTAAGACCCATCTCTGCCGTCAGGCGTGGAGGAACTGACACATCTCCCCCGGGCCTATACAGTTTATACATGGTATGTTTGCTTTTAATAATGAGTTTTTTAGTGTTTTTTAAATTATTAGATTTGTTGTTACATTGTTCTTGTTATTGTTGTGAGCTGCCCTGAGTCTATGGAGAGGGGCGGCATACAAATCTAATAAATAATGATAATGATGATGATGATGATAATAATAATAATAGTAATAATAATAATAATAATAATAATAATAATAATAATAATAATAATAATAATTTTTAAAAATCTTGGTCTCCAAAGAGTTTTTATTTATTTGGGAACAGGAGCAAGCATTCTCAAGGTGTATTTAGAACAGACTTTCAATCTGTCTGAAAAATATTGGGGTCCCTGTTCCTACAAACTTCCAATATTTCCTGTTTTGTGTGAGTTGGATCTGTTTGAGTACATAAGAACCCCTATACAGAGAATCTGCTACGGCTGTACAAAAGACATTGTTGTTTTTTTAAAAGGAAGAATGAATAGAAAAACTACACCTGTATGTACAGTAAGAAACATATTCTTTCCAATGAATCTCTTTGAAACCAAATACTTAACCAATTGCACTTTAAAACACTGCAGCCATTTTGAAACTGCAGCCAAGACAAACAAAAACTTTGTACAAATATCTACAAGGCCACCAATCTATACGATTAAAACCTGCATTCTAATACAGGGGTTCTCAACCTTGGGGTCAGGAGGACCCCTTTGGGGGTCAAATGACCATTTCACAGGTGGAAAAAGACAAATTTCCAATGGTGTTAGCAACTAAAGCTTCTATTCTGGCATCTTGGAACATATTTTTACAATCCAACCAATCAGGCGTTTACAGGGGGGTGTCCCTCTGACCTCTTGCCAATCAGCTTAAAGATCTGTTGGAAGAATTGGCGCTAAACTTATAGTTGGGGGTCACCATAAGATGAGGAACTATATTAAGGGGTCGCGGCATTAGAAAGGTTGAGAACCACTGTTCTAATACATCTTGACACTACATACAAAAAAAGTAATAATATTAGTTTGTACCACTGATATTAGTCATCTCAGCAAAATTACGCTAAATTATCCGAAGGCTAACGTTATTTGGACTTTTTGAGGAATTGATCCAACAGTTTTAGACTCTCAACTGACCAAGGATTGATTCTTATTCCAGGTAACCTGAATACTTTTTCCCTATTAATGTAACATACAGATTTGTGTTTTGTTCTTCAATCATTAAAACACGCACACATGCACACATGACCCACCCATCCCCAAAACATCTACACCTGTCAAAGACTGGGCTCAAAGTAATGGATAAAAGAACAATGAGTACAAAATATTTTAGTAGATAGCAAAACATTAAGATTTGCCAGAAAAGAGGGATGTAATTCCTTCTCCAAAAATACCTTCCTCACCGGGACTGGAAACTGCAGTTTACTGTTTCCAAATGTAAAATAATGCAAAAGGAATCCTCAATCTGAGTATTGCATTGGCAGTTCTGTGTTAGCAAAAACTTCAGAAGAGAAGGATTTAGGGGTAGTGATTTCTGACAGTCTCAAAATGGGTGAGCAGTGTGGTCAGGCGGTAGGAAAGGCAAGTAGGATGCTTGGCTGCATAGCTAGAGGTATAACAAGCAGGAAGAGGGAGATTGTGATCCCCTTATACAGAGCGCTGGTGAGACCACATTTGGAATAATACTGTGTTCAGTTCTGGAGACCTCACCTACAAAAAGATATTGACAAGATTGAACGGGTCCAAAGACGGGCTACAAGAATGGTGGAAGGTCTTAAGTATAAAACGTATCAGGAAAGACTTCATGAACTCCATCTGTATAGTCTGGAGGACAGAAGGAAAAGGGGGGACATGATCGAAACATTTAAATATGTTAAAGGGTTAAATAAGGTTCAGGAGGGAAGTGTTTTTAATAGGAAAGTGAACACAAGAACAAGGGGACACAATCTGAAGTTAGTTGGGGGAAAGATCAAAGGCAACATGAGAAAATATTATTTTACTGAAAGAGTAGTAGATCCTTGGAACAAACTTCCAGCAGACGTGGTTGGTAAATCCACAGTAACCGAATTTAAACATGCCTGGGATAAACATATATCCATTGTAAGATAAAATACAGGAAATAGTATTAGGGCAGACTAGATGGACCATGAGGTCTTTTTCTGCCGTCAGTCTTCTATGTTTCTATGTTTCTGCCACACGAATCCCAGCGACCGATTAGGTCCCACAGAGTTGGCCTTCTCTGGGTCCCGTCGACTAAACAATGTCGTCTGGCGGGTCCCAGGGGAAGAGCCTTCTCTGTGGTGGCCCCAACTCTCTGGAACCAGCTCCCCCCGGAGATTAGAACTGCCCCCACCCTCCTTACCTTCCGTAAACTCCTTAAAACTCACCTCTGCCGTCAGGCATGGGGGAATTGAGACATTCCCCCCTCCCCCGGGCCTATACAATTTATGTATGGTATGTTTGTGTGTTTGTATGGTTTAATAATGGGTTTTTTAAATTTTTTAAATTCATTAGATTTGTTGTGAATTGTTTTATTGTATGTTGTGAGCCGCCCCGAGTCTACGGAGAGGGGCGGCATACAAATCTAATAATAATAATAATTGAAAAACTGTTGATATCAGTTGATATGATAATTTTTTAAAAAATTCTTGATGGAAAACAAAAATCATTAGATTTTTGTCAATGTGGGGAAAAATGGTGTTGGGCAGACTGGCCAATGGTGAGAAAAAGTATGGTAATCGGGAGTTAGGCTGGCCAAAAATTTCCATCACCAAATTTCCCTCTCCTTCTCTCTCCCTTTTTCCTCTCTCCATTTTTCCCTCTCCCTCTTTTTTGCCTCTCTCTCTCTCCCTCTATTTTTTCCTCCCTCCCTCTCTCCTTATTTCTCTCTCCTCCCTCCCTTCCTCTCCATCCCCCCCCCAGCTTCCTCTCACAACTCTTTATGAAGTCATTTCCACAGATTAAGGTTTTATCTGAAACTTAAAACCTTTCAGCTTTAATCCAAGATATGGTGGAGCCAAGCAAAGAAATATAACACTTTTTTCTTTTCTTTTTACAAAAGGCGAATCCAATTCTCCAAATGGCGTTACATTACACATCGGCAACCATGGTTTGTGTGGCCTCCTCTCTTTGAAATGCAAAGAAACCTGGATTCCCTGTCCCTTGACCCATAATCCCCTTCTCTGAATCTCCAACCAAGTTGGCTTGTCTGAAGAGAACAGATCTTAATCGCTCCAGTCTAAGATATGCTTTCTCTGAAAGCAGCAGTGGTTGACTTGTGGTTAATGCCGCACTGGTGAAAAAGTTTCCCACATTTCCAGACAGTCCTCAGTTCAAATCCACGTACATCCTGCGATTTTGCGACGGCTCGACACCATCCAGATGTGCTCAAATGGCCCCGACGCTCATGTTAATGATTTCAACGAAGGTATTTTCAATGCAGTGACAGAGCTGGACGTTGGGGTCTGTGCTAGGGGTCCCTCCTCCGGCTTTGTGGGTGGCAAGAAGTCTCGTCTGTTCGGTAGGCTTTTCCTTCAGTTGCTGGAGGCCTAGGGGTAAACATTCATTGCAAATAGAGGGAGAAATGACAAAGTTAAACATGGGAGAATGGAAGCACTCAGATTGTTAAGGTACCAGGTAGCGTCCAAACTAAATCAGAGTCCAAGTCAAAATACTCCTCAAAGTTCCAATTTATTACCGATAAGGTCCCACAGATTTGGCCTTCCCCGGGTCCCGTCGACTAAACAATGTTGTCTGACGGGCCCCAGGGGAAGAGCCTTCTCTGTGGCGGCCCCGGCCCTCTGGAATCAACTTTCCCCAGAGATTAGAACTGCGCCCACCCTCCTTGTCTTTCATAAATTCCTTAAGACCCACCTATATTGCCAGGCATGGGGGAATTGAGATGTCTCCCCCAGGCTTATATAGTTTTATGTATGGTGTGCTAGTGTTGCATGGTTTTTAAATGCTGGGTTTTTAATATGTTTTCTTTTAAATATTAGATTTGTCACATTGTACATTGATTATTATTGTTGTGAGCTGCCCCGAGTCTGCGGAGAGGGGCGGCATACAAATCTAATAAAAAATTATTATTATTATTGTTATTATTGTTATTATTGTTATTATTACTATTATTACTATTATTACTATTATTATTATTGCCCGGAGCCATCCTGGCACCTAAACTGAGAAACTTGAATCTGAGATTCCCACCCTGAGTTTACATCCCCTGTCCCCCACCCACAAACTTGTCACGTTGCCCACTCAGATGGTGCCAGTGTGGCAGGTCCTCCTTCTGCTTCCTCCCAGGTGGGTGAGCATAGGATGACCTTGAACCCCTCGAAAGAATGCTTTGTGGCTGCACCCGTTCCCTCGTGAAAATCACCCCTCCCAAGTCCCCATAAACGTCAGGCCTTCTATAGATAGTGTGGTGAACAGTTAATTTATCACCAACGTCTGCATGATATTAGATCAGGGTTGAAAAGCTCCCAGTTCCCTCGTGCCTATCGGTCGCCGAAGAGCCGTTTGCAAGGGGAGCGTGAGACTCTGCCACCATTGGGATTCTTTTACCCTCTGCACATGCCCAGAAGGCTTCGCACGAGCCAGTAGCATTTAACTCCTATCTGTGCCGGGGTGGCACAGTGGTTAGAGTGCAGCACTGCAGGCTACTTCAGCTAACTGCTAGCTGTAGTTCAGCAGTTCAAATCTCACCACCGGCTCAAGGTTGACTCAGCCTTCTGTCCTTTCCAGGTCAGTCAAACGAGGACCCAGATTGTTGGGGGCAAGAGGCTTACTCTGTAAACTGCTTAGAGAGGGCTGTAAAAGCACTGTGAAGCGGTATATAAGTCTAGATGCTATTGCTGTCATGATTGTCATGAACTAAGACATCTCCCCCAGGCTTTTTATATTTCATGTTTGGTGTGTATGTGTTGTATGGTTTTTAATTATTGGGGTTTTTATATATTTTTATTATTAGATTCATCCCATTGTTACACTGTTTTTATTACTGTTGTGAGCCGCCCCGAGTCTTCGGAGAGGGGCGGCATACAAATCTAATAAATAATAATAATAATAATAATAATAATAATAATAATAATAATGATAATGGTGTGCCGGAACTACCATTTACCAGTGGCAAAGAACTGGTGGGATCATAAGCCTGAAAAAGTGATTGAAAATGAGCAAGCAAAACTACTGTGGGACTTCCGACTTCAGACTGACCGAATTCTGAAGCATAACACACCAGACATCTTGATTGTGGAGAAAAAGAAAGCATGGATCATCGACATCGCAATCCCAGGAGACAGCAGAATTGAGGAGAAGCAGCTAGAGAAATTAGTGAAATACGAAGATCTAAAAATCGAGCTGCAACAACTCTGGCATAAGCCCGTGAAAGTGGTCCCAGTGGTACTTGGCACGCTGGGCGCAGTGCCAAAGGATCTCAGCAGACATTTGAAAACCATCGGAATTGACAAAATCTCCATCTGTCAATTGCAAAAGGCCACTTTACTGGGATCGGCAAACATAATTCACCGCTACATCACGCAGTCCTAGGTGCTTGGGAAGCGCCCGACTGGTGACGAAATACAAAATCCAGCATAGTGATCTCGTTTGCTGTGTTGCACTGACATAATAATAATAATAATAATAATAATAATAATAATAATATTAGCTGCAAGAAAGCCACCGAGCTTAGAGAGCACCACAAACTCCCTCCTCAATTACAGTCACAAGTAGCTAAAATCACTACAACCAAAGACAGGAGGAGGCCAAGGGCAAGCAAAGAAGACTAAAACCGTTGGGACCCAATGGCTTACGTGTAATAATCGGGTCAAAATCCCTCGTTTCTGTGGCAACGTCGGAAGCGCAAACTTGTCCAACCTGGATCAGCAGAGACATGATGTCTTCGTAGAGGGGAGGGAAGGCTTGGCAGAATGAGACCAGGCAGGGCAGCGTAGGCATAAAGAAGGTGTAACGCTTGGCCTCGGTCAGAACTGTTGAGACAAGAGGAAGAGTTTGAAATTGCACTAGTTAAGTCATTTACTCAGAATAAGGTTCAGGAGGGAAGTGTTTTTAATAGGAAAGTGAACACAAGAACAAGGGGCCACAATCTGAGGTTAGTTGGGGGAAAGATTAGAAGCAACGTGAGAAAATATTATTTTGCTGAAAGAGTAGTAGATGTTTGGAACAAATTTCCAGCAGACGTGGTTGGTAAATCCTCAATAACTGAATTTAAACATGCCTGGGATAAATATAGATCCATCCTAACATAAAATACAGGAAATAATATAAGGGCAGACTAGATGGAACAGGAGGTCTTTTTCTGCCGTCAGTCTTTTATGTTTCTTTCTTTCTTTCTTTCTTCCTTCCTTCCTTCCTTCCTTCCTTCCTTCCTTCCTTCCTTCCTTCCTTCTGAAGTAAGAAGCACACTCTAAACAGAAGGGTGCTTTATTGCAAGATTATTGACTAGACTAGATGGACCAGGAGGTCTTTTTCTGCCGTCAATCTTCTATGTTTCTATGTTTCTATGTTCCTATTTATTGATTTATTTAATCAAATTTATAAGCCACCCTTCTGCAGTGGACGTACAGAATTAAAAACTGAAATACAATATAAAACCCCATAATGTTAAAAGACAATCTTCCATTGTCTTGTAGAAGAGGTTTTCTTAACTACGGATGGTCTTCGACTTATGACCAACATTGGTGTCTGTGGCTAAGCAGGGCAATTATTAAGCGAGGTTTGCCTGATTTTGAAATCTTTTCTGCCAAGGTTGTTAAGAGAATGATGTGGTCATTGAGCAGATTTTTAACTGGTTCTCCAAACTGCATAAGCAATTATGTAATGGTTTGAGCAAATTGGTTGAATCCCACCTGTGTATCCATCCATCCATCGAAGGGCTACAAAAATTTTTACTATCACAATATGGGTGTGGCTTATTTGGTGGCCATAGCTTGCTGGCCATATGACTAGGTGGGGATGACTTGAGGGTCATGTGACCAGGGGGTGGCTTAAAGGTCATGTGACTGGCTTAAAGGTGGCCAACTTGATGTCACTCATGTCAAGGGTTTTGGTTTGGGTTAGGGTGCCTGACCTCTCCTCAAAGAGATACAATTTCCCTCTCTATTTACTATTAATGAACATCCAAAATATACTATTCAATTCTATGTATATATGCCCTATGTGTACATACATATTACACATAGGCACACAAAAATATACATTATCTACTATATAAAGTGTATGTAGAAACATAGAAGATTGATGGCAGAAAAAGACCTCATGGTCCATCCAGTCTGCCCTTATACTATTTCCTGTATTTTATCTTAGGATGGATCTATGTTTATCCCAGGCATGTTTAAATTCAGGTTCACACACGCACGCACAGTTCTTCTAAAATTATACACATTCAAACTCATTTGCTGCATACCCAGAGCCCAGAAGGTGAATAAAGAAAAAAAAAATTCTACTGGTTCTGTGTACCTGACCGTACCCGTAGGAATCCATCCCTGAATCCATCCATCCATCTATCTTACCTATACCCATGCATATATAGATTAAAAACCCACCTCTGTCGTCAGGCATGGGGGAATTGAGATATTCCCTTCCCCCGGGCTTATAAAATGTATGCTTGGTATGTCTGTATGTATGATTGGTTTCTTAAATTAGGGTTTTTAAATTTAACTTAAACTTAAATATTAGATTTGTTTATATTGTCTTATTATTGTTGTTAGCCACCCCAAGGGGCGGCATACAAATCTAATAGATAGATACATAGATAGATAGATAGATAGATAGATAGATAGATAGATAGATAGATAGATAGATAGATAGATAGATAGATAGATAGATACATACATACATACATACATACATACATACATACATACATACATACATACCGGTATATATATTAATCACTGACCATTTTGAATGTAAGGTTCACTTAAGAACTACGACCTTAACAATTGCAGTGATTCTTCTAACAGCAATGACAAGAAAGATAATAAAATGGGGCAAAAGTCATTTAACAAGTGTTTTACGTAGCAATATAAATTTTGGGCTCAACTGTGGTCGTTAAGTCGAGGACTACCTGTAAATTTATTTATTTATTTTATTTATTAAATTGGATTTGTATGCCGCCCCTCCCCGAGGACTTCACATTGACCGATTGTCAGCGAACCAAATAGCATCTGAGAAATAAATCAACTTCCACGTCTAATGTAAATAGATCACGGCGGTCAAACTCGCAGTCCGCTGGCCGAATGCATCGTGCAATGGCCTCGCCGACCCGTGGTTTAGTGAAAGGGGGGAAAGTCCCGATAACGTCATGTGTGGTTGCCGTGACGACGTGAGTTTGACACCCCTGAAATAGACTGGGGAAACGCAATGTCACTCACTCACCAGGAAGGAGTGCACGAATCCCAGCGACAAGTTAGGTCCCACAGAGTGGGTCTTCTCCGGGTCCCGTCAACCAAAGAATGTCGCTTGGCGAGACCCAGGGGAAGAGCCTTCTCTGTGACGGCCCCGGCCCTCTGGAACCAACTCCCCCCAGAGATTAGAATTGCTCCCACCCTCCTTGCCTTTCGAAAACTTCTTAAAACCCACCTCTGCCGCCAGGCATGAGGGAATTGAGATACTCTTTCCCCCTAGGCCTCTACAATTTTATGCATGGTATGTCTGTATGTATGATTGGTTTTTATATAATGGGTTTTTAACTGTTTTTAGTATTATTATTATTATTATTATTATTATTATTATTATTATTTATTGGATTTGTATGCCGCCCTTCTCCGCAGACTCGGGGCGGCTAACAACAGCAGTAAAACAGTACAACAAAATCCAATACTAAAAAAAAAGTTAAAAACCCATTGTATAAAAACCAATCATACATACAAACATACCATACATAAAATTGTGAAGGCCTAGGGGGAAAGTGTATCTTAGTTCCCCCATGCCTGGCGGCAGAGGTGGGGTTTAAGCAGCTTACGAAAGGCAAGGAGGGTGGGGGCAACTCTGATCTCTGGAGGGAGTTAGTTCCAGAGGGTCGGGGCCGCCACAGAGAAGGCTCTTCCTCTGGGTCCCGCCAAGTGACATTGTTTAGTTGAAGGGACCCGGAGAAGACCCACTCTGTGGGACCTAACTGGTCGCTGGGATTCGTGCGGCAGAAGGCGGTCCCGGAGATATTCTGGTCCGGTGCCATGAAGGGCTTTATAGGTCATAACCAACACTTTGAATTGTGACCGGAAACTGATCGGCAACCAATGCAGACTGCGGAGTGTTGGTGTAACATGGGCATATTTGGGAAAGCCCATGATTGCTCTCGCAGCTGCATTCTGCACGATCTGAAGTTTCCGAACACTTTTCAAAGGTAGCCCCATAGTATTGGATTATTGTCATATACTGTTTTATTACTGTTGTTAGCCGCCCCGAGTCTGCGGAGAGGGGCGGCATACAAATCCAATAAATAAAATAAATAAATAAAAGGGTGACGTGGGCGCTATTTTCTCCCCACTACAAGTAGAGATTTGATTCCAGAAATGGACTCCTGGAGACAGAAAGTCCTGTTTGACTTTCCAGTGCTAACTAGGTTCCAATCGAGCACTAACTAGACCAGTGATGGTGAACCTGTGGCAGATGTACCACAGGTGGCATGCAAGACTTTGCCATGTTTCAGCTGCAACGTGCAGTGGACGCTGGCCAGCTGATTTTCAGCCTTGCGAAAGGCCGTTTTGTCCTCTGGATGCTTCAGGGAAGCTTCCCTGAAGGCCAGAGACAAAAAAAAATCCCCCAACAGACAAACCGGAAGTTCAGAAAAATGCACTTCCGGTTTGCCCCTTGTGCTGGTTTTTGCACTCCGGAAGGTTTGGGGAAACTTCCTGAAGCCCCAGAGTGCAATAAACGGCACAATGGGTAAGTTGGAAGTGTGTTTTCCGAACTTGCGGTTTGACATTGTGTTGTTTTTTGCACTCTGGAGGGTTCAGGGAAGCTTCCTGAAGCCTCGGAGTGCAAAAAAACCAGCATAATGGCCAAATCGGAAGTGTGTTTTCTGAACTTCCGGTTTGCCCGTTGTGCCGGGTTTTTTGCACTCTGGAGCTTCAAGAAGCTTGACCGAACCCTCTGGAGTGCAAAAAAACAGCACAATGTCAAGCCTGAAGTGCGTTTTTCCGAACTTCCGGGTTTATTATTTATTTATTTAATTATTTATTAATCGGATTTATATTCCGCCCCTCTCCGGCATTTTTTTTTACCTACCAGGCTTCAGAAAGGCCTGTGCACATGTGTGGGGTGTGTGCGTGTGCATGGAGGAAGGAAAGGGGTGTGGGCATGTACACGCATCCAACATGAACACACACACACACACACACACACACCTTTTGACACACGAGCCAAAAAGGGTTCGCCATCCCTGAACTAGACTTTCCAGGGCTAGCCTGGCTTACCTGTCAGCAGAGTTCCCATGACATTGATAGCCAAACGGGCCACGCTCAGAGACTTGGGCAGAGCGTACTGAATGCACAAGTAAGAGAGCAGCTGGATAGCGAATATCTGGAAAGGGAGAATCAAAACCAGGACAGCTGTCAGGAAGGGTCTTGGAAAAGGTGTCAGGGTTCCAATTAGCATCCGAATGTAAATCAGAATCAGAGTCAGAGCATTCCTCATCGTGTTCGAAGAGGACCTTGATATCTAGCATGCTGACATTCTTTCCTCTCTTCCTTTCCTCTCCTTTCCCCTTCTTCCTTTCATTTCCTCTTTCCTTTCTTCACTTTCCTTTCCTTCTTCCCTTATCCCTTCTTCCCTTTCCTCTCTTTTCCCCGTCTTCCTTTCTTTCCTCTCTTTCCTTTCCTTATCTTTCCTTCCCTCTTTCCTTTCCTCTTCTTCCTTTCCTTTCTTTCTCTTTCCTTCTCTTTCCTTTTCCCTTATTTCCTTTCCTCTCCTTTCCTCTTCCTTTCCTTTCCTTATCTTTCCTTTCCCCTCTTTCCTTTCCTCTCTTTTCCCCTTCTTCCTTTCTTTCCTCTCTTTCCTTTCCTTATCTTTCCTTCCCTCTCTTTCCTTTCCTTTCTTCTTCCTGGACTGGTTTAATTGCTCTCGACCATATCTGGCCCAGGGGCCAAGATTTCTTCACGGACCACCAAAATTTTCTCACCAACCTGTGCACTACTAGAGAACATCGCTTCACTGATGGCCCCCCAGAAAAGGCCGCCTCTTCCCGTTTGGGTTGAAACAATTAAACCCCCTGCTCTAAGACACAGACCGACACCTACGGGGAGGAGAAGGGAGTGGGGGGCCGTACCTGCTTCTCCAGTTCAGGCTGAGAAATCAGTTCGGGGATGAAGTCCAGGCAGATGTGCATCGAGGGGATGCCAGCCACCGTTAGGGGAAGCAGCTCACAGGGGTAGCCCTGGTTGGAGAGAAGCGGAGGGAAGAAATGGCCCATGTGAGGAATCCGCCCTAGTCCAGCCCTTTTCAAGCAAAACCAAAGGTTGTGGCTTTGCTTTAGCTTCCTTGTTTTCTTTCAGACGTTTCATTACCCAAGTAGATAACACCATCAGTGCAAGAAGGGAGCAGGGTTTGCAAAGAGGAGGAGGAGGAGGAGAAAAAAGGGAGGAAGAGGAGGACTGAGGGGTTGTTGATGCTCTCTGAGCTTCCTTGTTTTCTTGCAGACGTTTCATTACCCAACTAGGTAACACCATCAGGGCAAGAAGGGAGCAGGGTTTGTGAAGATGAGGAGGAGGAGGAATAAGGGAGGAAGAGGACTGAGGGGTCTTTGGTTGCTCTCTGAGCTTGTTTTCTTGCAGACGTTTCATTACCCAACTAGGTAACACCATCAGGGCAAGAAGGGAGCAGGGTTTGTGAAGATGAGGAGGAGGAGGAATAAGGGAGGAAGAGGACTGAGGGGTCTTTGGTTGCTCTCTGAGCTTGTTTTCTTGCAGACGTTTCATTACCCAACTAGGTAACACCATCAATGGTAGTGAGGGGTGCTGTTTGCTGTCAGTTTATGTTGTTTTTAACACTGACTATGTCAGTGATGGCAAATCTTTTTTAGTTCGCGTGCCAAAAGGGGGGGGTGTTCGCAGGGGATGAGTGCATGCATGCAAACCCATAATTCTATGTAGGGGGACCCCATGCATGCGAGTGTGAAACCGCCCCCCCACACACACACTCCCGGCATGTGATGGCATACCTGTCCTGTGCTCTCCCCAGGCTCCAGAGCCTCTCTAGGAACCTGGGGAGGGCAAAAGCGGCTTTCCCCTCCCACTCAGAGGCCCTCCGGAGGCAGGAAATGACCCGTTTGCCAAGTTCTGGAATGCCGTTTTTTTGCTTCCCCCAGGCCCTAAGGCAGAGGTCTTCAAACTTGTTTACTTTAAGACTTGTGGACTTCAATTCCCAGCATTCTCCAGCCAGCACAGCTGGCTGGAGAATTCTGGGAGTTGAAGTCCACAAGTCTTAAAGTTAACAAGTTTGAAGACCTCTGCCCTAAGGCAACCACATATTCAGCGTTTTATATATACTAACAGCAGCAAGGATTATATAGGCCAAATTTTGGAAAAATGTTGACACTCCACTGGAGGAGGAGGTAATTAGGAAAATTCGGGATTGTGCCAAAATAATAATAATAATAATAATTTATTAGATTTGTATGCCGCCCCTCTCCTCACACTCGAAATGGACATGCTAACCTTAAAAATTAAAGATAAAGAAGACTTAGAGTACTATCGGGCATAAATTTTATGACGGGGTAAAAGCAATAGGTAGAAATTTGAGAAATTAAGATTATGAATTTTAATAGTGTTAATATTGAAAATAACGATATATTTAATTGTAACTCTAGTAACTGTTAAAAATCTAAATAAGCTAATGTATAAAGAAATTTAGTCTAAGCTTTTTGGTAATACAATTTTATCATTGCTATTGTATTATTGCTCTTGCTTTTACTTTGTGTGTTAATATTTACTGTTAACCCATTTTGGGGTTTGTTCTATTTGTAAATGATATTGACAATGCAGTTTTCAATAAAATAAGGAAGGAAGGAAGGAAGGAAGGAAGGAAGGAAGGAAGGAAGGAAGGAAGGAAGGACGGAAGGGGAAAAAGAAAAGAAAGGAAGAAAGAAACCGAGGAAGGAAGGAAGGAAGGAAGGAAGGAAAGAAGGGGAGGGAGGATGGAAGGAAGGAAGGGGAAAAAGAAAAGAAAGGAAGGAAGGAAGGAAGGAAGGAAGGAAGGAAGGAAGGAAGGAAAGTTATAGATAAAGGGTTCCCAAACTTGGCAAATTTAAGATTTGTGGACTTCTATGCTATGTTGGGAGTTGAAATCCACAAAGTCTTAAAGTTGCCAAGTTTGAAGACCTCTGCTATAGATGGTCTATCATGGCATGAGCAGCCAAGTTGTCCAAAGGGCAGATGAAAACACAAACACACACACACACACACCTGGAAGTGAACCAGCTTAGCAATGTTGGGATCGGCGATGAACATCTGGTGCACAAGGCAGCAAACCAGGCACTGGACTTCTCTCAAGTTGCAGAGAAGGCTGTCTTCTACGTCCTCTCCGTCCCCTCCTCCTTCCTCTTCCTCCTCCTCCTCCTCCTCTTCTTCCTTGATCTGCTTGCTTTGAGGACTTTGTGCGGCACTTCCCAGCTGGTTCTTTAACCGTCTGCTGGACTTCCGGCCTGGGGAGCTTTCTTCTTCCAAAGGCAAGCAAATCTCCAGAAGGATCTGCACCGCGGCACTATCCTGGAAGAAGGTAAGTCAAGAGCAACCAAGCAGGTGGAGAGGCCAGGCCATGGCTCATGATGGGAAGCAACATCGAGCTCAAAAATCCAAATAAAGCTGCAAGTTCGTTTCGTTTCTGAAAATCTTACTATTTATTGAATACAGTGCCTGGGTAATGTCGAAGCATTAAACGACTAAACAATGTTGTTTGGCGGGCCCCAGGGGAAGAGCCTTCTTTGTGGCGGCCCCGGCCCTCTGGAATCAACTCCCCCCCGAGATTAGAACTGCCCCCAGCCTCCTTGTCTTTCGTAAATTACTCAAGACCCATCTATACCGCCAGGCATGGGGGAGTTGAGACACCTTTCCCCCAGGCTTTTTTATATTTATGTTTTGGTATGTATGTGTTGGTTGTTATTTAAATATGATAGGGTTTTTGTGTGCTTTTAATATTAGATTTCTTTTCGTTAGAATATTGTTTTTATTGTTGTTGTGAGCCGCCCCGAGTCTTCGGAGAGGGGCAGCATACAAATCTAATAAATATTAATAATAATAATAATTAACTATGAGGTTCCCAGACACTGCTTCATAGAGTGAAACAATATTTTCCTCAGCCAAGCTCCCAACTTCTCATGTTGTCCTCATAAATAAGTTCACTTAGTTATGGGAACTGTCTCCTTCAACTCTACATCTGTTATGAAGTCCTTGAAAAGGTTTCAGGCTTCTATGAGAAGATTGATAGCAGAAAAAGACCTCCAGGTCCATCTAGTCTGCCCTTATACTATTTTCTGTATTTTATCTTAGGATGGATATATGTTTATCCCAGGCATGTTTAAATTTAGTTACTGTGGATTTACCAACCACCTCTGCTAGACGTTTGTTCCAACCATCTACTACTCTTTCAGTAAAATAATATTTTCTCATGTTGCTTTTGATCTTTCCCCAACTAACCTCAGATTGTGCCCCCTTGTTGTGTTCATTTTCCTATTAAAAACACTTCCCTCTTGAACCTTATTTAACCCTTTAACATATTTAAATGTTTTGATCATGTCCCCCCTTTTCCTTCTGTCCTCCAGACTATACAGATTGAGTTCATGAAGTCTTTCCTGATACGTTTTATGCTTAAGACCTTCCACCATTCTTGTAGCCTGTCTTTGGACCCGTTCAATTTTATCCATATCTTTTTGTAGGTGAGGTCTCCAGAACTGAACACAGTATTATTCCAAATGTGGTCTCACCAGCACTCTATATAGCGGGATCATAATCTCCCTCTTCCTGCTTGTTATACCTCTAGCTATGCAGCCAAGCATCTTACTTGCTTTCCCTACTGCCTGACTGCACTGTTCTCCCATTTTGAGACTGTCAGAAATCACTACCCCTAAATCCTTCTCTTCTGAAGTTTTTGCTAACACAGAACTGCCAATACAATACTCAGACTGAGGATTCCTTTTCCCCAAGTGCATTATTTTACATTTGGAAACATTAAACTGCAGTTTCCATTGCTTTGACCATTTATCTAGTAAAGCTAAATCATTTGCCATATTACAGACGGCTCCAGGAATATCAACCCTATTGCACACTTTAGAGTCATCGGCAAATAGGCAAACCTTCCCTACCAAACCTTCCCCTATGTCACTCACAAACATATTAAAAAGAATAGGACCCAGAACAGACCCTTGTGGCACACCGCTTGTAACCTGACTCTGCTCAGAATACTCGCCATTCACAACAACCCTCTGATGTCTACGCTTCAGCCAGCTGCAAATCCATTGAACTATCCAGGGATTAAGTCCAATCTTCATTAATTTATCTATCAACTCTTTATGTGGAACCGTAAATGTCGAAGCATTAACTCTGAGGTCCCCAGACACTGCTTCATAGAATGAAACAATAATTTCCCCAGCCAAGCTTCCAATCTCTCATGTTGCCCTCATAAACAAGTTCACTTAGTTATGGGAACTGTGTGCTTCAACTCTACATCTGTTATGAAGTCCTTGAAAAGGTTTCAGGATGTTTACATAGAAAATTGACAGCAGAAAAAGACCTCATGGTCCATCTAGTCTGCCCTTATACTATTTCCTGTATTTTATCTTAGGATGGATATGTGTTTATCCCAGGAATGTTTAAATTCAGTTATTGCAGATTTACCCACCATGTCTGCTGGAAGTTTGTTCAAAGCATCTACTACTCTTTCAGCAAAATAATATTTTCTCACATTGCTTCTGATCTTTCCCCCAACTAACCTCAGATTGTGCCCCCTTGTTCTTGTGTTCACTTTCCTATTAAAAACACTTCCCTCCTGAACCTTATTTAACCCTTTAGCATATTTAAATGTTTCGATAATGTCCCCTCTTTCCCTTCTGTCCTCCAGACTATACAGATTGAGTTACAGTCTTCAGTGGAATCATGGAGGCTTCATTGCTCCAGCTGACTCATAGGTCTTCAAAGGTGGCAAACTTTAAGACTTGTAAGATATGCTGGCTGAATAATTCTGGGAGTTAAAAGTCCACAAGTCTTAAAGTTGCCACGTTTGAAGACCTCTAGGGCAACCCATTCCAAAGCAACATTTCCCCATCCCCTTAGTGGCAGGCCAGAATATCTAACTACAAATGACAATGGAAGTCTGGAGGTGGGGTTTCCCAGCGAGGGGAGCCTCGGCGAAATTGCAGCATTGCAAAAACACGGAAATCGGGAGGTGGGGTTTCCCATGGAGGGGAGCCTCAGGGGAATCCCAGCAGCACAAAAACGGGCGCTTCGGCTGGCAAAAGGGGTGAATTTTGGGCTTGCATGCATTAATCGCTTTTCCATTGATTCCTATGGGAAACATTGTTTCGTCTTATGAACTTTTCACCTTACGAACCTCGTCCTGGAACCAATTAAATTCGTAAGACGAGGTATCACTGCATTTGCCATCTTAAGTTACCTATAAACAGTGAAGGGCTACCAAAACTTTTACTACCACTATCTTTCAGTGCAAATTGGATGCTCTGGGGTGGAGCTCCATTTTTGCTACCCCACTGCGTCCCTGTCCCCCCCAGTTCGGGCAGTAGCCCACCCCTGCCTATAAAGTAATAAAGGTGGGAGAAAAATGAAGGCTCCTTGACGCTCACTGAACTTTGGCTGTTTTCATAATCCAAACTAGGGAACAGCTTGAAAGCTCAGCTTCAGGCCAAACGATTCTCAGCCAGTCTGCCCAGCAGCTAAGCTGTTGAAACCTAGTCCTTTCAACAGCTGATTGTTTGTAAAATTACCTGGGCTGCCAGCAAAGCGTTTTTCAGTTCTTCCCGCGTCACTTCGGGACCTTCCAGACCCGTTATGTTGTTCTGCAAAGGCTTGACGTCCTGATTGGCTGTTTCTTTCAGGTGGGCGCTCAGGTAGGCTTTTGATGCCAACAGGTAACCATTCAGCATATGCAGGGTGATATCCATCAGAGGCGGACACCTGAGAAGACACAAACAGGGGAAAGAAATAGAAGGCAGGGGGGAGAAAAAGAGAAAAAAGTAGCCTCGTGTTTTGCCCTCCCCAAGCTCCAAAGGCTTCCCTGGAACAGAGGAGGATAAAAATGCCCTCCCCCATTCCCGTGGAGCCTTACATTCAGAGCTGCTTGAAAAAACCTCCATATTTCTTAACGGCAGATTGACGACTCAACTCTTCTCTTCCGCTGACACCCGGATGTGATGAATTAATTACTTAATTAATTAACCCGTTCCTCTCCTTAATATTTCTTCCCTGACACTTTCTCTCTTCGCCTCTGCAAGCGTCTGAAATAAGGATTTACCCATCTAGCATCTGCTTCTCCTTCACTTGATTCTGAACCCATAGAAACGTCCTGTGGTTGGTCTCCTTCTTCTTCTGCCTCTAAATCAGGCCCTGCCACTAATTCATAACCACTTTCTGAATCAGAATCTGAAAAATCCCCAAGCTGAACAGGAGCATACATATGAAATGTTGTGTCCGTATATTTAGGATTGGCTGCACCCTGTGCGAGATCTCAATGTTAGGGTTTGTTGTGGCCAGTCCACATCCAGCTCAGCTGATCACAGATTTTGAAAATCGAGAGACGGATGCATTTTGCTATCTTAGGCCAGTGTTTTTGGCACCCAAGACTGAAAGTGGAGATGATGAGGAGTTAAGAAACTGAAAGCCATCCAGAGACTGTGGCACCCCCAGAATTGTTATTGAGTGACTCAGGAAATGACGAAGAACCACTTATAGATGCAAAGGTACGCAGAACTATGACCAGGCAGGATTATTTGAGAAGAAAGAGTTTCAGATGTGAATAGCTCTATAGCAGTGATGGCGAACCTATGGCTTGGGTGCCACAGGTGGCATACAGAGCCATATCTGCTGGCACGCAAGCCTTTTTCCTAGCTCAGCTCCAATGTGCATGTGAGTAGTGGCCAGCTGATTTTCGGCTCGCCCGGAGGCTCTGGGACGGCATTTTCAACTTACAGAGAGTCTCCGAGGGGATGTGGGAGGGCATTTTTGCCTCTGGAGCCTAATGACGGCAAAAAACAGGCCTACTGGGCTCACCAGAGTATGGGAAATAGGCTGTTTCAGGCCTCCAGAGGGTCTCCGGGGGTGGCGGCGGGGGAGGCCATTTTGTCCATCTCCAGGCACTGAATTATGGATGTGGGCACTCATGCATGTGCAATAGCAAACACGCACGCACTTTTGGCACCCCAGGAAAAAAAGGTTCGCTGTCACTGCTCTATAGAATACTTGGCCATGCCTTGTAACTATATAAGGGAAGGTCTCACGAGGAATCAGTGCAAAGGACAACGTTCCAGCAATGACAAGGTATGCTCTCCATGCTGTAGAGATCACGTTTGCTTCCAGACAGCTTTAAATATCCACAGATTGCTCATCCGGGACTTCTGCCAAAATGCTGTGAGTTTTGAGTGATTAGTAGGCCCTTCAAAGAGACTTTAATGAGCTCTTGGACTCTGGCCTGAAAAGGTCATTAGCCATGGACCGCTGCCCAGTTCCTGATAACGTCCCTTTCACTTTTAACTATTTGATGCTATGAACAATTATATATATATATATTATATACATATACATACATACACCCAATCTATTTGCTACATTCAAACCAAATCTCTACCCCCACCACTATTTATAAGGAACAAATGGCAGTTGCAAACAAATTATATCTACAGCAGCACGAAGCTTACAACTTCAGCCTGATGATGGTGAACGTGATTTAACCGAAACGTCGCATAGACACTCAAAACATTACACGGGGCAAAACCCGAACTCAGAACAATCTACATACATACATACATACATACATATATACATACATACATACATATATATATGTTTGAGGAAACGGGGGACGGGAGGAAGAGCCTTACCTGTGAACCCTCGGATCACACCTTAACACAATCAAGGGATCGATGAGCAGGTCCTTCTGGGTGTACTTCTGCCGTCTGACGGTTTTGCCAGAGGGCTGCAGGGCATTCACTGTCATTACCCACAACCTGGAGGGGGGGGGGACAGCTATAAATGTAAGACTGGCCAGAATTGCCAGGCTAAATCAGGGCAAAACCTAGGTCAGTGAAGGCAAACCTTGCTTGGTTTGCGTGCCAAAAGGTTATGTGTCTGTGTGTTAGCAGGTGCACATATGCCCACACCCATTCCCACCCATGCATGCGCACCTCCCCTCTGTGCTGCCCTGCGCATGCCGTTAGTACTATGTTGGGTCTGGCAATATATAAACAAGCTAACAATGAATGCTTGTATGTATTGAAACACTATAGCTTTAAGAGGTAGTGTTGCAGGTTGCCATAAAAGGGAGCCAGAAGCGTGATCCTCTTTCTCGCTGTTATTTGTTTTTTTCCTCTGTTTGGTATTGCTGATTCATTGTGACTGCTGTAGTTAGAACTGTGTGTTCGATGATAGTTAGTGTAGTTGTAAGCTGAACAAGAAAGGCTTGTAGTATTTTTAATGCATTGAAAGCTATTGACTGATTTGACCATGTATGATTAGAGTTGAATACAATATTTGCTAAAGTAAAACTATTATTTATTTATTTGTTTGTTTATTTGTTTATTTATTTATTTATTTGATTTGATTTGATTTGTATGCCACCCCTCTCCGTAGACTCGGGGCGGCTAACAACAGTGGTAAAAACAACATGCGACAATCCAATACTAAAACAGCTAAAAACCCTTATTTTAAAACCAATCATACATACAAACATACCATGCATAAATTGTAAAAGCCTAGGGGGAAAGAATATCTCAGTTCCCCCATGCCTGACGACAGAGGTGGGTTTTAAGAAGCTTACGAAAGGCAAGAAGGGTGGGGGCTATTCTAATCTCTGGGGGGAGTTGGTTCCAGAGGGCCGGGGCCGCCACAGAGAAGGCTCTTCCCCTGGGTCCCGCCAAACGACATTGTTAAGTTGACGGGACCCGGAGAAGGCCCACTCTGTGGGACCTAACTGGTCGCTGGGATTCGTGCGGCAGAAGGCGGTCCCGGAGATAATCTGGCCCGGTGCCATGAAGGGCTTTATAGGTCGTAACCAACACTTTGAATTGTGACCGGAAACTGACCGGCAACCAATGCAGACTGCGGAGTGTTGGTGTAACATGGGCATATTTAGGGAAGCCCATGACTGCTCTCGCAGCTGCATTCTGCACGATCTGAAGTATATACTTTAATGTATTTGTTTTTGCATGATTGAAACATCATTCATATCTACTGAATATCTGCTAGATATCTGCTAGAACTCCATGTTTCCTTTGTGTATGTGCATCCTTGATAATTCAAGGGTCACTCTGCAATCCTGGGAGTTGAAGTCCACAATTCTTAAAGTTGCTAAGGTTGGAGAGCCTTGGGTTAAAACAAATTTCTCTCTTCCATTGGTCAGCCAGGTGTAATAGACAGAAGGAATCGCCCTGGGGAACTGTCAGGTGCAAAGAATCAGTAATACCTGGTTTGTTATTACCCCAGAATCCTCTTCCTCCTCCCCTTTTAGCACTGACGATATTCCCTAGCTGGGTCATAAAACGTCTGCAAGAATACTCAGGGAGCACCAAGGGGCCTACAGTTCAACCCTGAGCTACAAATACCTCATTCTATCGGCCACTGTGATCCACTGCAAAGGTCACTACCTTCCTTAACACCTCTCCAGGGGAAGCTCCAACCGGAGCCACTCCAGTCCACCCACCTTCGTGGCATGACCATGTTCAACGCCATCCAAATCCTGTTGACCGTCTGCAGGATTCGACGAGGGACGCCCGGATGGAACAGCTGGTGCATGTTGGATGTCAGCACCTCGGCGTACGGAATTAATTCGGCAGCCGAGAGGAGTGTCAAGTGCTCCAAAATCTGCAAGACCCGAGTATGATTCCCTTGCAGCGCTGAGAAAGCTAAAAGGGAAAAAAAATGTTGAAAAAAAACCCAATCTGATTTGACCTACTCCAAAGGCCTGACACCTCAACCAAGATGCCTCGTTTTTATTTCTGGCAACGGGAAGATCAATACAGCTAATCTTCATTACACTGGGAATGACAGTGAAAACAAATAGATCAAGGAAGATTATTATACTGGAATTGACAGTGAAAAAAACAGATTAGGGAAGATTATTACACTGGGATTGACAGTGAAAACAAATAGATCAAGGAAGATTATTATACTGGAAATGACAGTGAAAAAAACAGATTAGAGAAGATTATTACACTGGGATTGACAGTGAAAACAAATAGATCAAGGAAGATTATTATACTGGAAATGACAGTGAAAAAAACAGATTAGAGAAGATTATTACACTGGGATTGACAGTGAAAACAAATAGATCAAGGAAGATTATTATACTGGAAATGAAAGTGAAAAAAAAACAGTTAGGGAAGATTATTACACTGGGATTGACAGTGAAAACAAATAGATCAAGGAAGATTATTATACTGGAAATGACAGTGAAAAAAACATAGAAACATAGAAACATAGAAGACTGACGGCAGAAAAAGACCTCATGGTCCATCTAGTCTGCCCTTATACTATTTCCTGTATTTTATCTTACAATGGATATATGTTTATCCCAGGCATGTTTAAATTCGGTTACTGTGGATTTACCAACCACGTCTGCTGGAAGTTTGTTCCAAGGATCTACTACTCTTTCAGTAAAATAATATTTTCTCATGTTGCTTTTGATCTTTCCCCCAACTAACTTCAGATTGTGTCCCCTTGTTCTTGTGTTCACTTTCCTATTAAAAACACTTCCCTCCTGAACCTTATTTAACCCTTTAACATATTTAAATGTTTCGATCATGTCCCCCCTTTTCCTTCTGTCCTCCAGACTATACAGATTGAGTTCATTAAGTCTTTCCTGATACGTTTTATGCTTAAGACCTTCCACCATTCTTGTAGCCCGTCTTTGGACCCGTTCAATTTTGTCAATATCTTTTTGTAGGTGAGGTCTCCAGAACTGAACACAGTATTATTCCAAATGTGGTCTCACCAGCGCTCTATATAAAGGGATCACAATCTCCCTCTTCCTGCTTGTTATACCTCTAGCTATGCAGCCAAGCATCCTACTTGCCTTTCCTACTGCCCAACCACACTGTTCACCCATTTTGAGACTGTCAGAAATCACTACCCCTAAATCCTTCTCTTCTGAAGTTTTTGCTAACACAGAACTGCCAATGCAATACTCAGATTGAGGATTACGCTGGGAATGACAGTGAAAACAAATAGATTAGGAAAGAGGGATCAACAGTGAAAAACAAATAGATCAAAGAAGATTATTATACTGGAAATGACAGTGAAAAAAAAACAGATTAGGGAAGATTATTACACTGGGATTAATATGTTATATTATATTTTTGATTTGTCCAATTTGAAATGATATATTTGCAAAATGAAAGAAATGGTATAATGAATAAGTACGGAAAGAAGATAATGCAACTTGAAATCTTAATAATAATTTTTGTTTTTTCCCCTGTATTGTTATTGTTATAATTAGATTTAAGGCATGAAATAGCTGATAGGTATTGATATTTTTTGTTGTTTGAAGAGAGGTAAATTTGAATGTTTCCTCTTAAAGGGCAGTTATGTTAAAATAAGGATTAAAAAACATGAATGGGTTAGGTAAGAATACAAGAAATGGACTGAAGCAATTTGGCATGGATGCATTAGATCAGTGATTTTCAACCTTTTTTGAGCCGCGGCACATTTTTTACATTTACGAAACCAGAGGGCAGCTAAAAAAAGTTTGGACAAAAAAATTCTCTCTCTCTCTTCCTCCCTTTCACTCTATTTCTCTCTCCCTCCCACTTTCTCTCCCTTCCTCTTTCTTTCTCTCTCTCTTTCTATCCCTCTTTCTTTCTCTTCCTTCCTTCCTCTCTTTTTTGCTCTCTTTCTCTCTCCCTGCCTACCTCCCTCTATGTCTTTCTCTCTCTCTCTCCTTCCCTCCCTCTCTTTCTCTCTCTCTTGCTTTCTTTTTCTTGTTCTCTTTCTCTCTCTCTTGCTTTCTTTCTCTCTCTCTTTCTCTCCCTCTTTCTTTCTCTTCCTTCCTTCCTCTCTTTTTTGCTCTCTTTCTCTCTCCCTCCCTACCTCCCTCTATGTCTTTCTCTCTCTCTCTCCTTCCCTCCCTCTCTTTCTCTCTCTCTCTTGCTTTCTTTTTCTTGTTCTCTTTCTCTCTCTTGCTTTCTTTCTCTCTTTCTCTCCCTCTTTCTTTCTCTTCCTTCCTTCCTCTCTTTTTTGCTCTTTCTCTCTCCCTCCCTACCTCCCTCTATGTCTTTCTCTCTCTCTCTCCTTCCCTCCCTCTCTTTCTCTCTCTCTTGCTTTCTTTCTCTCTTTTTTCTCTCTCTCTTCCTTTCTTTCTCTCTCTGAGCTTCGCGGCACACCTGACCATGTCTCGCGGCACACTGGTTGAAAAACACTGCATTAGATAAAAGCAAATAGCCAATAGGAATTTGGCACGACGGTTCTAGTCTGTCTTTGCAGGTATATGAATGCCGCCATCTTTTTTATATAGTTCCCCGTGATTCCTGGCTCTCTGAGCAGGCGCAGAAGGAAAATTGTCCCTCTGTGCATGCACGGAAGGAAAAATGCACTGGGGATGCGCACACGCACACGAAACATCACAATACACAGGCAGCACAAGGTAAAGAATTTTGCTCTGGTACTTGCCAGAAATATAGAAGTGTTTGGGGAAATTTGGACAGGGTGTCCAGGGGGAAAGTATTTTGAAATTCCCTGATATTTCCCTTTAACTTGAGAACTAGTTAAGGCGCGGTCATAGATGACATCATACTAAACGGCTAAGCCATGGAGAAATATTGGTAGTTGAGGAAGCAGGTTGGTGACACAGTTATGCTCATTTTTGCTTGACTCTGCCGGGCAGCGCAGTCTGATTTTTTAAAATATGATTTTATTATTATTTATTTATTCATTCATTCATTCATTTATTGGATTTGTATGCCGCCCCTCTCCGCAGACTCGGGGCAGCTAACAATGATAAAAACAGTATGTAGCAATCCAATTAATAAAACAACTAAAAACCCTTATAATAAAACCAAACATACACACAAACATACCATGCACAACTTGTAATGGCCTAGGGGGAAGGAATATCTTAACTCCCCCATGCCTGGCCTTTTCCCGACTTTTAAACATTTTAATACAGTGGTATGACATACGAGAGCTGACCTCGTATGTCGACCATCTCGTATCTCGAACAAATGCATTTAGATTTGGCTTTTCGCGCAGAGATAATTGGAAAAAATGGAATTCTTGCGCCACCTAGTGGACGCTCGGCTTGTATCCCGAATTTGAGCTCAGGTGTCGAACAGAAATTTTGCTCGCGTCGCAGCTCGTAACTTGAAATACTCGCAGGTGGAGCAGCTCGTATCTAGAGGTACTACTGTAGTTTGTTTCCTCCCCCTGATTTATTCCATTTTTTTCCTGAATTCCCTGATAATTCCGATATTTCCTGAACCACCGATTTCCCTGATAATTCCCTGATTTCCCTGTTTTCCAGGTTTGCTGGACACCCTGTTTGGCGCAAGAAAAGGACGGTGTGAACTGCCAGCTGCCTGTGTTATTTCTGTACAATGCGCCGGGCCATCACAAAGTCACTTAGTGTTACTTCTAAGCAGATTCACCTTCTTGTAGTTGCTCCGGGGAGTGTTTTTTGGCAGCGTTGGTCAGGAGCATCTTGCGCAGCAAAACATCGGTGCCCGTGATGTGCTCCTCACAGATCCAGTCGTCCACGATGCAGAGGTGGGGATAGTTGGTTGCCAGGAGGCGCAACAGGGCAGAATGCAGGCCTGGGGAGGGGGAAGCGGACAGAGAAAATGGTGCCATTTTCTTGGTGCTTTAACCAGGGGTCTCCAACCTTGGCAAGTTTAAGACTTGTGGACTTCAACTCCCAGAGTTCCTCAGCCAGCAGTTGAAGTCCACAAGTGTTAAACTTGCCAAGGTTGGAGACCCCTGCCTTAAACTGGCTCTCCAACAATTTCCGTTCTAAATTCTAACAATGATAATGAAAACTTATTCTCCTTTCCTGGATTTCACATTTTAAGTTAATCAAATGCTTTTTGAGACTTGGCGCATTTGCATTGTGCTGGTGGTATTTTCAGGCTGTCCAGGGGGAAAGCATGTTGCGGCCCTATTTGGATTGGGACTCACTGCTCACAGTCACTCATGCCCTCATCACCTCGAGGCTTGACTACTGTAACACTCTACATGGGGCTACCTTTGAAAAGTGTTCGGAAACTTCAGATCGTGCAGAATGCAGCTGCGAGAGCAATCATGGGCTTTCCTAAATATGCCCCTGTCACACCAACACTCCGCAGTCTGCATTGGTTGCCGATCGGTTTCCGGTCACAATTCAAAGTGTTGGTTATGACCTATAAAGCCCTTCATGGCATCGGACCAGAATATCTCGGGGACCATCTTCTGCCGCACAAATCCCAGCGACCAGTTAGGTCCCACAGAGTGGGTCTTCTCTGGGTCCCGTTGACTAAACAATGTCGTTTGGCGGGACTCAGGGGAAGAGCCTTCTCTGTGGCGGTCCAGACCCTCTGGAACCAACTCCCCCCAGATATCAGAGTTGCCCCCACCCTCCTTGCCTTTCGTAAGCTCCTTAAAACCCACCTCTGTTGTCAGGCATGGGGGAATTGAGATATTCCCTTCCCCCTAGGCTTATAAAATTTATGCATGGTATGTCTGTACGTATGATTGGTTTCTTAAATTGGGGTTTTTTACATTACTTTTAATATTAGATTTGTTCATATTGTCTTTTTACTGTTGTTAGCCGCCCCGAGTCTGCGGAGAGGGGCGGCATACAAATCAAATCAAATCAAATCAATCAATCAATCAATGTTGAAATTCCCTGATATTTCCCTGACATTTTCCTGTAAGACAAATTCCTTGGGTGTCCAATCACACTTGGCCAATGAAGAATTCTATTCTATTCTATTCCTATTGCCCATCTCCTCCCACTTATGACCGTATAACTTGTAGCTTGTATCTTTGCAATTTATATTGTTTCCTGATTGCGTATTTGAAGCCTATGACAATCGTTAAGTGTTTTTTACGTCATGATTCTTGACAAATTTATCTTTTCTTTTATGTACCCTGAGAGTATATGCACCAAGGGCAAATTCCTTGTGTGTCCAGCCACACTTGGCCAATAAAGAATTCTATTCTATTTTATTCTATTCTATTCTATTCTATCTTATCCTATCCTATCGAAATACATCCTTTGGGCTGTTCTGTGAGTCGTGACTTCCTATTGGCTGACTGAGGTTGACTGACAAGGGTCTGTTTAACAGGAGTGCCAAATTATCACCAGCTTATCAAATACTTAGGAGCCGAGGGCTTGGCAGGAAATGACAGCCAATCTCCAGCCATCAACACACTAATCAGCCAATAGGAAGGCATCCCATAAACACATACTTTCAACACTCACAAAATTGTAAGTTGAGGATACCATTTTGATTAAAAATTCCTATATTAACTGTTTAATATAAGAATAGAGAATATTAATGTGAATGATGTTGTACATTTTAATGGTTATTGCAGAGATATTTATACTCCATCTGGGTATAAATATCTCTCTGCAATAAACATTAAAAATAACACACTGTTTAAGGGAAGGCGGAATGTTCATTTTTTTAAAAAAATCTATTTTTCCCTTCTAGTGAAAACACAAAGGACTCAATTACTGGACAACAGAACTTATCAGGAAGATAAAAACCAAGCCATCGGTTGGAGATGCTTTAATCAGAATCCCAGGTGGTTTTAATGAGAAACTCCAGCAGAGGGGTAAAACTAGATGACCTCAAGGGCCTCTTCCAACTCTAGGATTCCGTGATAACACTTTAGCTAAACCTACCTCCCAATTCTTGCTGCAGTCCTTGAGCCTGTCGGATGAGGAATTTAATCGGGATCTGATCCATCAGAGCGGGAGAATAAGACTTGGGCTTCTTTTGCATGGCAGCTGCGCAAGACACAACGACAAAAAGACACCAACAATCCTGTTTGTCTCTTTGAGATTCTCAGTCACCCAGGTCATGGTTGTCCCAAAGGTGCTTTTTTCAAGAGGCAACTGGATTTTCCTATTTCTCTTTGAAGACGTTTCGCTTCTCATCTGGGAAGCTTCTTCAGTTCTGACTGGCTGGTGGGGAATGGAAGGATTTATACTCCTTGCAGACAGAACTGGTCATTTGTGTTAAGGAGTGAGCAGAGTGACCCTTGAGTGACCAAGGACGCAAAGAGGATGCATGGGGCCTAGCATATATCCAGCTGATAGCCCAGAGATATGAGTAATGGTTCAGAAAGACAAACCAGACACATTAAGCATGTAAATATTATTTACTTTGGCAAGTATCTTAGTCAAGAACAATCCTAGTCATACACAATTAAATCAGTCAATACATATACAATACAATGGTACCACTACTTAAGAACTTTTCTAGATAAGAACCGGGTGTTCAAGATTGTTTTGCCCCTTCTTAAGAACCATTTTCTACTTAAGAGCCCAAGCCCAGAAAAATTTCCCAGGAAATTTGAGAGCAGCACGAAGGCCAGGCCAGTTTCCTGTCATTTCTTTCTCTGGCGCAGTGTATGGGAGGCAGCCTCGCGCCGGGGGTATGGGAGGCGCATGCTCCTCCTCGCCACCTCAGTCCCTCTTTTTTTTTAAGCCTTAAAGTTGTTCTGTCGAGCTCTCTGATAGAATCCTCCCGAAAATTCGCAGATACAAATTTCACACACACACACACGTTTGAAAATTCAAAACAATGTTCTTTATACCGAAAATTCAAATAAACGAAGCACTCTTTTTGTATAGCAAAGAGCACTCGTCTCCAAACAGTCCCTTATCAGTTCTGAGACACTTAGCTTGCAGCTGTGAGGCAATTCACAGTCCTTCTTCTTTCACAAAGTGAAACACACTTTGCTCTGGTTGAGTTGCAAAGGGGGGAAAAATCAGCACACAAAGGTCAAAGTCAGCAAAGCAGTCACGAAACACAACAATCAGATAATCCTCCACAATGGCCAAACCCACAGGCTGCTCTTTATAGCAGCCTCACTAATGACCACAGCCCCACCCAACCACAGGTGGCCTCATTTTCTTTGATAATAATCTCTCAGTTGTTGTTGCCTATGCATCGCTCTCCGCATGCGTGGCTGTATCATTAACTCTTGTTCCGAATCCAAGGAGGAGCTAGATAATTGATCTCCTTCTGAGCTGTCTGCCCCACTCTCCTCCTCCCTGTCACTCATGTCTTCTTGGTCAGAGGAGCCTTCATCAGCAGATTCCACTGGGAGCAAAACAGGCCTGCGGCATGTGGATGTCTCCCCCACATCCACAGTCCTTGGGGCAGGAGCTGGGCCAGAGTTACCACAACAAAAGTTTTGGATTTTTCTGATTCCCCTCACCTCCCCTTCTTCCTTCTGCAGCGACTGTCCTCTTCCTCCTCCTCCCACCCAAATTCTGAGCTTTTATTTCCCTCCTAATGGGTTTGCATGCATTATTTGCTTTTACATTGATTTCTATGGGAAAAATTGCTTCTACTTAAGAACTTTTCTACTTTAAGAACCTGGTCACGGAATGAATTACGTTCTTAAGTAGAGGTACCACTGTACTATATCTTACAAATACATAAACCAGCATTTAGCACCAAGCAGTCACAGGGAACATAATAATAATAGCAGAAAATAATGAGAGAGGTGGGGGGGGGAGAGAGAGAGAGAGAAAGAAAGAAAGAAAGAAAGAAAGAAAGAAAGAAAGAAAGAAAGAAAGAAAGAAAGAAAGAAAGAAAGAAAGAAAGAGAGAGAGAGACTGCTGGCTCCCACTTATGGCTAACTGCAACACTAGCTCTTAAAGCTACAATGATATAATTCATTTAAACATACATTGATAGTTTGTTTATATACTGCTCAAAAAAAATAAAGGGAACCCTTAAACAACACAATATAACTCCAAGTAAATAAAACTTCTGTGAAATCCTGCTGTGAGCCGCCCCGAGTCTGCGGAGAGGGGCGGCATACAAATCTAAATAATTAATAAATAATAAATAAATAAATAAATAAATAAATAAATAAATCAAACTGTCCACTTAGGAAGCAACACAAATTTCACATGTTGTCAGCACATTCAACTTTGTATGGAACAAAGTATTCAATGAGAATATTTCATGCATTCAGATCTAGGATGTGTTCTTTGAGTGTTCCTTTTATCTTTTTTGAGCAGTGTATATTGCCAAACCCAACAAGTTATGTACATAAAAAGCACCTTTGGGACAACAACCTTGATGTATTCAAAAGTCACATTACTGCAACTAATGTTCTCTAGAGCAGTGTTTCCCAACCTTGGCAACTTGAAACATAGAAAACTGACGGCAGAAAAAGACCTCATGGTCCATCTAGTCTGCCCTTATACTATTTTCTGTATTCTATCTTAGGATGGATATATGTTTATCCCAGGCATGTTTCAATTCACTTCCTGTGGATTTATCAACCACGTCTGCTGGAAGTTTGTTCCAAGCATCTACTTCTCTTTCGGTAAAATAATATTTTCTCACGTTGCTTTTGATCTTTCCCCCAACTAACTTCAGATTGTGTCCCCTTGTTCTTGTGTTCACTTTCCTATTAAAAACACTTCCCTCCTGGACCTTAATTAACCCTTTAACATATTTAAATGTTTCGATCATGTCCCCCCTTTTCCTTCTGTCAGAATTCTGGGAGTTGAAGTCCAAATATCTTCAAGTTGACAAGGTTGGGAAACACTGATCTAGAGGGAAACCCCCATCCCCCCACCCCCAGTTCTCTGCTTCATACCCAAAGTCTTTGAACTGGCCAAGATGGCTTCTTCATAAGACAGGACGTAGTACAAGACCAACAGCTGAGCTGTGATTCCATAACGGGGATTCAGTCGAGTAGATTCTCCTCCCTACAAAGGAAAACACCGAAGGTGCATTGTGTAGTAAATGTCATACGAGGGAAAGATCTTGGGAGACAGAGGGAAAGGGCCACAGACTAGGCAACAGTCAGATACGAGGCAGCTGAGCCCAGAGAAGGAAAGGGCAGCCCTCTTGAAGCGGACTACAGAATCAGCACATTGCCCCCCGACAATCTGGCCCCTCGTTTTACCTGGCCTCGGAAGGATGGAAGGATGAGTCAACTGTCAGCTGATCAGGATCGAACTCCTGACCATGGGCAGAGCTAGCCTGCCATAGCCATAGCACTAAGACTTTACTGCTTTTTTCAGAGTACAGTGATACCTTGTCTTACAAACTTAATTGGTTCCAGGATGAGGTTCTTAAGGTGAAAAGTTTGTAAGATGAAACAATGTTTCCCATAGGAATCAATGGAAAAGTGATTAATGCGTGCAAGCCCAAAATTCACCCCTTTTGCCAGCTGAAGCGCCCGTTTTTGCACTGCTGGGATTCCCCTAAGGCTCCCCTCCATGGGAAACCCCACCTCTGGACTTCTGTGTTTTTGCGATGCTGCAGGGGAATCCCAGCATTGCAAAAATGAGCGCTTCGCTGGCAACGGGAGTCCGGAGGTGGGGTTTCCCAGCGAAGGGAGCGTCAGTGAAATCGCAGCATCGCAAAAACACCGAAGTCCTTGAAACCCCACCTCCGGACTTCCGTTGCCAGCGAAGCGCCCGTTTTTGCACTGCTGGCATTCCCCTGCAGCATCACAAAAACACGAAAGTCCGAAGGTGGGGTTTCCCATGGAGGGGAGCCTCAGGGGAATCCCAGCAGCGCAAAAATGGGTGCTTCGCTGGCAACAGAAGTCCGGAAGCGGGGCATCCCAGCGGCGGCGGTGGGTTTGTAAGGTGAAAATAGTTTGTAAGAAGAGGTAAAAAAATCTTAAACCCCGGGTTTGTATCTTGAAAAGTTTGTATAATGAGCTGTTTGTAAGACGAGGTATCACTGTATAAGACACATTTGTTTCCCCCCTAAGAGAGGCTGAAAATTTGGGTGTGTCTTATACTCCGAATGTAGCTTTTACTAAGCTTTTTTCTTTTTTTTTATTTTTATTTTAATTTTAATTTTAATTATTATTATTATTTAGATTTGTATGCCACCCCTCTCCGGGACTCGGGGCGGCTTACAACAACAAAACAATACAAATCCAATAGTTTAAAAAAAGACAATTTAAAAACCCTTAATATAAAAAACAATCATACATCTCATACAAACCATACATAAAGCGGAGAGGGCCCAGGGGAATCAATTTCCCCATGCCTGACGACAGAGGTGGGTTTCAAGACATTTGCGAAAGGCAAGGAGGGTGGGGGCAGTCCTAATCTCCGGGGGGAGTTGGTTCCAGAGGGTCGGGGCCACCACAGAGAAGGCTCTTCCCCTGGGTCCCGCCAGACGACATTGTTTCGTCGACAGGACCCAGAGAAGGCCAACTCTGTGGGACCTAACTGGCCGCTGGGATTCGTGCGGCAGAAGGCAGTCCCGGAGATATTCTGGTCCGATGCCATGAAGGGCTTTATTGCTGTTTTAGCCCTAATTAGGTGCGTCTGCTCAAGGTTGACTCAGCCTTCCATCCTTCCGAGGTGGGTAAAATGAGGACCTGGATTGTGGGGGCAATAAGCTGGCTCTGTTAAAAAGTGCTATTGCTAGCATGTTGTAAGTCGCCCCAAGTCTAAGGAGAAGGGGGGCATTAAAAAAATTGAATGAATGAATGAATGAATGAATGAATGAATGAATGAATGAATATACATACCCCTGTCAGTCCTTTGAAAACATTCAAGATTTCCTGCTCCGTGATGGGTTGGTTGGTGGCTTCTGGGTTGGACTTAGAGGCTGGTGTCAGAACAGAATTGATGTACACATCGATGAGTGGGAGCAACTGTGGGTGGAGGGGTGTTGTTGTTTCACACAGTTGTCTGTAAATCCAGTCCTGAAGAGAGAGAAACATGGAAAAATCAACTGGCTAGAAGAATGTTCTATCCCAGCCTAACGCAGCTTGAAAACAAGGGAGGAATCCACGCATTGATGTTTCAAATCAGTCTTTTTGTACATAAATTCTCATTTTTACAAGCTAGAGTCATGCATGTGATCTTGGCAGTTTCTCAGTGAAGGTAATTAAGATATAACAGTTTGGCTGCTGCCAAAGATCAAAGCTGCTCGCATTCCTTCCTGAGATAAGAATTCTCCCGTTTCACAGACTTACTAATTACAGCTTCCCAGCATTTCAACAGACAAGGCACTTTTTCTCCAAGGATTTTTAGCAGGAAAATAAAAGATGGTTAGCATAACCTGGCTGGGAACTCAAATCATCATCCGACTCCATTGCAAAACGTTGTAATTCCACTCCGAATTACCCATACTCCACCCTTAAATACCTATAGGAAGTGGTCACAATTCCCTAGAGTTAACAAACTACAGACTACTGTGGTACCTCTACCTAAGAACGCCGCTTCTTATGAACTTTTCTAGATAAGAACCGGGTATTCAAGGTTTTTTTGCCTCTTCTCAAGAACCATTTTGCACTTACAAACCCGAACCTCTGAAATTGTAACCGGAAAAGGCAGGGAGAAGCCTCAGTGGGGCCTCTCTAGGAATCTCCTGGGAGGAAACAGGGCCGGAAAAGGCGGGGAGAAGCCTTTGTGGGGCCTCTCTAGAAATCTCCTGGGAGGAAACAGGGCCGGAAAAGGTGGGGAGAAGCCTCCGTGGGGCTTCTCTAGGAATCTCCTGGGAGGAAACAAGGGCTGGAAAAGGCAGGGAGAAGCCTCCATGGGGCCTCTCTAGGAATCTCCTGGGAGGAAACAGGGCCTCCACCCTCCTTGTGGTTTCCCCAATCACACACATTATTTGCTTTTACATTGATTCCTATGGGAAAAATGGCTTCTTCTTACAACGTTTCTACTTAAGAACCTGGTCAGGGAACAAATTAAGTTCGTAAGTAGAGGTACCATCGTAACAGGTTTGGCTCATGAAACACGTGCAAAGAAACTGCCGAGTTCAAAGAGCACATCATTTTGTAACTAGGAACGGTCATTTATCAAACGATGGCAAGTCAAAGACCACCTGCTGTAATTCTGAACGATTCCTAAACAACCAGCTCACTGAAGGGCCACTCGACTTCAGTTTCAAGTTTTATTGGATTTATATGCCGCCCCTCTCCAGCACTACCGATGCCCCCTCTGAGGCCGTCACGGGGGCTTACGCATCCAACGGGCACATGTGCGCCCATTGGCATGAGATTTGGCTTCCGCGCAAGCGCATCAAGCGTGAGCGAGATTTCAGCGTTTTCCCCAATATTTTTGCTTCCACACACACAAGCAAAAAAATCGGTGAAAATTGCCCAAATCTTGCTCAAGCGAGCGTCCTTACACAAGATTTCACTTGCTGTGCATGCGCAGAAGCCAAATCTCACGCAGGTGGTGCGTTCATGCGCAGCTCCCATTTTTCCAACTGCACATCTGTCCGCGTAACCAGCAGCCCATTACTGAGCCAGTTGTCAGTCGAGGGCAACCTGCACTACGGAATCACTTCTACCCTCACTACCCGCACTAGAGTCACTCATGCCTTTATCACCTCGAGGTTTGATTACTGCAATGCTCTCTACGTGGGGCTGCCTTTGGAGACTGTTCGGGGACTCCCAATTGTGCAAAATGCAGCCGCGCAAGTTATAGTGGGGCTCCCAAGATCTGCCCACATTTCAACATCACTCTGTGAGCTGCAGTGGTTGCCAATTAGTCTCCGGGCCCAATTCAAAGTGCTGGTTATGACCTACAAGCCCCTACATGGCTTAGGACCAGATTATCTTCGGGATCGTCTTCTGCCTCATGTATCCAAGCGGCCAGTTAGGTCCCAGAGTCGGCTTTCTCCAGATCCCGTCAGCCAGACAATGTCGACTGCCGGAGCCTAGGGGAAGAGCCTCCTCTGTGGCGGCCCCGGCCCTTTGGAACGAACTCCCTCTGGAGATACGTACCGCCCCGTCCCTCCTGGTCTTTCGTAAAGCTGTAAAACCTACCTTTGCTGGCGGGCATGGGGGCCGTGAGCGATGAGACTGTCTCCGGCTGATACGAGATATGATTGGATTGTATGAATGTGTGTGATTGTACATGGGGTCTTTTAAAATGTTTAACAAATTTTCATATTTTATAGTTATTAGATTTCATTCATTCATTCATTCATTTATTGGATTTGTATGCCGCCCTTCTCCGTAGACTCGGGGCGGCTAACAACAATGATAAAAACAGCATGTAACAATCCAATTAATAAAACAACTAAAAACCCTTATTATAAAAAAAAAACATACACACAAACATACCATGCATAACTTGTAATGGCCTAGGGGGAAGGAATATCTCAACTCCCCCAAGCCTGGCGACATAAATGAGTCTTGAGTAGTTTACGAAAGACAGGGAGGGTGGGGGCAGCTCTAATCTCCGGGGGGAGTTGGTTCCAGAGGGCCGGGGCTGCCACAGAGAAGGCTCTTCCCCTGGGGCCCGCCAAACGACATTGTTTAGTCGACGGGACCCGGAGAAGGCCAACTCTGGGGACCTTATCGGTTGCTGGGATTCGTGCAGGAGCAGGCGGTTCTGGAGATAATCGGGTCCAATGCCATGTAGGGCTTTAAAGGTCATGACCATATATTGTTATATATTGTTATATTTAATGTTGTATGCCGCCCTGAGTCGCCTCAAGAAGGGTGGCATAGAAATCTAATTAATAAATAAATAATAAATAATTCCAGAGAGTCATTTTTTTCCAACCCTTCTTGGAGATTAAGCAGACAATCCCTCTCTTAATTTTCTCTTCGTTTCCCCCCCTCCCCAAACTGCGCAAATACCGCGACTCACCTTGATGGAGACTTTGTGCTTGGTGAACGAACGGCTCCGGAGAAGCTGGTAAATGCAATGGATGGGCAGGAAGCCGGTGATGTTGGCGCTCAAGTTGCTCGTGACGGCCACGCGCACCGCATGAGCGGTCACCACCTAGGAAAAAGAAAGGCGTTAGCGCCCCACCAGACGAGAGCGCCACGTTCTCCCAAAGCTCCGCCCTCTGTTCTGTTGCTTTGCCTGTGCGCTGGGAACTTTGGGGCCAAATTCCATGGGTGTCTAATCACTCTTGGCCAGATAAAAGTATTCAATTCCATTCTTGCTAGAAGGAGACAGATAGAATAGAATAGCTAAAACAAAACAGAACAGAGCAGAAGGGAACAGAACGCAACAGAACAGAATCTGGTAGGTCTTCTAGAATAGAATAATAGCAATGGCACTTAGACTTGTATGCCATTTCACCGTGCTAAACAGCCCTCTATAAGAGTTTTTACAAAGTCAGCCTCTTGCTCCCAACAATCGGGGTCCTCATTTTAGCCATCGTGGACCTTGAGCCTGGTGAGATTTGATCTGCCAAATTGCAGTCAGCCCGCAGTCAGCAGAAAGTCAGTCTGCAGTACTGCACTCTAAACATTGCGTCACTGCAGCTCAATAAAATATGGAATATGCAATATACAACAGAATAAAATGAGATTAGATTACATGATTAGAATAGAATAGAATAGAATAGAATAGAATAGGGTAGGTTATGGTAGAGTAGAGTAGAGTAGAGTAGAGTAGAATAGAATAGGGTAGGGTAGAATAGGGTAGGGTAGGGTAGGGTAGGATAGAGTAGAATAGAATAGAATAGAATAGGGTAGAGTAGAACAGAATAGGGTAGGGTAGGGTAGAGTAGAATAGAATAGGGTAGGGCAGGGCAGGGTAGAATAGAATAGAATGGGGTAGGGTAGGGTAGGGTAGAATAGGGTAGGGCAGGGCAGGGCAGGGCAGAGCAGAATAGAATAGAATAGGGTAGGATAGGATAGGGTAAGGTAGGGTAGCATAGGGTAGGGTAGAATAGAATAGGGTAGGGTAGGGTAGCATAGGGTAGGGTAGGATAGAATAGGGTAGGGTAGAGTAGAATAGAATAGGGTAGAATAGAATAGAATAGGGTAGAGTAGAATAGAATAGGGTAGGGTAGAATAGAATAGAATAGAACAGCTATGGTGGCTGGAGAATTCTGGGAGTTGAAGTCCACAAGTTTTAAAGTTGCCAAGTTTGAAGACCTCTGATCTTGGCTGAAGCAAAAAGATGGGAGTACAGTGATCCCCCGATCATTGCGAAGGTTCCGTTCCAGGACCCCTCGCAATGATCGGTTTTGCGCGAAGTAGCGCTGCGGAAGTAAAAACACCATCTGCGCATGCGCAGATGGTGTTTTTACTTCCCAGTAGCGAGGAGCCGAAGATTGGGGTTTCCCCCAACTCCTCGCTGCTGCCGCGCCCGCCGCTTGTCCGCCGCCTGCCTGCCCGCGCGCCCGCCCTTCGCCCGCCCACGCCATTCGCTCGCGCCGCTTCCCAGCTGGGAAGCGGCGCTGGGGGTCTTACCGGCCGCCCACTCCTCGCTGCTGCCGCGCCCGCTGCTTGTCCGCCGCCTGCCTGCCCACGCGACCGCCCTTCGCCCGCCCACGCCGTTCGCTCGCGCCGCGACTCAGTTGGGAAGCCGCGCGGCTGTTTTAAAATGTCGCCGCCGGCATGGGGGGCTTCCTAGCAGCCCCCCAAACCCGGGTTGGGGGTCCGGGGGGTGCTGGCAAGCCCCCCATGCCGGCGGCGACGTTTTAAAACAGCCGCGCGGCTTCCCAACTGAGTCGCGGCGTGAGCGAACCCGTGTGGCCGGGCGAGCAGCGAGCGAAGGGCGGGTGGCCGGGCGAAGGGCGGGGCGAGCGGCGAACGAGCGGGTGCTGGGGGGGGCCTTTAAACAAGCAGAAGATTTATGGTGGCTTTCCATTTTAATTATGTCTGGATGCAGGATTTCCTTGAGCTTAAGCTGCAATCACCCACAAAGCTTGGGCTTAAGCTGCAATCACCCACCCTCCCGCCAGCAAGAGGGGGAAGACCCAGGGAAGCCGCCCAGCAGTTGATCTGCCCGGCGCCATCTACGCATGCGTGGCCATAGAAAAAAAGGGCACGCATGCGCAGATGGTGTTTGTACTTCCGGGTTGAAAAATCGCCATATAGCCGGGGGATCACTGTAACAGATTTTTACCTGTTCGGTGAAAATCTCCTGGGTGAAGATGGTTTTCATGCGACTCAGAGAACTGGGCTTGATGACTATCTGGAATAAAAGGGAGACCAGGAACACCAATATTGTCACTATGGGGATTTTGCAATATCCTCCCTCTGCCACCCCCACCAAGCCCTGCCCACAGAACTGGAAGCAAAAAAAAAATGCATTATGCCTTTGTGACCAACCCAATTTTTAATCTTTTTTGCAGCAGTCAGTAAACAAATGCCACAGCTTGTAAATGAACATGGAGGTCCTGTTGCTATGGGTGTGGTTTCATCCATCCATTCATCCATCCATCTTATATGTTGCCCACTCCCGAAGGCCTGCAACACCAAGCCCCGCGGTGTGGACCACTTACCTTCATCCCTAAAGTAGAGCACACCAATTCGATGATAGCGCTGAGTTGGTTGCTATGGAAATACATGGCGACCAGTAACAGCATCTCACCAAAGGACGCCGAAACTCCAGACGTACTGTCAGAAAAGGAAGGTGGGGAAACGTTTCCATTGAGAATATTTTACAGAATCAGAATCCAAATAGAGATGGAGGGGACAACGGAGGTTTTATACTCCAACCCCCTGCTCAAGGAGGAGATCCTATACCCGTGATGGTGAACCTATATGCACCTGCTCCAGCGCTTGTTCCAAAGTCTCAACATCTTTTTTGTAATGTGGTGACCAAAACTGGATACAGCATTCTAGGTGTGTCCTTACTAAAGCTTTACAGAGTGGTGTTAAGAGTTCACACAATATTATAGTGTACACTGTATGTTGTGGGCAAGGGCAGGAAAAAGTTCTCTAACCTTTCAAAGTAGGCTTCTTCCTTGATCATCCAGCTCAACCACATCACCATCAGCTGCTCCTGTTCTGGGGTACTAAAAGAGATATTTGTGTTAGAATTGGAAGTCAGGCAGAATGACAGGTTTATGTGCTATTGCTACCTGCAACGAGGTCATAAAATGGGGCAAATCTCACTTAATAGCTGTTAGTATACTGTATGTGTTGTACATACTCCTGATCAGTTGGAGGATGATGAAGATATTGAGGACTCGGATTCAGATAGTGTTTATGAATTAGTGGGGGCCCCGGGGTTACAGGTAGTAGAACAGGTGGGAGGCCAGCCACAGGATGGGGCTATGTGTTCAGGATCTAGCGAGGGAGAATCAGACGCTCGCTGGATTAACCCTAAATTCAGAAGGGCCCAAAAATGTAGAGAACAGAGGTCTGGAATAAGATATTAAGGAGAGGAATGTGTTAAATACCGTAATGATGTATTTGGCACATCAGGGGGTCAGTGGAGAAGAAGGGTGGAGTTTCAACGTTGCCGAAGGGAAAATGGATGTGTTTTTTGCCGTGCTAAAGTAAGCAAAAGTATTCTGTGTTGTTAACAGTCAGTTCTGTTGTTTTTCAAAGTCCCGCTGTTATGAAAATAAATCTTCTTAAGTGGAGCAGGAGAAGGAATGTGAGGAATGCAGCTAAGAGAGATAAGGACCCAGTGCCTGTATGGAATGTGTTGAATTACAGGAGAGCAGAGAAATAAATGGAGTTTCTTTATTCATGAAATGATGCATTTAATAAGAGTTATTTGTAATTGCTAAATTTCTACCAGAAACCAGAACAGCATGTAAATATGTTGGGTGCTGCAATACATAGGCTAACAATGTAAGTTTAAGACTGTACCTTTAAGAGACATGTACTAGTTGGCCATAAGGGGGAGCCAACAATGTTCCTCTTGGGGGAGTTTGTACTAGAGAGATTTATATTTGCTGTGTGTATACTTGCTGTGTGCGATAATCTGGTTTGTAAACTATTATTAGAATTATAAGTGTATGATATTGGATGGTGTAACTACTATTTTTGCCTTAATAATAATAATAATAATAATAATAATAATAATAATAATAATAATTATTATTATTATTATTATTATTTATTAGATTTGTATGCCGCCCCTCTCCGAGGCTTCGGAGCGGCTCACAACAAGTAAAAAGTAAAATATATACAAGTCCAATGTTAAAACAGTTTTTAAAAACCCCTATTAAAAACAGTCATACAACCCAAACACATCATACATAAAGTTAAGACAGCTAAGGATATATCAATTCTTCCATGCCTGGCGACATAGATGAGTTTTGAAAAGTTTGTGAAAGGTAAGGAGGGTGGGGGCAGTCCTAATCTCCGGGGGGAGCCGATTCCAGAGGGCTGGGGCCACCACAGAGAAGGCTCTTCCCCTGGGTCCCACCAGACGGCATATAATAATATAATAATATTGTTCTATTTTGCGCATCGTACGAAAATACATCACAGAGTCCTAGATGCTTGGGAAGTTTTCGACTTGTGATAATGTGATACAAAATCCAGCATATCAATCTCGTTTGCTGTGTATTACTGGGGGTTTTGTGTGAATAAAATAATAAATAAATAAAATTAATGAAATTAACTTAAATTAAGATTACATGTATTCTCAACTTAAATGGGAGTCTGGGGGAAATAGGTCACTGTCCCATTCCCACTGTCCTGTTAGCACAGGGGTCCTCAAACTTGGTAACTTTAATTCTGGGAGGTGAAGGCCACAAGTCTTAAAAGTGGCCAAGTTTGAAGACTTTTGTGTTAGCAAATAAAGAAAAATAAAGAAAAAGCCGGCTTCCAAGCTTAAAAGGGATTATGCTGGAGATTTAAAGCTTGGGGTGAGGCACGATCCCAACTGAGGCCACGACTCCCCAGTAATGAAATGAACGGCTCTCCCTCTTTATTCTCTCTTTAGAGGATACTCCGGTCACTCAAAGGGTACCTGACCAGTGTGGAGAAAGCAAGCAGCATGCAGAAAGAGAGCGACACAAAGCGGACTCCTGCCGGAGTGGCCGGTGGGCGGCTGGTCATCAGCTGAAGTAGCTGTTCTGCTTCTTCATCGGTCGGTCTGCAGGAGGACAACAAAGACGGGGTCAGCTGCATCCTATGGGTAGGGCACATTTTCCCCCAATGCCAGGATCTTTTGCAAAACAGGTGTAAAAATAATTCCAGGAGTCCAGCATTTTTGTTTATTTTAAACAAAAAGAATAGCATTTTTATAAAATCTTCACTCCCATATTGGGGTGTTGCCTTTCTCTCTCCATTGTCCATCTCCTTTTTGGGGGATATCTCTAGACTTTTCGGGACTTTCCAAACTTAATTAATCATTTATATCCAAGCCTTTATTTGTTCAACAATTACCACATACTTTCTACACATTTAATAATTTAATAATAATAATTTATTAGATTTATATGCCGCCCCTCTCTGAACAGGAATAAACATTTCCTGTTTATTCTTTCTAATGGTCATTCACACATTTTTCCAGTACAGTAGTACCCCTAGATACAAGCATAATTCGTTCCATAAGGGTGCTTATATCTCGAGGCAACTCGTATCTGGAACAAGTTGTTTTTCCCCTCCGAGATAACCAAAAGCAAGGATTCTTGCGCCACCTAGTGGACGCTCGGCTCGAATTTGAGCTCGGGAATAGAACAGAAATGTCTCTCCCCTCGTGGCTCGTATCTTGAAATACTCGCTTGTAGAGCAGCTCGTATCTAGAGGTACTACTGTATTTTGTATTACCATATTTGTAGAGGAGCAAATCTCCTCTTTTCACAGGAACAGGGGGTTATGTGAGGCAATGGGACATAGGATCTTACAACAGGTCTTCTAAACCAGGTGTCCCCAACCTTTTTAAAGCCTGCTGGCTGGGGAATTCTGGGAGTTAATCCACCCTTCTTAAAGAAGGCTGGCGGAGGAATTATAGGAGCTGACCCCCACCCATTTTAAGATGAAGAAACTGATGGGGAAAATGCGATCAAATTGAGATATTGATCTTTCTACAAACAACCTTACTCAGAAATCCTACCACACATCCTGAACCTCAGCTGCTACCATCCCATGAATGTTATAAGAACGTAAGAAGAGCCCTGCTGAATCAGGCCAAAGCCCATCGAGTCCAGCATTCTGTGTCACATCATAAACTACTCAAGACTCATTTATACTGCCAGGCATGGGGGAGTTGAGATATTCCTTCCCCCTAGGCCATTACAAGTTATGCATGGTATGTCTGTGTGTATGTTTGGTTTAATAATAAGGGTTTTTAGTTGTTTTATTATTGGATTGTCACATGTTGTTTTTATCATTGTTGTTAGCCGCCCCGAGTCTACAGAGAGGGGCATCATACAAATCCAATAAATAATAATAATAATAATAATAATAATAATAATAATAATAATTATTATTATTATTATTATTATTATAGTGGCCCACCAATTGTCCATGGGGATCTTGAGCAGAAAGAGAAGGCAAAACCCTCCCTTTCCCTTGACCCCCAACAAATGGTACTCAAGGGAACCCTGCCTGCCTCAACCAACACAGAGGCAGCACTTGGACATCTGTTTCAATAAAATAATCTGTTTCATCCATGAATCTGTCAAATCCTGCCTTGAAGCTATCAAGCTGTCACAACCTCTTCTGGAAGTGAATTCCATAAACCAAGGACCCTCTGAGTGAAGAAATATTTCCCTTTATTTGTCCTCACTTTCTTATCTATGAGCTTTACGGAGGGGCCCCTCGTCCTAGTATTGTGTGATTAGAGAAAAGAATTTTTCTCTATCCACCTTTTCTATCCCATTCATGATTTTATACACTTCGATCAAGTCACCCCTTAAATGCCGTCTTTCAAGGCTGAAGAGACCAAGGTGTTGCAACCTGGTTTCATAAGGGAGGGGCTCCACTTCCTTGATCATTCTTGTTGCCCTTTTTTGCACCTTCTCCAGTTCCATTATATCCTTCTTGAGGTGCGGTGACCAGAACTGTACACAGTGCTCCAAGTGTGGTCTCACCATCGATTTGTACAGAGGCAACGCAACACTTGGCGACCTATTTTCGATTCCCTTCCTAATCATGTCAAGCATGGAATTTGCTTTAAAAAAAAAAAAAACTTTTTTATATAAAAGGGACTTCAGACACCCCAACCACAAACATGGTCATCATAGGATGACTCAAAGAAACATAGAAACACAGAAGACTGACAGCAGAAAAAGACCTCATGATCCATCTAGTTTGCCCTTATACTATTTTCTGTATTTTATCTTAGGATGGATATATCTTTATCCCAGGCATGTTTCAATTCAGTTACTGTGGATTTATCAACCACGTCTGCTGGAAGTTTGTTCCAAGCATCTACTACTCTTTCAGTAAAATAATATTTTCTCATGCTGCTTTTGATCTTTCCCCCAACTAACCTCAGATTGTGCCCCCTTGTTCTTGTGTTCACTTTCCTATTAAAAACACTTCCCTCCTGAACCTTATTTAACCCTTTAACATATTTAAATGCTTCGATCATGTCCCCCCTTTTCCTTCTGTCCTCCAGACTATACAGATTGAGTTCATGAAGTCTTTCCTGATACGTTTTATGCTTAAAACCTTCCACCAATCTTGTAGCCCGTCTTTGGACCCGTTCAATTTTGTCAATATCCTTTTGTAGGTGAGGTCTCCAGAACTGAACACAGTATTCCAAATGTGGTTTCCCCAGCACTCTGTACAGCGGGATCATAATCTCCCTCTTCCTGCTTGTTATACCTCTAGCTATGCAGCCAAGCATCCTACTTGCTTTCCCTACTGCCCGACCACACTGCTCACCCATTTTGTAGGTGAGGTCTCCAGAACTGAACACAGTATTATTCCAAATGTGGTCTCAGTTCTGGAGACCTCACCTGGAAGACGGTCGAGAGTTACTCACTTTAAGCCCGCAATGCCCATCAGAGCACAGTAGAGGCGCAGGAGGGCGCTGGCTTTGACAACGTGTTCCTCCTTCAGCCCAGAATAGACCGAGATGTTGGGTTCCATGTCTGGCTCGGCCTCCTCGGGGATGTGCAAACTCCGGACGGTGGGCAGAATCTCCATCAGTTCAAGCAGCAGCTGCCTCCTCATCTGCCAAAGCACAGAGCTGATGTTCTCCCGTTTACGCTGCACAGGAGAAAAACTATCAGTATTGTCTATGGCAGTGATGGCAAACCTCATTCAATGCCTAGGGGGACGAAAACAGTTTCTCCCACTCCCCCCAAAGGCCCTCTGGAGGCCAAAAATGGCCTGTTTCCAACTTCGAAACATAGAAGACTGATGGCAGAAAAAGACCTTCTGGTCCATCTAGTCTGCCCTTATACTATTTCCTGTATTGGATCCCAGGCATGTTTAAATTCAGTTACTGTGGATTTATCAACCACGTCTGCTGGAAGTTTGTTCCAAGGATCTGCTACTCTTTCAGTAAAAATATCTCTGGGACTGCCTTCTGCCGCACGAATCCCAGCGACCGGTTAGGTCCCACAGAGTTGGCCTACTCCGGCTCCCGTCAACTAAACAATGTCGTTTGGCGGGACCCAGGAGAAGAGCCTTCTTTGTGGCGGCCCCGACCCTCTGGAACCAACTCCCCCCAGATATCAGAGTTGCCCCCACCCTCCTTGCCTTTCGCAAGCTCCTTAAAACCCACCTCTGTCGTCTGGCATGGGGGAATTGAAATGTTCCCTTCCCCCTAGGCTTATAGAATTTATACATGGTATGCTTGTATGTATGAGTGGTTCTTTAAATTGGGGTTTTTTAGATTATTTTTAATATTAGATTTGTTCACATTGTCTTTTTTATTGTTGTTAGCCGCCCCGAGTCTTCGGAGAGGGGCGGCATACAAATCTAATAAATAAATAAATAAATAAAATAAAATTTTCTCATGTTGCTTTTGATCTTTCCCCCAACTAACTTCAGATTGTGCCCCTTTGTTCTTGTGTTCACTTTTTTATTTTTATTATTTTTTAAAAACAAGACACAACACACATACATAAAAATGCAAAACAAAAGCACATGACAAAAAAAGGAGCTGCAATCGCTCCGCTCAGAATAGAAGTCTACATGGTAAGAAAAGAAAAACTTTTGTTGAGTAGATCATTTCCGAGGAAAAAGAAAAAAGAAAAATATATCTACTTCATTTCTCTATTTGTATACACTTCAGCATAATAAATTTATATAACTTTGAATTCATTGATAATTTTTTTTATTCAACCAAATATAGACCCTATCCCAGATTTTATAGAATTCCGACTCTTCTTGGTTCTTCAACCGCCTCGTCACCATGTCCAGCTCTGCACATTCAATAATTTTCCTAATTATCTCATCTTCTTTTAGGACATCTATATCTTTCCATCTTTGCGCAAAAACAATTCTAGTAGCTACCAAGATATGATTTATCAAATAACAGTAATAGCTCGTCTTACGAACCTAATTGGTTCCAGGGGGAGGTTCGTAAGACGAAAAGTTCGTAAGATGAAACGTTGTTTCCCATAGGAAACAACGTAAAATCCATTAATCCGTGGAACGGAAAAAAAAAAAACGCAAAAAAAAAGCCGCCGCCCAGCTGTCACCTTTTGAAACAGCCAGGGGTGTTTCCCAGCAGCCTCCTGAACCCGAACGCCAAACCCGAACTTCAGGGTTCGGCGTTCGGGAGGCCTCCGAGAAGCCCCCCGGCTGTTTTAAAAGGTGACAGCCGGGCGGCGGGGCTTCCCAGCGGCCTCCCGAACGCCGAACCCAGAAGTTCGGCAAAAGTGCGGCGGCGGCAGCGGGTTCGTAAGAAGAAACAAGTTCGTAAGAAGAGGCAAAAATTTTCTGAACCCCGGGTTCGTATCTCAGGTTGTTCGTAAGACGAGGGGTTCGTATCATGAGGTACCACTGTATTGTATATCTCTTTAATATTGTGTGTAGCAATGCCTAATAAGAAAAATTCTGGAGTTTTCCTGATTTCCTGGTGTGTAATTTCATTTAGCCATTTTTCTACTTTGTTCCAATATGATTTGGCTTTCTGGCAAGTCCACCATTGATGGTAGTAAGAACCAATTTCTGTCTTACATTTCCAGTAGATTGGAGAAGTGTTTGGAAACATTTTTGATAACCTGTTGGGGGGCAGATGTTTCCAACTTTTAGTGGGCCCAGTAGGCTCGTGTTTTGCCCTCCCCAGGCTCCAAAGGCTTCCCTGGAGCTGGGGGAGAGTAAAAACGCCCTTCCCCATCCCCCCAGAGGCTCTCTGGAAGCTAAAATCACCCTCTCAGTGCCAAAAGTCAGCTGGCTGGCACAAACATACACCTTGGAGCTGAGCTAGGGCAACGGCTCATGTGCCAGCAGATATGGTATGTCATAGGTTCGTCATCAGTGATCCATGGTCTTTTCCTCTATCGAGCACCGATGTTCTCACCTGTTGACCGTTCCGGATAAAAGTTCCAAACCACGTCCGAACTTTGGCGTTCGTCCCGAGCAACAAGCCGCTCACAAAACAGACCAGGTCACTGACACCATCCTCCGAAAACTCATTCTTGGTGTGATCCAGAGTCAAAGCCACACCAAGTCCTGGTAAGTGACATTCCTCCACCTAAGCACACAAGAACATCTTAAAATTTGGCTGCAAATTTACATCAGCAAGGTGTCTCTCTTGCCCGGTTACCAGAAGCTGCATGTATACCAATTCACCACGAATGAACCAGGGAAGTTTACATTAGTAATTCAATAGAGTTTGCACATCAACCTGAACCAAATACCAATCTCACAGACCAGTTTTATGAGGCAGCAAGAAACAGGTCAGGCACAGAGAGATTATCTACAGAAATTGCTTGGATTTTTGTTTGTTTTACTAATTATCTACCTACCTACCTACCTACCTGCCTACCTATGTACCTATCTATCCACCCACCACCACCCACTCTATCTATCTATCTATCTATCTATCTATCTATCTATCTATCTATCTTTCTATCTATCTTTCTATCTTTCTATCTATCTATCTTTCTATCTAGCTGTCTGTCTGTCTGTCTGTCTATCTATCTGTCTATCTTTCTATCTATCTATCTATCTATCTATCTATCTTTCTTTCTTTCTATCTATCTATCATCTATCTATCTATTTATCTTTCTTTCTATCTATCATCTATCTATCTATTAATCTTTCTATCTATCTATCTATCTATCATCTATCTATCTTTCTTTCTATCTATCTTTCTATCTATCTATCTATCTATCTATCTATCTTTCTTTCTATCTATCTTTCTTTCTATCTTTCTATCTATCTTTCTATCTATCATCTATCTATCTTTCTATCTATCTATCTATCGTCTATCTATCTATCTTTCTATCTTTCTATCTATCTATCTATCTTTCTTTCTATCTATCTATCTATCTATCTATCTATCTATCTATCTATCTATCTATCTATCTTTCTATCTATCTATCTATCTATCTATCTACCTATCTATCTTTCTATCTACCGGTATCTATCTATCTATATTTCTATCTATATTTCTATCTATCTATCTATCTTTCTTTCTATCTATCTTTCTATCTATCTATCTATCTTTCTATCTATCTATCTATCTATCTATCTATCTATCTTTCTTTCTATCTATCTTTCTTTCTTTCTTTCTATCTTTCTATCTATCTATCTATCTATCTATCTATCTATCTATCTATCTATCTATCTATCTATCTATCTATCTATTTATCTATCTATCTATCTTATGCACCGAAGACAAATTCCTTGTGTGTCCAATAAATAATTCTATTCTTGAGAAGACAGGAGAAGCAAGTCCTTCCAGCCACCAAGCTCAGAGACTTCCAAGGACCCCACTGATGTCCAACCCTGAACTACAAATATTCCCTTCTATTGGAAATAACATTTGTAAGCAACTTTCCATCTTCATCACAAAGTTGCAAAGGGACTTACCACCATACCACGAACCCTCAGCGCCTGCGAAGGGTTCATTTTGCAAAGATGGCGCAAAGCGTCGGTCCTGCGTCGGCCTCCAAAACTCTCCTCGTCTTGCCTCTCACCATTCTTAATCAAGCCCCTGCAGACTGGAATCCGCCGATTAAAACAAACAAACAAACCAAATTTTCAACACGGTGTCAGCATTCCAAGGAATGCACCCACGGATATATTCCTCAAAGAAGAACTTATTGGATACTTCATTTGTGCACAATTGGTGAAACCGACTCTGAAAGTTCCCGCGGTTTTAATCTAATCAAAAGGGAAAAGTTCCCCCTTCCACTCAGCTCATCAGTCACATTGTCCAATAATGAATGTCCCGGTTGAATGGATGAATGTTTTAAGTAAGGGTTATTTAAAACTGTTTTTATTGTTGTTTTATATTGCTGTTCGCCACCCAGAGTCCGCAAGGAGTTGGGCAGCTTATAAATCTCATTAATAAAATAATAAAAATAAAATACTGTATTTTTCGGAGTATAAGATGAACCTTTTTCCTCCCTAAAAGAGGCTGACAATTTGGATGCAGTCTTTTACTCTGAATGTAGCTTTTTTTTTCCAGCCCTAACTAGCTGCTAATGATCTTCCCAGTGTTTACCTTGCAGGCTCTTTCATTGTTTTTCTCTGCAAAGAATGTTTTCAAAGCCCTAAGTCTTTCCAGGGTTTTTTTCATTGCTCTAACTTGCTTTGAATAAGTTTCTTTCCAGCCCTAACCAGGTGCTGATGATGTTCCCAAATGTTCGCAGCTCTTACCCGCTTGCAAGCTCCTCCATTGTTACTCTCTGCGAAGAATGTTTTCCAAACCCGGTCTTTGTAGGGGTTTTTTTTTAATTCTCTACTTGCTCCGAATGTTTCTTTGCAGGTGCTAATGATGTTTCTTTGCAGGTGCTAATGAGCCTTCTCTGTGGCGGCCCCGACCCTCTGGAACCAACTCCCCCGATATTAGAGTTGCCCCCACCCTCCTTGCCTTTCGTAAGCTCCTTAAAACCCACCTCTGTTGTCAGGCATGGGGGAATTGAGACTTTCCCTCCCCCTAGGCTTATAAAATTTATGCATGGTATGTTAGTATGTATGGTTGGTTTCTAAATCGGGGTTTTAAATTAACTTAAACTTAAATATTAGATTTGTTTACATTGTATTATTGCTGCTGTTAGCCACCCCGAGTCTGTGGAGAGGGGCGGCATACAAATCTGATTAATAAATAAATAATAAATAAATAAATGTTCCCAGCTCTTACTGGCTTGCAAGCGCTATCTTTGTTACTCTCTCTGAATACAGGTTTTTTTAAAGCCCTGACCAGGGGATAAAATAAAGTGCTGTAGCTGAGTAAGGACACTAGCCAGATGAATATCTGGTGATGCAGATACTTTTCCTTATTTTCCTCCCCAAAAACTAAGGCGCACCTTATATTCTGAAAAATACAGTAAATGTTATTGCTAGCAGGTTGCCTGGTTACTGTTGTGGACCGCCACGGCCCAGGCAGCTGATAGTGGATCCCGTTCAAGAGGAGACCGACTTGGTGATGCACCAGCAGGCTGTGCAGCTGGCACTCAAGTTGGACAGTGAGGAGGCTGGTGACGACTCGATGCCAGAGGCAAAGGTTCAGCCAGGGCCCTCGGAAGCTCTAGTACCTCTTAGTGATGAAGAAGAAAAAGCTTCTCCTCTTCTTAATGCAAAAGCCCGTAGGGCTGCCAAGAGACAGGAACGGTTACTCTAGAGGAGGTCTCCTCGGGAGTAAGACTGGGGGCTAATTGACCACTCCCCTAGTCTACTTAAGGATAGCAGAGGCTGTCACGCTGTATATTGACAGCCCCTCAGAGACATTCAGTAATGAAACAGTTAACTAGTGTGTGTTATTGCATCCTCCTCTTATGTCGCAATATCCAACCATCCTCTGCTACCATGTCGCGGAACTTAAAGTCTGTTAGCACCTTAACTCCGGAGGTCGATGGATAGAAGCCTTAATCATTTTTTAAACAAGATTCTCCAGGTCCCGTCGACTAAACAATGTCGTTTGGCGGGCCCCAGGGGAAGAGCCTTCTCTGTGGCGGTCCCGGCCCTCTGGAACCAACTCCCCCCGGAGATTAGAACTGCCCCCACCCTCCCTGTCTTTCGTAAACTACTCAAGACTCATTTATACTGCCAGGCATGGGGGAGTTGAAATAGCCGTTCCCCCTAGGCTATTACAAGTTATGCATGGTATGTTTGTGTGTAGGTTTGGTTTTATAATAGGGGTTTTAGTTGTTTTTTTATTATTGGATTGTACATGTTGTTTTATTATTGTTGTTAGCTGCCCCGAGTCTACAGAGAGGGGCGGCATACAATTCCAATAAATAATAATAATAATAATAATAATAATAATTATTATTATTATTATTATTATTATTATTATTATTATTTTAAAAACACAGATAAAACAAATAAAAGACTGTCTCGAGGGACAGAAGAACATATGCTTCTTACATCATGGAGATTCATGGAGATAGAGGGAAGAAGAAGGAGGAAGAGGTTGGCAGGATATTGCGACATAAGAGGAGGATCCAATAATACACACTAAGTTAACTGTTTCATTACTGAATGTCTCTGAAGGGCTGTCAATATACAGCTGAAAGGCTGCAGGAAACCATGTTTTAGAATCGTGTAACCATCGTGAGTACCTCGTGTCTAAGAAACTCTCTACACTGATTTCCTGCTTTGGCTTCCTTATCGAGAAAGAGTTCTAGGCATTTTGACAAGCCTTTGAAACTTCGTGAGATAACAAGAAATAATTGCATTGTTCTGATTTAAAACTTTGCTGAACTTATGCCAGCTGCTAATGAAGATTAATTAACAGCTGAGTTTTTCATAAGAAAAGATTTCTTGTAGATTTGGGGGAGGGGGGTGTCTCCACTACTTAGCCAGTTATTAGTAGTGGTTTATTGATTAAATTAAGTTTATCCAACCTGTGTTTTTGTTACGTTTGTAACTGGGACGGAACAGATACTCTGCTCCTCCACTTCTCAGCCACCTGTTAGAATGCCCTTGGTTCCAATAAGAAAACTTTTTATTTTAGAAACATAGAAACATAGAAGACTGACGGCAGAAAAAGACCTCATGGTCCATCTAGTCTGCCCTTATACTATTTTCTGTATTTTATCTTAGGATGGATCTATGTTTATCCCAGGCATGTTTCAATTCAGTTACTGTGGATTTATCTACCACGTCTGCTGGAAGTTTGTTCCAAGGATCTACTACTCTTTCAGTAAAATAATATTTTCTCATGTTGCTTTTGATCTTTCCCCAACCATTTTGACTGCCAAGACGAGCTATCTAAAATTCCCTGCTCCCTTTCTCCTTCTTCCCTTTGTGGAAACCATGAAGCCTCAAAGATGGCCCCAGCCAGCTTTACTTCAAGATTGACACTCAGTGTACATTCAGGTTGCAAAAAAATGGTGAGAAGAACGGAGTGTCATGACCCCAACTAACTAACTTGAGCAAATCAGAACTCCAAGGCTAAGGCCTTTCTCTAAGAACTTCTTTATTGGGCGCGATCGAATGGGAAAACCAACTCTAAATGTTTCCAGCGGTTTCAGTGTAATTAAAAAGGGAAACAACTCCCTCCCCAAAAGTCACAGGTCACGTTGGCGGGTTAAGTTACTGTGTTCAGTTCTGGAGACCTCACCTACAAAAAGATATTGACAAAATTGAACGGGTCCAAAGACGGGCTACAAGAATGGTGGAAGGTCTTAAGCATAAAACGTATCAGGAAAGACTTCATGAACTCAATCTGTAGAGTCTGGAGGACAGAAGGAAAAGGGGGGACAGGATCGAAACATTTAAATATGTTAAAGGGTTAAATAAGGTTCAGGAGGGAAGTGTTTTTAATAGGAAAGTGAACACAAGAACAAGGGGACACAATCTGAAGTTAGTTGGGGGAAAGATCAAAAGCAACGTGAGAAAGTATTATTTCACTGAAAGAGTAGTAGATCCTTGGAACAAACTTCCAGCAGACGTGGTTGGTAAATCCACAGTAACTGAATTGAAACATGCCTGGGATAAACATAGATCCATCCTAAGATAAAATACAGGAAATAGTATAAGGGCAGACTAGATGGACCATGAGGTCTTTTTCTGCCGTCAGTCTTCTATGTTTCTAAGTTGATTGGCAGGGTCTCCAGACAATGCTTGAGAAAATAATCCGCTTTCAGCTGCACAGGCTGCTGACAGGCCACAACAATTTTGTGGGAAAATGTGCTGCTGCAAATATTTCTCCTGATGCACAACCAATGGGTTTTACTTATTAAAACCCACCTCTGCCGTCAGGCATGGTGGAATTGAAACATCTCCCCCTTGCCCGTGTAGTTTTTGTGTATGATTCGATTCTGTGTTGTTTTTTATATATATTGGGGTTTCTTTTTTGGACTTTTTAATCTAAAACTGTAATCTAGATTCTTAAATATTAGATTTGTTACTATGTACTGTTCTTCATCATTGTTGTGAGCCGCCCCAAGTCTGCAGAGAGGGGCGGCATATAAATCCAATAAATCTAATCTAATCTAAATCTTTGCAACACAAAAATCGCCGCCAAGGAAAGTATTCAAGTATGTAACGTACCTTCATTAAAACTGTCCGGGACGTTGGCTACTAAAAGGCAGAGGAACCAAGCTCCATTCTTCATGTGGAGCAAAGCTTCAGCCACATCGATGATAGGTAACAGCGAAGGAAGTTCTGAAACACACAGAGTTCAAAGTCTCAGAAGCATCAAAATTAAAATAAGGCGTACTCTACCGCATAACATTTAAAATATAAAATACAAGATTAAAATATGTACAAGTTAAAAGAGATTCTCACTGAGAAAGTAAGTAAGCATTCAACAAGTTTGAAATGAAGCCAGTGAAATAATAAGCTTGGGATAAATGTTTTTATATTATGACAACTATAGCAATAGCATTTGAACTTATACACCGCTTCGCAGCACTTTTACAGCTCTCTCTAAGTGGTTTATAGAGTCAGCATATTACACTCCAATAATGTGGGTCCTTGTTTTACCCACTAGGGAAGGATGGAAGGCAGAGACAACCTTGAATTCATTCAGGATTGAACTCCTGACAATGGGTAGAGTTTGCCTGCAATAATATTTAGACTTATATACCGCTTCACGGTGCTTTTACAGCCTCTCTAAGCGGTTCACAGAGTCAACATGTTACCAACACTTTTCAGACTCTGGGCCGTGTACATCTGAAGGCAACTATTTATTTTTCAATTGATGTACGTTTGTGCAGACGTGACTTCATAGTAATCAACGCATGTGGTTTACTTCTTTTTATAAAGCAAAAAAATATTGTGCAGGATTGAGTTCAGCCTATTGGTTGAATAGCATTAGCGCTCAGACTTCTATCCTGCTTTGCAGTGCTTTCCAGCCCTCTCTAAGAGAAAGACTCACCTGCTTGCAAAATGCAGAGGACGTCTGCCGCCTCTTCTAAATAAACTGGGCTCTCAAACAGCTCTGGAGATTTCATAAAAAATTCGCTGCTGGAGTCGGCTACCTATTTGGAGAGAAGGACCTTTTTTTTGAAAATGAAAATCCAGCAAGAAAGGGAGGAAGGGAGGGAGGGAGGGAAGGAAGGAAAGGGCAGAGGAGGGATGGAAGAGGGAAAAAAGAAGAAAAAAGAGGGATGAAAGAAAGAAAGAAAGAAAGGAAGGAAGGAAGGAAGGAAAAAGGGATGGGCAGAGGAGGGCTGGAAGAGGGAAGGAAGGAGATAAAAGTGGGATGAAAGAAAGGGAGAAAGAAAGAATGAATGAAAGGGAAAGAAAGGAGGGAGGAGCAGAGGAGGGCTGGAAGAGGGAAGGAAGGAGATAAAAGATGGATGAAAGTAAGGGACAAACAGAAAGAAAGAAACAAACAAACAAACAAAGAAGGAGAGAGGAAGGGAAGGGCAGGAGAAAGGAAGGAAGAAGCAAAGGAGAGAAGGGAGAGAAAAAAGGATGAAAGAAAGAAAGGGACAAACAGAAAGGAAGGAAGGAAGAAAGGAACGACGGAGAAAAGATGGATGGAAGAAAAGGACAGAGAGAGAAAGAAAGGCAAGCAAGCAGGTAGGTAGGGGCAAAGAAGAGAAGGAGGGAGAACAGGCATGAAAGAAAGAAGATAAAGAGAGGAAGGAAGGAAGGAGGGAGGGAGGGAAGGAAGGAAGGAAGGAAGGAAGGAAGGAAAGAAAGAAGGAAGAAGCATCCTGAAAAGAGAGGAAATCTTGTCAGGGAAGGACAGAAGGGGAAAAAAATCACCTTATTCATAATTGCCAGCAGCTCACTCAGGACCAGACGGAGCCGCCGGGGAGAATCACTGTGTTCAAACTCCAGAGTCAGGCCGTGCTGCAGCTGGGACACCAAAATGCTCTCTCCGCTGCCTCCGCCAAGCTTATGTCTAAGAAGAGAAGAACGGGGAAAAAAGTCACCTTTTTCCAATCTGTTATAGCACTTTAAAAAAAAAACTGATGCGAGGAAACCCAAACCGTGGAGGAGCGTTACCTAAGCTGCTGCTCTTTGTTCGCATCCTGTTCCAAAGCGTGAAAATCCACAGAGAGCAAAGCCACAATGGAGTTTACGGCTTCGACCCCCGAAAGCAGGCGGAGGATGAGTTTCTTGTCCTGGGCCCAACTCTGGCTCTGGTCGGCTGGCGCGCACAAGGCCATTCGCACCAAGCAAGGCAGCAACAACCGGAGCTCTGGGTCGCTCAGCGCCGCCAAACGCACCACATCCACTTTTTGCATGGCTTCGAAGGCATAAGGACTGACAAACTGAAGGGCTGCACATTCCGCCATTTCGCCCAGGAGTCCTGAAAACCACAACCAAGAGAGTTTGGAAAATAAAACAGTCATACTCGCACTCACACACACAGGGAAAATACCAACAAAGGAGAATATTTACTATTACTCCTAGTTTTTTCTCATCATTCCTATCACCCATCTCCTCCCACTTATGACTGTATGATTGTAACTTGTTGCTTGTATCCTTAAGATTTTGATTGTTTCCTCATTGCTTATTTGTACCCTATGATAACCATTAAGTGTTTTTTACCTCCTGATTCTTGACAAATGTATCTTTCTTTTATGTACACTGAGAGCATATGCACCAAAGGGGGGAGAGGGGAAGAAAAGTAGAATGAGAGTGGGGAGAGGAGGAAGAAAGAGAGAGAGCGAGAGGAGAAAGAGAGTGGGGAGAGGAGGAAAAAGAGGAAGAAGAAAGGGAGAGAGAGAGAAGAGAGTGGGAAGAGGAGGAGAAAGAGGAAGAAGAAAGGGGTGAGAGAGGAAGAAAAGGAGAATGAGAGTGGGGAGAAGAGGAGGAAGAGGAAGAAGAAAGAGAGAGGAGAAAGAGAGTGGGGAGAGGAGGAAGAAGAGAAAGAAGAAAGAGAGAGAAAAGGAAAAAGAGAGTGGGAAGAGGAGGAAGAGGAAGAAGAGAGGGAGAGAAGGAGAAAGAGAGTGAGGAGAGGAGAGGAGGAAGAAGAGGAAGAAGAAAGAGAGAGGAGAGTGTGGGGAGAGGAGGAGGAAGAGGAAGAAGAGAAAGAGAGGAGAAAGAGAGTGAGAGTAGTCATGAAATATCACAACCTGGCCATTGAAATTATGTAATTATGGATGAAACAAGTGACAGTGATACTTATTATTTAAGTCAGATGTATTGCTATGTTTTTTGAGTCCTTGGAGAGGGGCGGCATACAAATCCAATAAGTAAATAAATATTGTCATCGGGGCACTTGGTACCATGATCAAGAATCTTGCAAAATACATCAAGAAATTGCAGCCTCTGCAATAACACCAGTGGAACTGCAAAAAAACTGCGCTACTCGGAACATCATAATTATTTTATTTATTTTTTATAAAATAAAATAAATTTATTTATTTATTGTGCATTTATCGTACATTTTAAGAAGATGCTTGGTTAATACCTAAGAGGCTGGCAGCAGCCCGTATTAACCATTAGCACCGGTCAATGGTATTTGTGATACATTTTTAAATGTTCACTTGATTGAGTTTCATGTTTCATGTTTAAGTCCTTGGAGAGGGGCAGCATATAAATCCAATACCTCTTTCCCTCTTTCTCTCCGTCACTCCCTCTTTCCATCTCTCTCCCTCTTTCTCCCCTTCTCTCCCTCTTTTTCTCCTTCTCTCTCTCCCTCTCTTCCTCTCCTTCTCTCCCCCTTTCCATCTCTCTCCCTCTTTCTCTCCTTCTCTCCCTCTCCATCTTTCTCTCCCTCTCTTCCTTTCTCTCCTTCTCTCCCTCTCTCTCTCCCTCTTTCCATCTCTCTCCCTCTGTCTCCATCTCTCCCTTTCTCTCCTTCTCTCCCTCTCCATCACTCTCCCCTCTTCCTCTCCCTCTCTCTCCCTCTTTCTCTCCATCTCTCCCTTTCTCCTTCTCTCCATTACTCTCCTCTCTTTCTCTCCATCTCCCTCTTTCCATATCTCTCCCTCTTTCTCTCCCTCTCTCTGCCTTTTTTCTCCCTCTCTTTTTCTCTCCCTGTCGCTTTCTCTCCCTCTTCCACCTCTCTCTAACTCTCCCTCTCCCCCCGACCTACCTCACAGGGTTGTTGTGCGGGGAAATGAGCAGGAGGGAGTGCTTTAAAAAGAACCGCTTGAGGACCTGAAGCGGGATATAAACCTAAAATATAGACGAGGGGCAGAGCAAGAAGGATAACCAGGGCCGCCCTCCCAGAGGAAGCGCCACTTTCCCGCCCGCCATAAAAACGGGGCTTTTTCGCGGTGAAGAAAGCTTTCAACACCACCACCCCTTTCTTGAAAAATGAAACCGCAGCATTACTTCCGGGTTAAAACAATTCTACTTCCGCCAAAGAGTCGGCAATGGCCCCAAAGGCAAGACAAACATAACTTCCGGTAGGGGAGGGAAGCACGTATCCCATCGGATAAGGGCGGAAGTTCCTCCGTACTGGCTTTACTTCCGCCCTCAAATCGATGCCAGTTTAAGAATGGAGCTCAGAGAAGCGTTGTTTGTTGTTGTTGCACATATGTGCTGCGTGTGAGAGGCCGCCTATGTTTTTGTTGGGTTGTTTTCTATGCTTTTGTTCTTTCTTTTATTACTGATCTGAGCCAGCCAGCCAGGTTTTTAAGGCGGTATGCAAGTGTTTTAAATCAGGAGTACCCATTACAGTAGTTGTAAGTTTTAAGACCTATGGACTTCAACTCCCAGAATTCCCCAGCCAGTAAGGGGAGACTTCATCTGAGACAGGGGGGTCCAACCTTGGCAACTTTTAAGACTTGTAGACTTCAATTCCCAGAATTCCCTCAGCCGACTTTAAGACTTGTGGACTTGAGCTCCCAGAATTCTGGGAATTGAAGTCCACAAGTCTTAAAAGATGCCAAGCTTGCATTCCCGATTTAAATAAATTGATTTTTAAAAATGAATAAATTCTGGGGCTACTTATATTTCTAACCTAAATATTGGGAGGGCTTGGGAATATTGGTGGGTTTTAAGTTGCTGTGAAACTCAAAAAGATGAAATCTTTTTAATACCCGGGGGGGGGGGGGAAGAGATTTTAGACTAGCTAGTTTAAATTAATTGGATTTAGGATACCTGTAGTGTTTTTATATGTTTTAAGCCTTAGAGAGGGGAAGCATATAAACCCAATAAATAAATAGAAGTCTTATGTACTGTTCAAAAAAATAAAGGAACACTCAAAGAACACATCCTAGATCTGAATGGATGAAATATTCTCATTGAATACTTTGTCCTGTATGAAGTTGAATGTGCACAACAGCATGTGAAATTGATTGTCAATCAGTGTTGCTTCCTAAGTGGAGTTTGATTTCACAGAAGTTTGATTTACTTGGAGTTACATTGTGTTGTTTAAGTGTTCCCTTTATTTTTTTTTTAGCAATGTATTTTATATTTCCAATATTTCAAACTAGAGTGCAACTGGTTCGTGTATTCTGCAATTTTTCTGGGAATCCTTTCATTTTCCCAACCCTGTTGGGACAAACGCTAAAGAATGTCGTTTGGCGGGACCCAGAAGAAGAGCCTTCTCTGTGGCGGCCCCGACCCTCTGGAACCAGCTCCCGGAGATCAGAACTGCCCCCACCCTCCTTGCCTTTCGTAAAGTTCTTAAGACCCATCTCTGCCATCAGGCATGGGGGAACTGAGACATCTCCCCCGGGCCTATACAGTTTATACATGGTATGTTTGTGTGTATGCTTGCTTTTAACAATGGGGGTTTTAGTGTTTTTTAAATTATTAGATTTGTTCTTACATTGTCTTTGGTATTGTTGTGAGCCGCCCCGAGTCTATGGAGAGGGGCGGCATACAAATCTAATAAATAATAATAATAATAATAATAATAATAGTAATAATGAATGGATTTCCAGAAAAAACGCAGACTACAGGAAATATTTGCCTTTTGAACAACATAGACTCAACCACAACAGCCTGCACCCGTCTTTAACAGGGAAGGGACACAGGGCAGAAAACATCCTGTACCCAAGGAATCTTCCACACCCATTTGCGCCACTCAGGTGATCCTGAGGACATAGATAAACCTCCAAATGGCCTCAAAGACTAAAGGTTGCAAATGACCAGCTGTCTGCAAGGAGTACCTATCATTCCATTCCCCACCATCCTTTCAGAGCTTGGATGAGAAGGAAGTACAGTATCTTCCAAAAGAATTAAACAAGGAATATCGTGCAAACATTCATTTATTTCATTTAATGTAACTTAAAAGTGAAACTTAATATATGAGACATATTCATAACATGCAAGGCAAGATAGTTCAAGCCATGATTTGTTATAATTGTGATTATTATGGGGTATGAAAGGGGCCCAAATGAAGTACTGAGTCTGCTCTGAGTCCTCGGAGAGGGGCGGCATACAAATCTAAATAATAATAATAATAATAATAATAATAATAATAATGATAATACAGCTCATGAAAACCCCAAATCTCCCATCTCAGAAAATTATAATATTACATGCGATCAATGAAAAAAGGATTGTACATAGAACAATATCGGACTTCTGAAAAGTATAAGCATGCATATAATATTATTATTATTATTATTATTATTATTATTATTATTATTATATGCATGCTTATACTTTTCAGAAGTCCGATATTGTTCTATGTACAATCCTTTTTTCATTGATCGCATGTAATATTCTAATTTTCTGAGATGGGAGATTTGGGGTTTTCATGAGCTGTACCCCATAAACATCACAATTATGACAAATCACGGCTTAAACTACCTTGCCTTGCATGTTATGAGTATCTGTCATATATTAATTTCACCTTTTAAGTTATGTTAATGAAATAAATGAACGTTTGCACGATAAACATTTTAATACAGTTTAGGGTTTCCCCCCCTGATTTATTCCATTTTTTTCATGAATTCCCTGATAATTCCAATATTTCCTGAATCACCGATGTTGCTGGACAGCCCGAGTATAAATCCTTCCATTCCAGTCAGAACTGAAGAAGCTTCTCTGCGAGAGCTATCATGGACTTCCCTAAATACGTACATGCTATACCAACACTCCACAGTCTGCATTGGTTGCCGATCAGTTTCCAGTCACAATTCAAAGTGTTGGTTATGACCTATAAAGCCTTTCAAGGCACCGGACCAGAATATCTCTGGGACCGCCTTCTGCCGCATGAATCCCAGCAACCAGTTAGGTCTCACAGAGTTGGCCTTCTCCGGGTCCCGTCGACTAAACAATGTCATTTGGCGGGACCCAGGGGAAGAGCCTTCTCTGTGGCGGCACCGACCCCTTGGAACCAACTCCCCCCAGATATCAGAGTTGCCCCCACCCTCCTTGCCTTTCGTAAGCTACTTAAAACCCACCTCTGCCGCCAGGCATGGGGGAATTGAGACTTTCCCTCTCCCTAGGCTTATAAAATTTATGCATGGCATGTTAGTATGTATGATTGGTTTCTAAATTGGGGTTTTAAATTAACTTAAATATTAGATTTGTTTACATTGTATTATTATTGCTGTGAGCCGCCCCGAGTCTGTGGAGAGGGGCGGCATACAAATCTGATTAATAAATAATAAATAAATCTTCCAAAACAAGAAAAGTCCAGTTACCTCCTGAAAAAACACATTTGGGAGAACAGCTACTAAATGATGTTCACAGACAGGAGAATTAAGTCAATAGGAGACAGCACCAGGCTGAATCGGTGAGGTGAGCAGACTTGATTTCAATACCTAGAAAAGGTACTGAGGGATACGAAGCAGAAAGTTGTCCCAAGGCATTGACGATAAAGGTCCTCAATTTATGATTATGATTGGGACCAGTGCTAAGCAAGGCGGTTGTTAAAATAAATCACGCCTGGTTTTACTACCATTTTTAAGGTCAGACGTTATCGTTCCCCAAAATCAAGACACGGACATCAAGCAAGACTTCACGTATAATTTATTCCATTCCAATTTTAATTCTTTAAAAAAAGTATAGAAACCTGCTTCCAATTTCCTGAATCACAATTTGTGTAAGTACAACTGGTTTTTTCCTAATTTCTTTTTTCCCCCATCCCATTTACCAGAAGGTTCAATGAAGACTTGAAGCATCAAATACTGGAGCGAGGGAAAAAGTATTAAATGATACCGAAATAGAATTCTCCGCCCATCCCATTAAGTGATCCAGCTTTTGTGTTGTAATTTTTTTTAAAAAACCCCAAAAAACAGCTGTTAAACTAACAGACTATCTCAGGGACTGCCTTCTGCTGCACGAATCCCAGCGACCAGTTAGGTCCCACAGAGTGGGTCTTCTCTGGGTCCTATCAACTAAACAATGTCGCTTGGCGGGACCCAGGGGAAGAGCCTTCTCTGTGGCGGCCCCGACCCTCTGGAACCAACTCCCACCAGAGATTAGAATTGCCCCCACCCTCCTTGCCTTTCGTAAGCTTCTAAAAACCCACCTCTGCCGCCAGGCATGGGGGAACTGAGATACTCTTTCCCCCTAGGCCTTTACAATTTTATGCATGGTATGTCTGTATGTATGTTTGGTTTTACAATAAGGGTTTTTAACTGTTTTAATATTGGATTGTCATATGCTGTTTTACTACTGTTGTTAGCCGCCCCGAGTCTACGGAGAGAGGCGGCATACAAATCCAATAAAATCAAATAAAATCAATCAAATTTCCAAGTTCTCAGATCTGGTTAGTTTGGAAAACATGTTGCCCTGAAAATATGATCCTGCCTTATATTTTTTGAACCCTGAAATAAGCGCTTGGCCTTACTGCCACGCACACAAAAGTCCGATTGGGCTTATTATCAGGGGAGGTCTTATTTTAGGGGGAAACGGGATAGTCATTAACATTTTCTGGAAAGTTTGATTCCAAGGGATTTATTTTCTTCTGCTGAAATATTATTTGCATAGCAACAAGTGCAAACTAATATTTCCTGCAAGTTATTTTGGGACTTCACTTCATTGAAGACAGAGGCTATTTTTAAGATCACAGTCAACTAAAAGGATATTTCCTGACAGTTAGAAGAATTAATCAGTGGAGCAACTTGTGCTTCAACACTGGAGGTTTTTAAGAAAAGATTGGACAACCATTAGTCTGAAATGGTATAGAGCTTCCTATATGAGCAGAGAGTTGGACTAGATCTAGAAGACCTCGAAGGTCCCTTCCAACTCTGCTATCTATTCTATTCTATTCTATTCCATTCCATTCAATAGTTGAATTTCACTTGGAGGGACATTTTTTTACTGTTCTTCTCCCAAATTACTCTCTCTTCCCTGGTCTTTTGAAGTCCTGGGAAGAGGTTGGGGTGGAAAAACCCATGCTGCTACCAGTAGTATGTAAAAGGGCAAACACTATATATAAAATTCAATCACTGGAAATATCTTGAGAAATCAAGTCCAAAGACATCTCTAGCAGAATGTCATTGGTTGAGGAACCTCCTGAAATATTAATAGAACAGAATAATGTGCAAATATTAATAGAATAATATGCAATGCCACAGGGCTGCTATGCTGCAACAGAGAATATTAATAGAATTAATATTAATAGAATAATAGGCAATGCCACAGGACTGCTATGCTGCAACAGAAAAGAGTTAGGTGCAATGTTGAACAAGTTTTTATCTGAACATGTTTGAATGCAGGTAGTCCTCGACTTAGAACCATTTATTTAGTGACCATTGAAAGTTAACAATGGCACTGAGAAAAGGTGACTTATGTCCATTTTTTACACTTAGAACCAAATTGAAAGCATCCCTGTAGTCACGTGATCAAAACTTATCCGCTTGGCAATTGGCATGTATTTATAATGGTTTCAGTTTCCTGGGGCCATACAAATAAGCCAAAGTGACAAACATGTCTAATATTCCTTCCTCCTCCTATTCCTCCTTTCCCCGTGGATTGAACTGAGAGAAAGGGACTGGCCCAAAATCACCCAACTGGCTTCCAGGCCTAGGGTGGAATAGAACTTACCGTGTCCTGGTGACTGACCCAAAATCACACAGCTGGCTTTCAATCAGAACTAGAATTCACCATCTCCTAGTGATTGATCCAGAGTCACCCAGCCTAGTTATAATCTGCCAAGTGCATTAAACACCGAGGAAGGAAGGGAGGGAGGGAGGGAAGGAAGGAAGATGGATAGAAGGAAAGATGGGGAGAAGGAGAGAGGTAGGGAGGAAAATGAATAGAGGGAAAGAGAAGGAGGGAGGAAAGAAGGAAGATGGATAGAAGGATGGAAGGGGAGAGGGAGGGTGGGAGGAAGATGGATAGAAGGAAAGAGAAGAATGAAGAGGGAGAAGGAGGAAGGAAGATGGATAGAGGGAAAGGAGGGAGGGAGGGAGGAGGGAGGAAGGAAGGAAGATGGATAGAAGGAAGATGGATACAAGGAAAGATGGGGAGAGGGAGATGAATAGAGGGGAAGAGAAGGAGGGAGGAAAGAAGGAAGACGGATAGAAGGATGGAAGGGGAGAGGGAGGGTGGGAGGAAGATGGATAGAAGGAAAGAGAAGAAGGAGGAAGGAAGATGGATAGAGGGAAAGGAGGGAGGGAGGGAGGGAGGGAGGGAGGGAGGGAGGAAGGAAGGAAGGAAGGAAGGAAGGAAGGAAGGAAGGAAGGAGTTCAAAATAGCAGTGAAGAGTTTGTGTTTTTTTCACATCCTTTTGCATTTTGTTCACAACCGCTCAGTTAAGTGGGAGTACAGAGTACAGAGAAGCTTAAGAGTTTCCACTACAATGTACAAACTACAAAGATTAAATCAAGGCAGGGAGAGAGGTAGGGGATTGCTTTTGTTTAAAAAAAAAAAGATTGAACTTGCATTACAGAATCAATCCTGAAAGCATCTAGTGAGGAGCATCTATTTAAATTAATAACAAAACTGCAGTCTTCAGAAGTGAAAATCAACTAGTTTCCTTACAGCTGCAATGGCTTTTAGCATTTTTTTTTCTTTACAAAAACGGCTTGAATTAACATTTCAGCCTGAAAGAGAAAAGATTTCAATAGAAGCCATTTCCCCATAATTCCGACTGCCCCCCCTGCCCCCGCCAGAAATTTGATTAGTGACGAACACAAATGCTTGAAAATGAAAGTGACACAGTTTATTGAGGGCAAGGATTTCTTTGTTTTAGAAAAAAAGTGTCGCAATTTCATCAGATGACACAGATTATTCTGTCTTGGCTAAAATGCACACAGGGGAAAAAAAACCCATCAGAGGCCCTTCGTAGTTAAAGCACATCCTCCTTCCTTCAAGAAACAAGGGAAGGGAAATTTGCTAAAGTTAGTTTCGGCCCTCAAACAGAAATACCAATAAAATAAAATAAAATAAAATAAAATAAAACAATTTATTATTATTATTATTATTATCATCTTCTTTAAATTCTCACTACAAGTTAAACCACCTAACAATATCACTTCTTCTTTTTTTTAATATATTGCCATTATGTTAACTCTGCAAATGTGTGATATAAAATTGCTGTAAGACCTGGTACCTTTATTTTTTTCTTCAATTTTATATAAACACAGTGAACTTCATTACTGTACACGTATAATCTGCAACTACAGCTTAGCTGTAAATCTCCCACACGCAAAGGTATGGACATTACTATCCCTCCCACACCTTCCTATATTCCCCATTAAACTGTACATCAAGACCAAATACAAATTTCTGCGATTTCCCCAGCCCTCCCCACCCGCTTACAAAAAAATAACACTCTAAAAGCAATCTACCGCAATTTTTCAATTAAGACGATTACAGATATAATTTTAGACCAATTGCTTTAAAGCAAAGAAGGCGGTATAAACCTTCTAGGAATTTTTTTTTTATAAAAGAGGTTAAGAAATATAAGACAATTTATACATTTAAAAACTTACAATAAATAAGAGATGCAGGCATTTTTTTTCTTTTTGAATACTAGATACTATAATCCAATACAAGAACATTGCAATGTTCCGAACACGTTCCATAAATTTTGTGTGTGTGTCATTTCTCCCTCAATCCTCAATCCTCCATGCTCAATTCTTTTTTATTTTTAAATATTTATAAACATGGCAGGGGCCTATGGCTCATAAACTCTTCACGAATACTGTGACCAGGTTGATGGGCGGAAGGAGAATGGATACTTGGCTACTCAAAAGATGTGTTATAATACATGTCGACTGGCGGGTTCGTCACTTCGGCCAGTCAGATATACGCAATACACCAACCAAAAAAGAAAAAAAGAAACCAAAAGGAGACAGGGGAACAAAGAACCAGGCTATGCGCCTCCCACCGAAAGTCACAATCCTTGGTAACAATGAAGGATGGTTAACAGCCTCCTCCACTTCCCTCTGCCCTCCGTCACAAAAAAAATAAAATATGACAGTTACGGAGAAGAATTAACTTGAGTCCTCCAGTGGAATTCCTGTTTTCCCTTTTTTTTCGGTTTGTTGTGTCTGTTCTTCATCTTGCTCGGTTTGGATAAAGATCACAGCATATTCATGATAAAGTTATACAACTGATTCAGCACCACAAAGTGAATTGGGAGACACGACCGCCGGTCCTGGGTCGCAGGGTCACAGGTGAGCCACGAGAGTGCATTGTACTGTTCCAACACAAACCTTGAGATAGAAACAAATCAAGAGAGATCGTTAAGAGGGAGGGAGGGGGGGTCTTTTTTGGTTTTCAGAACAGCTCAGTGCGGGGGGGAAATCCAGTGACTCAACTTCCAAACTCCACAAGCAAATTGAAATTCTATGGATCAGTCAGCAGATTAGACAGCTGCACTCAGCCCAGAGGATATAGAAACATAGAAGTCTGACGGCAGAAAAAGACCTCATGGTCCATCTAGTCTGCCCTTATACTATTTTCTGTATTGTATCTTAGGATGGATATATGTTTATCCCAGGCATGTTTGAATTCAGTTACTGTGGATTTATCTACCACGTCTGCTGGAAGTTTGTTCCAAGGATCTACTACTCTTTAAGTAAAATAATATTTTCTCATGTTGCTTTTGATCTTTCCCCCAACTAACTTCAGATTGTGTCCCCTTGTTCTTGTGTTCACTTTCCTATTAAAAACACTTCCCTCCTGGACCTTATTTAACCCTTTAATATATTTAAATGTTTCAATCATGTCCCCCCTTTTCCTTCTGTCCTCCAGACTATACAGATTGAGTTCATTAAGTCTTTCCTGATACGTTTTATGCTTAAGACCTTCCACCATTCTTGTAGCCCGTCTTTGGACCCATTCAATTTTATCCATATCTTTTTGTAGGTGAGGTCTCCAGAACTGAACACAGTATTCCAAATGTGGTCTCACCAGCGCTCTATATAGCGGGATCATAATCTCCCTCTTCCTGCTTGTTATACCTCTAGCTATGCAGCCAAGCATCCTACTTGCTTTCCCTACCGCCTGACTGCACTGTTCACCCATTTTGAGACTGTCAGAAATCACTACCCCTAAATCCTTTTCTTTTGAAGTATTTGCTAACACAGAACTGCCAATACAATACTCAGATTGAGGATTCCTTTTCCCCAAGTGCATTATTCCCCAAGTGCATTATTTCCCCAAGTGCATTATTTTACATTTGGAAACATTAAACTGCAGTTTCCATTGCTTTGACCATATAGATCCGTGATGGCGAACCTATGGCACGTGGGCTACAGGTGGCACAGGAGCCATATTGGAGAGCACACAAGACATCGCCCTATGTCAGCTCCAGTTAATTTTCTGCCTTGGGGAAGGCTGTTTTACCACCCCCGCCCCCGGAGGGTTCAGGGAAGCTTCAGGGAGTGCAAAAAACAGCACAAGGGGCAAACTGGAAGCCCAGTTTTTCCAAACTTTACCGTCCCAGGCTTCAGTGAGACCTGTGCGCATGTGCAGGGACCGGGAGGTGGGGATTGTGCATATGCGCAGGGGAAGTGTGGGGGAGGTTCACATGTGTATGGGAGAGGGAAGGGGTGTGGGTATTGTTAGTACAAGGTACATGGTTGTTAGGGTTTGCCATTGTAAGCTACCTATTGTAGTCTCTTGTACTATCACTTTAAATATTTTGGGCTGGTTCGCCATAAGAGGGCGCCAGTACTCCTTTCCCTCAATGATGCTTCAACGCTCAGTCATTTTTACTTTGCCTTGATGGGGGGAGTGTATTTGCTTAGTGCTTATCATCTTGTATTTGCTTAGTGCTTCTTATAGAATGTTTCTATTTTTTGTCTATATGTAAATAGTACTTATTAAGCATAACTAAGTCTGTGTCTTTGTTTCTTTGGCTTTATCACACACCTACGCTCTGTTAAAATTCTCTGCTCGGTGTATGTCGAAGGTCTCATAGCCTAGCTATACCGAGACATACCAACAGGTATGTGCACGCATGCTAGCACATCCACAAACCTCCTTTTGGCACACAAACCAAAAAAAGGTTCGCCACACTGATGCACCTCGACTCTTCACAATTAGAATAGAATAGAATAGGAATAGATGAGAATAGAATAGAATTTTATTGGCCAAATGTGACTGGACACACAAGGAATTTGTCTTGGTGCAGATGCTCTCAACGTACATAAAAGAAAAAGATACATTTGTCAAGAATCATGTGGTACAACACTTAATGATTGTCATAGAGGTCAAATAAGCAATGAAGAAACCATCAATATTAATACAAATCTTAGGATACAAGCAACAAGTTACAGTCATACAGTCCTAAGTGGGAGGGAAAGGATGATAGGAATGATGAGAAAAACTAGTAGAAATAGAATTGCAGATATAGTAAAAAGTCTGACAGTATTGAGGGAATTAGTTGTTTAGTAGAGTGATGGCGTTTGGGAAAAACTGTTCTTGTGTCTAGTTGTCTTGGTGTGCAGTGCTCTGTAGTGACGTTTTGAGGGTAGGAGTTGAAACAATTTGTGTCCAGGATGTGAGGGGTCAGTAAATATTTTCCCCGCCCTCTTTTTGACTCGTGCAGTATACAGGTCCTCAATGGAAGGCAGGTTGGCAGCAATTAAGCCCCAAAATTTCCATTACTAAGCAAGACCACTGTTAACTGAATTTTGCACCATTTCACTACCTTTCTTTAGTGACAGAGGTGAAATGAATCATGGCGGTTGTTAAGTTAGTCACATGGCGGTTATGTGAACCTGGCTTCCCCGTTGACTGTGCTTGTCAGAAGGTCACATAAGGGGATTGAGTGACCTGGGGACACTGTGGCCATGATAAATATGAGTCAGTCGCCAAAATGTCTGAATTTTGTTTATGTGACTGTGAAGATGCTGCAATGATCACAAGAATGGAAATAGTCATAAGTCATTTTTTTCCCCAATGCCGTTTGAACTTTGTGAACAGTCACTAAAATGAACTGTTGTAAGTTCGGGACTACCTCTACATCTTTCACCCCGTCTCCTTTACGGGGGGAAGAAACTAGAGAGGATTCCTTTTGGGGTTGCTCGGTGTGGCCTCAAACCACAAAATGAGTGGCAAATGAATTTAATGATTTTAAAAATTCTGCCGATTCCAGGCTCTTGGGAAGAACTTGATAGGGGTAAAAATGCCAAATCCAGTATGGACATCTGGCTGACTGTGTGGAAAGTAGTAGAAGTAGTAGTAGTAGTAGTAGTAGTAGTAGTAGTAGTAGAAGAAGAAGAAGAAGAAGAAGAAGAAGAAGAAGAAGAAGAAGAAGAAGAAGAGAAAGAAAGAAAGAAAAGTAAGAGGACGACGAACGGGAGGGGAAGGTGGAAGAGAAGGAGGAGGAAGAGGAAAAGGAGGGAGAGGGGCAGGAGGAGGAAGAGGAGGAAGACTCCTCTTATTCCAGCCCCATCCAGCTAAGCGCTCTTCTGTCTCTTACCTGACTTGGCTATGTCTCTTGGCCCAGTCTCTCAAGGTCTATAGCAGTGATGGCAAACCTTTTTCCCCTCAGATGCCGAAAGTGTGTTCATGTGCGTGTGATTGTGCATGTGTGAGTGCCCACAACCATAATCCAATGCCCGGGAAAGGTGAAAATGGCCTCCCCCGCCAGAGGTCCTCTGGAGGCCTAAAACAACCCATTTCCAAAATTCTGGTGGGCCCAGCAGGGCCCTTTTTCATCCTCCCCAGGCTCGAGGGAAAAATGCCCTCCCCCATCTGCCTGGAGATTCTCTGGAAGCCGGAAATGCCTTCCCAGAGTCTCCAAATGAGCTGAAAACCAGCTGGCTGGCACACACATGCACATTGGAGCTGAGCTAGGGTAACAGCTTGATATATGGCTCCACATGCCACCTGTGGCGCCCGTGCCATAGGTTCGCCATCACTGGTCTATAGACTATATCAGGAGTCTCCAAACATGCCAACTTTTAACACTTGTGGACTTCAATTCCCAAAAGTTGAATAGACTGGGGAATTCTGGGAGTTGAAGTCCACAAGTCCTAAAAGTTGGCAAATTTGGAGACCCATAGCTTATATGGATGTTAGAAAGGCAAAATAAAAAAAACCCCAAGCAAGCAGGAAGCTACTGACAGACCAAAACAGAAATGTGCCCAGTAGTTGGATCTTAAAATCATGAAAATGCATTTCTGCGATAAGCCCGCTTGCGCACGCAGGGAAGGTGCCTACCTGAGGACATCGGAAGTTTGATTCGAGTCAAGAGGGTGGGAGTGTTTACTGTGAAGTAGCTCGTCCGATTGCACTGAAGGCACGTGGAGGTGCAAAGAAGCCTTTAAGGGAAAGCAGAAAGCCCAGGGTCAGTGCTCAGTGTGTAGCTCCTCTCCCAATTCAATCTGCAAAGGATGCTCTATCTATGGGGCGAAATCTCAGAAGAAGAAATACTAGGAATTGTAGCTTAGGCCTCGGAAATCAAGGCAGCAATTCTATGCTAAGTGTCCTTGGTTACCACCATCTCTTAAAATTTATGGCTTTCAGGCCAAAGGACAAAAGTCTCCTCCTGCTTTGGAAAAGCAGCAGTGAAATTGTAAATTTCATGAACTTATTTTACAGGTATGTTGTAATATATCTGACACTTCTATTTGCCACAATCACAATGTCTTCCTTTACTATCCTTTCTTTTCTCCATTCCCTGTTTCTTCCTCCATTCTCATTTCCTTTCTTTCTGTTCCCTTTGCTGCCTCAATCTCCTTTCCTTCCTCTACTCTTTTTTCCATTCTTTCTCTCCCCCCTTTTCTTCCCCTCCCCTTTTCTTTCCTTTCTTCTCCTCTACCTTCACTTTTCCTTTCCTTTCCTTTTTCTTTCCTTCCTTCCCCTTTCCTCTCCTTCTCTCTTTTCCCCTTCTCTCCTCCTTTTCTTTTCCTTCCCTAACCTCTTCCTTTCCTTCCCTCTCCCTTCCCTTTCTTTCCTTTCCTTTTTTCCCCTTCCTTTCTTCTCCTTCCCTTCCCTCTCCTTTCCCATTCCCTTCAACCTTTCCTTTTGCTTCCCTAACCTCTTCTTTTCCTTCTCTAACCTCTTCTTTTCTTTTCATTTCCTTCTCTTCCCTTTCTCCTTTTATCCCAAAGGCGATTTTGAGAACTGAAGGAGCTACCTGGATGAACAGCAAAACCTTTAAAAAAACAAGAACCCAAGAAAGTCCAGTTGCCTCTTTGGAAAAGCACTTTTGGCACAACCATGACCTAGATCAGTGTTTCCCAACCTTGGCAACTTGAAGATATCTGGACTTCAACTTCAACATGGGGCTCCCTTTGAAAAGTGTTCGGAAACTCCAGATCGTGCAGAATGCAGCTGCGAGAGCAATCATGGGCTTTCCCAAATATGCCCATGTTACTCCAACACTGCGCAGTCTGCACTGGTTGCCGACCGGTTTCCGGTCACAATTCAAAATGTTGGTTATGACCTATAAAGCCCTTCATGGCATCGGACCAGAATATCTCCGGGACCGCCTTCTGCCATACGAATCCCAGCGACCAATTAGGTCTCACAGAGTTGGCCTTCTCCGGGTCCCGTCGACTAAACAATGTTGTTTGGTGGGACCCAGGGGAAGAGCCTTCTCTGTGGCAGTCCCGACCCTATGGAACCAACTCCCCCAGATATCAGAGTTGTCCCCACCCTCCTTGCCTTTCGTAAGCTCTTAAAAACCCACCTCTGTTGTCAGGCATGGGAGAATTGAAATATTCCCTTCCCCTAGGCTTATAAAATTTATGTATGGTATGACTGTATGTATGACTGATCTCTTAAATTGGGGTTTTTAGATTTTTTAATATTAGATTTGTTTACGTTGTCTTTTTATGGAGAGGGGCGGCATACAAATCTAATTAATTAATTAATTAATTAATTAATACCCAGAATTTCCCATTCCAAGTATCTTCAAGTTGCCAAGGTTGGGAAACACTGACCTAGATGATTAAGAATCTCTATAGCCGCTCTTCTTCCCTTCACTTCCAAAAAGTGTCTCTCAGAAATAAAATGAGAAAAAAAAGGGGGAGGCACCTTATGGTTTTAGCTCCCCATTGTTTTTCACACAATCTTTATCTCAAGCCGGTGCAGAAGTTGGTGATATATTAACTGCTCGCCACATTATCTATAGAAGGCCTGATGTTTATGGGAACTTGGGAGGGGTGACTTTCACAAGGGAACAGCCACAAAGCATTCTTTCAAGGGGTTCAAGGCCATCCTATGCCCACCCACCTGGGCGGAAGCAGAAGGAGGACCTGCCACGTGGCATGATCTGAATGGGCAACGTGACAAGTTTGTGGGTGGGGGACAAAGGATGTAAATTTTGGGAAACTTAGACTTGGGTTCCCCAGGCTAGGTGCCAGGATGGCTCCGGCAATAAACTGGAACTTTGAGGAATGCTTTGACTTGGACTCTGATTTAGTTTGGATGCTACCTGGAACCTAGACATTTCGACACACCCCCAAGCACCAGGATCTCCTTACCTTAAGAAACAGAGGGCACTGATTTTGTGCTTGAGGACATGCCGACCAAAACCAGTCAGGCAACGGACCTGCTTTAGCGGTGGAGACGAAGTAGCCGAGGGCCAACGGCTGCTGCAGGATGTTGGGGACTTCATCATGGGATTCGGTTGAGAGCAGCCGGTCTGTACCTTGACCCTGTACGACCAACAGAAAACTTGTATTTAGGATCAGCCTCAAAGGGTGATAATTCAGCAATTCGTGTGTATTACATTTTCCCTTAATTCCCCCTTCTTAAACATAGAAACATAGAAGACTGACGGCAGAAAAAGACCTCATGGTCCATCCAGTCTGCCCTTATACTATTTCCTGTATTTTATCTTAGGATGGATATATGTTTATCCCAGACATGTTTAAATTCAGTTACTGTGGATTTATCTACCACGTCTGCTGGAAGTTTGTTCCAAGGATCTACTACTCTTTCAGGGAAATAATATTTTCTCATGTTGCCTTTGATCTTTCCCCCAATTAACTTCAGATTGTGTCCCCTTGTTCTTGTGTTCACTTTCCTATTAAAAACACTTCCCTCCTGAACCTTATTTAACCCTGTAACATATTTAAATGTTTCGATCATGTCCCCCCTTTTCCTTCTGTCCTCCAGACTATACAGATTGAGTTCATGAAGTCTTTCCTGATACGTTTTATGCCTAAGACCTTCCACCATTTTTGTAGCCCATCTTTGGACCCGTTCAATTTTGTCAATATCTTTTTGTAGGCGAGGTCTCCAGAACTGAACACAGTACTCCAAATATGGTCTCACCAGCGCTCTATATAAGGGGAGTATACTATCTTAGAGAATACTATCTGCTTGTGAATGATAGTTCAACCTGCTGATAATTTTGGTGCTATTTTTGCCACCATCTCCAGCTCTATATTTTCCTTTTAACATGCTATAGTTAAAACGGAGTAGCATATTGTAAGGGTGGTCATACTATAAGTAACGTTGCTTTCAAGTCACATTTAATTCCTGGTGGATAGAAATGGCCCATTTATTTATTATTTGGATTTGTATGCCGCCCCTCTCCGAAGACTCTTATCTTGACAATAACATGAAAGTTTTGTCTTCTTCCAGGATTCTGGGGGTTTTTTTGGATTCCCAGAATAGCTTACAAGCCTAGAGGTTTAGGAGTTGAGCAGGCTGAATTGGAAGGCGGGGTTAAACGCATCATCAGTTTGGAATCATTGCGCGTCCACAAGAGAACCAAGTCCAGCCCTCCATGAATTTATCTAACGTCAACTGAGCTTCAACTGTTAACTGTCCAGATTCTGGTGTATTGGTGACAAAAATAAACTCTCAGTGCTTTGAATTCCACTCTTCTTCCTGGTTAATTGCAGCCGATAGGAGGTTTCCCATTCAAGTGCTTACTTGGTGGAACCCTGCTTAGCCTTTTCAAGATTAGCTCAGCCACCTACTATGATAATACTGTGGAATACTTTGTCCAGAACTGAACGCAGTATTCCAAATGTGGTCTCACCAGCGCTCTATATAAGGAGATTGTGATCCCCTTATATAGAGCGCTGGTGAGACCACATTTGGAATACTGTGTTCAGTTCTGGAGGCCTCACCTACAAAAAGATATTGACAAAATTGAACGGGTCCAAAGACGGGCTACAAGAATGGTGGAAGGTCTTAAGCATAAAACGTATCAGGAAAGACTTAATGAACTCAATCTGTATAGTCTGGAGGACAGAAGGAAAAGGGGGGACATGATCGAAACATTTAAATATGTTAAAGGGTTAAATAAGGTTCAGGAGGGAAGTGTTTTTAATAGGAAAGTGAACACAAGAACAAGGGGACCCAATCTGAAGTTAGTTGGGGGAAAGATCAAAAGCAACGTGAGAAAATATTATTTCACTGAAAGAGTAGTAGATCCTTGGAACAAACTTCCAGCAGACGTGGTTGATAAATCCACAGTAACTGAATTTAAACATGCCTGGGATAAACATATATCCATTGTAAGATAAAATACAGGAAATAGTATAAGGGCAGACTAGATGGACCATGAGGTCTTTTTCTGCTGTCAGTCTTCTATGTTTCTATAATCAAATTATAGTTTTGTATATCTGATTAAGCTGCCAAGCATCATCTCCATCATTACTGTGAACGAGTAAGCATTGGCTGCAGAATCATTTAAGGATTCTGAAGTCATTACTCTATCCAAGAAGAAATTTCAATTAGGTTAAAAAAAAACCCATTTTCTCCTGCAAAGTTACCTTGCCCATATCACCTCCATGAGTGAAGTGAGAACCTGGTGAGTGAACAGGGGATCCTGTTGGGAACGCAGGAAGGATGTTTATGATATCAGGGTCCAGATCGTCTCCAGTGTCCAGCAAATCGAAGAGTCCCATGCCATCTGCTCCATCTTGAAAGTAGAAATTCACAGGAATAGAAGAAAGAGAAAAAAACATTGACTAAGAGGAGCAACTCAGAGATTGGGTTTTGTTTTTAAAAGAAGAAAATATACACACATCCATCCAACATTAGACACAATGATTGTGAACTGGTTTACAGATTTGATGGGATCTGCTGTGATATGATGTGAATGGCTGCCCATCTCAAAACAATTCTGAACAGCTCTCAAGAAAAATAAAATTATGAAAATCACATTAAAAACAACTAACACAACTGGCACTTTTAATCAGCTTCCCCCCCCTCCCAGGCTATATCACTACCATAGGGCCTATATGAAGAGCCAAATCTTACTGACTTTCCAGAAAGCTAAGGCAGAGGGGGGGTGTCTTCCATAACCAACTGTGGTGTGTTTCCAGAGTCAATTCAAGATGCTGGCTGTCACTTTTAAAGTCCTACATGGTCCAAGGCCAGGTTCCCTTGAGGGACCACGTTCTCCCAGTCCTTTCTGCATGTCCAATTCGATTTAGCACAATGGCTATGCTGCAGATATTTATTTATTTATTTATTATTTTATTTTATTTATTTATCTATTTATTTATTAGATTTGTATGCCGCCCCTCTCCGAAGACTCGGGGCGGCTAACAACAACAAAATAAACAATGTAACAAATCTAATATTAAAAAATAATCTTAAAAAACCCCAATTTAAAAGACCAATCATACATACAAGCATACCATGTATAAATTCTGTAAGCCTAGGGGGAAGGGAAAAAATTTCAATTCCCCCATGCCTGACGACAGAGGTGGGTTTTAAGGAGCTTGCGAAAGGCAAGGAGGGTGGGGGCAACTCTGATATCTGGGGGGAGCTGGTTCGAGGGTCGGGCCGCCACAGAGAAGGCTCTTCTCCTGGGTCCCGCCAAATGACATTGTTTAGTCGACGGGACCTGGAGAAGGCCAACTCTGTGGGACCTAACCGGTCGCTGGGATTCGTGAGGCAGAAGGCGGTCCCGGAGATAACTGTCAGCCCAAAGGTTAGGACCAGGAAACAGGCCTTATCCCAAATAGCCCCTGCTCTATGGAACATTTTCCCTTCAAAGATTAAAATGGCTCCAAACAATAGCCTTTTGCAAGGCCTTAACAGCCTGGCTATATTTCCTTAACCCAGGGGTGCTAAACTATGCCCCATTAAGTGCCCCATTAAGTATCTTGGCTGCAATTTATATTTATTTAGGATGTTTTTATTGTTTTAAAAAGTTTTAGTGCCTCATTTCATTGACTGAGATGAGCGGATATAGAAATTGGATGAAATGCATGAATACATGGATGGATGGATGGATGGATGGATGGATGGATGGATGGATGGATGGATGGATGGATGGATGGATGGCAGTCACAGTAAAGGCTCCTTTGCTAGGTCCCACTATATCAGGTGGGCAACTATGACAATGCTATGACCTGTGGACTTCAAGACGAGGGCTGGACTAGAGGACCTCCAAGGTCCCATCCAACTCTGTTATGCTATTCTATAAGCTCTACAGTGCTCTGTATAGATTCTGAGAAATTACTTAACAGCCTGCTTTGTTACAATGAAGGACTTCTATGCAGGTAGTCCTCAACTACCAGGATTTCCATTGCTAGGAGGTAGTTAAGTGAGCTGAGGCCGATAACTGATTAAAGTAATCACCGCAATTGTAAAGTAAATGGTGACCTTGGGGATGTTACAATGGTTGTTGAGTGCAAAGACCAGCTGTAAGTTATTTTTTTTCAGCACCATGTGATCTGGATACTTAGCAACCAGCATGCATTTACAATGGTCGCAACCAGCAGTAAGTCCCAACCAGCAGTTCTATGAACCGGTAGCAGTGGCAGCGGGATGCTCCGTCCAGGATGCTTCTGAGCATGCGCAAAAGTGTTGTGCATGTGCAAACTGAAAACAACAGGATTTAAAACCTACAACTAGTGGCACCATCCCATAATCACAGGGCCGACTGCAATACCAAACAGACGGCTTCCAACAAGGGAAGTGTCAGCCTCGCTGTGTTTCATCCTTCAACTGGGCTTCAGCTCTCATGAGAAACGGGGTGGGTGGGGATAGGTGCTGGAATTTGGGAGAGGGGAGTCTGCTGGAGGGGCCCAAGTAAGTTTTGTTTCTTCTGGTGAATGTCAGAAGAGTTTTGTTTCTCCTGAGAAGTGGGGGGGATAAGGGGTATATTAGTGGCGTGCATTCCAAAAGCATGACACAACAGTTAAGATGCAGGTTGATTGGTTGTTTTCCCAAGGGGGGCAATTGAGGTTACTTTGATATGGGCAACTATCGCACCTTTTTCCTCAGACTTTGCTTTGCTTTCGATACATTCACTTCTGATTCTGATAACTCCCGCTATATAGATTGCTGGTGAGACCACATTTTAATGATTTAGCTTTACTAGATAAATGGTCAAAGCAATGGAAACTTCAGTTTAATGTTTCTAAATGTAAAATAGTGCACTTGGGGAAAAGGAATCCTCAATCTGAGTATTGCATTGGCAGTTCTGTGTTAGCAAAAACTTCAGAAGAGAAGGATTTGGGGTAGTGATTTCTGACAGTCTCCAAATGGGTGAACAGTGCAGTCAGGCGGTAGGGAAAGCAAGTAGGATGCTTGGCTGCATAGCTAGAGGTATAACAAGCAGGAAGAGGGAGATTGTGATCCCCTTATATAGAGCGCTGGTGAGATCCCATTTGGAATACTGTGTTCAGTTCTGGAGACCTCACCTACAAAAAGATATTGACAAAATTGAACGGGTCCAAAGACAGGCTACAAGAATGGTGGAAGGTCTTAAGCATAAAACGTATCAGGAAAGATCAATCTGTATAGTCTGGAGGACAGAAGGAAAAGGGGGGACATGATCAAAACATTTAAATATGTTAAAGGGTTAAATAAGGTCCAGGAGGGAAGTGTTTTTATTAGGAAAGTGAACACAAGAACAAGGGGACACAATCTGAAGTTAGTTGGGGGAAAGATCAAAAGCAACATGAGAAAATATTATTTTACTGAAAGAGTAGTAGATCCTTGGAACAAACTTCCAGCAGACGGGGTAGATAAATCCACAGTAACAGAATTTAAACATGCTTGGGATAAACATATATCCATCCTAAGATAAAATACAGGAAAGAGTATAAGGGCAGACTAGATGGACCATGAGGTCTTTTTCTGCCGTCAGTCTTCTATGTTTCTATTTAGTGAAGTTCACTTTTGAAGTTCAAAATGGATTTTTTGAGTTTTACTTTTCTTACATTCGGAGCGAAGCCAGACTGACAGGAAGGCAATGGGGAGGCTGGCAGGAGGTCCCAAGCCAGAGTCACGTGGTGTCGCATTGAATGACCTGTGACATGCTTTACGTTGAAATGTCATTTCGCTTAATGACCATATCATTTATTTGTTTATCTACTGAATTTATATTGCTGCCTATTTGCTCGTGGCAACTCAAGCCCGCTTACAGAATATAACACCACATTTAAAACAATAAAAACTAACAAAAAGAATCAATGGAAATCCGATCGGAAGAAGGTATAATAATGAAAAAAGTGCTGAAGTGTGCAGAGATGGATAGGATGTCTAAAAAATTAGAGGGGAAAGAAGACTCCGATTAAGAGCCGGGGTGGCGCAGCAGGTAGAGTTCTGTACTGCAGGCCACTGAAGCTGACTGTAGATCTGAAGGTCAGCGGTTCAAATCTCATCACCGGCTCAAGGTTGACTCAGCCTTCCATCCTTCCGAGGTGGGTAAAATGAGGACCCGGATTGTGGGGGCAATAGGCTGGCTCTGTTAAAAAGGGCTATTGCTAACATGTTGTAAGCCACCCTGAGTCTAAGGAGAAGGGCGGCATAAAAATCGAATGAATGAATGAATGAATGAATGAATGAATGAATGAATGAATTATTATAAGATATGGGGAAACTTCTACGACTGGCTAGAGAAAAGAACAATGATGAAATAAACAAATTATAAACTTTCAGACAACAGACTAAAATATAAGGAAAGCAAAGCAATACGTCAATAAAAGAATACTAAGCTATGCAGGAAAATTATCTGATTGAACACTCTAAATGAGTGGGGAAACTCCCCCCCCCCCATAATGTTTGTATTTATATGTTTTGTTTTATTTACTGTTTTGTTTATCTGTTTTTTCGTTTTATCATTTATGTATAACTTTTTTTAAAAAAAGATTCAAATAAATTAATATAGTACAGTACAGTGTTCCCTCGATTTTCGCGGGGGATGCGTTCCGAGACAGCCCGCGAAAGTTGAATTTCCGCGAAGTAGAGATGTGGAAGTAAATACACTATTTTTGGCTATGAACAGTATCACAAGCCTTCCCTTAACACTTTAAACCCCTAAACTGCAATTTTCCATTCCCTTAGCAACCATTTAGATTAATACTCACCAGACGGAAGTTTGGCGATGACATATGACGTCATCGGGTGGGAAAAACCGTGGTATAGGGGAAAAACCCGCGAAGTATTTTTTAATTCATATTTTCGAAAAACCGTGGTATAGACTTTTCGCGAAGTTCGAACCCGCAAAAATCGAGGGAACACTGTATAACAAAATCACCTCCCACCCATTACCCTGGCAACAGCAGATCCCACGAGCCATTTAATGGTCTCCATCCCACTCTGGGTTCACCCAGGCCTGTTGGCAAAACCAGGTCTTCGGTGCCTTCCACATCCTGCCCCAATGAAACACCCGCATTTTAACCTGCCGCTTTCTTCTCTCTTTCCTATCAACTGAACTATCGACCAGTTAACATTCCCACACATGCCCCGGCAGGCACACATGCACACATACGCGCACGCACGCACACACACGCACACACACAAACAAACCATTGTTCGTATTAAAGGCCAGTTCCAAACCAGTTTCGGTGGTGTAGGTGGAAGGTGCCAGCTGCACGGACGCAGAAGTGGGGAAGACGAGGATGTGGGTGCACGATGTGTCCTGGGGGGTATTGAGCTGGGAGGTTTGCAGGTTGAGGGTGGTGCTGCGTCCAAACACTGAGCCAGTGGATACGGAGTCTTTAGAAAGAAAAGAAGAACGGAGGAGAATTACCCGTGCGATCAATATAGTTTATTATAGTTATAGTTTATTAGATTTGTATGCCGCCCCTCTCCGAAGACTCACAGCATAACAGTAATACAATACATTACAAATCTAATCATAATAAAATAAATTAAATCCATTTAAGACGGCATTAATAACATAATAAAACCCCTAACTATGCAGTCATACACATTCAACCTAATCTATCATATAGTAAGGCCAAAAACATAATAAAAAAGGGGGATAGATGGTAATTATCCCCATGCCTGGTGACAAAAGTGGGTCTTCAGCATTTTATGGAAGGCGAGGAGGGTGGGGGCTATTCGAATCTCTGAAGGGCTGGGGCCGCCACAGAGTAGGCTCTTCCCCTGGGTCCCGCCAGCCGACATTGTTTGGTTGACAGGACCCGGAGAAGGCCAACTCTGTGGGACCTAATCGGCCGCTGGGATTCGTGCGGCAGGAGGCAGTCTCAGAGATATTCTGGTCCGATGTCATGTAGGGCTTTATAGGTCGTAACCAAAACTTTGAATTGTGACCGGAAACTTATCGGCAGCCAGTGCAGGCCGCGGAGTGTTGGTGAAACGTGGGCAGATCTTGGAAGCCCCACGATGGCTCTCGTGGCTGCGTTCTGCACGATCTGAAGTTTCCGAACACTCTTCAAAGGTAGCCCCAATAGCCACAGCAAATAGCAACAGCAATAGCACTTAAGACTTAATATGCGGCTTCGCAGTGCTTTACAGCCTTCTCTAAGGGGTTTACAGAGAGTCAGCCTCTTGCCCCCAACAATCTGGGTCCTCATTTTACCCACCTTGGAAGGATGGGAGGCTGAGTCCACCTTGAGCCTACTGAGGTTCAATCTGCCAAACTGCTGGCAGCCGGTGACCAGCAGAAGTAGCTTGCAGTACTGCTCTCTAACCACTGCACCACCGAGGCTCTAAGCCAGGGGTAGGCAAATTTGGCTCTTCTATGACATGTGGACTTCAATTCCCAGAATTCCTGAGCTATCATGATTGGCTCAGGAATTCTGGGAGTTGATGTCCGCAAGTCACAGGAGAGCCAACTTTGCCTAGCCCTGCTCCAAGCGGTTTACAGAGTCAGCATATGGACCCCAACAATCTGGGTCCTCATTTGAACCACCTTGGAAAGAGGGAAGGCTGAGTCGACCTTGTGCCACCCAGACTGTAGTACTGCATTCTAATCACTGCGCCATCCTTAGGGGTGATCGGTGTCTTCCTCAACCACCGGTCCTCTACCAGAAGCCAGGGAGTTTGAGAGTTTTGCACTGGATTTTTTCTGGATAGACAGCTCTGAAGGTTATTTTGGAGTGTACTTCCAAAGACAACAATAGCGAAAGCACATGGACTTATATACTACTCCACAGTGTTTTGCAGTAATCGCTGGGTGGTTTGTAAATGCCACCATGTTGCCCCCAACAATCTGGGTCCTCATTTTACTGAGCTCGGAAAGCTGGAAGGCTGAGTCAACCTTGAGCCCCATCAGGATCAAATTCCAGACTGTGGGCAGAATTTGTCTGTAATGCTGCATTCTAAGCCTGTGTCACCAAGGCTCAATCCTGTCCCTTCCTTCCTTCCCTTCCTTCCTCTCTTCCTTTCCTTCCCTTCCTCCCTCCCTCCATCCTTTCCCTCTATCCATCTTCCTTCCTTCCTCCTTCTCCCTCTCCATTCTTCCCTTTCCTTCTATCCATCTTCCTCCCACCCTCCCTCCCCTTCCATCCTTCTATCCATCTTCCTTCTTTCCTCCCTTCTTCTCTTCCCCTCTATTCATCTTCCTCCCTCCCTCTCTCCCTCTCCCCATCTTTCCTTCTATCCATCTTTCCTTCTATCCATCTTCCTTCCTTCCTTCCCTTCCCTTCCCCCTCCCTCCCCTTCCCTTTCTCTCCTTCCGTAAAATTCCCATCAAGCTTATTTTTTTAAATTGTTTCTTTGTTTATATAATTTATTAGACACCTATTCTTACCCCTCAGTAACTGTTAGCAGCTTACAGTATTAAAACTCCCCTTTGTGGGAGATGATTTGGCACCTACCTGGCATGATCACGAAAGATCCTTGAGGTTCCATAGCCACTAAGCAAGCACTGAAGATGCTGGGGGAATCAGCGGCAGAAATCCCACACATCCTGCACATATCTTTGAGCCTCTTGCTAAGAGACTGCAGGTTCCGCCGACTCAATAAACAGCTCCAATCTGGAAAGGAAACAAGAGCGGCTGACTAGCTGGGACATCATTTTTCACAGCATTCCAGAAAGCAATGGGGTCTGCAGAGAAGAAGTTATCGTTTTTGGAGGGTTTTAAAGAAACGAGGCAACGCCGTTTCCCTCCACTTCCGAACTGCGAACGGTGAGAATGCCCATGGGTTATTTGCTTTGTAGTCTGAAAAGCCAAAAGGGAAACCACTGAGAATGACAGGTTGTCCTTGACTTATGACCACAACCGAACCCAAAATGTCTGTTGCTAAGCAAAACAGTTGGAGGTACTGCAGCTGTCATAAATAGGAGTCAGCTGCCAAGTGCCTGAATTTCATTCACGTGACGGGGGGGGGGGGGGAGGATGGATGGGTGAGCTGCAATGGTCATAGGTGTGGGAAATGGTCATAAATCACTTTTTTCAGTGCTGTTGTAATTTTGAATGGTTACTGAATGATTGGTTGTAAGGTGAGGATTACCTGCATGATTAGACAAGGGGTTCCAAACTTGATTTCATTGAGAGCCGCATCAGGGTTATTTATTTATTTATTTTATTTATTAGATTTGTATGCCGCCCCTCTCCGTAGACTCAGGGCGGCTCACAACAATAACACAGACAACGTAAGAAGAAATCTAATAATTTAAAAAACACTAAAAACCCCATTATTACAAGCAAGCATACACACACAAACATACCATGTATAAACTGTATAGGCCCGGGGGAGATGTCTCAGTTCCCCCATGCCTGACGGCAGAGATGGGTCTTAAGAACTTTACGAAAGGCAAGGAGGGTGGGGGCAGTTCTGATCTCCGGGGGGAGCTGGTTCCAGTGGGTCGGGGCCGCCACAGAGAAGGCTCTTCTCCTGGGTCCCACCAAACGACATTGTTTAGTTGACGGGACCCGGAGAAGGCCAATTCTGTGGGACCTAACCGGTCGCTGGGATTCGTGGGATTGTTAAGGGAATCCCTGTCGTGGTAAAGTCCATGACACGGTTGTTAAGTGAATCTGGCTTCCCACGTTGACTTTGTCAGATGGTCACAAAAGGAGATAGTGTGACTATGGAGGTACTGCAACTGTCATAAATTGGAGTTGGTTGCCAAGTGCCTGAATTTCATTCGCATGACCGTGGGGGGAGTAGGGGATTGATGGGTGAGCTGCAATGGTCATAGGTGTGGGAAATGGTCATAAATCACTTTTTTCAGCGCTGTTGTAATTTTGAATGGTTACTGAATGATTGGTTGTAAGGTGAGGATTACCTGCATGTTTAGACAAGGGGTTTCAAACTTGATTTCATTGAGGGCCGCATCAGGGTTGTGTTTGACCTTGGGGTGGGGTAGGGACGTGGCCAGCTCAACGTCACTTGGGAAGGGGCACCTGTGGTGGCCACGTGCTAAGGCAGAACTTCCCCTCCCTCACTCTCATTATCATCTTCCTTCCTTTCCTTTTTCCTTCCCACTTCCTTCTCCTTCCTTCCTTCCTTCCTTCCTTCCTTCCTTCCTTCCTTCCTTCCTTACTTACTTACTTACTTACTTACTTACTTAGAAGTCTGACGGCAGAAAAAGAACTCATGGTCCATCTAGTCTGCCCTTATACTATTTTCTGTATTTTATCTTAGGATGGATATATGTTTATCCCAGGCATGTTTAAATTCAGTTACTGTGGATTTATCTACCACGTCTGCTGGAAGTTTGTTCCAAGGATCTACTACTCTTTCAGTAAAATAATATTTTCTCATGTTGCTTTTGATCTTTCCCCCAACTAACCTCAGATTGTGTCCCCTTGTTCTTGTGTTCACTTTCCTATTAAAAACACTTCCCTCCTGGACCTTATTTAACCCTTTAATATATTTAAATGTTTCGATCATGTCCAACCTTTTCCTTCTGTCCTCCAGACTATACAGATTGAGTTCATTAAGTCTTTCCTGATACGTTTTATGCTTAAGACCTTCCACCATTCTTGTAGCCCGTCTTTGGACCCGTTCAATTTTGTCAATATCTTTTTGTAGATGATATCCTCCCTCCCTCCTTCTCTCCCTCCCTCCCTCCCTCCTTCCTTCCTTCCTTCCCTCCCTCCCTCCTTCTCTCCCTCCCTCCCTCCTTCCTTTCTTCCCCCTCCCTCCCTCTCCTTTTCTTGCTCTCTTCCCATCTTTTTCTTCATCTTTCCTCTTTCCCTTTCTCCTTTCCTCTCCCTTCTTGCATGCTCAAATACAAAAGAGGAAAAAAATTCTCCTTTTGTTTTGCTTTTAGTTTATTTTACTAGCCCTCAACCAGCAGAAATGGAGCCCAGGGACCACATGTGGTTGAAAATGAGGCCTGGGAGAACCTTGTGCAGCCCTCTTAAACTCCGTTTTCACTGGTAATGGAACCATGGGCTGGTACTTTGCTGTTTCCAAGGCAACCCCGTGGACCAGATGACTTTGACACCCCTGGTTTATATATCACCATTTCAGGGCAGGCTTCTGCAGTACCTTTCAGCTCCCCATGGCCGATTCTTCCAAGCCGTCCTATCACAACTCTCCATGGCACAGAGCTCATCTGCACAAGGCCCAAACACCACTCCCAGAGTTTCTGAAGACCGAGTCTGCGAGCAGATCCTTTTTTCCTACGGGCCCTGTTGAGAAACAAAGCTTCTTTAGTAAATAAGTCCGCTTGGAGAAGGGGGGCCTATAAATTCAAAAAAATAACATAAAAACAAAATAAATAAATAGAATGTCAGGCACAAAGAATGGGGACCACAAGTTATGTTCTGGTTCAACTGATTTATTGTTCATGCCTTTAACACAAGAATCTGGTCAATTAATGGTCAGCACTAAATTGGCACTAGATAAAAAGCAATGAAATTCAAAAGGAATTGGATTAAGACTCTTTGAGGGAATGTAAGGGCTCCAGGCTGAGTCCTCTCTTGACTCCCCCCCCCCAGGCTCTGCTTTGCCTACAAATACAGTAATACCTCGTCTTACGAACCTAATTGGTTTCGGAAGGAGGTTCGTAAGGCGAAAAGTTCGTAATACGAAACAATGTTTCCCATTGGAAACAATGTAAAAGCGATTAAGGCGTGCAAGGGGGGGGGGGAAATCCCAAAATGACGCTCTGCTGGGCGCTGCCGCACGGCTGTCACCTTTTAAAACAGCCGGGGGGCTTCTCGGCGTTCTCCCAAACCGGAACCCGGAAGTTCGGGTTCCGGAGGCCGCCGAGAAGTGCCCGGCTGTTTCAGAAGGTTACAGCCAGGTGGCGCCGCTCAGTGGAGCGCCGTTTTTTGCGATCGGCAGCGGCGTTTTCAGCCGATCTGGAGGCTGGAAGGGAGGTGGGGAATCCCAATAGGGAATTCCATGGGCGGAGCTTTGACGTCACGAAGTCCTTCCTGGTCGGCCGAAACGTGGCCTCCAGGAAGGACGTCTTCGTGACGTCAAAGCTCCGCCCATGGAATTCCCTATTGGGATTCCCCACCTCCTTTCCAGCCTCCAGATCGGCCGAAAACGCTGCCGCCGATCGCAAAAATGGCTCTCCGCCGAGTGCCGCCACCCGGCTGTAACCTTCTGAAACAGCCGGGCGCTTCTCGGCGGCCTCCGGAACCCGAACCTGAACTTCCGGGTTTGGGAGAACGCTGAGAAGCCCCCCTGCTATTTAAGAAGGTGACAGGCAGGCGGCGGCGCTTCTCGGCAGCCTCCCGAACCCGAAAAGTTCGGGTTTGGGTTCGGGAGAACACCGAGAAGCCCCCCGGCTGTTTTAAAAGGTGACAGCCGGGCGGCGGCGCCCAGTGGAGTGCCATTTTGCGATCTGCGGTGGGTTCATAAGACGAAAAAAGTTCGTAAAAAGAGGCAAAAATTTTCTGAACCCTGGGTTCGTATCTCGAAGTGTTCGTATCACGAGGGGTTCATATCATGAGGTACCACTGTACTTGGCCGTACCCTCCTCAACTGCTCCCAAAAGAACAGTTTGGCCTGCTAAATAATCAAATGGCACTCTCAGAGGTGCTTTTTCAAGAGGCAACTAGACTTTCTTGTTATTCTTTGAAGAAAAAGAAAAGGAGGAGCTGAAGAAGTTTCTTGGGATGAGAAGGAAAACATCTTCAAAGTAAAACCCCAAACAAAACTCCAATTGCCTCTTGAAAAAACGCATCCTTGGTACCATTGGTTAAAAAAAAAGAAATTACTTAAAAATTATACATCAAGAAAAATGTCCAACTAAAACAACGTGTAAAAGCAGTAAACAACGACATGAATCATAATACCAAATTGAAACGATAAAATGTAAACATCGATCGACACAAGTTTTGAACTACAAAGAAACTGAATGAATAAATTTATAAATCACGGATAAATGATGGCACTAGCAACTACGTCAAATACATATGGATAAAACGTCAGGAAAATCTATACCACCTATATGCTTAAACCACAGGCTGCAAAACATAGAAGCCCCAGCTCTAACGCTGCCCCCCACACACTCTTCTTACTACTCTTTTCTTACTCTATTTTTCTATTCGTCCTCCTCTTGTATTTCTTTCCCTTCTTTCTAAATCCCTTCCCCTTTCATTCCCTCTCCTTCCCCAATCACGCATGCTGTATAAGTAAACTATAATTGCTAGAATGTACATTATATATATTCCCTTTATTTTTCTGTACCCTGTTTTTAATGTATATAACATTAAAACATTTTTTTAAAGAAAAAAAGAAAAAAAAGAAAAAACACACCCTTGGGACAAGCATAACCCAGATGATTGAGAAGCCCCCCCGCCCCCCCTAGACAAAAATCAAACAGTGCATTTGTTCTATTTTTTCCTAAGGTTGGCCAAATGTTTCAAATTTGAAACTTGATTGAATTTCTTCCTCTCACTCAATTATGTTAATGTTTTAACATTTAATATGCTGTTTTTCTTTTGTAGGTGGCCGAGAGTCGCTTGATGTTGAGACGGGTGGCATATACATTTAATTAAAAAATAAATAAGAGGGCACCGCCCTTGCAAAAGGGATGACATTTCTACTCTTTCCTACTTCTTTTAAAAACAAAAGCAAGCCAAAACAGTTAGAAATAAGTAGATAAACACATTTCTCAATCAAATATGAGTAAAATGTATCAGCCTAAAAATGCCCAAAATAATACAAGTACACCATAAAAATGAGATAAGATAATTTCTGCAAGAGAAGAATTCATACTGTGTTTTCCCCTGTCTAATATTTTTTTTCAAACCCTAAAATAAGCCCTTGGCCTTCTTGCCATGCACTCAAAAGTCTGCGGAGAGGGGCGGCATACAAATCTAAATAAATAAATAAATAAATAAAAGCCCGATTGGGCTTATTATCGGGGATGTCTTATTTTGGAGGAATCAGGGTAGGGTATTTTGTCCTTAAAAAAGGGAGGGAGAATGGACAGGAGAATATAGAGGACTTAGTTTTTACTGCCTTTACTTGATAATTTATAGAATTCCTGACTGGGGAATTCTGGGAGTTGAAGTTGACCGGTATTAAAATTGCCCAAGGTTAGAAAACTCTTGGAATAAACATATTCGAAGAGAACTCGTGTTATCTTTCCTTACTTGCAACGTAACCATCTGACTCTTCCGTAAAAAACTGGCTGCTAAATGATTTTAAAAGGCCACTATCACCCTATTTGACTTATTATTCTTATTCTTATTCTTATTTATTGGATTTGTATGCCGGCCCTCTCCACAGACTCGGGGCGGCTAACAACAATGATAAAAAACAACATGTAACAATCCAATTTAATAAAACAACTAAAAACTCTTATTATAAAAACCAAACATACACACAAACATACCATACATAACTTGTAATGGCCTAGGGGAAGGAATATCCTAACTCCCCCATGCCTGGCGACAAAGGTGGGTCTTGAGTAATTTGCGAAAGACAAGGAGGGTGGGGGCCGTTCTAATCTCTAGGGGTAGTTGATTTCAGAGGGCCGGGGCCGCCACAGAGAAGGCTCTTCCCCTGGGGCCCGCCAAACGACATTGTTTCATCGACGGGACCCGGAGAAGGCCAACTCTGTGGGACCTTATCGGCCGCTGGGATTCGTGCGGTAGAAGGCGGTTCCGGATGTCTTCTGGCCCAATCTCAAACACATCGCAGACAAAAAAAGGAGGAAAGGATATCGGTTTGGTACCTGTTTGGTACATCGATGTTGATGATGCAGGTTTCCAGAAGTTCTCCGTAGAGATCTGTGCAGGATGCAAGAAGCCACCTTTGATCGTGGGACAGACAGTAGCCCACAAAAAGAACGTTGTACTTTTGCCCAGCCTCGCCAAACGTTTCCCCCAACTCAGTCTGTTTATCTTTGACAGGAGCCAAGATGAAAGGAGGAGCGTACAGTTTAATACACTCGGGTCTCTGCAAAGCACACACAGAGGGGGTGGGGAGGGGAAACAGAGTATTGGAAATGTTAGCTACGTTTTCCAGTAATTACTCATAATTTTATATAAAACAGACTTATATCTCTCCCACACCAATATTACCCACTTTTTGTTTTCACAAATGCATCATTCACATCTATCACTAATTCCACACACCCTTCTCAATTATGCACAAATAGCAGCTGAGTAGGCAGCTAATTAGTTAGACCTACCATGCTTTCCCAAAAATAAGACCCCGCCTTATATTTTTTTGAACCCTGAAATAAGCGATTGGCCTTATTGCCATGCACTCAAAAGCCCGACGGCTTATTATCAAGGAAGGTCTTATTTGGGGGAAAACAGGGCAGGAGGGCCTAGCAATAAATAGACCGTAATTTTAATATTTTAACCATGTTGCCAAGATAGGAAGTTTGGCGCTGAAAATCATCAATGTGGGAAAAGAAAAACTACGGGCACAGGTAGTCCTCAAGTTGCAACCGTTCATTTAGTGACTGTCCAAAGTTACTGTTGGGTATTTATTTTATTTATTTATTTATTTATTTATTTATTCATTCATTTGTCCAATACACAAATACATAGGAAGAAAAATAGACATGTGGTAATGTATATAAGGGTAAAAGTGAACTTAGAGGAGAGGATATATGAAAGGAAGAGAATATACAGTATATGATAGGAGAAAGAAAGGAAGGACAATTGGACAGGGGACGAAAGGCACACCAGTGCACTTATGTACGCCCCTTACTGGCCTCTTAGGAACCTGGAGAGGTCAATTGTGGAGAGTCTAAGGGAGAAATGTTGGGGGTCAGGGATTGACACAATTGAGTCCGGTAATGAGTTCCATGCTTCGATAGCTCGATTGTTGAAATCATATTTTTTACAGTCAAGTTTGGAGCGGTTCGTATTAAGTTTGAATCTGTTGCGTGCTCTTGTGTTGTTGCGGTTGAAGCTGAAGTAGTCATTGACCGGTAGGACGTTGCAGCATATGATCTTATGGGCAATACTCAAATCGTGTTTTAAGCACCGTAGTTCTAGGCTTTCTAGGCCCAGGATTGTTAGTCTATTTTTGTAGGATATTCTGTTTCGAGTGGCGGAGTGAAGGGCTCTTCTGGTGAAATATCTTTGGACATTTTCAAGGGTGTTGATGTCTGAGATGTGGTATGGGTTCCAGACAGATGAGCAGTAGTCTAGGAGGGTCTGGCAAAAGTTTTGTAGGCTCTTGTGAGTAGTGTAAGACTGTCTGAGCAGAAGCTGCGCAGGATCAGGTTAACAACTCTAGAAGCTTTTTTGGCGGTATTGTTGCAGTGGGGTTTAGCACTTAGGTCATTCGATATTAGTATTCCAAGGTCTTTTACTGAGTGTGGGTTAGCAGTGAGAGATTGCTTATTCAGTTCGTATGTGTGGTTTGGATTCTTTTTGCCGATGTGGAGGGTAGAGCATTTGTTGGTTGATATTTTGTTTACTGTTAGTATTATTAGTATTAGCAGAGTTCAGCTGGCTTAATTTGCAACGGATTCAGCATGGCTCAGAATCCCATTTGTTAGCAATGAATGATCACTCCTTCATAAAGATGAAAAGTACAATCTTTACTTACAATTCTGTTGATTCGTGCATTTACAGATTGCAGGCAGATAAGCTTATATTCCAGTCCATATTAATAACTTCTGGATGGTCCCGTGTGTGAGGATGGCTTTGGATTCCATCTCACCCATGTGTCCTCAGCCGAGGACAATGGAGTACACAGGAGGTAGAAGGAGGTAGAAAGAAAGGTCAGCAGGGCCAAAAAAAAAAGGGGGGGTGTCATCTACTCTGCAATAGGTTATATAATCTGCAGAGTACCTGCCCCTTTTGGTCATCAAAAGGTGACACACTGGTCAGTTAATTGCGACCTGACCATAGAGATGTGTTTACAAGACAGTGCAAGCATGTGGTAGGGTGGTGAAACCCAACAGTTACAACAGCATTGAAAAAAGTGACCCTATGACCATTTTTCACACTTATGGGCATAACAGCATCCTCGTGGTCATATGATCAAATGTCAGACACTTGACAACTTCATATTTATGATGGTTGCAATGTCCCGGATCATGTGATCCCCTTTTACGACCTTCTGAGAAGTTAGATTTACTTAACAACCTTGTCACTAACTTAAGAACTGCAGTGATTCCCTTCAACAATGGTGGCAAAAAAGATCGCACACAATGGGGCAAAAGTCACTTAACAACTATCTCGCTTAGCAATGGAAATTTTGATTCTCAATTGTGATCCTAAGTCAAGGACTACCTATAGTCCTTGATTTACGACCACAACTGCAACCGCAACATCTACTGCTAGGCGATGCAGTGTCATGGCGTAACAATGCCCAATTTTACGACCTTTTTTTGGCCACGGAAGTGAAGCAAATCACTCGGCCCATTAAGTGGATCTGGATTCTGGCACTGACTCTACTTAAGGCGGCTGAGAAGGTCACAAATGGCGATTGCGTGACTGCAGGGATGCTGCAACAGTCTTAAGTGCAAGGACCACTCACCAGTCACATCTCTTCAGTGACACTATAGCTTGTGACGGTTGCTAAACAAGGATTGCAAGTTGAGGACTACCTCTATAGCAAAGATGACCGCAGGTTCTTCTCTTCTGCCAATGACGGTGCTCGGTTTAGAAGCATTCCGTTTGAATCTGTTTGTTTAGTTTTTAATTGTGGATTTTTTTTAGAATGCTATTTTATGTAGTAAGCCGCTCTGAGTCTCAGGACAAGGGTGGCATAGAAAATCAAATTAGATAGATAGATAGATAGATAGATAGATAGATAGATAGATAGATAGATAGATAGATAGATAGATCACTAGATATAGACAGACAGATCACTAGATATAGATAGATAGATGATAGATAGATAGATAGATAGATAGATAGATAGATAGATAGATATAGATAGATAGATCGATCACTAGATATAGACAGACAGACAGACAGACAGACAGACAGATCACTAGATATAGATAGATGATAGATAGATTAGATAAGATAGATATAGACAGACAGACAGATCACTAGATATAAATAGATAGATAGATGATAGATAGATGACAGATAGATGATCGATAGATTAGATAGATTAGGTAGGTAGATAGATAGATAGATAGATAGATAGATAGATAGATAGATATAGACAGAGAGACCACTAGACATAAATAGATAGATAGATGATAGATAGATGATAGATAGATAGATAGATAGATAGATAGATAGATAGATAGATAGATAGATAGATAGATAGATGGGAAAGATTTAGAATCTATCTATCTATCTATCTATCTATCTATCTATCTATCTATCTATCTATCTATCTATCTATCTATCAATCTATCTACGCTCATACCCTGCTAACCACCTTTTTATTCAGCGAATGTTTCTTAAAACTCTACTAGACTTTCACCTTGTTCTCCCATTGGCAGTACTCACATCAGGACTTTTGAGTGCCATTTCCACCGCTAAGCCCGGCCCGAACCCTGTTAATGTTTTCACATTGGTTGACGTTGGGAGTGGTCTTCGGCACTGGGTAAAGGCAGAAAATGCCAGGGATTTTAAGTGCTGGGTGTAAATCTGTCTGTCTTCGTTCTTGACGGGTTGCAGCAGATACTGACAAGGAACAAGCTAAGTACCAGACAAGAGAAAGAAAAAGAAATGTCTATTAATCTGGGCATATTATTTCTTTAGCATATGCCATTATCATACATGGGCTTGCAATATATGTTAACCTTTTCCCTAGATTAAAAACGGAAAATAAAATATAAATGTTAAAAAGATCTATATTCAGATACCACTAGGCCAATGGTTCTCAACCTTTCTAATGCTGCGAGCCCTTAATCAATATGCCAATGATACCCAGTTATACATCTCCACCCCATGTCCAGTTAACGAAGCAGTGGAAGTGATGTGCCGGTGCCTGGAAGCTGTTGGGGCCTGGATGGGTGTCAACAAACTCAAACTCAACCCAGACAAGACGGAGTGGTTGTGGGTCTTGCCTCTCAAGGACAATTCCATCTGTCTATCCATTACCCTGGGGGGAGAATCATTGACCCCCTCAGAGAGGGTTCGCAACTTGGGCGTTCTCCTCGATCCACAGCTCACATTAAAGAAACATCTTTCAGCTGTGTCGAGGGGGGCGTTCGCCCAGGTCCACCTGGTGCACCAGTTGCGACCCTATTGGGCCGGGAGTCACTGCTAACAGTCACTCCTGCCCTCATCACCTCGAGGTTCGACTACTGCAACACTCTCTACATGGGGCTACCTTTGAAAAGTGTTCGGAAACTTCAGATCGTGCAGAATGCAGCTGCGAGAGCAATCATTGGCTTTCCCAAATATGCCCATGTTACACCAACACTCCGCAGTCTGCATTGGTTGCCGATCAGTTTCCGGTCACAATTCAAAGTGTTGGTTATGACCTATAAAGCCCTTCATGGCACCGGGGGAGATTATCTCAGGGACCGCCTTCTGCTGCACGAATCCCAGTGACCAGTTAGGTCCCACAGAGTGGATCTTCTCCGGGTCCCGTCAACTAAACAATGCCGCTTGGGGGGCCCAGGGGAAGAGCCTTCTCTGTGGCGGCCCCGGCCCTCTGGAACCAACTCCCCCCCAGAGATTAGAATTGCCCCCACCCTCCTTGCCTTTCGTAAGCTACTTAAAAACCACCTCTGCCGCCAGGCATGGGGGAATTGAGATACTCTTTCCCCCTAGGCCGTTACAATTTTATGCATGGTATGTCTGTATGTATGTCTGGTTTTTATAATAATGGGTTTTTTATTGTTTTTAGTATTGGATTATTATTGTATGCTGTCTTGTTATTGCTGTTAGCCGCCCCGAGTCTTCAGAGAGGGGCGGCATACAAATCCAATAAATAAATAAATATAGTTCCTCATGTTGTGGTGACACCCAACCATACGTCTAGCGTCAATTCACCCAACAGAGCTTTATGATGATTGGCAGGGACACCCCCACTGTAAACTGATTGGTCGGATTGTAAAAATATGTTCCAAGGTGCCAGAATAGAAGGTTTAGTTCCTAACGCCAGGGGAAATTTGTCTTTTCCCATGCCCTATGAAATGGTCGTTTCATCCCCAAAGGGGTCTCGACCCCCAGGTTAGGAGCCACTGCACTAGGCCATCTAAACATTGAAGATGGGCATCGTTTATATCAGAGGTGCCCAACTCTTGGTCTATGAACTGGTACCAGGCTGTGGCATGCTAGCAACTGGTCCGCGCAAACAAGCGAAGCTCCATCCCGGGGATTCAGACAGCACACAAAACCGGCCCATGGAAAAACCTCTTTCCACGGAATCAATCCCTGGTGCCACTGGTTTATATAAATGAAATCAGATAGAAACATAGAAACATAGATGACTGACGGCAGAAAAAGACCTCATGGTCCATCTAGTCTGCCCTTATACTATTTCCTGTATTTTATCTTAGGATGGATATATGTTTATCCCAGGCATGTTTAAATTCAGTTACTGTGGATTTACCAACCACGTCTGCTGGAAGTTTGTTCCAAGGATCTACTACTCTTTCAGTCAAATAATATTTTCTCATGTTGCTTTTGATCTTTCCCCCAACTAACTTCAGATTGTGTCCCCTTGTTCTTGGGTTCACTTTCCTATTAAAAACATTTCCCTCCTGGACCTTATTTAACCCTTTAACATATTTAAATGTTTCGATCATGTCCCCCCTTTTCCTTCTGTCCTCCAGACTATACGGATTGAGTTCATGAAGTCTTTCCTGATACCTTTTATGCTTAAGACCTTCCACCATTCTTGTAGCCCGTGATTGGACCCGTTCAATTTTGTCAATATCTTTTTGTAGGTGAGAACTGAACACAGTATTCCAAATGTGGTCTCACCAGCATTCTATATAGCGGGATCATAATCTCCCTCTTCCTGCTTGTTATACCTCTAGCTATGCAGTCAAGCATCCTACTTGCTTTCCCTACCGCCTAACTGCACTGCTCACCCATTTTGAGACTGTCAGAAATCACTACCCCTAAATCCTTTTCTTTTGAAGTATTTGCCAACACAGAATTGCCAATACAATACTAAGATTGAGGATTCCTTTTCCCCACGTGCATTATTTTACATTTGAAAACATTAAACTGCAGTTTCCATTGCTTTGACTATTTATCTAGTAAAGCTAAATCATTTGCCATATTACAGACGCCTCCAGGAATATCAACCGTATTGCATACCTTAGAGTCATCGGCAAATAGGCAAACCTTCCCTACCAAACCTTCCCCTATGTTACTCACAAACATATTAAAAAGAATAGGACCCAGAACAGACCCGTGTGGCACACTGCTTGTAACCTGTCTCTGCTCAGAATTCTTTTCATTAAACTAGCCATGCCCAGTTCCTGCAACTGTTCTTTATATGTTTTAGCCTCCAGTCCCCTAATCATCTTTGTTGCTCTTCTCTGCACTCTGAAATGATGAAGGAGTTTGGGAAGGAAAAAGCCAGCAGAGTAGGCATCTGCTGTGACCCAAACATTGCCCACTTTGCTACTAGTACATCAATCAAGGTTGGCACAGCCCTTGCAATGACTAACTAATATATGCCATGCCAATGCAGGGACAAGCTCTTGCATGGATATCAGGCATGTCACTGTCATCTATACCAGGGGTCCCCAACCCTCAGGCAGTGGATCACTGGCCCATGGCCACGCAAGTGAGTGAATCTTCGCCTGCGTATGTGTGCAGCCTAGGCGCCACGCAAAACCCCAGTTAGCGGCCAACTTTAATTCCGTAGCTTACCTGAACCGCCACGATGTTTCTAAGGTGAGGAGGAAGGTTTTGGATCATTTCTAGGAAGCAGCGGAGAAGACCAAGAGTCCAGACATTTGAGGAGCTGTTCTCTTCTTTCTTTTCATATGTAAAAGGGTCCACAATGTAAACAACAATGGCAGGCGGGTAGGTGACCGCGTGGGAATCACCGTCGGTGGGAATTCCGACTCTGTCCCGTTCCATAGTGCTGGAAGGAGATTGCAAACAGAACTGTGGTGAGAGGCCGGCAGATTCTCTCTCTTGTATGGAAATTAACTCCTGTGTAATGCTCGTCGTTCAACAAGACAGGCAAGGCTGCTCCTCCCACATAAGAGATGGAGCTCCCAAACCTTCAAGGATGGATACAGGTAATCCTTGACTTATTTATTCATTCATTCATTCATTCATTTACTTATTTATTAGATTTGTATGCCGCCCCTCTCCGCAGACTAGGGGCAGCTCACAACAATAATAAAACAATATACAAAACAAATCTAATATTTAAAATCTAAAACCCCATTATTTAGAATAGAATAGAATAGAATAGAATAGAATTTTTTTATTGGCCAAGTGTGACTGGACACACAAGGAATTTGTCTTGGTGCAGATGCTCTCAACGTACATAAAATAAAATATACACTTGTCAAGAATCATGTGGTACAACACTTAATGATTGTCATAGGGGTCAAATAAGCAATGAAGAAGCAATATTAATAAAAATCTTAGGATATAAGCAACAAGTTACAGTCATACAGTCAACATGGGAGGAAATGGGTGATAGGAATGATGAGAAAAACTAGTAGAATAGAAGTGCAGATTTAGTAGAAAGTCTGACAGTGTTGAGGGAATTATTTGTCTAGTAGAGTGATGGCGTTCGGAAAAAACTGTTCTTGTGTCTAGTTGTCTTGGTGTGCAGTGCTCTGTAGCGACATTTTAAGGGTAGGAGTTGAAAGGAGTTTAAAAGAACATACAACACAAGCATACCATACATAAAACTATATAGGCCTGGGGAGAAATGTCTTAATTCCCCCATGCCTGATGGCAGAGATGGGTTTTAAGGAGTTTGCGAAAGGCAAGGAGGGTGGGGGCAATCCTAATCTCGGGGGGGGGGGGGCTGGTTCCAGAGACATGTATTAACTGAATTATTTTAGTTCTGTTTCCTATAAAACAGGTATAGTAGATGGCTAGCAATGCTTCAAAATAAATTATTTAAAGAAATGCAATATTATATAATGGTTAGTGTTGGATTCGGGCCAGGAAGGCCCATGGTCAAATCCAACTCAGCCAATGAATATCATTGGATTACTCTGGATCAATCACTCACTCTCTCAAACCAACCTATATCTCAAGGTTATTACTACCAGTATGGGGAAAGAGGGATGCACATCACCTTGAGCTCTTTAACAGAATATTTAACAACTAAAATGTTTTGTTTTTGAAAAATTTAAACTATTTTTTTTAAATGGTAAGGCAATTATTCAGGCAAAATGCATTCGTTCACTACTAATTTTCTAGGCTGCATAACAAAATTAACAATTGTATAAGACTACAAATGGTTTCTGCATAGTTACAACTATTCATTTTGTGACTGTTCAAAGTTACTACTGCCTTGAAAAAGGGGGATTTATGACAGTTTCTCACATGAACCATGGTCACATGATACAAATTCAGACAACTAGCATGTGGTTGTTGTGGTGGTCCTATGGCGATGTGATCCCAGGCAACTCAAGAGCAGGTCAGGAATGCTGCGCGAATTGACATTTTAGGTCATTGGTCCAAACCCTGACAATCCCCTTGTGACCTTCTGACAAGCAAAGTCAATGGGGAAGCCAGATTCATTTTATAACTGTGTTCCTTAGTTAACAACGACAGTGATTCACTTAACAACTCAGGCAAGAAAGGTCGGAAAATGAGGCAAAACTCCACTTAGCAACTGTCTTGCCTAGCAATGGAAATTTTGGGCTCAGTTATAGTGGTAAGTCAAGGACTATCTGTGTGGTGGTGCAGTGGTTACAACGCAGTACTTCAGGCTACTTCTGCTGCCTGCTTGCAATTGAGTAGTTCGAATCCCACCAGGCTCAAGGTTGATTCACCCGTCCATCTGTTGTGGTTAGCTCTGGCCCAGCTCCTGCCCCAAGGACTGTGGATGTGGGGGAGACATCCACATGCTGCAGGCCTGTTTTGCCCCCCCCCCCGGGTGAAATCTGCTGATGAAGGCTCCTCTGACCAAGAAGACATGAGTGACAGGGAGGAGGAGAGTGGCAGACAGCTCAGAAGGAGATCAATTATCTAGCTCCTCCTTGGATTCGGAACAAGAGTTAATGATACAGCCACACATGCGGAGAGCGATGCATAGGCAGCAACAACTGAGAGATTATTATCAAAGAAAAGGAGACCACCTGTGGTTGGGTGGGGCTGTGGTCATTAGTGAGGCTGCTATAAATAGCAGCCTGTGGGTTTGGCCATTGTGGAGGATTATCTGATCATGGTGTTTTGTGACTGCTTTACTGACTTTGACTTTTTGTGTGCTGATTTTTCCCCGCTTTGAAACTAAACCAGAGCAAAGTGTGTTTCACTTTGTGAAAGAAGGACTGTGAATTGCCTCACAGCTGCAAGCTAAGTATCTCAGAACTGATAAGGGACTTGTACAAATCACCAGTTTGTTTGGAGACCAGTGCTCTTTGCTATACCAAAAGAGGGCTTAGTTTAAGTGAATTTTCATTATAAAGAACATTGTTTTGAATTTTCAAACGTGTGTGTGTCTGAAATTTGTACCTGTGAATTTTTGGGAGGATTCTACCAGAGAGCCCGACAGAACACCATCCTTCGGAGGTGGGTAAAATGAGGACCCAGATTGTTGGGGGAAATAGGCTGACTCTGTAAACCGCTTAGAGAGGACTGCAAAGCACTGTGAAGCGGAACGTAAGTCTAGGTGCTATTGCTATTTAAATTGTCTCCTAGACAGGTAGCCTGTTTTGCAGAAAGGATGAAGGCAATCTGACACACCATTCCCACCTTCTTCACTCCATCTACCCCCACTGAGCAACTTAAATGACACCCTCTTTTATCCTGACAACTTAGGGGACAGTCCCCGTCTCACAATTTACTGCTTGTTGAAACCTCCCTGCCTTGGCACTTTTCAGCCCTGGTAAGTACATGAGCAAAAGAGAAGAATGACACACAGACAAAAGAACACAGCCAACATGTGCCCCAGCGTTGTGTCTTTTCATTCTTCAGTATAGGTTCCTAGGAAGTTTGGAGGAAATACAGTGATACCTTGTCTTACAAACTTAATTGGTTCCGGGACGAGGTTCTTAAGGTGAAACGTTTGTAAGAGGAAACAACGTTTCCCATAGGAATCAATGGAAAAGCAATTAATGCATGCAAGCCCAAAATTCACCCCTTTTGCCAACCGAAGCGCCCGTTTTTGCGCTGCTGGGATTCCCCTGAGGCTCCCCTCCATGGGAAACCCCACCTCCAGACTTCTGTGTTTTTGAGATGCTGCAGGGGAAGAACCGTTGTACATACCTGAACGGTCTTCTCAGTGCTCTGGAAGGAGAGTCCATCATGGGTTGTTAACCAATCCTATTGGTAGAGACTGAGTTAATTTAAATAATTAATTAACTGGCACCGCCCCCTTAGCAGCCCCCATGAGCCAGTTTTAAAAACGAAGACAATGTAAAAATCAGAAAATTTTATTAACTTCATAACCAAACAATAAACTTTAACAGTCCCAGCACTCCGGCGACCTGGCCAAACACCATGCCGGGTGGGTATGGACTCTCCTTCCAGAGCACTGAGAAGACCGTTCAGGTATGTACAACGGTTCTTCTCCATTGACTCTGGAAGGAGAGTCCATCATGGGATATACCAAAGTTCAAGTCCCCTGGGAGGGAAAAGGCTGGGCCGAGGTCGTTGGAGTGACACACACTCGCTGTAAGACACGCCTGCCAAATGAAGCCTCCGCCGAAGCCCATGAGTCCAGTTTATAATGGCGTATAAAAGTAGAAGAGGAGGCCCAAGTAGCGGCACGACAGATATCCTCCAAGGAAGCTTGCGTTGGCCAAGCCGCCGAAGCAGCCGCACTTCTGGTGGAATGGGCCAGGACCCCGGCGGGGGGAGATTGAGATCTCGATGCATAAGCCTCCGCAATGCAATCTTTAATCCAGCGACTAAGGGATTGCGAAGACACTGCTAGACCCATTGAAGTCTGAGCAAAGGAAATAAATAGTCTTTCCGTCTTTCGAAAAGGCGCTGTCCTCCTGATATAGAGCTTCAAGGCCCTTCGGACATCGATCTTGTGCCAGCGAAGTTCAGAGGGATGTTGACCATGTGTGCAGAAGTCCGGTAGAACCAGTTCCTGCCGTCTGTGAAAATCGGAATTCACCTTCGGGATAAACGAAGGATCCAACCGGAGCACCACTCTGTCCGGATGGAACACACATAAGTCTGGCCTGACGGAAAGTGCTGACAACTCCGAGACCCTACGGGCAGATGTAATTGCCACCAAAAACAATGTCTTGATCGATAACAGTCTATAGGAAATTGATCTCATTGGCTCAAAGGGGGGTCCCGTGAGGGCCCGTAACACTAGGGTGAGATCCCATGTCGGGAATCTCCTTACCGGAGGAGCGTGTTGGTTAATAGCTCCTTTGATTAAATCTCTCACCCATGGATGTTGAGCTAAAGATCGGAATTCTGATACACGGACTATAGTGGACAGGGCCGCCACCTGCCTTTTCAAGGTGTTGGGGGCTAAACCCCGCTCAATGCCTGATTGGAGAAATTCAAGAATTGCAATGAGCGAGGCCTGCTTTGGATCACAATGACGGGCCGAACAAAATCTGCAGAAGGCTGCCCACGTTGCCTGGTATATCCGCACAGTCGATGGCCGACGAGCCGCCTGCATAGTCGCAATGACAGTGTCCGGTAGGCGTTGCTGCACTAGTCGCTCCCGCTCACACGCCAGGCGGCTAACTGGAACCACTGAGGCTCCGGGTGACAAATGGAGCCCTGAGTGAGGGAGACCAGGCGATCCGGAATCCTCCAAGGAGGGGACACTGAGAGAGCTACCAGGTCCGCGAACCACGGCCGACGGGGCCAATATGGCGCCACTAAGATGACCTCTGCCGCCTCCTGAATTATTTTGTCCAGCACCCGTTGTAGTAGACACGTTGGGGGAAAGGCATACAGTAGGCCGCTGGGCCATGGAGACAAGAGAGCGTTGACTTTCTCCGCCCTCGGTGAAGGGAACCGTGAATAAAACCTCACCAGCTGCGTGTTGGCTTGAGATGCAAAGAGGTCCACCAGAGGAGTCCCGAAACGTTGACTTATCAGGTGAAATACTCCGGGATCCAGTCTCCACTCTCCGGGGTCCAGGGTAGATCTGCTCAGCCAGTCTGCCTGAACGTTGCTGGTCCCGGCTATATGTTCGGCCGACAGAGAGGCTAAACGGGGTTCCGCCCAGTCGAAGAGAGCCGCTGACTCGACCATTAAGCGGAGCGACTTCGTTCCCCCTTGATGATTCAGGTGGGCCCTGGTAGCAACATTGTCGGTTAAGACCAACACATGCTTGCCCAGAACCCAAGGGAGGAAGGCCTGAAGAGCCAGAAAGACAGCCCTGAGCTCCAAAAAGTTGATGTTGATTGGGCTCAGATCTTCCGGAGACCAAAGGCCCTGGGCCATGTGTAGCCCCATGTGGGCCCCCCAACCGGACAGACTGGCATCCGTTGTGAGGATTAAGCGGTCCCGGTTGCAGAAGAGGGTTCCGCTGTCCAAGGCAGGGGAAGTCCACCAGCCCAACGATGCCTTGACCGAGGAAGGAAGGTGAACTGATTTTTGAGAGTGACTCAGTTTGGCCTTTTGCCAAGGTAGAAGAAACCATTGAAGGGCCCTGAGATGATGACGGGCCCAAGGTACAATGCCGATAGTTGAAACAAGGGTGCCCAGGAGCTTGGAAAGGAATGCGAGAGACACCCGTTGTTGTTGCCGAAGATGCGAAATCAATTGTCGGATGTTTGCCATCCTTTCTGGAGACAAAGTCACAGTCCCTGTGGAGGTGTCTATCATGGAACCCAGGTGCAACAGCCTGGCTGTCGGAAGAAGATGACTTTTTTCCTCGTTGATCGTGAACCCATGGGATTCCAACGTGTGTCTGGTAACTGCCAAATCTGCCCGCGCCCTCTGGGAGGATCTGGACAGGATAATGAGATCGTCCAGGTATGCCAGAACATGAATACCCTGGGATCTGATCTCCGCCGTCAGAACGTCGAGCAACTTTGTAAAGGTGCGAGGGGCCGAAGACAGGCCGAACGGCATTGCCCTGTACTGATAGTGAGAGCCTCCCAGGGCGAACCAGAGAAATCTCCGATGAGACTGCAGGATGGGCACATGCAGGTAGGCCTCTTTTAAGTCTATGGAGGTTAATAGGTCCTGCATTCGAATTGCGGCCAAGATGGTTTGAAGGGAATGCATCCGGAATCGCCGATATTTGATGTAAGTATTGAGGTGCTTTAAATTGAGGATCATGCGAACCCCTCCCGATGACTTTGGCACAAGGAAGACCTTTGAATAAAAGCCGGTACCTATCTCGTGCCTGGGCACCTCCTCTATTGCCCGGATCTCCAACAGATGGGCAACCTCTTGCAGAAGCTGAGACCTCTTCAGGGGGTCCCGCTGAACTGGGCACTGCACATAACGGTAAGGTGGGGGCTGCAGGAACTCCAAGCGCAAGCCCTGGGAGACAGTGGCTAACGCCCACCTGTCGGAGGATGTAGTCCGCCAGGCGGCTTCGAAAAACCGAAGTTTTCCTCCCAGGGGTTGTTGAAGAGAGTCACTTAGAGCGCTTGAAGCCCCTCTGGCTGCCACGAAAGGGGCGTCTCGACTGTTGATACCCTCTTTGGCGATCCTGGAAGGGCGCTCTATCTCCCCGGAACGTGTTGGAGCTATATGGGGCCTGAGAGTAGGGTCTTGCATTCTGACCCGCTGGAGCAGAAGAGTCCCACCGAAAGGACGGCCTGCGCTGGTAGGGAGTATAGCGACGCTCTTGGCGCCGGTAGGCTCTGGGGAGGGATTTTCTTTTATCCTTGTCTTCAACAAGGACTGGATCTAACGCCTCCCCAAAAAGCTTTTCCCCTTGAAAAGGAGCCGAGGCCAGGTTCCATTTGGACTTGAGGTCCGCTGGCCAGCTCCGCAGCCAGAGTAGGCGCCTTGATGATAGTGTTGCTGCCATACTCCTGGCCGAAAACTTGGCAGCATGCAGAGTGGCGTCTGCTGAAAACTCCGCTGCTGCCAACAGCTTCCCAAGATCCTGTCGCAAGCGACCCTCATCAGGTCCAAGTCTGGCCTGCATCTCCTGCAGCCAGACGATAGATGCTCGGGTGAAAAAGGAAGCAGCCGCCGCTGCTCGAAATCCCCAGCTCGCCATCTGGTGGGTTTTTCGGATCAACACCTCTGCCTTTCTGTCCTCAGGCTTTAGGCTATCGCCTGTCTCAGAGGGCACTAAAGACTTAGAAATCAGCTGCATGACAGGCTGGTCTATAGGAGGGAATTCCAATAATTTTTCTACCTCCTCATCACACGTGTAGAATCTTCTCTCTACTGCAGAGGGGCCCTGAGCGGCAGCTGGATGTTGCCAGGGTCTTTTGACACTTTGCAGGATGATATCAGAGGATGGGATGTGCTCTGACTCAGGCTGGGGTTCTTTAAAGAGGACTGTAGCTGGTTTTGTCCCGTCTGTGGGGTTTGCTGCTTTTTCAGGGCCTGGCAAGTCGACAGTCTGTTTTGCTTTATGAAGCAATACCCTGAAAGTTGAGGCCTTAAAGAGCCCAGCAGCCACAGGCTGTTCTGGTGGTGTCTCATCATCAGAGAGCTCATAGTCTTTTTCAATTTCCTCTGACGGGCTGGCCTCCTCAGCCCAAGACCCCAAGCCTGAGGGGGGCGGTGCGCACCACAGGTTTTTTGATTGCACCTGGCGAGGCTGCTGTGTAACTTGTTGCACCCCCGCCGCCATCCCCTGAGTGTAGGCATTATTAATTAAATCCTGAACCGAAGGGGACATCTGAGGCCAAGTATCTGGTTGAGGCCTAATCCCTGTAGAAGCCCAAGGCTCAGGTGGACCACGAAGCCCCGCTGCTGTTGGCGTGAAGGTGGCTGAGGGTCCCTGGCCGCTCCTTAGAGACTGACTTGCTGACCCTGGCCTAGGCTGGATAGGACCAGGAGAAGGGAGCACCTGAGGCATAATTGGCATCTGTCTGTCTGGAGACCAATCGCGGTCTGACATCACCTCTGCTGGCCTTATGGCAGTATGGGGAACTGGTGTGTCCCTGGCCAGGGGCAAATATTGCGCAGACAGAGGGGAAACCGTCAAGGGGGTGTGAAGGGCCGCTTCCAGCCTTTTTTCCAAGGCCTGAATCCTCTTTTCTGCATCTTTAAGTGAGGAAGAGGAATGCTGGGACTTGGCTTTATCCTTAGCCTTGGCCTTGGCCTTGGGGGCAGTGCTAGGAGAAGGCACTTTCCCTGGATTCATTTGATCTTCCATTGTACTTACAGTAACACCGGAGATAAGAAATTGGCAACTAGCTCACACCAACACCACGCACAAAATGGCGACCAGGCACCCCTGGGGCTAGCGCATGCGCAATTCCTGCCCCGATCGGTTGATCGCGCCCATTCTCTGGGCGGAGAGCAACTTTCCCGCCGAGGGACAAAATGGCGGGCGCGGGAAAGACTTCTGAGGGAAATCAGCCCTCTATGTCACCGCGCTGTTCCCTTTGGGGGGGGGGCAACCCCCCCGGGCAATAGACCTCCACTTTCAACAGCCGCCGGCACGCTCAAGAATTTTTTGTGATTTTCGCCGCTCTCGTGCGATCCCAGCACGAGCGACGCGGCGGCGGCTTCGGCGGCGGCTTTTTTACGAGCCGCCGAACAGCTGAGAGGCGCTGGCTCCGCGCCAGCCCTCTCCCTTGAAGCAAAGCCGGGGAAGCTTTGGAAGCCTCTTGAACTTGCTGGGGAAGTGGAGATTCCCCCAAGCCTCCCAGTGGGGGGGGCGGACCCCCCCACCTTCGGCTCGCAGCCGGGTCTGGCCTCGGAGGCCAGGGACCCCAGGCTGTGTTGCTCCTCGCTTGGGGTGGTACCCACGGAGGGAAGGGGCCCCCGAGGAGAAAAACGGTGGGGGAGTGCCCACGGAGGGCAGAGACCCCTTACTGGAGAGGTGATCTGTGAAAACACAAGAGAGAAAACATTAAAACGATAAGTATTCAATTTTAAATAATAACAAACAATTTTAATCAATTTTAATTAACCCCTATGTCAAAATAACATAAGGTAACTCATAAGACAAAAACTCAAACGTCTCTACACTTAGACTGAGTTTTTAAAACTGGCTCATGGGGGCTGCTAAGGGGGCGGTGCCAGTTAATTAATTATTTAAATTAACTCAGTCTCTACCAATAGGATTGGTTAACAACCCATGATGGACTCTCCTTCCAGAGTCAATGGAGAATCCCAGCATCGCAAAAACGAGCGCTTTGCTGGCAATGGAAGTCCGGAGGTGGGGTTTCCCAGTGAAGGGAGCATCAGTGAAATCGCAGCATCGCAGAAACACTGAAGTCCTCGAAACCCCAACTCCAGACCTCTGTGTTTTTGCGATGCTGCGATTTCACTGAGGCTCCCCTCACTGGGAAACCCCACCTTTGGACTTCCGTTGCCAGCAAAGTGCCCGTTTTTGTGCTGCCCTGCAGCATCACAAAAACATGGAAGTCCAGAGGTGGGGTTTCCCAGCTGCGGCGGTGGGTTTGTAAGGTGAAAATAGTTTGTAAGAAGAGGCAAAAAAAAATCTTAAACCCCGGGTTTGTATCTCAAAAAGTTTGTATGACGAGGTGTTTGTAAGACGAGGTATCACTGTATGCTGTACAAGTAATCTTTGATTTACAACAGCTTGTTTAATGACTGTTTGAAGGTACAACAGTGCCAGAAAATTAATGTTTTTCACACTTATGACCATTGCAACATTCCCCCCTCCCATGGTCAGGTGATCAAAATTCAGTTTATTTATTTATTTATTTATTTATTACTTAGATTTGTATGCCGCCCCTCTCCGAAGACTCGGGGCGGCTCACAACATGTGGAAACAAATCATAAATAATCTAAATTTTAAATTTTAAAGATTTAAAAAGACCCCATATACTAACAAACATAGACACAAGCATACCATATATTGCCAACCAGTTCACATTTATGACGGTTGCAATGTTCTGAAGTCATGTGATCCCTTTGGCAACCTTCCGACAAGCAAAGTCAATGGGGAAGCCAAGTTCACTTAACAATTGTGTTACTAACTTCATAACTGCAGTGATTCGCTTCCCACAACTGTGGCAAGGAAAGTGCTAAAATGGGGCAAATCCTCACTTAATAAATTTCTCAGCAACATACATTCTGGGCTCGATTGTGGTTGTAAGTCGAGGACTACCTGCATTTAAGAACCCCGAACAAATCAGGGGATGAATAATCCGATCAGGAATAAGGAATCACTGAGGAGCGGGGATTAAGGAAGACGCCCTCGGGAAATAAAGAACAGAAGTTAGTGTGATATTCACTTGTTTTCACATTGTGTGTCCTTTGCACCAGTGTTCCCTCTAATTTTTTTTTTGGGGTGGGCAGAAAAGTATAGTGTCTGAGCGGCAGTCCCTTCGGGACTGGGCAGCACAGAAATAATAAATAAACAAATAAACAAACAAACAAATAAAAAAAACCCACCCTGTTTTGCCTCCGAGAATTTCAAAATAAAATACTGTACTGTGTGTCTATAACAGTGAGCTCATAATAGGGCAACTCTATCAATATCAAAATGCCACTTAAATAGTTGAGCTAGTTTCAAACTAGATTTTGATTTTCTTTCTCTCTTCCTTACTCCCATTCTTTTTCTTTCTCTTTTCCTTCCTCTCTTTTTTCTATCTGTTTCTCTCTCTTCCTCTCTTCCTCTCTCTCTCCTTCCCTCTCGGCTTCTGGGCAGGTTTGGAAAACTCTGAGTTGATGATGATTTTTAAGTGAGCGATTGCTCACTGCTCAGCTTAGAGGGAACTATGCTTTGCACGCCCATCGACTTTCCTGCACAGGCAGAGTTGCACAGAATGAATGGCAAAAGGAACACAACTGCCTGCCTGTGAAGGCAGAGGCAAGCTCATGTTTAAAACCTTCCAACGTTGAGTGTATTTTAAAGACAAACAAAGCAATGTGAATCTGGGTTGAAGAGTCAGAAGCTACAACTAAACATTCAGGCTCAAAGTCCTTATAGGTCATGGAGCACTTGGCAAAGCTAAGCCAGTCATTACTCTGGGCTGTATTGTGATTATAAAACTGGGAAAAGGGAGAAAATGTGTAAGAACCCTGGACTTCTTGGGGGGAAATTAATTCAATTCAATTCAATTCATTAGATTTGTATGCCGCCTCTCTCCGAAGACTCGGGGCGGCTCACAACAACAATAAAAACAGTATAACAATGGAACAAATCTAATAATAAAATTACATTAAAACCCCCCAACAATTTAACATAAAACATAAAATATAAGAAAGCCTGGGGAGATGTCTTAATTCCCCCATGCCTGGCGATATAGGTGGGTCTTGAGTAACTTGCGAAAGACAAGGAGGGTGGGGGCCGTTCTAATCTCCAGGGGGAGTTGATTCCAGAGGGCCGGGGCCGCCACAGAGAAGGCTCTTCCCCTGGGGCCCGCCAAAATTAGAATGTGTCCAAGGTTTAAAAATCATGATAGGTAGTCTTTAACTTGCAACCATTTTCTGTTGCTAAGCCAAACAGTTGTTAAGAGTCATGCTTCATTGCTCACTGCCAGGAATTCGATCCTGACCAGCTAAAGGTTGACTCAGCCTTCTGTCCTTCCAAGGTCGGTAAAATGAGGACCCAGATTGTTGGGGGCCATAGGCAAACTCTGTAAACCGCTCAGATAGGTCTGTAAACAACCATGAAGTGGAATATAAGTGCTGTTGCTATTGGGCCGCTGTAACTATCATGAATACATATGCCAGGACCTGAATTTTGATTATCCGGGGGATGCTTCAGCAGTTGTAAGTGCAAGGACCAATCCTAAATCACTTTTTCACTACTTTTGTAACAGGTCAATGACAATTCGCTATGGTTAACTTGCCATGGCCACCTCAGCACAGCCAATCAACCACAGCCAACTCACCATGGCACAACTTGCCACAGCCAACTTAGCCATGGAACAACTCATCATGGCCAACTTGCTTGGGAACAAGAGTTACACTAATCTCAAAAAAATTGTGGAATAGAATCATAGAAACATAGAAGTCTGACGGCAGAAAAAGACCTCATGGTCCATCTAGTCTGCCCTTATACTATTTCCTGTATTTTATCTTAGGATGGATATATGTTTATCCCAGGCATGTTTAAATTCAGTTACTGTGGATTTATCTACCACGTCTGCTGGAAGTTTGTTCCAAGGATCTACTACTCTTTCAGTAAAATAATATTTTCTCATGTTGCTTTTGATCTTTCCCCCAACTAACTTCAGATTGTGTCCCCTTGTTCTTGTGTTCACTTTCCTATTAAAAACACTTCCCTCCTGGACCTTATTTAACTCTTTAATATATTTAAATGTTTAATGAATCATTAAATGAAGAATGAAAAAGGAGGGACAGAATGAAATGTGAATGGCAAAAACTGAAAGAGGGTTTTCTTAGTTTAAATAATTAAATAGAATGGCTAAATTTATTTATTTATTCATTCATTCATTTATTCATTTATTAGATTTGTATGCCGCCCCTCTCCATAGACTGTCCCGCATCAAGTTGCTCCATGGCAAGATAGCAATAGCCATAGCATTTAGACTTACATACCGCTACATAGTGCTTTTACAGCCCTCTCTAAGCAGTTTACAGAATCAGCAAATTGCCCCCAATAATCTGGGTCCTCATTTTACCCACCTCGGAAGGATGGAAGGCTGAGTCAACTATGAGCCGGTGGTGAGATTTGAACTGGTGAAGTACAGCTAGCAATTAGCTGAAGTAGCCTGCAGTGCTGCACTCTTAACCACTGCGCCACCCCAGCTCGAGATGGCGGTGGGGAGTTGTCCCGCGACGAGTTGGCTATGACGGATTGTCCCATTCCGCGTGATAACTTCACAAACAGCCACGGAACGAATGGATGTTAAATCGAGGACTGCATGTTCATCACGGCCAGTTGGAATAAAAACGTTATTACCTTTCAGACACCTCCGGATGCGGCTGCGTCGGGGCAGGCAAGACCTCCCCGGTTATCCCTGCGGTTTGCGGCGGGTGCTGCATCCCTGCTGCCTGCCCGTTCGGGACGGCCGTGGTCTGCGTGGAAAGGGAGGGAGGGGCTGCGCTGTTCATGCTGCCGAAAGGTGGAAACGAAGAGGGCTTGCTGGCCGGCATCGCGCTGCCCAGGCTGGAAGAAGAGGATGAAGCAGCGGTTGTGGTCAAGGTGGAGCTGGCAGTGGTGGTAGCGGAGGTGATGGCGCTGCTCGAATTCATCGGGACAGCAGCGTTACTGGCGGTGGAGGATGGAGTGCAGCTGCCTGCAACCTGAGGCTGGGTGGAAGCAGGATGGCTGGTGGGAGGAGCGAGGTTGGACTGGGAAAGCAAGGAATTGTCCAATGGCTGTGTAGCAAGATAAGGACCTTGAAACAGAAAAAGGCACATAGAAATCAATGTCTATGGAGAGTCTTAGTCACCCGGGCCAGGGCTGTCCCAAAGGCGTTTTATGTTTCTCCCCCCCTCCCTCCAAAAAGGCAACTGGGTTTTTCCCTTGGTTTGTTTTTTTTCCTTGGAAACATTTCGAAGAAAATATTTCAAGAGGTCTGGTTGAAACAGCAAAAACAAACCACTGCTTTCTAGGTCCCAAAACTGCTTTTTCCAAAAGGCAATTGGGTTTTTTTCTGAATTAACCTTCTTCTGGGATGAGAAGTGAAGCGTTTTCCAGGAGAGGGGGGGGGGAGAAAGTCCAGCTGGAAAAAGCACCTTTGGGACCTAGAAAGCAGTGGTTTTATTTTTGCTGATTCAACTGGGCATCAATATCATTGCTATTTATTTAAATCAGGGGATTTTCCAATTCTCAGTAACTTTTAAGGCTTGTCTACTGTTAGTACTCTGTACAAAATAATTCTATTTGCAATATATAAACAAGCTAACAGTGAATTTATTTATTGGATTTATATGTTTTGTATTGAAGTGCTATAGCTTTAAGAGGTAGTGCTGCAAATTGCCATAAGAGGGAGCCAGAAAGCATGATTCTCTCTCTGCTCCCTCTGTTTTTTCTGCTGATTCACTGAGATTGATGTAGTAAGCTCTGTGTTAGTTTGATGTATTTGTAAGCTGTAGCGTATGTCTGATATGTAAAACAAAGGCAGGCTTTGTAATATTAGCATTGTATTGAGAGATATTGACTGATTTGGATGTGTATGACCGGACTGTTTAACTTGACTGTGCTATTTCTAAAGTAAACACAGTTTTATACACTTTAATGTATCTGTCTTGTATGACTGAATAATTATTCATATCTCCTTGATATCAACTGGAATCCCACGTTTTTCTCTGTGCGTGTCCTTGGAAAACTCAAGGGTTCTGCACACTCCTTAACATCTACTTCCGCTCCCCGAATTCTCCAGACAGTGCAGTCTGGGGAATTCTGGGACTGGAAGTCTACAAGTCTTAAAGGTTGATGACGTTTGGAGACCCCCTGATTTAAATGAAGCATCCCAAAACTGAGGGTGCTCAATAATTTTAGGTTGCAGGAAAGGTAAGCCAATCTCCAAAATGGATTCATGAAGGACAAGCTTACCCTACTCCCCATCCATTTTTCCATGAGCAATTGTCAACTGGAAACCACCACCCACCTCCCAGCATTCCCCATGAGCTACTATTTATTTATTTATTTATTTATTTATTAGATTTGTATGCCCCACTATGACCCAAACACCTTGGTACACAGCCCCAAATGCTCTGCAAAGCTTGGCGTTTTTGCGGCAACATGCAGGAGTGGGTGTGAGAACAGAGAAGGAGCTGGAAACAAAAAAGACTTCTCAAGTTTTTGGGCAGCAACAAAATATCACCCTTGGAGACTATGTCCTGGACACAAGATGGCAATGCATAGAAACATAGAAACATAGAAGACTGACGGCAGAAAAAGACCTCATGGTCCATCTAGTCTGCCCTTATACTATTTCCTGTATTTTACCTTACAATGGATATATGTTTATCCCAGGCATGTTTAAATTCAGTTACTGTGGATTTACCAATCACGTCTGCTGGAAGTTTGTTCCAAGGATCTACTACTCTTTCAGTGAAATAATATTTTCTCACGTTGCTTTTGATCTTTCCCCCAACTAACTTCAGATTGTGTCCCCTTGTTCTTGTGTTCACTTTCCTATTAAAAACACTTCCCTCCTGAACCTTATTTAACCCTTTAACATATTTAAATGTTTCGATCATGTCCCCCCTTTTCCTTCTGTCCTCCAGACTATACAGATGGAGTTCATGAAGTCTTTCCTGATACGTTTTATGCTTAAGACCTTCCACCATTCTTGTAGCCCGTCTTTGGACCCGTTCAATTTTGTCAATATCTTTTTGTAGGTGAGGTCTCCAGAACTGAACACAGTATTCCAAATGTGGTCTCACCAGCGCTCTATATAAGGGGATCACAATCTCCCTCTTCCTGCTTGTTATACCTCTAGCTATGCAGCCAAGCATCCTACTTGCTTTTCCTACTGCCCGACCACACTGCTCACCCATTTTGAGACTGTCAGAAATCACTACCCCTAAATCCTTCTCTTCTGAGGTTTTTGCTAACACAGAACTGCCAATGCAATACTCAGATTGAGGATTCCTTTTCCCCGAGTGCATTATTTTACATTTGGAAACATTAAACTGCAGTTTCCATTGCTTTGACCACTTACCTAGTAAAGCTAAATCATTTGCCAAATTACAGACGCCTCCAGGAATATCAACCCTATTGCACAGTTTCGAGTCATTGGCAAATAGGTTTTTTCTCCACGTCTGACTAGCACCCTATCTCCATTCTCAATAACAGCTGTGATAAAAGCCACACACGCAGGAGAGGTGTGTCAAATAACATGTATAAATCTGCCCAAGATATCAGAGTGATAGGCTCCACAGCCAAAGGCAGGGATGAGTTTGTACTTTTGAATGCCAGCATCACAAAATGTTCAACACTGTTCCAAGTGAACCGTTGTACCTACCTGAACGGTCTTCTCAGTGCACTGGAAGGAGAGTCCAACATGGGTATTACTCCAATCCTATTGGTAGAGACTGAGTTAGATTTACATATTAATCTAGCACCGCCCCCTCTGCTCTTCCCATGAGCCAGTTTTAAAAACGAAGAAACCATAGTAAGAGGATAACCAATTTTTATTAGAACAACTCTTAACTGATAACTGACCACTCCGGCGTCCCTGTACCCAAAAACTAACTGGGTGGGTTTGGACTCTCCTTCCAGTGCACTGAGAAGACCGTTCAGGTAGGTACAACGGTTCTTCTCCATTGCATCTGGAAGGAGAGTCCAACATGGGATATACCAGAGATTACGGGCCATGGGAGGGAGAAGGTCTTGTCAGGGACGTTGGAGATAAGCAAACTCTTTGTAAAACACGTCTCCCAAAGGCTGCCTCTGCTGAAGCAAAGGAGTCCAACTTATAGTGTCTTATGAACGTTGATGGTGCCGACCACGTTGCAGCTCTACAGATGTCATCTATGGACGCCTGAGTAGTCCAAGCCGCCGAGGTCGCCGCACTCCTTGTTGAGTGAGCCGTCACTCCCGTTGGTACTGGTTGATTACGGGCCTTGTACGCCTCCGCGATACATTCCCTGATCCAACGACTAATGGACACTGATGACACTCCAAGTCCCTCTTTGTCCGAAGCAAAGGAAACAAACAGCTTTTCCGATTTCCTAGAAGCTTCTGTGCGTCTGATGTAAATCTTGACCGCACGGCGTACGTCAACCTTATGCCATCTTAATTCCGATGGATGACTGCCGTGGGTACAAAAGTCCGGAAGAATTAATTCTTGTTTCCTATGAAACTCTGAATTGACCTTCGGAATGAATGAAGGGTCCAATCTCAGCACTACCCGGTCTGGATAAAAAACACAGAGGTCAGGTCGCACCGACAAGGCTGCTAATTCTGACACTCTCCTTGCTGATGTAACAGCCACTAAGAAGGCTGTTTTAATTGACAAAGTCCTCATTGGTATAGATCTCATAGGTTCAAACGGTGGCTTGGTCAAGGCTCTGAGAACCAATGTAAGGTCCCATGAAGGAAACCTCCGAATCGGTGGAGTGTGCTGGTTTGTTGCTCCTCGTAGAAAATCCTTCACCCAAGGGTGATAAGCTAAGGAGCGAACGCCTTCCACTCGTATCATGGTCGCGAGAGCTGCCACATGTCGTCTCAGAGTATTGGGTGTTAGACCCCGATCAAGTCCCGTCTGTAAGAACTCCAGAACTGTAATGACCGACGCTTGTTCCGTGTTGATGTTTTGTTTGTCGCAGAAACTGCAAAAGGCCCCCCATGTGGTCTGATAGATCCGAGACGTAGATGGGCGCCTTGCAGCCTGCATAGTGTCTATGACCTTCTCTGGTAACTTTAGTCCTCGTAACCTGACCCGTTCAAGTGCCAAACGGTCAGTTGGAGCCACTGGGGGTCGGGGTGTTGAAGTTCCCCTTGGCTGAGTGCTATCAAGTGATCCGGAATCCTCCAAGGGGGTGACATTGATAGTGCCACCAGGTCGGAGAACCACGGTCGCCGAGGCCAGTGCGGGGCTACCAACAACACCTCCGCCCTCTCTCGCAGTAGCTTCTCCACTACCCGCGGTATAAGATTCGTTGGCGGAAATGCGTAAAGTAGTCCTGACGGCCAGGGTGTCCGGAGAGCGTTGATTCCCTCCGCTCCTGGCTGTGGAAACCGAGTGAAGAATCTCGGAAGTTGAGTGTTCTGGGAGCTGGCGAAAAGATCCACTGTCGGGAGCCCGAACCTCTTCACGGCCTGTTGGAAAATGACCGGGTCCAGCTTCCATTCTGACTGATCCAGTGTGGACCGGCTCAGCCAATCCGCTTGTGTATTGCTGATTCCCGCAATGTGTTCCGCTGTTAAGGACCGTAGATGTTGTTCGGCCCAGTGGAATAGCGCCTCTGTTTCTTCCATGAGACGTTGCGACCTTGTACCCCCTTGGTGATTCAAGTGGGCCCTGGTCGCCACATTGTCCGTAAGCACCAACACGTGCTGTTGATGTACTAAGGGCGCAAATGTCTGTAGAGCCAGGAACACTGCTCTCAATTCTAGAAAGTTTATATTGACTAAGGTGAGTTCCTCTGCTGTCCACAGGCCCTGAGCCATGTGAGCTCCGATGTGGGCCCCCCATCCGGTAAGACTGGCATCGGTGGTCAATATGATCTGATCCTTTGTCTGAAAGGGGGATCCTCTGCTGATTGCTGCAGACATCCACCACTGTAAAGAGTCTCTGACCTTCTGGGGTAAATGGACCTTTCTGTGACAATGGCTCACCTTGACCCTTTGAGCGGGAAGTAGGAACCATTGCAGTGTCCTGATATGGAACCTGGCCCAAGGCACTATGCCAATGGCGGATACCAGGGTTCCTAGTATTTTTGATAGTAACGAGAAGGGGACTGGTCCCCGCTGAACACTGGATATCAGACGTCTGATGTTGTCCTGTCTCTCCTGGGAGAGCGACACTGTGCCCTCCTGAGTGTCTATAATTGCCCCTAGGTGCAGGAGCCTGGTGGTAGGCACTAATTGGCTCTTCTCCACGTTGACTGTGAAGCCATGGCGTTCCAGTGTACGGATAGTCTCGTTGAGGTCTCTCTCCGCCGCCACTGTGGACCTGGACAAGATGATAATATCGTCCAGGTAGGCCATGAGTCTTATGGACCTCGCTCTTAGGCTGGCGGTCAGTACGTCCAACAGTTTGGTGAACGTCCGTGGGGCCGATGACAGGCCGAACGGCATTGCTCTGTATTGGTAATGCCGTCCCTCGGTGCAAAATCGGAGGAACCTGCGATGTTCCGGGTGGATAGGGACGTGCAGGTATGCCTCCTTGAGGTCGATGGACGTTAAGATGTCTTGTTTCCGGATGGAAGCGAGAATGGTCTGCAGCGAGTGCATCCTGAATCTCCGATATTTTATAAACAGGTTCAGTTGCTTTAGGTTGAGGATCAACCGACAACCTCCTGAGGATTTGGGCACGATGAAAATCATGGAGTAGAATCCCCTGCCCTCCTCCTGCTGTGGAACCCGCTCTATAGCCCGGATGTCGAGCAGGTGCGTAATCTCCCTGCGTAGCTGCAGTTTCCTTATAGTGTCCTTTATCTGTGGGCAATGTACAAAGCGGCTGGGTGGTGGTTGGAAGAACTCCAACTTGAGCCCGTGAGTGACCGTGGCTAGAGCCCATTGGTCGGAGGCAGTTGTTTGCCAGACCTTGCCAAAACCCTGTAGTCTGCCTCCTAAGGGTTGGGGCGCGGCCGAGTCACTTCGTGCGTTTGAATCCTCTCTGGTTGTTGCCGCGAAATGGTCTCCTGGACTGATGATAGCCTCTCGGCCTGTCCTGAAAGGACCCGCGGTCGCTTCTATAGGTCTGGTTGTACTGACCCTGGGAGAAGGAACGCTGGCCTTGGTTGGTGTTGGCAGGGTCCCAGCGAAAGGACTGACGCCTTGAGTACGGGGTAAACCTTCTATCTGGTCGCCTATTGGCCCTGGGGAGGACCTTCCTCTTATCCTTGTCCTCCACCAGCACTTTCTCCAACAGGTCTCCAAAGAGAGTGGAACCCTGGAAGGGGCCAGAGGCTAGGCGCCATTTGGACTTAAGATCTGCCTGCCAGTTTCTTAGCCACAGAAGGCGACGTGAAGATAGCGAAGTTGCCATGCTCCTTGTGGAAAACTTCGCCGCGTGAAGAGTAGCGTCTGCCGAGAACTCGGTCGCCGCCAATAATTTACTTAAGTCCTGACGGAGGCGGCCGTCCTCGGGCCCTAGTCGAGCTTGCATCTCCTTGATCCACATTAGCGACGCTCGGTTGATAAATGACGCTGCTGCTGCTGCTCTGAACCCCCAGCCGGACATCGAGTGTGACTTACGCAACAATGTCTCTGCCTTCCTCTCCTCTGGCCTGAGGCTTTCCCCAGTCTCCGAGGGAACCAAGGCACTTGAAACAAGTGTGACCACTGGCTGGTCGATTGGGGGGAATTCAAGCAGCTTTTCTACTTCCTCGTCAAAGGTATAAAATTTCCTCTCGAGGTTAGAGGGCCCTTGCGCAGCTGCTGGTTGCTGCCAAGGCCTTTTGATGCCCTTTACGAAAATGCCTGAAGCTGGGAAGTGGTCGGACTCGGGTTGGGGTTCCTCAAGCAGCGAGGCCGAAGTCTGGTCTGCCTCAGCGGCCTCTGCCGTCTTAGCGGCGCCCGGGAGGTTCATAACTTGCTTGGCCTTTGATAGCAAGGTCTTGAACAATGCTGGTTTAAACAGACCAACAGAGGGTGTCTGATCTGGTGCAGTCTCCTCCTCAGAAAAGCCAAACTCCGGGTCACTTTCTTCAAATTGATCCTGCTCTTCCAACAAGGACTCCAAACCCGAGGGGGGCGGTGCCGACCAAGAACATGTGGCTTGTTGATGGGGTCTGCTGTATTGTTGAGCCCCAGCCACGTTCTGTGAGTACGCAGAAACAATGAGATCTTGTAGATCTGGAGGCAAACTCTGCCACGCCCCAGGCTGTGTGCGAAGGCCCGCTGCTGTGGGGGTGAAGGTGGCTGCTGGCCCCTGGTAACTTATTCCTGAAGGGCCCGCCGATCCTGGTCTTGCCCAAGATGTGCTGGGAGAAGGCATGCTTGGAGGCAGGGGCTGAAATTGCCGGTCTGGTGACCAATCTCCCTCTACTTCAACCCCAGTAGGCCCAAAGGTAGTTGGGGATGAGATGGGGTCAGTAGGATGCCGCTGAGTCAGAGGGAGCCCCGCTGGGGAAGATTGCAAGGCAGCCTCCAGCTTTTTTTCTAGCGCCTTAATGCGCTTCTCAGCCTCTTTGATAGAAGATGATGAGGCAGATGAGTGGGCTTTGGCCTTCTCTTTAGGCTTGCCCTTAGCCTTTTCTTTAGAAGGGGCAGGAGAGCTTGGGAGATCCTTTCCCTGGGTCTCCTCCATGGTACTCACAATTGCTAGTCGTTGTGACTAAAAGTTTCTCTGGTGTCTGACCTCCGGTAGCTTATCACTCGCCCACCTCGTCAGGATCACCCGAAAAATGGCGCCCTCGGTTTCCCGGGCTCTGCGCCTGCGCACTAGGGCGTTCTAGCCCGTTCGCGCCAATTCCGCCTTGCCGCCCGTCGATTACGCGCCAAAAGGCGCTCGCGCCGCACCAGCGCTCCCCCAAAATGGCGGCGCCCAGCCTCCGCGGCTCCTCGGGCTGCCGTCCGGGTCCTCCGACCCTGAGGCTTCTCCTGGCCTCACCGGGGGGCTGCATTGTCCCTGCCGCGTTCTCCACGGAGCTTTGGGGCTTCCGGCGGCGGCGGCGGCGGCGGCGGCTTTCCCAGTAGCGCGCCGCTCCTCTAGCCTCATCGGCTGTGAGGCGCTCGTATCCCGTCTTGCGGGCGGCATCGAGCCTCCCAGTGGGGAGGGCGGACCTCCCCACCTTCGGCTGGCAGCCTCAGTATGGCCTCGGAGGCCAGGGACCCCCAGGCTGGTTGCTCCCCTGCGGGGTGTTCCCACTGGGGGAATACATAACCCCTGGGGAGGATCGTTGGGGGTGATGCCCGCTGAGGGCAGCGACCCCAAAGAAAACCGTCTGGATCCTCCTGTGTCTTCATTCTGAAAAACAAAGAACAGAAGATTAAACCGGTAATAACATTTATCACAATTTTATTTTTAAATAAACCTTAAGCTACAACTCAGTATGTCTCTACTCATTGACTGAGTTTTTAAAACTGGCTCATGGGAAGAGCAGAGGGGGCGGTGCTAGATTAATATGTAAATCTAACTCAGTCTCTACCAATAGGATTGGAGTAATACCCATGTTGGACTCTCCTTCCAGATGCAATGGAGAAACTTGTATTTACTTATTTGCAAACTTTAGGAGGGGAATGGAGGGGCGGGTGGGTGAGTGGGATAGAAACCATACCCAGATCGTATCTGCAGACTTGAGCGTAGAGTTTGAGTCTAGAAAACGATTCCTTGTTGGCGTGAGCCGTCTGCGAGAACCACTCAGCCACAGACTTCTCGGAGAGTTTGTTTGAAGCAGTGGATCCCACTCGCATGATCCCGTCTGGCAAGAGTTTACAGATGGGCCGATGCAAGCCGAGTTTGCAGGACTGCAAAAGAAGAGACGGCAGGAGGGAAGCACGGTGAATGCAAAGCACTGGTTGACCAATCTTTGCCGATGGACTTGCTGCGCCAAGGTTATCCTAACCTTATTTATTTATTGGATTTGTATGCCGCCCCTCTCCATGGACTCGGGGCGGCTAACAACAGTGACAACAAACAGAATGTAAAAAATCCAATACTACAACAGCTAAAAACCCTTGTTATAAAAACCAATCATACATACAAACATACCATGCATAAATTGTAGAAGCCTAGGGGGAAAGATTATCTTAATTCCCCCATGCCTGACGGCAGAGGTGGGTTTTGAGGAGCTTACGAAAGGCAAGGAGGGTGGGAGCTATTCTAATCTCTGGGGGGAGTTGGTTCCTTGCCAGACTCAGGGTGTCACATGACCTATCACAACTTTCCCCCCCCCCCCACTAAAATGGGGGTAGTCGTGGCCAGCATGTGACACATCCGTCCTGTGGAACATGAGTTTGACACCCTGTCCTAACTCATTTTAAAGAGCATATGCTGGGAACCATCTTTCAGCTGTGGCGAGGGGGATGTTTGCCCAGGTTCGCCTGGTGCACCAGTTGCGGCCCTATCTGGACAGGGACTCACTGCTCACAGTCACTCATGACCTCATCACCTCGAGGTTCGAATACTGTAATGCTCTGTGCATGGGGCTACCTTTGAAAAGTGTTTGGAAACTTCAGATTGTGCAGAATGCAGCTGCGAAGCAATCATGGGATTCCCTAGGTATGCCCATGTTACACCAACACTCCGCAGTCTGCATTGGTTGCCAATCAATTTCCGGTCACAATTCAAAGTGTTGGTTATGACCTATAAAGCCCTTCATGGCATCGAACCAGAATATCTCCGGGACCGCCTATTTCCACATGAATCACAGCGACCGATTAGGTCCCACAGAGTTGGCCTTCTCCAGGTCCCGTCGACTAAACAATGTCGTTTGGCGGGTCTCAGGGGAAGAGCCTTCTCTGTGGCGGCCCCGACTCTCAGGAACCAGCTCCCCCCGGAGATTAGAACTGCCCCCACCCTCCTTGTCTTTTGTAAACTCCTTAAAACCCACCTCTGCTGTCAGGCATGGGGGAATTGAGACATCTCTCCCGGGCCTATATAATTTATGTATGGTATGTTTGCGTGTATGTCTGCTTTAATAATGGGTTTTTTAAAATGTTTTTTAAATTATTAGATTTGTCATGAATTATTTTATTGTTGTGAGCCGCCCCGAGTCTACGGAGAGGGGCGGCTAACTAACTAACTAACTAACTAACTAACTAACTAACTAAATAAATAAATAAATAAATAAATAAATAAAAATAAAATAAATAAAATAAATAAAATAAATAAAATAAATAAAATAAATAAAATAAATAAAATATAGAATGCAAGGAATCCTCAACTTATGACCCTAAGGGAGCCAGCCCATGTCGGTCATAAGTCACAGCAATTGTTAAATTTTACAATCTTTCTTGCAGTGGTCATCTGGAGAATTACCACAGTTGTTAAGTTAATCTGCGTTTTTTACATGAACCAATGGTTCTTTATGGACTCTGTTTAAAAAAAACCACACACCTCAAAACGACCCAGAAATGTTGGCTAGGGGAAGGGGGGGAACAGAACATGTGGTCACATAACACAGGACACTGCAAATGTGGCCATGTTGCCAAGTGCCTGAAGTTTAATCATGTGACTGGAGGAGGGACACCATCGCAACTTCAAATCTGGGTTGTAAGCAGCTAGAATAGTCATGCGGTGGTTAAGTGAATGGAGTTTCCCCATTGACTTTGCTTGTCAGAAGGTCGCAAAAGGTGAACCCGGAACACTGCGACTGCCACAAATATGAGTTGATTGCCAAGAATTTTCTTCACGTGACCATGGGGATGCAACAATGGTCATAATTGTGAAAATGGTCATAAATCACTTTTTTTCAATGACGTTGTAAGTTTGAACAGTCACTAAGTGAACTGTTGTACAAGGGGACTGGAGGCTAAAACATATGAAGGACAGGTGCAGGAATTGGGTATGTCTAGTTTAATGAAAAGGACCAGGGGAGACCTGATAGCAGTGTTCCAATATTTCAGGGATTGCCACAAAGAAGAGAGAGTCAGGCTATTCTCCAAAGTACCTGAGGGTAGAACAAGAAGCAATGGGTGGAAACTAATCAAGGAGAGAAGCAACTTAGAACTAAGGAGAAATGTCCTGGCAGTTAGAACAATTAATCATTGGAACAGCTTGCCTCCAGAAGTTGTGAATGCTCCAACACTAGAAGTTTTAAAGAAGATGTTGGATAACCATTTGTCTGAAGTAGTGTAGGGTTTCCTGCCTAAGCAGAGGGTTAATCTAGAACAGTGTTTCCCAACCTTTTTTGAGCCACGGCACATTATTCACATTTACAAAATCCTGGGGAACATTGAGCGGGAACGGGATGGGGGGGGCGGGGGGCTAAAAAAGTTTGGACAAAAAACCCCTTTCTTCCTCCCTTTCACCCTATTTCTCTCTCCCTCCCTCTTTCTTTCCCTCTCTCTCTCCATCCCTCTTTCTTTCTTCCTTCCTTCCTCTCTTTTTTGCTCTTTCTCTCTCCCTCCTTCCCTTCCTCTTTCTCTCTTTCTTGCTTTCTCTCTCTCTCTTGCTATCTCTTTTATTCTCTCTCTTTCTCTCTCCCTTGCTTTCTCTCTCTCTTTCTCTCTCTTGCTTTCCTTCTCTCTTTCTCTTTCTCTCTTGCTTTCTTTCTCTCTCTCTTTCTCTCTTTCTTTCTTGCTTTCTTTCTCTCTCTTTCTTTCTCTCTCACGCACACTCTCTCTCTCTCTCTTGCTTTCTCTCTCTCCCTTGCTTTCTTTTTCTCTCTCTCTCTTGCTTTCTTTCTCTTTCTTTCTCTCTCTCTCTCTTCCTCTCTTTCTTGCTTTCTCTCTCTTGCTTTCTCTCTCACACACACTCTTTCTCTCTCTCTCCCCCTTGCTTTCTCTCTCTCTCTCTCTCTCTCTCTCTCTCTCTATTTCTTTCTTGCTTTCTCTCTCTCTTTCTCTCTTGTGCACCATGCCGGCAACAGAGAGAGAAAGAGAGAGAGAACGGAGAGAGAGTGGAGGGCGGTTTGCCGGTCCGCGGCCCCCTGGATCAGCGGCCCCGCATGGCTCCAGCGCGGACTCCGCCGTCGCCTTCCCTCCGCCTAAGAGGCAGCGGCCACATTCACCCCTTTGCCCTCCCAGGCATCCATGGCGCTCAGCGCCCGGCCATGCGCCGCCTCCGCCTCCCGGTACCCCGCCCGACTTCTACCTACAGGAATGGGTGGTGGGGCACCACGAAGGGCGGCGCTTGAAGGCCACCATGGCGCCGTTGTCATCACGGCGCAAAGCCACGCAGTCCTGGATCACTCACTTCTCCGGCCAGCAAGTCGGCTGCCTGGGAAAGCGGCGCACTTTTTAAACGCGCACTTTTCAAACGCGACGCTTTCCTGGGCAGCCGACTTTGCTGGCTGGAGAAGGGATCGATTCAGGACTGCGTGGCTTTGTGCCACTTCAAAAATTTCTGCGGGGGGGTTTCCTAATGGCTGTGCGGGCGCACGCCCACGCAGCTTAGAAGCAACAGTGGCCGGCACCCTCCCACCGGGCCCCAAAAGCTCACTTGCCGTCACCGCCAAGGAAGCTCCAGCCAGGCTGGGCTCGCGGCACAGCTGACCATGTCCTGCGGCACACTAGTGTGCCGCGGCACACTGGTTGGGAAACACTGGTCTAGACTCTAGAAGACTTCCAAGGTCCCTTCCAATTCTGTTGTTATTGTTATTATTCGAGAACTACCTCACCTCCTAAATATGAGTCAGTTGAATATAAATCACGTGACCATGGGAATGCTGCAATGGTTGTAAGTGTGAAAAATGGTTATAAGTCACTTTTTTTTTCAGGGTCGTCTGTTTTGTAATGTCGAACAGTCACTAAATGAACAACTGTTGTAAACCGAGGACTACCTGTACTGGTAAACACAAACAAGTGCCCTTTTTATTAAATAAGCCTTCCCCAAATTTTTGGTCCTTTTTTGTTCATGTCAAACAATGCCAAAAGTTGGAACTCAGGTGGGCAAACAAGCAGGAGAGGTGAATTTAAAAGTCTTTTAAAATTTACTCTGTAGTTTACTTTGGCAGCTGTTGAATGGCATTCTTTGTTTACCTGCTTTTCAGCAAAACCTTTGCAAGTGAAATAACGTGTCAGGTTCTATGATAGTAATTGAGGTTGAAAAATTATAGCCTTTGATGCAAAAAGGCTTTTTCGCTTGCTCTCAAATTATATTTGATTATTTTTTCCATTTTGCTCTTCATTACTAGGCGTGGTAAATAAACGTGAATCTGAGTTGATGTAGCCCAGTTCTCTTGGATTGAATGTCCCTTTTGTGTAGGGGGGTATAATTTAGTCTCGGGCAGTGGTTCTCAACCTTTCTAATGCCGCGACCCTTTAATACAGTTCCTCATGTTTTGGTGACCCCCAACCATAAGTCTAGTGCCAATTCTTCCAACAGAGCTTTAAACTGATTGGCAGGAAGGTCAGAGGGACACTTCCACTGTAAATGCCTGATTGGTCGGATTGTAAAAATACGTTCCAAGGCGCCAGAATAGAAGTTTTAGTTCCTAACACCATGGGAAATTTGTATTTTCCCATGGTCTAAGGCAGCAGTCCCCAAACTACGGCCCACGGGCCGCATGCGGCCCTCTGAGATCATTTATCCGGCCCACGGGTGGGTGACACAACACAGTGTTCCATCTAATTTTCTATGAATAAAATGCGGTATTTTGTTAGTAACTAATATCAATTATCAAAAAAGTTGCAAAAGTTTTTTCCCCTAATTTTGTCATCCAGTTACATCCATTTTCTTTTAATTAAATTCACTCCTTAATGTTCCTTCAAAAAGTACACCAATTATATTTCTAACTTATTAACCATTATGCCAAAGTGCTTCCTTCTTTCTTTATACATTTTTCTATAAGCCAAGAAAACCTACAATCAGATGTTAACAAAAGAAAATTAAAAACAAAACATAAACATATATGAATTTCAGACTTCTTCCCCCCCTCTAAATAGTACATTCCCATTTTGTTTTTTACTTTAAAATAAGGTATGTGCAGTGTGCATAGGGATTTGTTCAGGGTTTTTTTATAGTCCGGCCCTCCAACAGTCTGAGGGACAGTGAACTGGCCCCCTGTGTAAAAAGTTTGGGGATCCCTGGTCTAAGGCGACCCCTGTGAAACAGTCCTTTGACCCCCAAAGGGGTTCCGACCCCTAGGTTGAGAACCACTGTCTTGGGTATGTTAGGAAAAGTCAGGATAATCTCACATAAAGCCATGTTAGGATATTGTCTCCAATACTTCATACAGATAGTCCTCAAGATAACACAGCACTGGAAAAAAAAGTGACTTATGATCATTTTTCATACTTATGACCATTGTGGTCTCCTCACGGTCACACATGATCAAAATTCAGACGCTTTGCAAACCGACTCTTATTTATGATGGTTGAAGTCTCCCGGGGTCATGGTGATCCTCTTTTGTGACCTTCTGACAAGCCAAGTCAATAAGGAAGCCAGATTCACTTAAGAACCATGTGACTGCAGGGATTCACTTAACAACAATGGCAAGAAAGGTCACAGAACAGAGGCAAAGTTCACTTGACAAATGTCTCACTTAGCAAAAGAAATCTGGGGCTCAATTGTGGTCATAAATCAAGGATTACTTGTATTATGTTGACACCTTTTTAAAATATGATTTTATTGAAGAAAATGTTAGGAAAATATAATACTTTGAAAAGAGCCAATAAAGTAAGAAAGAATAGGGAATAAGTAAAAAAGAAAAGATGACACTATAATTTCCTTCTTTCTATGGACTAAAATTTTTTAATCTTCACACCCATAAACCATAAGGTCATTTTTCTCATTTTTCAGTTTCCAGTCACTGCAACTGAGATTGGCATCTTCCAAGATCAATGGAGTAAATCATGAAATAAGCCATTGCACGTTCAAAATATGCACATGGAAGTATGAGCACCACCCCCTAGAGTCGGGAACAATTAGCACATATGCACAAGGGGAACTTTACGGTGCTTATGGTGCTTTCCAAATGTATTTGTCAGCCCTGAAGATCCAAAGTTACAGATGGCTTCCAGGGCTGCCAGGCTGCATTGGGGTAACAATTCTCAGAATCACTCAAACAACTTTCTACAAAATTGGGGACTTGTCTTAAGGTGTAATTTGGGGAAAGAGAGGAGATGCTACTGATGAAACTGTCAGACGAGACAGGCAAGAGCTCAATGGTCAGAGAAAGATACGTAAGAAAGACCTTTCCAGCGAATCCCAGCGACCGATTAGGTCTCACAGAGTTGGCCTTCTCCGGGTCCCGTCGACTAAACAATGTCGTTTGGCGGGTCCCAGGGGAAGAGCCTTCTCTGTGGTGGCCCCGACTCTCTGGAACCAGCTCCCCCCGGAGATTAGAATTGCCTCCACCCCCCTTGTCTTTCCTAAACTCCTTAAAACCCATCCCTGCCGCCACGCATGGGGGAATTGAGATATCTCCCCCGGGCCTATACAATTTATGTATGGTATGTTTGTATGTATGTATGTATGTATGTCTGATTATTTATTTGTTTGTTTGTTTGTTTGTTTGTTTATTGATTTGATTTGATTTGTATGCCGCCCCTCTCTGTAGACTCGGGGCGGCTCACAACATACAATAAAACAATTCACAACAAATCTAATAAATTTAAAAAATTTAAAAAACCCCATTATTAAACCATAATGGTGTTTTTAAAATATTTTTAAATTATTAGATTTGTTATGAATTGTTTTATTGCTGTTGTAAGCCGCCCTGATTCTAAGGAGAAGGGCAGCATAAAGATTGATTGATTGATTGATTGATTGAATGAATCAATCAATCAATCAATCAATCAATAAATATAAAAGTGGAAGCAGGAAGTTTGTGCCTTCAGACTTGGCAAGATTCTATTACGGGTAGTCATTTCAGCAACTATTACAACAGCACTGAAAAAAGTAATTGTTGACCAGTTCTTGCACTTGTGAGCAACACTTGCAACATCCCCATGAACATGTGAACAAAATTCATACTTGGCAACTGCATGTTTATTTACAACAGTTGCGTTGTCACAAAGTCACGTGATTCACTTGTGATTCACATTAAAGACAGATTCACTTTAATGACCACATGCATGATTCGCTTTATAACTGCAGTGATTTATTTGCTTGGCAATTGTGGGCCCCCAAAAAAGGGCCATAAAATTGGTTGCAACTCACTTAACAGCCACTTTGCTTAGCAATGGAAATTCTGGTTCCATTCATTCATTCATTCATTCATTCATTCATTCATTCATTCATTCATTCTATCTATCTATCTATCTATCTATCTATCTATCTATCTATCTATCTATCTATCTATCTATTTGATTTTTATGCCGCCCTTCTCCTTAGACTCAGGGCAGCTTACAACATCCGGGTCCTCATTTTACCCACCTTGGAAGGATGGAAGGCTGAGTCAACCTTGAGCTGGTGATGAGATTTGAACCGCTGACCTTCAGATCTACAAGTCAGCTTCAGTGGCCTGCAGTACAGCAGTCTATCTGCTGTGCCACCCCTAATTATGGTCATTAAGTCAATAGTTAAGGCTATCCGTAATGTAAGCTTACAATAAACTAGAATTAGTTGATTAATTTATTTTGTCATGTTTCCAGTTTGGTTTACTTGGGAGGTTTGACAGAAAGGCATTAAGATTAGAGAAAGTGATTGTCCTTAAGGAGTTGACACATTTACAGAATAAGATGTATTTTGCCTCTTGTGGTATGAGTATGTAAAACTTTAAAATTTTGAATCCATGCATTATGGATACTGTATATTTTGAAGTATAAGATGCACTGGAGTATAAAAGTCACTTTAGTTTGGGGGGGGGAGGAAAATAGGGGAAAACAATCTGCCTACCAGGTATTCATCTGGCTAGTCCTTAGTCTGGTCAGCCTCAGCATATTAGTTTTATTTATTTATTTATTTATTAGATTTGTATGCCGCCCCTTTCCGTAGACTCCGGGCGGCTCACAACATAATAAAACAATTCATAACAAATCTAATAATTTACTATTTAAAATTTAAAGTAGTTAAGACAATCCCATTTTTAAGCAGACATACCTACAAACATACCATACATAAATTATATAGGCCCGGGGGAGATATCTCAGTTCCCCCATGCCTGACGACAAAGGTGGGTTTTGAGAAGTTTACGAAAGGAAAGGAGGGCTGGGGCAGTTCTAATCTCTGGGGGGAGCTGGTTCCAGAGAGTCGGGGCCGCCACAGAGAAGGCTCTTCCCCTGGGGCCCGCCAACCGACATTGTTTAGTCAACGGGACCCGGAGAAGGCCAACTCTGTGGGACCTAATCGGTCGCTGGGATTCGTGCGGCAGAAGGCGGTCTCGGAGATATTCTGGTCTGATGCCATGAAGGGCTTTAAAGGTCATAACCAACACTTTGAATTGTGACCGGAAATTAATCGGCAACCGATGCAGACTGCAGAGTGTTGGTGTAACATGGGCATTTTGGGGAAAGCCCATGACTGCTCTTGCAGCTGCATTCTGCACGATCTGGAGTTTCCGAACACTTTTCAAAGGTCGCCCCATGTAGAGAGCGTTACAGTAGTTGAGCCTCGAGGTGATGAGGGCATGAGTGGCTGTGAGCAATGAGTCCCGGTCCAAATAGGGCCGCAACTGGTGCACCAGGCGAACCTGGGCAAACGTCCCCCTCGCCACAGCTGAAAGATGGTTCTCTAATGTGAGCTATGGATCAAGGAGGACGCCCAAGTTGCGGACCCTCTCTGATGGGGTCAATAATTTCCCCCCCCCCCCCCAGGGTGATGGATGGACAGATGGAATTGTCCTTGGGAGGCAAAACCCACAGCCACTCCGTCTTATCCGGGTTGAGTTTGAGTCTGTTGACACCCATCCAGGCCCCAACAGCCTCCAGGCACCGGCACCTTGGTGGCTTTGGTTGCACGGGCTTGCTTTTTTTCCCCTGGTTGGGGATAAAAAACTATTTGTAAAACACTTTACTTTTCTCTCTTTTCAGAGAGAGAAACAATGAAAAAAGCAAGCAAAGGGAAGATCACTTGGCTAGCAAAGGGCAGAAGAGGTGTCACTCATTAGCACCTCATTAGGACTGAAAAAGAAGATCTCTTCCCTAGCAAAGCACAGAAGATTGCTTCACTGTTAGCACCTTGTTAGGGCTGAAAAAAAGCTTAGCAAAAGCTACATTCAGAGCATAAGCTATAATGATTATATTCAGAGAATCATGAGAACTGCCCAGAATATCATTGGGCTCCAGCTACCAGCCCTGGACCATATATTCTCGCTATTTTAGAAAGGTGCACCACATTCTCAGAGACTCTTCTCGTCCTGCTTACAATCTTTTTGGACTGCTGCCTTCTGGCAGAAGATACAGAACAATTAAAACTCAAACCACACGTTTTTATCCCAGAGCTATAATTGCACTTAACAATGTACTAGGGGGTCACCATCAGTGAGCTGCTGGACAATACTACTTGGTCTGTTGTGCGGATGTTGGATAGTTCAGGTGGGAAATTGTGTCAGGTTGAGCATCTTCTTTTGGATTGTTATGTATATTGAGATTGGCCTTTGGCGTCATACGAATTTTGTTGTATACTGTGTATATAAATACAATGACAATAATGTATGTATGTATGTATGTATGTATGTATGTATTATTATTATTATTATTACTATTATTATTATTTATTGGATTTGTCTCTCCGGAGACTCGGGGTGGCTAACAGCAATAATAAAACAGTATATAATAATAATCCAATACTAAAAATGATTAAAAAGCCCATTAATATAAAAAGCAAACATACATATAGACATACAATGAATAAAATTGTAAAGGCCTAGGGGGAAAGAGTATCTCAATTCCCCCATGCCTGATGGCAGAGGTGGGTTTTAATTAGCTTTCAAAGGGCAAGGAGAGTGGGGACAATTCTAATCTCTGGGGGGAGTTGGTTCCAGTGGGCCGGGGTCGCCACAGAGAAGGCTCTTCCCCTGGGTCCCGCCAAACGGCATTGTTTAGTTGACGGGACTCGGAGAAGACCCACTCTGTGGCACCTAACTGGTCGCTGGGATTCGTGCAGCAGAAGATAATCGTGCAGCAGAAGATAATTATCCCTGAGATAATCTGGTCCGGTGCCATGAAGGGCTTTATAGGTCATAACCAACACTTTGAATTGTGATCGGAAACTGATCGGCAGCCAATGCAGACTGCGGAGTGTATGTATGTATGTATTTTTTATTTATTATTTATAAGCCCCACTGAAATTTTCAGCCTCTTTTTGGGGGGGAGGTGTCTTAGTGTGTCTTATAATACACACAATACAGTAATTTATTTTGAAAGGCCTATTGTTATATCATGTACACCAAAATGTATTTCACGACCTATTTTGCAAGCTAAGTATTACAAGCTAGAAACTTTCCCAGTTTCAACATTGGCCGGATTCACACAATGTTCTTGACCAGTTCACTTCAGGATCTGGGAGTTCAGTGGACATCCTGTTATTATGCTTGCTTAACTAAGTTGGCTTGTTTTGTTGCCACACGATATTTACAAATTCAGTCAGTCTCTCTGACTGTGTCTAGTTAATAATCCACCATGGGTGGCAAAAACCAGGAAATTGGTTAATTCAGTAACTGAATTAAGAAACTGTGTGATTCCAATTGTCAAGAAGCTATTTAATGTGACAGGTAAGAGTGTGTGTCGTTCACACCACTGTAAACCAAGGTCACTGTAAAACTACTTTTCCCTCCCATCCTTAATAAACCTGGGAATAACACTCTAGCGTGCCTATTGAGCCCAAATGTTTTGATATTATGACTTGCTACCGGTAGGAAGGAGTAGCTAACAAGGAAGGAGGTCCAAAACATTTTAAAATAGAAACATAAAAACACAGAAGTCTGACGGCAGAAAAAGACCTCATGGTCCATCTAGTCTGCCCTTATACTATTTTCTGTATTTTATCTTAGGATGGATATATGTTTATCCCAGGCATGTTTGAATTCAGTTACTGTGGATTTATCCACCACGTCTGCTGGAAGTTTGTTCCAAGGATCTACTACTCTTTCAGTAAAATAATATTTTCTCATGTTGCTTTTGATCTTTCCCCCAACTAACTTCAGATTGTGTCCCCTTGTTCTTGTGTTCACTTTCCTATTAAAAACACTTCCCTCCTGGACCTTATTTAACCCTTTAACATATTTAAATGTTTCGATCATGTCCCCCCTTTTCCTTCTGTCCTCCAGACTATACAGATTGTGTTCATTAAATCTTTCCTGATACGTTTTATGCTTAAGACCTTCCACCATTCTTGTAGCCCATCTTTGGACCCGTTCAATTTTGTCAATATCTCTTTGTAGGTGAGGTCTCCAGAACTGAACACAGTATTCCAAATGTGGTCTCACCAGCACTCTATATAGCAGGATCACAATCTCCCTCTTCCTGCTTGTTATACCTCTAGCTATGCAGCAAAGCATCCTACTTGCTTTCCCTACCGCCTGACTGCACTGTTCACCCATTTTGAGACTGTCAGAAATCACTACCCCTAAATCCTTTTCTTCTGAAGTTTTTTCTAACACAGAACTGCCAATACAATACTCAGATTGAGGATTCCTTTTCCCCAAGTGCATTATTTTACATTTGGAAACATTAAACTGCAGTTTCCATTGCTTTGACCATTTATCTAGTAAAGCTAAATCATTAAAATACAGGTACTATCACAATCACAATTGAACTCAACCTTTATGTTGCTAGGTGAGACGTTTATTCACTACATTTTGCTTCACTTTACGACCTTTCTTGCCACAATTGTTAAAAAAACCCACTGCAGTTGTTATTGCCAAGTGAATCTGGCTTCCCCACTGACTTTGCTTATCAGCAGGTTGCCAAAGGGGAATCACAAGACCCCAGGACACGGCCACCATCATAAATTATGAACCAGCTGCCAAGTGTCTGAATTTTGATCGCATAACCACGGGGATGGTTTCAAGGGTTATATAATTCTGAAAAAAGGTCATACGTCAGTGCCATCGTAACTTTGAATGGTCACTGAACTAATTGTTGTTAAGTCGAGGCCCATCCATATATATTTTAGGAAGATTTGCAATTGTGGCCTTCTGGGAAACACAAAGAGTCCAGGCACCCCAAATGACAAGGTCTGTAATCCTACCGCAGGAGGGCAGTACAAAATTTAACCACAGGATGGCACCTTCATAAGATACGCAGCTTTTATCTTCCTCGGCCATCCATTTTAGTTGCTTTGTTCAGATAGGGCCCTGCAGGATTATTTATTTTTTTTGCTGAAGGCTGGAATGCGGGGATTGATGGATGTTCATTTGGGGGGAGGGCCCGGGAACACCCCTGCCCTTCAATTCCTCACCTCGTATATTGCAGTGAGGTCTCGAAAGAAGTTCTTCGCTCCGTTCAGCAGGGCTTCGTTCTCCGGACACACCACCACGTAGGCAATGTCCCTCTGAGATCCGTAGGGCTCCAGCGTCAGCCTCTCCCAATATGGTAAGGCAAAAGGCGACAGCACCAAGAAGTCATAATCGTGCCCCAGCAAGAAGGTTGGAATGGGCAGTGGTTCCGGAGACTCATCGGTTCCTGGGAGGGGTGGGAGGAGAAATAATAAATAAATAAATATAGTTTTCTTCCCAGATGTCCTAATGAAGCGGAACATAAACCCCGTCCATTACACTTTCAGAGGAGTTTTCAACTTCATAGAAAGTTGTCTGGTGTGATTCTGAGAATTGTTACTCCAAAACATCTGGAGAGCACCACTGCAGTCTAAAATTTTCCAAGAATCTAATTCTAGGTCTATTGATGGATTTCAATTTTTTTAAATTTCATGTACGTATATTCTGCCTTTATTATTTAAAAACTAATTATTTTTACAAATCACTCAAGGCAGATTAACAAGGCTATGTTATCTGTCTTGACTGATTTGTAAAAATAATAATTTTCCACCTATTTTTCCCACAACAGCAACCCTGCAAGGTAGGGTTAGGCTGAGAGAGAGTGAGTGGCTGGCCCAAAGTTACCCAGCTGACATTCACGGTAAACTGAGACTAGAACTCACAGATTCCTGCTTTCTGGCCTGTTGCTTTAGTCACCAGACCAAGCTGGCTCTCTTGATTAAATCGGCTCAAACCCTCCTACCTCCACATCTCCAATAAACTGGAAACAACACAATAAAGGCTTTACTACAAAACTAAATCTTTACTAATAGTAAAACCACCAGTTTTGGTAATGGTAATGTCCCAGGCTGCATGAAGTTTATTTCTCCATAAGAGAGATATGGAATAATTGTTGTTGTTCAGTCATTAAGTCATGTCTAACTCTTCGTGACCCTAAGGACCACAGCACACCAGCCACCATCACCCCACTCTCCACTGTTTACATAGAAACATAGAAGACTGACGGCAGAAAAAGACCTCATGGTCCATCTAGTCTGCCCTTATACTATTTTCTGTATTTTATCTTAGGATGGATATATGTTTATCCCAGGCATGTTTCAATTCAGTTACTGTGGATTTACCAACCACGTCTGCTGGAAGTTTGTTCCAATGATCTACTACTCTTTCAGTAAAATAATATTTTCTCATGTTGCTTTTGATCTTTCCCCCAACTAACTTCAGATTGTGTCCCCTTGTTCTTGTGTTCACTTTCCTATTAAAAACACTTCCCTCCTGGACCTTATTTAACCCTTTAATATATTTAAATGTTTCGATCATGTCTCCCCTTTTCCTTCTGTCCTCCAGACTATACAGATGGAGTTCATGAAGTCTTTCCTGATACGTTTTATGCTTAAGACCTTCCACCATTTTTGTAGCCCGTCTTTGGACCCGTTCAATTTTGTCAATATCCTTTTGTAGGTGAGGTCTCCAGAACTGAACCCAGTATTCCAAATGTGGTCTCACCAGCGCTCTATATAAGGGGATCACAATCTCCCTCTTCCTGCTTGTTATACCTCTAGCTATGCAGCCAAGCATCCTACTTGCTTTTCCTACTGCCCGATCACACTGCTCACCCATTTTGAGACTGTCAGAAATCACTACCCCTAAATCCTTCTCTTCTGAAGTTTTTGCTAACACAGAACTGCCAATGCAATACTCAGACTGAGGATTCCTTTTCCCCAAGTGCATTATTTTATATTTGGAAACATTATCTTGCCACAATTCTGTAACTACCATTTAAACTATTTCCAGGATTACTCTTCACTATAAATAAAAGCTAAGAAAATTTACAACAAAGACCAAGCACCCAGTTGATTAAAGTAGGGGGTCTCCAACTTTGGCAACTTTAAGGCTCATGGATTTTAATTCCTCGCTGACCGGGGAATTCTGGGAGTTGAAATCCACCACTCTTCGAGTTGCCAAAGTTGGAAGCCCCCGGATTAAGGGATAGTCATGCTTCATAGACAATGTTTACCATAAGAGCCTCGTCCAGCCATTTTATGAAACTGTTGCCACGTGAGGGGCCCTTGTACACCCCAAGATCGAACCGTTCGCTTTTTCTGAATGGCATCCTGAAGAACTGGTTGGAGCGAGAGCAGCATGCGAAGGACGTCCTGAGAACATTGCGTGCTCACGTCTACAACTGGAAGGACAAAAGTTCATTCAGATGAATTGGGCAGCAGACAACTGACCACTGCTTTTAATTGTTAACAGTTACATTTCTAAAGGCCAGGCCTTGCAGCTCAAGATATGCAGAATTAAGGAACAGGAAGGGAACATTTTCAGTTTTAGATGTCAATTTCTTCTGGGGAGGGAGGGAGGGAGGGAGGTTGGAAGGAAGGAAGGAAGGAAGGAAGGAAGGAAGGAAGGAAGGAAGGAAGGAGGGAAGGAGGGAAGGAGGGAGGAAGGGAGGGAAAGAAGGTGGGAAGGAAGGAAGGTGGGAAGAAAGGAAGGAGGGAAGGAAGGTGGGAAGGAAGGAAGGAGGGAAGAAGGGAGGGAGGGAGGGAAAGAAGGTGGGAAGGAAGGAAGGAAGGTGGGAAGGAAGGAAGGAGGGAAGGAAGGAAGGTGGGAAGGAAGGAAGGAAATTTAGAGCTCAACGTGTCAGGGTCAGATGGTTTCATGGTCAAATAATTCTTGTCAGTAACTTTTTTTCCTGGAAGTTCAAGAGGAATTGATCTTCCTAGAACATAAACCATGTAAAATTATAGGAAACAGATCTTGGACTTTTTTCTGTGTTTTCAGATACCTGTAGAGGGTTATTCTATCCGTGCGTGATCTATTTAAAGCTAACATACTCTGATGACACTGAGTGAGGACTTGTAAGTGGTGAACCTTCTTGTAAATCTTTGTCAGTTTCCACAAGTTAGAACAGGGAGAAAAATATCTCAGCCAGAAAAACCCAAGACCGTCCCTGATTAATTACAATGCAGGCACTACAGCTGTCAAAAACATCTCTGTGGAAATTTCCAGGCTCAAATCAGGAAGCCTGCTATCTCATGACAGGAATTTCTTCCAAATTATTATTTTTTTTAAAAAAATCACAACTTCCCCTTGGGTGTTGACTGGAGAGGGCAAGGATTGCTCTCTAACACAGCACATTTTGTACTGAAAAGTTTATCTCAATTTGGAGCAATAACTGCTAATGATTTAGTACTGATTTATTCAGAATGTGCTCATCAGAATCTATAGCAGGCTAGCCTGGAGACTTCAAGTCCCAGAATTCCTGAGCCAGCCATACTGGCTCAGGAATTCTGGGAGTTGAAGTCCACAGGTCATAAAGTTGTCATCATTGCTCATCCCTGATTTATGCGAACTAAGGTCTGACTATTTTATTTTATTTTATTTATTTTATTATTTTATATTTTATTTTATTTTATTTTATTTATTTATTTAATTTAATTTAATTTTATTAATTAATTTAATTTAATTTAATTTAATTTAATAATTAAATTAAATTAAATTAAATAATTTAATTTAATTTAATTTAATTTAATTTAATTTAATTTAATTTAATTTAATTTAATTTAATTTAATTTAATTTAATTTAATTTATTTATTTGGCTTCTATACCGCCCAATCTTGAAGGACTCAGGGCGGCTTACAGCAGTATAAAATTACAATTAACAACAACAATAAGTTATACAGGTAGACCTTGACTTACAATCACACCTGAGCCCAAAACGTCTGTTGCCCAGCGAGGCACTTCAGTGTGTTTTGCCCCATTTTGTAACATTTTTTACAAACGCAGTTGTCAATTGAATCACTTCATGTATTGAGTCCCACAATCCTTAAGTGAATCTGGTTTCCCTGTTGACTTTGTCAGAAGGTCACAAAAGGGAATCATGTGACCCTGGGGCACTACAGTCATCCTAAATATGAGCCAGTTGGCAAGTCTCTGACTTTTGATCATGTGACCCTGCGGATGCTGCGATGGCCTTAAGTGAGAACAAAAATCCTAAATCTAGACCTGCAGGTCAGCGGTTCAAATCTCATCACCAGCTCAAGGTTGACTCAGCTTTCCATCCTTCCGAGGTGGGTAAAATGAGGACCCGGATTGTGGGGGCAATAGGCTGGCTCTGTTAAAAAGTGCTATTGCTAACATGTTGTAAACCGCCCTGAGTCTAAGGAGAAGGGCGGCATTAAAAAAAAGGAATAAATAAACAAATAAATTTTAGCACGGGTAGTCCTCAATTGATGACCACAATTGAGCCCAGAATTTCTGTTCCTGGGCAGCATTAAAAAATCAAATGAATGAATGAATGAATGAATGAATGAATGAATGAATGAATGAATGAATGAATGAATGAATGAATGAGTCTTTTTTTTTTCAGTGCCCTTTTACTCCAATGGTTGTAAAATGAGGATTCCCTGTAATGGACTGAATGCAGACTGTTAAGAGTGACCATTCTGCAGACTGAAGGATCCCAAATTTTAAAGTTGGTTAAATACCATTCCCACATTCCTCTTTGTCACTGGGGATCCAAGAACAGATAATCTTCAACTTGCAACAGTTCATTCAGTAACCGTTAAGACATTAAAACGGCCCTGGAAAAAAGTGACTTTTTTCACACTTAGAACTGTTACAGGATCCCCAGTGGTCACAGAATCTAAAGTCAGACAAATGGCAACTGATTGGGGTATTTATGACCGTTGCAGTGTCATGTATAATGGTACCTCTATCTAAGAACGCCTCTACTTATGAACCTTTCCAGATAAGAACCTGTGTTCAAGATTTTTTTGCCTCTTCTCAAGAACCATTTTCCACTTACAAACCTGAGCCTCCGAAACTGTAACTGGAAAAGGCAGGGAGAAGCCTCCGTGGGGCCTCTCTAGGAATCTCCTGGGAGGAAACAGGGTTGGAAAAGGCGGGAAGAAGCCTCCATGGGGCCTCTCTAGGAATCTCCTGGGAGGAAGCAGGGCTTCCACCCTCTCTGTGGTTTCCCCAATCGCACACATTATTTGCTTTTACATTGATTCCTATGGGAAAATTTGCTTCTTACAAACTTTTCTATTTAAAAAGTTTCAAGTTTCAAGTTTATTGGATTGATATGCTGCCCCTCTCCGAAAACTCGGGGCGGCTAACAGCAATCATAGACAATATACGGTACAATAATAATCCAATACTAAAAGCAAATTAAAACCCCTTAATATAGTCACGGAATGAATTAAGTTCGTAAGTAGAGGTACTACTGTACAAGCGAAGTCCATGGGGAAGCCATGATGTAATACCCAAGTTACTAACTTAACGGCAGTGATTCACTTTACAACTGTGGCAAGAAAAATTGTAAAATTGGGCAAAACTCACTTCACAACCATCCGGGTTAGCAACGAAAATTTTGGCCTCAATTGAAGTCGTAGGTCAAAAACTATCTCTAGCCTAAAGCGCCCCCACCCCCCAGTTAATTCTGTAGGTTAAGTACCTCTAACGTTCCTGAACTTGACTAGAATTGTGTATGAAGTGGTAGCTTCTCACTGAGATGACACAGAAGGCTATAATTGTTCAGGATAGTGTTGATGGCACAGAGGCTGCAAAACACAACTGCTAAAATTGCTGGTGAGGACATCGGTCGCAAATCACACCTACATTCCACTCCAGGTGTTCATAATTTCTCTTTCTGGCTTGCTTTGCAGTTTAGTGATAGTATCAGCTTGCATTTGGTTTCTAATCCAGATCTGTTTTTATTAGGCTTTTACTTTATTTTTCCGTAGTGATTTTATCACACGCCAAGAATTACTTTGGGGCGGTTTATAAATATTTTATTTTTTATTTATATATATATTTATATTTATATATATATATATGTTTGCCCCCCTGGTGGAATCTGCTGATGAAGGCTCCTCTGACCAAGAAGACATGAGTGACAGGGAGGAGGAGAGTGTGGCAGACAGCTCAGAAGGAGATCAATTCTCTAGCTCCTCCTTGGATTCAGAACAAGAGTTAATGATACAGCCACGCATGAGGAGAGCGATGCATAGGCAACAGCAACTGTGAGATTATTATCAAAGAAAATGAGGCCACCTGTGGTTGGCTGGGGCTGTGGTCATTAGTGAGGCTGCTATAAAGAGCAGCCTGTGGGTTTGGCCATTGTGGAGGATTATCTGATCGTTGCGTTTCGTGCCTGCTTTGCTGACTTTGACTTTTGGTGTGCTGATTTTTCCCCGCTTTGAAACTAAACCAGAGCAAAGTGTGTGTCACTTTGTGAAAGAAGAAGGACTGTGAATTGCTTCACAGCTGCAAGCTAAGTATCACAGAACTGATAAGGGACTTGTACAAATTACCAGTTTGTTTGGAGACCAGTGCTCTTTGCTATACCAAAAGAGGGCTTGGTTTAAGTGAATTTTCATTATAAAGAACATTGTTTTGAATTTTCAAACGTGTGTGTGTCTGAAATTTGTACCTGTGAATTTTTGGGAGGATTCTACCAGAGAGCCCGACAGAACATATATATATATACTCTGTGTGTGTGTGTGTGTGTACACACACACACACACTGCTCAAAAATATAAAGGGAACACTCAAATAACACATCTTAGATATGAATGAATGAATTATTCTAATTGAATACTTTGTTCTGTACAAAGTTGAATGTGCTGACAACAAAATGAAATTGATTGTCAATCAGTGTTGCTTCCTAAGTGGACAGTTTGATTTCACAGAAGTTTGATTTACTTAGAATTATATTGTGTTAAGTGTTCCCTTTATTTGTTTGAAAGGATTTTGTGTGTGTGTGTGTGTGTGTAGCTCAATTTTCGTTCAGGAACTTAAGGCAAGATGCATAACACTGTGTTTTCCCACAATAACAAGCTTCCTTCACTAGTTAAGCTGGGCTAAGGGGGAAAGTGATTGGAGCTTCTGACTGAGGATGGATTTCAACCAGATTTCCCCAGAGCCATAATATTTTAAAGCAGGGGCCTCCAATCTTGGCAATGTTAAGATTTGTAGACTTCAACTCCCAGGATTCCCTGCTGGCTGGGAGTTGACATCTGTAAGTCTTAAAGTTGCCAAGGTTGGAGACTCCTGCTTTAAAACAATCAGACTGGCTTTCAGTCTGTAAAGATTCTTAGTCACCCAAGGGTGCTTCTATGATCCTCTTATACAGGGATCCCCAAACTTTTTACACAGGGGGGCAGTACACTGTCCCTCAGACTGTTGGAGGGCCGGACTATAAAAAAACCCTGAACAAATCCCTATGCACACTGCACATACCTTATTTTAAATTTTTTTAAAAAATGGGAACGTACTATTTAGAGGGGGGGAAGAAGTCTGAAATTCATATATGTTTATGTTTTGTTTTTAATTTTCTTTTGTTAACATCTGATTGTACGTTTTCTTGGCTTATAGAAAAATGTATAAAGAAAGAAGGAAGCACTTTGGCATAATGGTTAATAAGTTAGAAATATAATTGGTGTACATTTGAAAGAACATTAAGGAGGGAATTTAATTAAAAGAAAATGAATGTAACTGGATGACAAAATTAGAAAAAAAAACTTTTGCAACTTTTTTGATGATTGATATTAGTTACTAACAAAATACCGCATTTTATTCATAGAAAATTAGATGGAACACTGTGTTGTGTCACTCACCCGCAGGCCGGATAAATGGCCTCAGAGGGCCATATGTGGCCCGCGGGCCGTAGTTTGGGGACCGCTGCTCTTATAGAATGCAAATGACCAGCTGTCTGCAAGAAATATAAATCCTTCCATTCCCCACCATCTAGTCAGAACTGAAGAAGCTTCTTGGATGAGAAGCTAAATGACTTCAAAATCCAGTTGCCTCCTGAAAAAGCATCTTTAGGACAGACTGGCTTTCAAATTCAGCCTTTTAAAAAACATGAAAAGTAAAAGTGATTCCACGTTTACCTAACCCTTTATCCCTCTCCTACCAATTCTTACCAGTTCTTCATAAAAATATAGTCCTCAATTTATAACTGTAAATGAGCCTAGTAATTACGGTCGCCATGATAGTTGTAAAGCAAGTTACTATGAGATTGGAGTTGATTTTATGACCTTGTTCCCAGTGGTTACTAAGCAAACACCATGGTTGTTTTTGGCAAAACCGTTAAAAATTGTGTGCATATGACTGTGTCCATAGATGAAGGCCAAGGCAGTGTTAAGTGCCCAAAATGTGGTCAGATGACTGCTGGAGGAAGGTTTATGTCATAACTTAGAAACCGGGTTGATGAGGTGCTATTGTAAACCCATGTTTTATGTGGGATTGGAACCTGGCCGGAGTGGCTGTGGCTTTTGCCTCCCAAGGACAATTCTATCTGTCCGTCCATTACCCTGGGGGGAGAATTACTGACCCCCTCAGAGAGGGTTCGCAACTTGGGCGTCCTCCTCGACCCACAGCTCACATTAGAGAAACACCTTTCAGCTGTGGCGAGGGAGGCGTTTGCCCAGGTTCGCCTGGTGCACCAGTTGCGGCCCTATTTGGACCGTGAGTCACTGCTCATAGTCACTCATGCCCTCATCACCTCGAGGCTCGACTACTGTAACGCTCTCTACATGGGGCTACCTTTGAAAAGTGTTTGGAAACTTCAGATCGTGCAGAATGCAGCTGCGAGAGCAATTATGGGCTTTTCTAAGTATGCCAATATTACTCCAACACTCCGCAGTCTGCATTGGTTGCTGATCAGTTTCCGGTCACAATTCAAAGTGTTGGTCATGACCTATAAAGCCCTTCATGGCACCGGACCAGAATATCTTCGGGACCGCCTCCTGCCGCACAAATCCCAGCGACCGGTTAGGTCCCACAGAGTCGGCCTTCTTTGGGTCCTGTCGACTAAACAATGTCGTCTGGCGGGACCCAGGGGAAGAGCCTTCTCTGTGGGGGCTCCGACCCTCTGGAACCAGCTCCCCCCTGAGATTAGGATTGCCCCCACCCTCCCTGCCTTTCGTAAACTCCTCAAAACCCACCTCTGCCGTCAGGCATGGGGGAACTGAAACATCTCCCCCTTGCCCATGTTGTTTTGCCGTTTGATTGATTGACTGTATGCCTGTTTTTTATATATTGGGACTGTTTTATGAATTTCCTAACTTAAATTGTAATTAGATTGGTGGGTTTGGATTTGTTACTATGTACTGTTTTTATTATTGTTGTGAGCTGCCCCGAGTTTGCGGAGAGGGGCGGCATATAAATCCAATAAATCTAATCTAATCTAATCTGTTCTTTTATTCGATCGGCAAACTGAGGCACTTACCATTTCGTTTCGACCAGTGATGCAAACAAGTACTCTTCACAAGCGCTTCGTCAACCTTCCCTCCAGACATGTTGTCCATAAACTGGCGTCCATGTTCCAATGCGAGATAGCAGTCGTAGCAACAGTCTCTCTCCTCGGCTCGCACCAAATTGCCCGCAGCACCAACTTTGGGCAAGGGATCTTGATCTGCTGCCCCAAAGGGCGAAAACAAGTTGGTGCACTGGTCTTGCAGCAAAAGTATCAGCTCGTCGGGAAGCCGGTCCGACTCCTTCAAGCTTCCACTCGGCTCAACGGAAGTCGTGCGAAGGGCCTCGAAGCGTTTCTCCGCTTCTTTCCCGCACTCCGAATTGCGGCCCAAGATGTCTAGCTCATCCTCGAGGAACAATCCCGAGCTGTTGCCAAATTTCCGGTTCATGACCGCGCTGAATCCGCACGTACACCTGTACTGGGCTTCTTGGGTTGGGTCTGGAATGTAAACTCCGACGTCAGCACCTTTGATGTTCATGTTGCAAACACAAATGCAACAGCTGTCAAAGTTACAGTCTTTGAAAAGATTCATCACCGATTCGGACAGAATGAGGGTCACGTAGAGGCTGTGCGCCTCGGGAATCGACGGGACCGTCGCCGGCTCGACCGAGTTTAAGGGCCTGCAGGTGGACGGGGTCGAGGCTGGCGAGTACAAATCGGAATTCTCGTACTTGACGGAGCCTTGCACACTCGATGGCCCGCCCGCCCCGCGGGGAGTCCGAGGCGTCCTTGGAGTCCGGGGAGTTGGAAAGCGAGGGGTGGAAGGGGAAGGAAGGATCCCAGGGCCACTGTTGCTTGGCGGAGCGCTGCTGGGGGGCATACCGAACGGCGTATGTGTTTGCGGAGTGTAGGCAGGGCCGTATTCCTGATCAACGGTGCTCCCGTCCCTGGAGAAGGAAGCAAAAAACTTTTAATTCAAGGCTTTCAAAGAAAACCAACGGGACATATAATGAGCAAAGCATAATTATAAAAGAATTATACAGGAAGTCTGATGACCATAAGGGAGCTTACCAAAGACAGCTAGTTGTGAACTTACAACCACCATTGAGCCCAAAATTTCTGTTCTTAAGTGAGACATTTTTTAGGTGAGTTTTATCCCATTTTACAACCTTTCTTGCTGCACATTTTAAGAGAATCATAAGTTATATTAGTCACACAGTTGTTAAGTGACTTTGCTGGTCAAAAGGTCGCAAAAGGAGACCACGTGGCACACACTTGGGACACTGAGACCGACATAAATACAAACCAGGTGCCAAGCGGCTGAAATTTGACCCCAGGGATTCGGCAATAGTTGTAAATGTGAAAAGTGATCATAAAGTCACCTTTTCTGTGATGTTATAACTTTGAACAGTCACTAAGCAAACTGTTATTAAGTCGAGGACTACCTGTACAGTCACAAGTGATGGTGGTCACAAAGCAAGTCATCCTGTGACTGAACCTGAGTTCATTACTCTTTTTGGATCAGTCATTCAAAGCAAATGCCAACGCGGTAGAAGCAAATGCCACGGTCATTAATTGAAACCATGGTTCGTTTATAGAGCATTTATTGCTGGAAACTGTAAGTAAATACTGGTTTCTGGCAAAGATGCAGTTCTCAGAGAGGGGCGGCATACAAATCTAATAAATTATTATTATAAATTATTAAATCATGATCATATTTATTTATTCATTCATTCATTCATTCATTCATTCATTTATTGGATTTGTATCCCGCCCCTCTCCATAGACTCGGGGTGGCTAACAACAATGATAAAAACAGCATGTAACAATCCAATCCAATACTAAAATAACTAAAAAAAAACTTATTATAAAAAGCAAACATACATACAGACATACCATGCGTAAATTGTAAAGGCCTAGGGGGAAAGAATATCTCAGTTCCCCCATGCCTGATGGCAGAGGTGGGTTTTAAGAAGTTTTCGAAAGGCAAGGAGGGTGGGGGCAATTCTAATCTCTGGGGGGAGTTGGTTCCAGAGGGCCGGGGCCGCCACAGAGAAGGCTCTTCCCCTGAGTCCCGCCAAACGACATTGTGCTCATGATCATGTGATGCTGCAAATAGCTTACAGGTTGGCTGGGAATATGACTGTTCGTAGGTTGAGGACTAACTGTAAGCAGCAAGGAGATGGAAGCAACGGATTATTCCACACCTCCTTGATGTGTTAAAACAGCTTAATATATGTATCTTACACTAGCTTTCTCTCAGATATTTTTAATATTACAGGAAAGCTATATTTTTAGCGCTTTTTGCACTACTTTGATGGGATAAAAATAATATTGTTGCTTACTGCTGTTGAAAATAAGCACTTGGTCTCAAACATTGATTAGAGACCTCATAATTTATTTAGGATCTTTTTCAATGGAATAGAACACCTACACACATTTTTTTCTCTATTAATGAGAAAAACACTGTGACACACATGTGCACACTCCGCTTACCCAGCGCTATCAGACTTCCAGAAGTATAATTCCTGGTTTGTCTTTACTCCTAATAGACTTCTCGGCTTATTAAGATTGATGGTATTAAGCACCCCTAAGATAATCCTTATACTGCAATCAAATTGTACATCAGATAAATGTTTTCCACGATGTTTAAATGGAGAAAACAATAAGCAATGATAAATTGTGGCTTGACATAAAGAAAAGGCGTTTGCCCAGGTTCGCCTGGTGCACCAGTTGCGGCCCTATTTGGACCGGGGGTCGTTGCTCACAGTCACTCATGCCCTCATCAACTCGAGGTTCGACTACTGTAATGCTCTCTACATGGGGCTACCTCTGAAAAGTGTTCGGAAACTCCAGATCGTGCAGAATGCAGCTGCGAGAGCAATCATGGGCTTCCCTAAATATGCCCATGTTACACCAACACTCTGCAGTCTGCACTGGTTGCCGATCAGTTTCTGGTCACAATTCAAAGTGTTGGTCATCACCTATAAAGCCCTTCATGGCACCGGACCAGGATACCTGCGAGACAGCCTTCTGCCGCACGAATCCCAGTGACCGGTCAGGTCCAACAGAGTTGGCCTTCTCCGGGTCCTGTCGACTAAACAATGACGTCTGGTGGGACCCAGGGGAGGAGCCTTCTCTGTGGCGGCTCCGACCCTCTGGAATCAGCTCCCTCCAGAGATTAGAACTGCCCCTACCCTCCTTGCCTTTCGTAAACTCCTCAAAACCCACCTCTGTCGTCAAGCGTGGGGGAACTGAGACATCTCCCCCTGCCTATGTAGTTTTAGTGCATGATATGACTGTATGTATGTTTTTTATATTGGGGTTCCTTGTTTTTTGATTTTTTAAATGTACAATTGCTATTTTAGATTTTAAATTATTAGATTTGTCAATGCACATTGTTCTTTATCACTGTTGTGAGCCGCCCCGAGTCTACGGAGAGACTCTACAAATCTAATAAATAAATAAATAAATAAATAAATAAATAAAAAGAAGGAGGGGGTGGGGGAATGATAGCAGTATTCTAGTATTTGAGGGGCTGCCACAAAGAGGAGGGGGTCGAGCTATTCTCCAAAGCCCCCAAAAGCAGACAAGGAGCAATGGATGGGAATCAAGGACTAAGGAGGAATTTCCTGATAGTGAGAACAATTAATCAGGGGAACAGTTTCGTACGAGAAGTTGTGGCTGCTCTAGCACTGGAAGTTTTTAAGAGGAGACTGGACAGGAATTTGTCTGAAATGGTATAGGGCAGTGATGGCAAACTTTTTCGGGTGCCAAAAGGGTGTGTGTGAGTGTTGGCCTTCTCCAGGTCCCGTCGACTAAACAATGTCGTTTGGCGGGCCCCAGGGGAAGAGCCTTCTCTGTGGCGGCCCCGGCGCTCTGGAAACAACTCCCCCCGGAGATTAGAATTGCCCCCCACCCTCCCTGTCTTTCGTAAACTACTCAAGACTCACTTATACTGCCAGGCATGGGGGAGTTGAGATAGCTCTTCCCCCTAGGCATGGTATGTTTGTGTGTATGTTTGGTTTTATAATAGGGGTTTTTAGTTGTTTTTTAGTATTGGATTGTACATGTTGTGTTTATTATTGTTGTTAGCCGCCCCAAGTCTGCGGAGAGGAGCAGCATACAAATCCAATAAATTATTATTATTATTATTATTATTATTATTATTATTATTAATTATTTAGCATGTATGCATGGGCCCATATCCCTTTTCTCCCCCGTTCCCCCATGGATGTGGGCACTCACGCATGCACGATAGCATGTGTGCATGCTTTTTTGGCACTCAAGGGAAAAAAGGTTCACCATCACTGCTCCAGGGCTTCAGGGAAGCTTCTCTGAAGCATCTGGAGGGCGAAACAGCCTTTCCCGAGGTGGAAATTCATCTGGACAGTGTGCACATGTGCGCCGGAGCTGACATAGGGCAAGGTCTCGCGTGCTCTTCGAAATGGCTCCACATGCCACCTGTGGCACTTGTGCCATAGGTCTGCCATCACGGGTATAGGGTCTCCTGCTTGTTGTGGTTAGCTCTGGCCCAGCTCCTGCCCCAAGGACTGTGGATGTGTGGGAGACATCCACATGCTGCAGGCCTGTTTTGCCCCCCCCAGTGGAATCTGATGATGAAGGCTCCTCTGACCAAGAAGACATGAGTGACAGGGAGGAGGAGAGTGGGGCAGACAGCTCAGAAGGAGATCAATTATCTAGCTCCTCCTTGGATTCAGAACAAGAGTTAATGATACAGCCACGCATGAGGAGAGCGATGCATAGGCAACAACAACTGAGAGATTATTATCAAAGAAAATGAGGCCACCTGTGGTTGGGTGGGGCTGGGGTCATTAGTGAGGCTGCTATAAATAGCAGCCTGTGGGTTTGGCCATTGTGGAGGATTATCTGATTGTTGTGTTTCGTGCCTGCTTGCTGACTTTGACCTTTTGTGTGCTGATTTTTCCCCGCTTTGAAACTAAACCAGAGCAAAGTGTGTGTCACTTTGTGAAAGAAGAAGGACTGTGAATTGCCTCACAGCTGCAAGATAAGTATCACAGAACTGATAAGGGACTTGTATAAATTACCAGTTTGTTTGGAGATGAGTGCTCTTGGCTATACCAAAAGAGGGCTTGGTTTAAGTGAATTTTCATTATAAAGAACATTGTTTTGAATTTTCAAACGTGTGTGTGTCTGAAATTTGTACCTGTGAATTTTTGGGAGGAGTCTACCAGAGAGCCCGACAGAACACTGCTCAAGCCTGGAGTTGGACTAGAACAGTGTTTCCCAACCTTGGCAGCGAATGCTGGTTGGGGAATTCTGGGAGTTGAAGTCCAGATATCTTCAAGTTGCCAAGGTTGGGAAACACTCGACTAGAAGACCTTCAAGGTCCCTTCCAGTTTTATTCTGACTGATTGGCATAAATGTGAATTAGAGAATACACTTTCCTAGTGTCGTCATCGTTTAAAAAGTGTTCAATAAATAAACAAACCAAAGCCTTGCTGAAATGCACCTGGATTCCATAAAACAGAGCCATGCTCTCGGATCAATATATTTGTCAGAAGACAATGTGAAATCTTACCGATTCAATGAAATCCTTTTATTTATCTTGTCTTAAAGAAACACTTACCCCTCTTTAATGAATGGCATTGTGGGTCCTGGCGGAAGCAAATCCAACTTGCCAACAGTCCAACTCTGCCGATAAACACATTCCTCTGGCAGTTTGATGGCAGGGACACAGTGGCTTGGGAGAGTTTTCAATGGGGCGAACATGGTACATCCCAGGAAAGCTTGGCTGTTCTCAGGCTTATAAACATAGGAATAATCCTGAAACACACAACAGGAAGAGCATTAGCTATGGCTGGAAAATTTAAACACAAAGACTTGTGGATTTAAGTTTCAAATGCTAGTCTATTATAATGATCAGTTGTCTCATCTCGGATAGGAAGCTGCAGGCAGTCCTCGCTTAGTGACCAGTCTCTTGATGTACATGCAAAGGTATTAGAGCCCTCCCACCCACCCCAAAAAAAGAATTACAGTGATACCTTATCTTACAAACTTAATTGGTTCCGGGATGAGGTTCTTAAGGTGAAAAGTTTGTAAGATGAAACAATTCCCATAGGAATCAATGGAAAAGTGATTAATGCGTGCAAGCCTAAAATTCACCCCTTTTGCCAGCCGAAGTGCCCGTTTTTGCACTGCTGAGATTCCCCTGAGGCTTCCCTCCATGGGAAACCCCACCTCCGGACTTCCGTATTTTTGTGATGCTGCAGGGGAATCCCAGCAGGGAAATTCCAGCATCACAAAAATACCGAAGTCCTTGAAACCCCACCTCCGGACCTCTGTTTTTTTGCGATGCTGCGATTTCACTAAGGCTCCCCTCACTGGGAAACCCCACCTCCGGACTTCCGTTGCCAGCGAAGTGCCTGTTTTTGAGCTGCTGGGATTCCCCTGCAGCATCACAAAAACACAGAAGTCCGGAGGTGGGGTTTCCCATGGAGGGGAGCCTCAGGGAAATCCCAGCAGTGCAAAAACGGGTGCTTCGCTGGCAACGGAGGTCCAGAGGTGGGGCATCCCAGTGGCGGTGGTGGGTTTGTAAGGTGAAAATAGTTTGTAAGAAGGGGCAAAAAAATCTTAAACCCCAGGTTTGTATCTCGAAAAGTTTGTATGACGAGGCGTTTGTAAGACAAGGTATCACTGTATTTCAAAGATGCTTTTAAAAAGACAATTGGACCTTTTACAAAACAAAAAAACAAAACCTTGAAAATGTTTCGTTTCTCGTCCAAGAGACTGTTTCTTCAGAACTGAAGAAGCTTCTTGGATGAGAAACAAAATCTTTTCAAGGAAAAACAAAACAAGAAAGTCCAGCTTTCTTTTGAAAAGTACCCTTGGGACAACCATACCTGGGATGATTGAGAATCTCCATAGACATTCCCCCCATAGCTACTTACTATCTGGTCCCAAAGTTATAGCTATTGCAATGCCCCTGTGGTCATTTACCCTTATGTTGCAGTGTCCATCAGGAGGGTGGGGGGCTTTGGGAGACCCAGAGTAGGCAGGCCTGGCCCTGAACTAGGCCTCTGAAGGCTTCCCCAACCCAAGTCAATCTGCACTCCATTTAAATGACCTGCACTTTCATTTAGCAGCTTCATTGAGGAGAGCAGGAGGCCACTTGGTTTTACAGCCAACGTGACATGGGACCATAATGGGCAGCCTCTATTATTTAAATAGTTTTTATTATATTACAAACATAAAAATAAAAAAGAAGGAAGAGAAGTTAGTACATCTTAATTTGCATCGTTATATCGACATATACTATTAACTATACAATCATTATACTTTTCTCATATAATTGTTCTGTACAAATAATCTCTATCATTTCAATATAGAAAACTTAATGTATCAATACATAAAAGTAAAATCTAAAGTTTCTGTCTAAATGCTTTTTACCTTCTGGGTCTTCCTTCACCCATACCCCCCCTTGAACTGTTTGTTTAACAGTTCTGAATTCCTGTAATTAGCGATGTGCGGCGTATGGTGGCAGCGGTTTTTCCATATTTTTTTCTGATCTACACTTTATCTAAGGTCAGTTTGGATTGAACAAGATATCCAGTCAATTCAAGGTTTTCAAAATTTTGTGTTTACTCACTATCAATATTTTTGCTATGTATTAGCCTATTTTAATTTGAGTTTTGTCTTCTTTCTTTCTTTTTTTTACCCAATCATAAAATTGTTCCCAAATTTCATAGTATCTTGAATCCTCCTTGTTTTTAAGTTTTTGGGTGAGTCTGTCCATTTCTGCACAGTCATATATTTTCTTAATAATTTCTCTTTCTGATGGTGTATCCTCTTTTTTCCAATTCTGTGCAATTGTAATTCTTGTATTTATTTTATTTATTTATTATTTATTTATTTATTTATTATTTAGATTTGTATGCCGCCCCTCTCCGAAGACTCGGGGCGGCTCACAAAAAGATATAACAAATCATAAATAATTCAAATAACTTTAAAATATTTAAAGATTTAAAAGAACCCCATATACTAACAGACACACACACAAGCATACCATGTATAAAATTGAACAAGCCCAGGGGAGATGTTTAGTTTCCCCATGCCTGACGGCAAAGGTGGGTTTTAAGGAGTTTACGGAAGGCAGGAAGAGTAGGGGCAGTTCTAATCTCTGGGGGGAGTTGGTTCCAGAGAGCCGATGCCGCCACAGAGAAGGCTCTTCCCCTGGGGCCCGCCAACCGACATTGTTTAGTTGACGGGACCCGGAGAAGGCCCACTCTGTGGGACCTAATCGGTCGCTGGGATTCGTGCGGCAGGAGGCGGTCCCGGAGATATTTTGGTCCAGTGCCATGAAGGGCTTTAAAGGTCATAACCAACACTTTGAATTGTGACTGGAAATTGATTGGCAGCCAATGCAGACTGCGGAGTGATGGTGAAACATGGGCATACCTAGGTAAGCCCATGACTGCTCTCGCAGCTGCATTCTGCACGATCTGAAGTTTCCGAACACTTTTCAAAGGTAGCCCCATGTAGAGAGCATTACAGTAGTCGAACCTCGAGGTGATGAGGGCATGAGTGACTGTGAGCAATGAGTCCCGGTCCAGATAGGGCCGCAACTGGTGCACCAGGCGAACCTGGGCAAACGCCCCCCTCGCCACAGCTGAAAGATGATTCTCTAATGTGAGCTGTGGATCGAGGAGGACGCCCAAGTTGCGGACCCTCTCTGAGGGGGTCAATAATTCCCCCCCCAGGGTAATGGACGGACAGATGGAATTGTCCTTGGGAGGCAAAACCCACAGCCACTCCGTCTTATCCGGGTTGAGTTTGAGTCTGTTGGCACCCATCCAGGCCCCAACAGCCTCCAGGCACCGGCACATCACTTCCACCGCTTCGTTGACTGGACATGGGGTGGAGATGTAAAGCTGGGTATTGTAGCTGTGATTATGTGGTGGATCAGGTAGAAATCATCTTTTTTACATTTCAGATCTATTAATGGGCAGCCTCTATTAAGGTCATATGTCAAGGACTATGTACACTGGGGGTGGGGAGATACTAGTGGAAGAAAAATGGGCTCCTATCTGAGCGTAGATAACGGCAAACTCTCATTTGTGGCAACATCTGTTTTCCCCCATTGCCTCCACGTAATATGCATTCACCTCATAACTGATACAGACAGAAGCTAAGTTAATATTTAATTTGAATGCAGGGCTGAAAAAAGTCAAAAGTTAATCAAACAATCTGTTGCCAGAGCTAATGAAACCTTAGTCCATTTCACTGCGCACCCAAAAAAAGCAATGGAAAAAAAACCCCTGTAATGGTGGTAGAAAAAACACCACCACCAAAATGAATTCCTGGAAAAAAAAAAAAAAAAAAAAACTATTAAAATGAACAATCCTGGCTGTTTCAGGAGAAATGTACCATTCAGAAAAACACTGACTCTTGACAATACACAAACCAATCAAAAAGCTATTAAATTGTCCTCTATCATTTTGGTAGGTCAATCAAAACAACATATCTAACATTCAAGAACATCCAAAGGAATTTCCAAACCTTTATTTCTGCAGGTTTTGGACTACAGAATCCCTCCTCCAGTTCAATCCTGAACTGAAGGCCACCAGTAACACCGTTTCCTTCGAGGATCGTTCCTCCGGGTGTGGTGTCCATGCTGCCGTACTCCTTATTGTTCATATTCATAGGAGAAAATCCCATAATGTGTTGCTCCAAGGATGGTGGCGTGGGATACATTTTATGAAGATCAGCTGTACCTGGTTGAGATTCAAGTTATTTAACATGTTATTTTCCCTTCCACGTGACAGACTACTAAAACAGTACAATGCGAAATTACCATTCTGCGTCTCGTACTCTTTTGTCTTATATTTAAAAGAAACAGAGACCTACTAACATATATTAATTTTCTAAAGAAAGTTTTGCAAAGCTAAAGCACAGACATTTTTGAATCAGCCTTTTTAGGGCTTCTACATCTTCCAATGGTTACACAGCCCAGGAATGGCGAACCTTTTTTCCCTCGGGTGCCGAAAGAGAGTGTGTGGATGCTATCGCACATGCGCAAGTGCCCACACCCATAATTCAATGCCTAGGGAGTGCAAAAACAGCTTACCCCCCAGAGCCCAGAAATAGCCTATTTCCCAACTTCTGGTGGGTCTAGTAGGCTTGTGTTTTGCACTCCCCAGGCTCCAAAGGCATCCATGGAGCTGGGGGAGGATAAAAATGTCCTCCCCTCCCCCCCCAGAGGATCTCTGGAAGCCAAAAACACCCTCCCAGAGCCTCTGTGCAAACCCAAAATCAACTGAAAGAGTAGATCCTTGGAACAAACTCCCAGCAGACGTGGTTGGTAAATCCACAGTAACTGAATTTAAACATGCCTTGGATAAACATAGATCCATCCTAAGATAAAATACAGAAAATAGTATAAGGGCAGACTACACGGATCATGAGGTCTTTTTCTGCCGTCAGTCTTCTATGTTTCTATGTTTCTAACTGGCCAGCACACACATGCATGTTGGAGCTGAGCTAGGGCAATGGCTCACATGCCAGCAGATAAGGCTCCGATTGCCACCTGTGGCACCCGTGCCATAGGTTCGCCATCAGTGACTTAGCCAATCTGCAAGCTTGCTCACAAATAGCATTAAATTCCACAAACCCACAATAGTGCTCCCTCATCTCTAGTGGGATCATCAGAATAGATGGGATAAATAATTACTTGTCTTTTTTAAAAAAAAAAAAATATTACATAAGCTTAACCAAAAATTGGACAGAAGTCAAGAATCTTCCTCCCTCCCTCCCTCCCCTTCCCTTCTCTCTTTCCATGCATTTGACACCCATCTCACCACCAGGTGACACTGAGCAACTTACAATTATAGGGAAATAAAAAAATGAAACATGATAAAAATGTTATGAAAGAAGTTTCCTCCCTTTCATTTCCCACAACCACTAATCACTAAATATTTGTCTTTTGCACTGAAGATTAAACATTGGGAATTGTGGTTCATATCTGTTTAAATCATTTCATGTTGTCACTTTTTTTATTATTATTATTATTATTATTATTATTATTATTATTATTATTATTATTCATTGGATTTGTATGCCGCCCCTCTCTGTAGACTCGGGGCAGCTAACACCAATGATAAAAACAGCACGTGATAATCCAATAATAAAAACCCTTATTATAAAACCAAACATACACACAGACATACTATGCATAACTTGTAATGGCCTAGGGGGAAGGAATATCTCAACTCCTCCATGCCTGACGGTATAAATGAGTCTTGAGTAGTTTACGAAAGACAGGGAGGATGGGGGCAATTCTAATCTCCGGGGGGAGTTGGTTCCAGAGGGCCGGGGCCGCCACAGAGAAGCTCTTCCCCTGGGGCCCGCCAAACGACATTGTTTAGTCAACGGGACCCGGAGACGGCCAACTCTGTGGGACCCTATCGGTCGCTGGGATTCGTGCGGTAGCAGGCGGTTCCGGAGGTAGTCTGGTCCAAAGCCATGTAGGGCTTTAAAAGCATTTAATTATTCTTTTAACTCTAGAAATTCCAAAGGTGCTTTTTCCAAACAGCATCGGGATTTTTTTGGTCATTTTAGTCTCCAAAGCTTGTATCAAGAACCAAATTTCATTTTTCCAGGGCAGAGCATAATTTATTCTTGCTGCTGTCATCATATATTTTAGTAAGTTATGATACTTTTCATTTATACACCCTGTAATTACAGTATTCCTAATAGGAATGTTTACGGTTTGAGGCCAAATTTCTGTATATTTTGTTATATTTCCTTCCAAATCCACATAGATATTTTTGCACGAACCCATGTAATAAAATGTTCAAAAGAATATTTTATCAATGTGGTGGTCCTGCAAAAATATATGGCATTTCTAGCATTTATTATACATGATTTGTCCATCTGGGCAATCATTGAGTTGCATACCCTCTTTAAAACATTTTATATCAATTTTGCCTCAAATTATAGCTTGAGTGAATGTTATTGATTTTTTCACAGCTTTTCCCATTGTTCCACTGTAATTACTTCCTTGAAGTTTTGCATCAATTTTTAATTTGTTCCATCTCCATGACATAGTTCAGTAGAAATTTATAAATACTGTATTTCCTAGGAAATGTTCTTGACTCGTATAAGTGCTTTGAATTCTGTCATCCTTCTCAGGGCCCCTTCTTAAGTTTTGAGGTCATTTGCTATTCTTTCAGCAATTTGTAATTTATTAACTATGCTAAATTCCTATTTTTATTAAGCAAATGTATAAATACATTAACTATTGTAAATTCTCATCTTTATTAAGCAAATTTTGCCGTGTCCTTAGACTGTTTTTTGAAGCTGAATATGCCATATTTGAATAAATACCTAAAACTTGCTGTAGTTATCATTTACATAAAAAATAATTGATGGAGACTTATGCTTATTCCCACAGAAGACTCCAAAGCTTTAACAAGTTTTGTCTCATAATATATCCTAACAAATTCTTTTCTTTTTCTGTTTCTTTGTACTGTAGCTACTTCTGAAGTCTGTTGGTTACTTTTGTCATTGACATTCTACTATTTGGAGAATTTTATCCATTCTGTTATCCAGAGCTTGCTCAAATAATATAATTTAAAGTTAGGAAATTTAAGTCCACCTCTTCGAGTCTTGCAAAATTTTGAGTCTTCATCTTGTTTTTGCTCCACCCTCTATGAATCTGTGGTTTGTTGCTTGCCATTTCAGCAATACTTTATCTAATATTGTCCCATAAGTGTTTTTTCAAAGGGCAACTAGAGTTCATTTTTCCTTAAAGATGTTTTGCTTCTAAGTCAAAAGGTTTCTTCAGTTGGTTCTTCAGAAGGGTTGGTTCTTTTATTTATTTATTTATTTATTTATTATTTAGATTTGTATGCCGCCCATCTACGCAGACTTTTGGTTTTCTTGTCTAAAGTGTAGGTAGAAAATCTGCCTTTCTGTCATTTTTGGCTCTTTTTATGTTGTGTTATACTAGTTGTGACATCTTTGTAAATCCTCGGACCTCCTCCAATATTCCTTTTGGGTCTTCTCCAGGTCCCGTCAACTAAACAATGTCGCTTGGCGGGACCCAGGGAAAGAGCCTTCTCTGTGGCGGCCCCGGCCCTCTGGAACCAACTCCCCCCAGAGATTAGAATTGCCCCCACCCTCCTTGCCTTTTGTAAGCTGCTTAAAACCCACCTCTGCCGCCAGGCATGGGGGAATTGAGATCATCTTTCCCCCTAGGCCTTTACAATTTTATGCATGGTATGTCTGTACATATGTTTGGTTTTATAATAAGGGTTTTTAACTGTTTTAGTATTGGATTATTATTACATGCTGTTTTATTGCTGTTGTTAGCCGCCCCGAGTCTGCGGAGAGGGGCGGCATACAAATCCAATAAATAAATAAATAAGTGATTTCCGCTCTCAGAGTTCGTGTTCCACTTTTTCTTTCAAAATCTCAATTGTAAAATTAATCTCTCCTATTATTTCATTGAGAAGTTGGAGCTGTGCTTTCTGCAGGATGTTTCCTGCCCTGTGTCCCTTCACTGTTGAAGATAGATGCAGGTTATTGGGGATGAGTCTGCGTTGCCTGTATCTCAATTTTTCCTGTAGTCTGCAATTTTTCTGGACATCCGTTCATTCTCCCACACCCTTCGAAGGATGTTCATCCCAAAATGTTCATCTCTAAGACTGGAATTTACTTCTTTAGATCAGGAGTGTCAAACTTGATTTCATTAGGGCCACATCAGGGTTGTGGTTAACCTTAGGGCAGGAACGGGGGAGCATGGCCAGCTCGACAACCCTGTCTTAGATGGTTGAAAATTTTACTTTCTATGTGCTTAGGTACTGTTGTGGTTAACTCTGGCCCAGTTCCTGCCCCAAGGACTGTGGATGTGGGGGAGACATCCACGTGCTGCAGGCCTGTTTTGCCCCCCGGTGGAATCTGCTGAGGAAGGCTCCTCTGACCAAGAAGACATGAGTGACAGGGAGGAGGAGAGTGTGGCAGACAGCTCAGAAGGAGATCAATTCTCTAGCTCCTCCTTGGATTCAGAACAAGAGTTAATGATACAGCCACGCATGAGGAGAGCGATGCATAGGCAACAGCAACTGTGAGATTATTATCAAAGAAAATGAGGCCACCTGTGGTTGGGTGGGGCTGTGGTCATTAGTGAGGCTGCTATAAATAGCAGCCTGTGGGTTTGGCCATTGTGGAGGATTATCTGATCATTGTGTTTCGTGCCTGCTTTGCTGACTTTGACCTTTTGTGTGCTGATTTTTCCCCGCTTTGAAACTAAACCAGAGCAAAGTGTGTTTCACTTTGTGAAAGAAGAAGGACTGTGAATTGCCTCACAGCTGCAAGCTAAGTATCACAGAACTGATAAGGGACTTGTACAAATTACCAGTTTGTTTGGAGACGAGGGCTCTTTGCTATACCAAAAGAGGGCTTGGTTTATTTGCATTTTTCGGTATAAAGAACATTGTTTTGAATTTTCAAACGTGTGTGTGTCTGAAATTGTATCTGTGCATTTTTGGGAGGAGTCTACCAGAGAGCTCGACAGAACAACTATCAAACCACAAAGATAACCCAAGAAAATCTGTAACACTAGAAGAAAGTAACTTACTTATGCATGACAATGGATCCAGGTTTCCAGTTTTTGACTCTTTGCAGTTAGACCTGTCATCTGTTCCATTCAATATTCTTTTAGATCCCGGCTAGGAATGAAAGAACGAAAAATAAACATCCCAGAACTTTTCTTACGGGGCATTACAAAGGATAAATATAACAAGGGAACAATATATCTAATGTTACATATTCAAATGGCTGCACAATTGGCTTTTGCACAAAAGTAGAAAAACGAAGAGATCCCCTCAGAAGAATTGAATAAGATATTGTCTTGTGCTGAAATGGGTAAATTGACTCTGGAACTCAAAGATAAGAATGAATCGAAATACAGTGTTCCCTCGATTTTTGCGGGGGATGCGTTCCGAGGCCGCCCGCGAAAGTCGAATTTCCGCGAAGTAGAGATGCGGAAGTAAATACTGTACACCATTTTTGGCTATGGACAGTATCACAAGCCTTCCCTTAACACTTTAAACCCCTAAATTACCATTTCCCATTCCCTTAACAACCATTTACTCACCATTATTACTGGTACTCACCATTGAATAAGACACTTAGTGATCCTGATATTTATAAACATAATTATATATTAACAATAATTATTTTTTTGTTACTTATTTGCAAAAATTATTAGTTTGGCGATGACGTATGACGTCATCGGGCAGGAAAAACCATGGTATAGAAAAAAACCCCGTGAAGTATTTTTTAATCAATATATCTTTTAAACCGTGCTATAGGCTATCCGTGAAGTTCGAACCCGCGAAAAGCAAGGGAACACTGTATTATGAAATCTGCAATAAAATGATGTTGAAGCTACAGGAACTTTGGGGGCAAGTGATCATGCAATATTAGAATTCAACACTCAATCAATTTAATTGTATTACTAATTAAAAAAATTAAAAAATAAAAATAAACAACCCAGGGGCATAAGTTCCAAATTGTAACATTGGGCCATTTTTTTTAAAAAAGAAAAGAAAAATAATTAATCCTTTTTTTTAAATGCAAGCAAACAGCTGAGCTAATAAAATAGAATATCATCCAAATCACATCATACATTAAAAGCTTCAATTATCTGCATATGTTTTTTTGGCAACATCTGGGTAATTGCTTTTGTATGGCCATTAAATTTGAGAGTAAAACAGAGGATTCATCAGCAACTTCCTCAGGACCGCATGTCATTAATTAAGATGTGTGGAGGATCGTATGATTAGTGGTGAAGTAAATCAGTTGGAAACAATTGGCCATCTAAAGGGATGTTTTTTCCTCAGCAGCATCAACTTCACCAGAAGAGTCACTTAGGGATAGAAACTAATCAAGGACAGAAGTAATCTAGTACATTAAGGCTGTGTTTCCCAACCTTGGCAACTTGAAGATATTTGGACTTCAACTCCCAGAATTCCCCAGCCAGCATTCGCTGGCTGGGGAATTCTGGGAGTTGAAGTCCAAATATCTTCAAGTTGTCAAGGTTGGGAAACACTGCACTAAGGGATACATTTGGACCGGGAGTCACTGCTCACAGTCACTCATGCCCTCATCACCTCAAGGTTCGACTACTGTAGCGCTCTCTACATGGGGCTACCTTTGAAAAGTGTTCGGAAACTTCAGATCGTGCAGAATGCAGCTGCGAGAGCAATTATGGACTTTCCCAAATATGCCCATATTACTCCAACACTCCGCAGTCTGCATTGGTTGCCGATCAGTTTCCGGTCACAATTCAAAGTGTTGGTCATCACCTATAAAGCCCTTCATGGCACAGGACCAGGATATCTGCGAGACCGCCTTCTGCCGCACGAATCCCAGCGACCGGTTAGGTCCCACAGAGTTGGTCTTCTCCGGGTCCCGTCGACTAAACAATGCCATCTGGCGGGACCCATACCTTTCTTCTATTCCTATATCTTTCCTATATTCCCATACCTTTCTTCTATTCCTATATCTCTTCTTCTATTCTTTCATTGATATGTTATATTACTTTATCTTCTTTTCTATTATTTCTTAGATATATTTTACTATTGAGTATCTCCTCTATAACCTTCATCATGTATTTTACTATGTGTATATAGATATATACCCACTAAAACCCTCATTGTGTATTGGACAAAATAAATAAATAAAATAAATAAATAAAAGGCCTTCTCTGTGGTGGCTCCGACCCTCTGGAATCAGCTCCCTCCAGAGATTAGGACTGCCCCCACCCTCCTTGCCTTTCGTAAACTCCTCAAAACCCACCTCTGTCGCCAAGTGTGGGGGAACTGAGACATCTCCCCCTGCCTATGTAGTATTTGTGTATGATAGGATTGTATGTATGTTTTTATATATTGGGGTTTCTTGTTTTTAGACTTTTAAATGTACTATGGTTATTTTAGATTTTAATTATTAGATTTGTCATTATGTACTGTTTTTATCACTGTTGTGAGCCGCCCCGAGTCTCCGGAGAGGGGCGGCATACAAGTCTAATAAATGAATGAAAAATGAATACATTTCCTTACAGTGAGGACAATAAACCAGTGGAAGGGCTTCCATCAATAGACTGGACAACCATTGGTCTGAAATGGTGTGCTTGAGCATGGGGTTGGACTAGAAGACCTCAAAGGTCCCTTTCCAACTGTATTCTGATCGATAGATATTATTAAATAAATGAAGCCACCTAAATCACACATTGTTGCCAGTTTGCAACATTTAAAAATCCACCATATAAAAAAGACATAAAGACATAGCAGAACAAATCCACCAGGACAGCAGTCCGTCTGCATTTAAAAGACAAAGGGCACTTTTTCGAAGGCAGCAAATCTCTCTAAAAGAATACAAATCCTTCCATTCCCCAACATGTGTGTTTATGTTTATTAGATTTGTATGCTGCCCCTCTCCGTAGACTCAGGGCGGCTCACAACACAATAAAAAACAGTTTATAACAAATCTAATAAATTTACAATTTAAAATATTTTAAAAACCCCATTATTAAACAGACATACACACAAGCATACCATATATAAATTGTATAGGGCCAGGGGAGATATTTCAGTTCCCCTATGCCTGGCGACAAAGGTGGGTTTTAAGGAGTTTACGAAAGGCAAGGAGGGTAGGGGCAGTTCTAATCTCTGGGGGGAGCTGGTTCCAGAGAGTTGGGGCCACCACAGAGAAGGCTCTTCCCCTGGGGCCCGCCAACCGACATTGTTTAGTTGACGGGACCCGGAGAAGGCCCATTCTGTGGGACCTAATCGGTCGCTGGGATTCGTGCGGCAGGAGGCGGTCCCGGAGATATTCTGGTCCAATGCAGTCAGAGCTGAAGAAAAAGATTCTTGGATGAGAAGCGAAATGTCTTCAAAAAAACCCCCAGAAAGTCAAAGTTGGCCCTTGAAAAAAAGCACTTTTGGGACAACCATAAAAATCCCACTCCGCTCCCTATGGCAGCAGCAACAGATCACCATTTATCACACTACCCTAAGGCTCCCAACAACCTTCAAAAGCTACTTACTGTTAGCTCATCTTCATCAGAGTTGAAGAGATTGTCAAGATCAGTATAGGAGACAACCAGGTCGTTTTCATGGAACAAGCTAATTGAAGCCGTGCGATTGTGAGGGGGATTATGTTGTGCACCTATTGCTGAAAGAAGGCCAAAGTCAAAGTCTCACTGTTAGGCATTATTCAATTCAATTCAATTCAATTTATTAGATTTGTATGCCGCCCCTCTCCGAAGACTTGGGGCGGCTCACAACAACAATAAAAACAGTATAACAATGGAACAATAAAAATACATTAAAAAACCCCAACAATTTAAAAACCATACAACACATACATACCAAACATAAAATATAAGAAAGCCTGGGGGAGATGTCTTAATTCCCCCATGCCTGGCGATATAGGTGGGTCTTGAGTAACTTGCGAAAGACAAGGAGGGTGGGGGCTGTTCTAATCTCCGGGGGGAGTTGATTCCAGAGGGCCAGGGCCACCACAGAGAAGGCTCTTCCCCTGGGGCCCACCAAACGACATTGTTTGGTCGACGGGACCCGGAGAAGGCCAACTCTGTGGGACCTTATCGGCCACTGGGATTCGTGCGGTAGAAGGCGGTTCCGGAGGTATTATCTAAGTTATAACATTTCCACTGCAGGCTGTCATTTCATTAGAGGCTCTACTGCCAAATGAATAGATACAGGTAATCCGCGACTTACAACAGTTCGTTTAGTGACTATGCAAAGTTACAACAGCAAAATGAAAAATGTGACTTATGATCATTTTTCACAGTTACAACCTTTGCAGCAACCCTATGATCAAAATTCAGGTCAAAATTTAACCATGTTTTTGTAATAGCAATAACACTATTGCACTTTATTTATTTATTTTATTTTATTTTATTTTATTTATTAGATTTGTATGCCGCCCCTCTCCGTAGACTTAGACATATAGACACCTTCACCGGACTTTGCAGCCCTCTCTAAGCGATTTACAGAGTCAGCATATCACCCGCAACAATCTGGGTTCTCATTTTACCCATCTCGGAAGGATGGAAGGCTGAGTCAACCTTGAGCCTGGTGAGATTTGAACTGGTGAACTACAGCCAGCAGTTAGCTGAAGTAGCCTGCAGTACTGCACTCTTAATCACTGTGCCACCAAGGCTCTGATGAGTCAATACGAAATGTTTGCATCTATCTCTGCTCCTCTTTTGACTGCATTGTTTAAAATTCAGATGCCTGACAACTAATTCATACTTATTTATATTTGTTTGTATGTATGTATGTATGTATGTATGTATGTATGTATGTATGTATGTATGTATGTATGTATGTGTATATATATTAATGATGGTTGCTGTGATCCCTTTTGGGACCTTCTGACCAGCAAAGTCTATGGGGAAGCCAGATTCACTTAACAACCATTTACTAACTTAATAACTGCCACATCACTTAACAACGGTGTCAACAAAGATTGTAAAGTGGGGGAAACTCACTTAACAAAGGTCACATTTAACAACATAAATTGAAGACCACCTGTATAATCCTGTTACTCTTAAGAGATGGATTTATTTCTTTTACAATGAACCAGCTAAGCATTTATCTAAAAACTAAGAGACGTTACCTTGTTTGACTGAAGGGCTGAAAAGTGACATGGCATCTTCTCTAACGCTGGATGTTCCATCGTCAGGCTGTGAAAAAGGTAGCAGTCAGTGGCGCATGTGAAAGAGGGGTATGTGATGACCCAAAAAAACCCAATTAGATTCTGCCATTCACAGAAATCGGCCACTTAGCAGAGCACTGCCTTGATCATTGACAGTTGATTCCCTTGAAAGAGCTGCTGTATCAATATCTTTTTTACATGAAGATCTTTGAGACAATTTACTCTGCTCTCTCAGCTATGGTATATTCAAAGTTAAAAAGCAGGTCAGAGGAGGAGCTGCTGCAGGACAGAGATGATAGTTGCTCTTTAAAAATTATGATTTAAATTGAGTTGATTCAAATCAAGCCATTTTGCTAGTGATTTAAATGCCTGACTTGATTTAAATCAAATCCACGCTCTGTGTAATCCATCACATTATAATCCCCCCTCCCCCAAAGCCTAGATCCTTGATATTAATGTTTACTCTACTGGTTTATATCCTGATTTTCCCCCCCCACTTACCTTATGTTTTTTCCCAATTTCTCGGTCATTGTTTGGCCTGTCCTTTTTATCAGGAAATGGGAACTCTTCATCTCCATCAACAAATGCATATGGGTCCATTTCAAGTTCCTGGTCAGCTACTATAGCCGCTAGGTATTGGTTCTTGCTCTGGTACTGCTGTACCAATTCATCAGAGACCTTGAGAGGTTTTCGATATTGCAACATTAATCTATGGGAAAAGAAAAAGACAGAATTATAAGGCGTAGAAATTGAAAATCCAAAATCCGTCTGTGATTAGCCAGTTACAAAGGCAAGAGAAGACGCAATGTGGAACTGCTTGCTTTCAGAAGTTATAGGTGCCCCATTGCTGGAGGCTTTAGAAAAAAAGAATAGGCATCCAATTTGTCTGAAATGGTATAGAGCAGTGATGGCGAACCCTTTTCCCCTCGGGTGCCAAAAGAGTGTGCATGCGCGCTATCGTGTATGCACGAATGCCCACGTCCATAATTCAATGCCTGGGGAGGGCAAAAACAGTTTCTCCCGCCCCTGGAAACCCTATGGAGGCTGGAAAAGGCCTGTTTCCCAATTTCTGGTGTGCCCAGTAGGCTCGTGTTTCACCCTCCCAGGTTTCAAAGCGTTTTCTGGAGCCAGGGGAGGGTATAAATTCCTTCCTGCATCCCCCCAGAGGCACTCTGGAAGCCAGAAACACCCTCCCAGAGCCTCTGTGCAAGCCAAAAATCAGCTGGCTGGCGCACACATGCACGTTGGAGCTGAGCTCATGTGCCAGCAGATATGGCTCCACGTGCCACCTGTGGCATCCGTGACATAGATTTGCCATCATTGGTATAGGGCCATGATGGCAAACCTATGGCACGCATGCCATAATTATTATTATTATTATTATTTATTGGATTTGTATGCCGCCCCTCTCCGCAGACTCGGGGCGGCTAACAACAGCAGTAAAACAGTACAACATAATCCAATACTAAAAGACAGTTAAAAACCCATTATATAAAAAACGAATCATACTTACAAACATACCATACATAAAATTGTGAAGGCCTAGGGGGAAAGTGTATCTTAGTTCCCCCATGCCTGACGACAGAGGTGGGTTTTAAGCAGCTTACGAAAGGCAAGGAGGGCAATTCTAATCTCTGGGGGGAGTTGGTTCCAGAGGGTCAGGGCCGCCACAGAGAAGGCTCTTCCTCTGGGTCCCGCCAAGCGACATTGTTTGGTTGACGGGACCTGGAGAAGGCCAACTCTGTGGGACCTAACTGGTCGCTGGGATTCGTGCGGCAGAAGGCGGTCCCTGAGATAATCTGGTCCGGTGCCATGAAGGGCTTTATAGGTCATAACCAACACTTTGAATTGTGACCGGAAACTGATCGGCAACCAATGCAGACTGCGGAGTGTTGGAGTAACATGGGCATATTTGGGAAAACCCAAGATTGCTCTCGCAGCTGCATTCTGCACGATCTGAAGTTTCCGAACACATGGACCCATATCAGTGGACCTCCGAGCTCAGGTCTGGCGCATGCTCACCGATATAATATATTTATTTATTTATTTATTTATTATTTAGATTTGTATAATATATCTTGACTATATAACTCGAAACGGGCCATTTCTGGCCTCCAGAGGGGAGGAGGAACATTTTCGCCCTCCCTAGGTTCCTAGAGTGAGCATTGACTCACCTGATACGCTCTTTCTCTTGGTGGAGGAGTCGACAGTCAGGATGGGTTGTACTCGCTCGTCAGAGGCGTGTTGGAGTCAGAGAAGTATAAAATTGCTAGAACCGCCCACAGGCCCAGTTTTTTCTGACTCGCCTCTAACAGAGACACCTCATGGCAGCACAACCTTTCCTCACTGTGACTCCTTCCAAATTCACCTTATTAGGTTAGTAATTCCAAAATTAGTCCATGTGGATTTTTTCTTAATTGGCCCTGAGGGAGCAGGCTCTGAAGGCTTGGGGGGGGGGGGGGCGGCAAAAACAAACAAACAAACTTCCGGTTCAACTGGAAGTTGGCAAACAGAATGCTTCCTAGATTCGCCCACGTTTCTGCAACACTCCGTGGTCTGCATTGGCTGCCGAACAGTTTCCGGTGAAAATTCAAAGTGTTGGTTATGACCTTTAAAGCCCTGTATGGCATTGGACTAGAGTACCTCCGGAACCGCCTGCTACCGCACGAATCCCAGCGACTGATAAGGTCCCACAGAGTTGGCCTTCTCCGGGTCCCGTCGACTAAACAATGTCGTTTGGCAGGCCCCAGGGGAAGAGCCTTCAATGTGGCAGCCCCAGCCCTCTGGAATGAACTCCTCCCCGGAGATTAGAACTGCCCCCACATTCCTTGTCTTTCGTAAATTACTCAAGACCCATCTATACCACCAGGCACGGGGGAGTTGAGACACCTTTCCCCCAGGCTTTTTTATATTTATGTTTGGGGATGTATGTGTTGTTTGCTTTTTAAATATGATAGGGTTTTACGTGCTTTTTAATATTATATTTGTTTTCACTGGAATATTGCTTTTATTATTGTTGTGAGCCACCCCGAGTCTTCGGAGAGGGGCGGCATACAAATCTAATAAATTGAATTGAATTGAATTCCAGGGTCTGAAGGATTTCCAGGGGTGGTGTGGAAAGCCGTTTTCACCCTTCCCTGAGGAAAGGGAAAACAGGCATGCCATCACATGTCAGGAAGGGAGGTGTCATATGTGCATACATGGGGTGGAGGGGGGTGGAATTATGGGTGACCCCCCCCGGCCGCCTGCCTTTGATAGGCAAACCAAAAAATGTTCACCATCACTGATATAGGGACCCCTGCTTGAGCAGGGGGTTGGATTAGAAGACCTCCAAGGTCCCTTCCAATTCTGTAATTCTGTTCAGTTGTATCTATCTTTTCTCCAAGCAGCTGCAATAATGTGAAGCAGTTTATCACCCTGCAGAAAATGGGTTAGTTAGTAGGATGCTTGGCTGCATAGCTAGAGGTATAACAAGCAGGAAGAGGGAGATTATGATCCCGCTATATAGAGTGCTGGTGAGACCACATTTGGAATACTGTGTTCAGTTCTGGAGACCTCACCTACAAAAAGAGATTGACAAAATTGAACGGGTCCAAAGACGGGCTACAAGAATGGTGGAAGGTCTTAAGCATAAAACGTATCAGGAAAGACGGAATGAACTCAATCTGTATAGTCTGGAGGACAGAAGGAAAAGGGGGCACATGATCGAAACATTTAAATATGTTAAAGGGTTAAATAAGGTCCAGGAGGGAAGTGTTTTTAATAGGAAAGTGAACACAAGAACAAGGGAACACAATCTGAAGTTAGTTGAAAAGATCAAAAGCAACATGAGAAAATATTATTTTACTGAAAGAGTAGTAGATCCTTGGAACAAACTTCCAGCAGACGTGGTAGATAAATCCACAGTAACTGAATTTAAACATTGCCTGGGATAAACATATATCCATCCTAAGATAAAATACAGAAAATAGTATAAGGGCAGACTAGATGGACCATGAGGTCTTTTTCTGCTGTCAGACTTCTATGTTTCTAGTTAAGATAGCTCACTCTAAGTCTACTATCCTAAGCAAGAATTATGGGTCTATTTTTAATGATCTGGCTGTTTAAGTAATATACCATATTAATCCTCTCACATTAGAATTAAAAACACTTTAACCTCTATATAGGTGTGTAAGTCTTCCGTGAGAATATTAGGCAATATTCTTTGGCAACATATGTGAGGAGGAAGATTGTTTCAAGTTTTTTTATGTCTGCGCAGTGATTAAGTGAATTTGGCCACATTTTACAACCTTTATTACAACAGTTGTTAAGGCAGTTGTTAGTGACAGTTGTTTATCAGAAGATTGCAAAAGGTGATCACATGACACCAGGACACTTCAATTTTCATAGGTATGAGTCAGTTTGCCAAGGGTCTGGATTTTGATCATGTGACCGTGGGGATGCTGCAACAGTTTGTAAGTATGAGAAATGGTCATAACTCACTTTTTAAAATGTCGTTGTAACTTTGAACAGTAACTAAATGAATTGTCAGAGGGTTGTTGTTAATGGCGAGTATTCTGAGCAGAGCCTGGTTACAAGCAGTGTGCCACAAGGGTCTGTTCTGGGTCCTATTGTTTTTAATACGTTTGTGAGTGACATAGGGGAAGGTTTGGTAGGGAAGGTTTGCCTATTTGCCGATGATTCTAATAGGGTTGATATTCCTGGAGGCGTCTGTAATTTGGCAAATGATTTAGCTTTACTAGGTAAGTGGTCAAAGCAATGGAAACTGCAGTTTAATGTTTCCAAATGTAAAATAATGCACTTGGGCAAAAGGAATCCTCAATCTGAGTATTGTATTGGCAGTTCTGTGTTAGCAAAAACTTCAGAAGAGAAGGATTTAGGGGTAGTGATTTCTGACAGACTCAAAATGGGAGAACAGTGCAGTCAGGCAGTAGGGAAAGCAAGTAGAATACTTGGCTACATAGCTAGAGGTATAACAAGCAGGAAGAGATTATGATCCCGTTATATAGAATGCTGGTGAGACCACATTTGGAATACTGTGTTCAGTTCTGGAGACCTCACCTACAAAAAGATATTGACAAAATTGAACGGGTCCAAAGACGGGCTACAAGAATGGTGGAAGGTCTTAAGTATAAAACGTATCAGGAAAGACTTAATGAACTCAATCTGTATAGTCTGGAAGACAGAAGGGAAAGGGGGGGCATGATCGAAACATTTAAATATGTTAGAGGGTTAAATAAGGTTTAGGAGAGAAGTGTTTTTAATAGGAAAGTGAACACACGAACAAGGGACAGAATCTGAGGTTAGTTGGGGGAAAGATTAGAAGTAACGTGAGAAAATATTATTTTACTGAAAGAGTAGTAGATGCTTGGAACAAACTTCCAGCAGACATGGTTGGTAAATCCACAGTAACTGAATTTAAACATGCCTGGGATAAATATATATCCACCTAAGATAAAATACAGGAAATAGTATAAGGGCAGACTAGATGGACCATGAGGTCTTTTTCTGTCCTCTATGTTTCTATGTTTCTAATTGTTGTAAGCCAAGGACTACCTGTATTTGAATAACACAAAACCTTGGGTTTACAAACATTTCCTCCAATGTAGCCACAGTAATTTTTCTGCATCAATATCCATTCTTTTACAAACAGCCATCCTAGTTATGATTCTATTCTTACAAAATGATTAGGGAGAACGTTGAGTAGCCTTTTTTCCCCTCTGTTCCTTTTCAGCAGCTAGTATTCAAATAAAAATCTATCTCCATTTGTGTTAATAAAGCTACTAAAGAATTGTGATGTGTATCATACAGCTTGGGAATCAGCACTGAAACCTGTTGGAAGACTGACTGATCTCCGCATTTTAGCAGATTACAGTGTAATTAACACAGAATTTCCACACTGGGACACAATTATTCCCCAAGTGACCTGGTCTGAGAAGAGTGTATAAAACTATGCTATTGATTGGAAAAAAGTTGAGCATCCCCTTCTGCTGTCTTATAATCACAACAATGGTGAGTTGCTACCAGTTCGCAAGAACCGGTGGTGGAAATTCGGCCATAGTCGCCGAACTGGTAGCGAAGGCCGGGTTGCTACTGGTTCTCCAGGTGCCACTGCTTGAAAGCTCATTGATTTCTTTGACTATGTCACAAAGGTTTTGGATCAAGGTGGTGCCATGGATGTTGCCTATCTGGACTTCAGCAAAGCCTTTAATACGGTTCCACATAAAGAGCTGATAGATAAATTAGTGAAGATTGGAATTAATCCCTGGATAGTTTAATGCATTTGCAGCTGGCTGAAGCGTAGACATCAGAGAGTTATTGTTAATGGCGAGTATTCTGAGCAGAGACAGGTTACAAGCGGTGTGCCACAAGGGTCTGTTCTGGGTCCTATTCTTTTTAATATATTAGTGAGTGACATAGGGGACGGTTTGGTAGGGAAGGTTTGCCTATTTGCCAATGACTCTAAAGTGTGCAATAGGGTTGATATTCCTGGAGGGGTCTGTAATATGGTAAATGATTTAGCTTTACTAGATAAATGGTCAAAGCAATGGAAACTGCAGTTTAATGTTTCCAAATGTAAAATAATGCACTTGGGGAAAAGGAATCCTCAATCTGAGTATTGCATTGGCAGTTCTGTGTTAGCAAAAACTTCAGAAGAGAAGTAGATGCTTGGAACTAGATGGACCATGAGGTCTTTTTCTGCCGCCTGTCTTCTATGTTTCTATGTTTCTAAAGCAGCTGGCAAATAACCCTCTGCACATGTGCAAAGGCTTCTGCGCATGCGCAGAGGGTCAGTACCCGGATGGGATGTGGGTGCATGAGCATGAGTGTAGCAACACTTCTGACACAATGCACACACTTCTGAACAGGTAGGGAAGGTAAAAGAAACCCATCCCTGGATCACAACATCAAACATTCTCAGTTAATACAAACAGGATTAAAGGCAATATTGAAAATGAGTCTGTATTCAAATACTATATTACAGTCAGTCCTTTGGTTTTTCTGGAGGACCACTCTAAGAAGATTGGGTGTTGGGGGCCTAATTCCACTGCCCCACCAGAAACAATCTAGGTTTGTGGGGTCCTTAGTGCTCTCTGAGCTTGGTGGGTTTCCTGGAGACGTTTCACTACCCAACAAGGTAACATCATCAGGCTTAGCACTGATTATGAACTAGCACTCAGAAAGCACCAAGGATCCAGAGTTCGATCTCGGAACCACAACTGTACAGACTATGGTTGTCCCAAAAGTGTTTTTTTTCCAAGAGACAACTAGATGATGATGATGATGATTATGATTATGATTATTATTATTATTAATTAGATTTGTATGCTGCCCCTCTCCAAAGACTCGGGGCGGCTCACAACAGTAATAAAAACAATATAGCAGTGGAACAAATCTAATATTAAAAACATATAAAACCCTATCATTATTTAAAAAACCAAACAGCACATTCATACCAAACATAAAACAAAGTATTAAAAAGCCTGGGGGAAAGGTGTCTGAACTCCCCCATGCCTGGCGGTATAAGTGAGTCTTGAATAGTTTACAAAAGACAGGAAGGGTGGGGGCAGTTCTAATCTCCGGGGGGGAGTTGGTTCCAGAGGGCTGGGGCCGCCACAGAGAAGGCTCTTCCCCTGGGGCCCGCCAAACGACATTGTTTAGTCGACGGGACCCGGAGAAGGCCAACTCTGTGGGACCTTATTGGTCGCTGGGATTGTCTGTTTTTTCCTTGAAGACGTTTCACTTCTCATCCAAGAAGCTTCTTCAAAGAAAAACATCTTCAAAGAAAAACCAGAAAGTCCACTTGCCTCTTGAAAAAGCCCCTTTGGGACTCTGAGTTACAAATATTCTCTTCTATCAGGTCCAATCCAGGTTTATTGGCTGAAGGCCAGAAGGTTCTACACTAACACTGCATTAGGAGAATTGGACATAGCATCTATCAGTTTTTGTTTCAGCTTTGAAACTAAACAAATGTGGAGAAGAACCTCACTGCATTTCCTATACCAGTGATGGCAAACCTATGGCATCAGTGCCAGAGGTGGCATGCGGAGCCGTATCTGCTGGCACGCGAGCCGTTGCCCTAGCTCAGTTCCAAAATGTATGTGTGGGCCAGCCAGCTGATTTTTGGCTTGCACAGAGGCTCTGGGAGGGCATTTTTGGCTTCCAGAAAGCCTCCAGGGAAATGTGGAGGGCGTTTTTACCCTCCCCTGGCTTCAGGGAAGGCTTTGGAGCCTGGGGAGGGAGAAACACAAGCTTACTGGGGGGACAGGCCATTTCTGGACTCCAAAGGGCCTCCGGGGAGCAGGGGAAGCTGTTTTTCACCCTTCCCAGGCATTGAATTATGGGTGTGGGCACTTGTGCATCGCACACACGCTCTTTCAGCACCCGAGGAAAATAGGCGTTGATTGCTTACCTGAACGCCTCTTCTCGTACGGTGAGCGGGTACAGCAGTCACATGGGTTGCTCATGTCCAATCCGGTGGAACTGAGCCTAGTATTAAAAAAGCTTGCCGGATCCGCCCCTTCCCCAGAATTCGCGAATCCATAGACTAGGCTCAGTTGTGAAGCTCTGTAGTGTTCAACTCTCATTGTTAGAGGAAGAAAGGTATAGAAAGGTAAAGAAGACACATACAAGGGCGGGAAGTGACTGCTGTACCCGCTCACCGTACGAGAAGAGGCGTTCAGGTAAGCAATCAACGCCTATTCTCCGTACTGAAGGAGCGGGTCCAGCAGTCACATGGGACATACCCAATAGATGGTCCCTAGGGTGGGATTAGCTTGCTATCGTGAGAGATAACGGATTGGAGTACCCTTCTGCCGAAGGCAGCGTCCGCTGAAGCATAAGAATCAATTTTGTAGTGCCTGATGAAGGAATTTGGCGAGGCCCAAGTGGCTGCTTTGCAGACCTCCTCCAACGGGGCTTGAGTCGCCCAAGCGGCCGAGGTGGCTGCGCTCCTGGTGGAATGCGCAGTGATGTTCCTTGGAACTGAGAGGGAGACCGACTCATAGGCCTTAGATATAGTCCCTCTGATCCAACGGCCTATTACTGTTGAAGACACTTTGGCCCCCATGACTCTGGGATGATAGGCTACAAAAAGTGCTTCTGACCTCCGAAAGGGTCCTGTGCGTTGGATATATATTCTCAGCGCTCTGGTGAGATCCAGGGTGTGCCATCTAATTGCCAAGGGATGGTCTCGTTGGAGGCAGAAGGAAGGTAGGACAATATCCTGAGATCTGTGGAACATGGAACTGACCTTGGGTAAGAAGGTGGGGTCCAGTCGCAAGACTACCTTGTCCTGATGGAATTGGCAAAGGTCCTGCCTGATTGAGAGGGCAGCCAGCTCCGAAATGCGTCGGGCAGAGGTAATAGCCACCAGGAAAGCTACCTTAAAGGATAGGTACCTGAGGGACGCCGATTTTAGGGGTTCGTATGGTGCCTGCGTGAGGGAATGGAGAACCCGTGGCAAATCCCAGGATGGATACCTGTGGACCTTGGAAGGTCTGAGGTTGGCTATGCCCTTGAGGAATTCCTGAACTTCAGGGAGGGATCGGAGAGGCTGTCTGCGGGGACCCCCTAGGACAGATGAAATGGCTGCCAGATGACGCCGGAGGGTGCTGGTGGACAGTCCTTTATGGAAGCCTTGCATAAGGAAGGAAATGATTCTGTGAATGGGGATGCACAGAGGGGAGAGACCTTCCTGTAGACACCACTGGTGAAACTTGGACCACGTGTGGTCGTAGATTCGATTGGTTGAGCCCCTTCTGGCCTTTAAAATGACCTCCACTGAATCGGGGTCATGCCCACGCAGTTCTAAATCTCTCCTGATAACAGCCAAGCGGTGAGGTGGAACCACTCCGGGTCTGGATGGAAAGAGGCCCCCTGCCGCAGCATATCCCCCGAAACGGGGAGTCGCCAAGGGTCCTGGACGGACAGCTGTTGGAGATCCGCGAACCAGGGCCGGCGGGGCCAATGAGGGGCGATTAAGATTACTCGGGCCCTCTCGGTGAGGACCTTGTGAATCACGTCCGGGAGGATTGGAATTGGAGGAAATGCGTAGAGTAGGCCTGGAGGCCATGGACTCCGGAGGGCATTGATTGCTTCCGCTCCCGGGGATGGAAATCTGGAATAGAAGCGAGGGAGTTGGGCGTTCGCATTGGTCGCGAAGAGATCCAGAACTGGTAGGCCGAATCTGAGGGTGATTTGATGGAACAGGTCTTGATGGAGGTTCCACTCTCCTGGGTCTATCGTTGCTCGGGATAGCCAATCCGCCTGGACGTTGAGACTCCCCGAGATGTGATCGGCTAGGAGCGACTGGAGATGTTTTTCCGCCCAAAGGCCCAACTTGAGGGCCTCCCTCATGAGAGCCTTGGATCTCGTGCCTCCCTGTCTGCAGATATGGCTTTTTGTGGCAATGTTGTCGGTGAGAATGAGAACGTGCCGGTTGGGAATGCGAGGAGAGAAATGCTTCAGAGCCAGGGAAACGGCTCTTAACTCTAGCCAATTGATTGGCCTGGAAGCTTCCTCCGGGGACCACGTGCCCTGGGCTATCATCCCCTGGGCGTGGGCGCCCCATCCCGATAGACTGGCATCTGTGGTGATGACAAATTGATCCGGGCACCTGAACGGGGATCCTTTGTCCATGGCCGGAGACTTCCACCACTTGAAGGATCTGCGAACACTCAGTGGGATGACAATGCGTCGATTTGAGTTGCTGTGCCCCGATCTCTGAAAAGGCAACAGAAGCCACTGGAGTTCCCTAGCATGAAGGCGAGCCCAGGGAATGATGCCTATGCATGACACCATCTTCCCCAAAAGGGAAGATAGAGTAACTATGGATACTGAAGGATTAGATAAAATGTTAGAAATTAACTCCACTATACTGAGTTTTCTCTCGGGAGAGAGAAAAACCTGGGAAGATTTTGAATCAATAATGGATCCCAGGTGCGGAATGGAAGTGGAAGGTTGGAGGTGGCTTTTTTCAAAGTTGATGGAAAACCCATGGTCCTGAAGGACTGACATGGTGACAGAAAGGTCTGATTTCACTCTCTCTAGGGAGTTCCCATGAATTAAAATATCATCAAGATAACATAAAATGTGGATGGGAGACGCCCGGATATAGGCCGCCAGGGACCCCAAGAGCTTTGTAAAGACCCGAGGGGCCGAGGAAAGGCCAAATGGCATCGCCCTATACTGGAAATGCCTGCCTTGAAAGGAAAAACGTAAAAATTTTCTGTGGCATTTGGCTATAGGAATGTGAAGGTAGGCCTCAGTGAGGTCTAAGGAGACCATGAAATCTCCCGAGTGAATGGCGGCCAAAATAGAAGACAAGGAGTGCATCTTAAACTTCCTATATTTGATGAATAGGTTTAGTTTCTTTAAATCCAAAATGGCTCTCCAACCTCCGGAGGACTTTGGAACCATAAATAGAATGGAGTAAAAACCTAGGCCCTTCTGACCGGAAGGGACCGGTTGAATGGCTCTAATGGACAATAGATGAGAAATGGCCTCCTCCATACGGTTACAATCTGAGGATGACCTGGGAGAAGGGCAGGAAATAAAACGTTTAGGGGGAGGAGAAATAAATTCTAAAAGAAGACCTGTTTGAACAGTGTCAATGACCCAAGGGTCCTTGGAGGAGAGACGCCAATTTGAAGCGAAATGAGCTAGGCGACCCCCTATGGGAATGGAGGAAAGATTACCATCTAGGTTTCTTTGAAGCCCTGTTAGAGGAAGCTCCCCTTTGGAAGCGAAACCCTCTACCCCTGGAGTTCCTACCTTGGGAACGAAAGCGGGGGGAATACTGACCTGGAGATCTCTGATAGGAAGCCGCTTGATCTTGCTGGCGCCCTGGGCGACGAAAGGACTGCGTTTTGGTAACCTTTTTCGTGGTTGGGCCCAAAACCTTCTTCTTATCCGTGGTCTCCGTGAGGAGTGGATCCAGAAGGTCACCGAAGAGAAGGTCGCGCTTTAAGGGGCCCTGGGATAACTGCCACTTTTGGCGAACTCCCGCTTGCCAAGGGCGAATCCATAGGAGTCTTCTTGCCGTTGTAGAAGCTGCAATAGACTTAGCAGAAAATCTAGTAGATTGCAAGGTGGCATCAGCCACGTACTGGGCAGCTGCAAAGACCTTGTTGAAGTCTTGTTGACCTCTCAAGTCATCGGGAGGAATGTGCTGTTGAAGTTGGCGAAGCCACAGCAGCATGGCTCTGGAGAAGAAGGAGGCCGCTGCAGAACTTTTAATGGCCCAGGAATCAGCGGAGAATCCTCTTTTGAGCATTTGCTCGATGCGCTTGTCCTCTGGACGGAGGACTTCCTCCGCCTCGCCTGGCACAGCCGCTGCCGAGTGAAGAATCTTGACAGGTTCATCTGGTTTGGGGAAAGATAGAAGCTCTTCATAGGAAGAGGAGAGTTTATACAACTTTCTGTCCTTGGTGGAGGGATTAAGGCCAGAGGCTGGAAAATCCCACTGTTTGAGTAAGGCATCTTTAAACAATTTAGGCATAGGAATTACCTCGTTATCCTCCTGTTCCTCTGTGAAGTAAGGTAAATTCTCCTCCGGGGGATCAGTGGAAGTGGAGGCTTGTTTCTCCTGGGCTGCTAATCCCGTAGAAATTCTAGCTTTGAGGAGGAGAGATTTGAATAGTTGAGAAGGAAAAATAGTAATTGGAGGAGGGACCTTTATTTGGGATTCCTCATCCTCTGATAAGCCCTGAAAAGGGTCTTCATCCTCCTCTACATCCTCATATTCATCCTGGGAGGATTCTGAATCATCCTGAATAGGAGCTCTGACCGCTGGGGAAGAACCCAAGGGGCGGGAGGAACGAGAAGGAGGAAGAGGTAAAGGGAGCTCATTGATGGAGGAGAGTTTGGCATCAATGGCTTTGGACAACACAGCAAACATAGATTGGAACTCAGGAGGTAAACTGGAAATATCAGCAGAAATGGCAGAAGAATCCCTAAAGGCCTGGGAGGATCCTGGCTGGGGGGAATCTTCAATAATATCTGGTTCCTCTGGACCTATGCCCCATAGGTTAGGTTGGGGTCTGTCTAGGTTTGGCTCATCCAGAGATAACACAGGGACCCCAGAAGGAGGCAGACTAGAGGCCTCTGGTGGGTCTTGACTACTGATTACTTGGGCCTGCACTTTCAAACGTTTTGCTGATTTGTCATGAATTTTTTGTAGGGCTAGGTCCCTTCTCTTCTCGGCCCTGGTGACCTTGGTCGAGGGGCGGGCCCCTGGAGAAGAGGAGGAAGAGGCCTGTGGGATACTAGTAATCTCATCGCCTGTAGGCCTGGCCTCTCTGGGACCTTTAGTTGTGCCTCTCTTGGGAAAAGTAGCCATAGTCTGACAATTAACAGAAGACAAGGCTGAGCCAATAACTAAATTATAAGGAGAAGATTTCAAGGACTTCCCAAGAGGAATGGATCCTGCTTCGAGGCCTCGAAGCTGCTGAAACGTGAGGACAATCTGGGCAAACCCAGAGTTCGTGCCCCCAAATCCAGCGGGGCCAGCCTCCATAAACTTTGCAATTAAGTTAAACCAAGGCACTCTGGTTGGAGGCTTAGCCGGTGGAGAATTTAGCCTGGGACCCCCAAGGCCCGCTCCCGGATCCACGCGGTGGACTGAGGCCTACGCGGCTGGCAAAAGGCCAACACGAGAGGCCTAGATTTTTTAAAAAAGGGCGCGAAGGCCTTCGCGCCGAAAAAATCGCTCCGTAGAATTTCTTAAGGGAAAGCGATCGACTAAGTCCAGGAGACTAGAAGGCGTCTCACTCCGCAGGAGGTATTTTATAAGCCCTTATATACAATAAATAAACAATAATTCAATAATAAATACTTGCACCAGAACCTCCAGGCCAAGGGATTAGAAGAATCCACAAGCGGCCGCAGGAATCGTAACCGGCAAAACCGCCGGGGGAAAACGAAACCGCAACTTCTCCCAAGGAAAAAAGCCGAGCCGCTTTTTTTCTTTTTTCCTTTTAAACGGCTGGCGCAATTAGTGCAAGTAATTAAATAAAGACAATAAATCTTACTACTTTTTTTGAAGGAAAGATCGAAGGGAAGGTGTTAGAATGTTGAACGAGCTATCACAATACAACCGCAGGATATGCGAACTGAGCGAATTCTGGGGAAGGGGCGGATCCGGCAAGCTTTTTTAATACTAGGCTCAGTTCCACCGGATTGGACATGAGCAATCCATGTGACTGCTGGACCCGCTCCTTCAGTACGGAGAAAAAGATTCACCATCACTGTCCTATAAAGGATCATCAGAATTGCCCCACATTTTAAAATAGATCATGGCAAACGAGATATTAATAATGTCCTAGATATGGGGGGGAAATGATATAATCAGGATAAAAAAATACTTTTTAAAACTCCCAATGTGAAATCCATAAAAGCTTTAACCGTTTTTCTCAACTAGGTATACACAAGTCCTTGACTTACATTGGTTCATTTAGCCAACATTCAAAGTTACAACACCAATGAAAAATAGTACTTAGGACCATTTTCTACACTTACGACCGTTGTAGCTTCCCCACAATCATGTGATCAAAATTCAGATGCTTGGCACATGGCTCATATTTATGATGTTTGCAGTATCCAACGGTAGCAAGCAAAGCTGTGATGTCTCATTTAAGCAGCAGAAATTTGGTGCTCAATTGTGGACATAAATCAAGGACTACCTGTATAAATGTACTCTGAAATCCCACAAAAAGAGGTTTTGTCCTTCTGAATGATAATTAAGCTTATATCCATCCTTTCATCTCTATTTTTCATATCGTGCTGTGGCAACAAACAGCTGCAATCATCAGCTACCACTGATGAAGTATTCTATGATAAGGGAACTGCAAGGACTTTTTTTTTTCTTTTTTGCCAATTTGTTTCAAGGAAATGTAGTTCTTTTGAAATTCAGCAGCAATCAAGGACAATTAAATTCGTCATTTGTTAGCAAGGGGGGTAGATTATAGATAGCTTGCTAGGAAACTGTCAAGTCGGGTTTTCTGAACAATGGGAATAAAAAGGAAAGATGGGATTCTACAAGGAACAGGACAGAAAACTGAAATACATCTCGCATTCTCCCTCTTCTTGGTCATGGCTTCAGTTCACATAAACCACCCACGGAGTCCTGTAAAGCAGCATATAAGTGCTACTGCTATTTAAGACTGTGGCATTCACTTAACAACCACCATTTTTAAAAAGCTCATAAAATCAGGCCCAGTCACGTTGTGACCAGGGGTGGATTCCCATTACTGCCACTACTGGTGTGCTGTGCACGCAACTTTGGTTATTTTGCATGCGTGTGCATGCGCCCTAGTATGTTTTTGCTTCTGAACATGCACAGGAAGCAATATCTTGTATGGGGACGTGTGCATGCGCAAGATTTCAGCATTGTTTTTTTGCTTCATCGCATGCGAAGAAAAAGAGTGCCGAAATGTCGCGCCCATGTACGCCCCCTCACAAGATTTTTCTCGCTGCTCATGCACAGGAGCAAAAAAATGCTGAGATGCGCATGCACGCACGCAATATAATTGAAGCTGTGCATGCAGCGAAGCAATCACTACTGATGTGCTGTCCTTTACCATACCAGTAGCAACCCACTACTGGTCATGACCTGCTTAATGACCACAACTGACAACCAAAATTGCAAGCTCAATTACGATCATTAAGTCAAGGACAGTCTATACCAGTGATAGAGAAGCCTTTCTTTCCTCGGGTGCTGAAAGCGAGTGTGCTATCGCACATTTTCAAGTGCCCACAAGCATAATTCAATGCCTGGGGATGGCGCAAATGGCCTTCCCCACCTCTCCTGGACGCCCTCTGGAGGCCTGAAACAGCCATTTCCCAATCTCTGGTGGGCCTGGCAGGCCCATTTTTGCCCTCCTTAGGCTCCAGAGGCTTCTCTAGAGCCTGGGGAGGGGAAAAATGCCCTCCCCCATCCCTCCAGAGACTCTCTGGAAGCCGAAAATGCCCTCCCAGAGCCTCTCAGGGAGCCAAAAATCAGCTGGCCGGCATGCACATGCATATTGGAGCTGAGCTAGGGCAACGGCTTGCGTGCCAGCCGATATGGCTCTGTGTGCCGCCTATGGCACCCATGCCATAGGTCTCCATCACTGGTCTATACCATGGTTAATATTTCTAAAATTAATGCAGGTCAGGCCAGTGTATATACACAAACATACACCCATTGTGCAAATCAATTAGACATGCAAAGGTTTGGGGGAAAAATCACAGATAGGGACTCCGAGCTCAAACTTCAGGTGCGCTTACTCTGTGGCTGAAGGTATATTGTCCGATGCGGTAGATCCCACAGGCTCGTCCCGAAATTTTTCACTCGGCAGCGGGGGTGGCAAAAAATCCACGTCTTTTTTCTTTGGAACCTTGTAATACTTCCACATGGAATCTGCATCTTCCTCCTCCAAGTTCACGGCTGCCCCGATGTACATCGTGGGCTCTACGACGTCGGGAAACGTTGCGGGGAAATTCTGGGACAAGCCTTCTATCCTGTCTTCCATGGCTTTTGAAGGAACCAAAGGATCGGGCGTCGACATCGGGTAGAAATGTTGGCTCTGGGGCGTGGAAGGCGTTTTGGTTGCCCCCTCGTCCATCGCGTCGCATGGGTGAGGACTGAGGGGCGGCGGTTGTGGGGAGCTCGCGATTTCCGTGGTGTGCATTTGAGGTGTCTTGGCTACCTCGTTAGTCCTGAGGTTTGAAAACCTCACTTGGCTGTCAGTGGTGGGGATGACCAGCCGCTGATTGGCTGAGTCGGCCTCCAGGATAACCTCGTCGCTGATGGACACTCGGTGGTGAAACGGGGTTAAGGGACGCTTCTGGGGTTTGTCCACTTTCTCTGGCTTCTCGTTGGCCTTGTGCTTTGTCGCTGGCTGGGGTTGCTGGCCGGCCGGAGGCACCGGCCCCTGCTGAACTGCCAGCCTTGGCTTGAGACTTTTGTGCCTGAAGGGGGATAGAAAGATAACGGGATATAGGTCATCCACATTTCAGCTGCCAAATCCCACGAGTTAAATAAACAGGTCACAAAAGGAAAATCAATCAACGGATACATAGACTTAAAACACTGAGCCAGGAGGGCTGTTTTGCTTAAACTGCTAATTAGAGCTATGAGTAGGGAGAGAATGGATTTAGTGCTTTCCCCCCTATCTGCAGCTCTTCACCGTACTAACCGAAAACGTTTTACCATGCAGCTATCCTCGACTTACAACAGTTCATTTAGTGACCATTCAAAGTTACAATGGCACTGGAAAAAAAGTGACTTATGACCATTTCTCAGAATTATGACCAGTGTTCCCTCTAATTTTTTGGGGGGGTGGGCGGAAAAGTATAGTGTCTGAGCGGCAGTCCCTTTGGGACTGGGCGGCACAGAAATAATAAATAAACAAATAAACAAACAAACAAACAAACAAATACGCCCCCCCCCCCTGTTTTGCCTCAGAGAATTTCAAAATAAAATACTGTACTGTGTGTCTATAACAGTGAGCTCATAATAGGGCAACTCTATCAATATCAAAATGCCACTTAAATAGTTGAGCTAGTTTCAAACTAGATTTTGATTTTCTTTCTCTCTTCCTTACTCCCATTCTTTTTCTTTCTCTTTTCCTTCCTCTCTTTTTTCTATCTGTTTCTCTTTCTTCCTCTCTTCCTCTCTCTCTTCCCTCCCCTCTCACTCTTTCCCTCTCGGCTTCTGGGCAGGTTTGGAAAACTCTGAGTTGATGATGATTTTTAAGTGAGCGATTGCTCACTGCTCAGCTTAGAGGGAACTATGGTTATGACCACTGCAGCATCCCCTTGGTCACGTTATTTACATTCAGATACTTGAAGAGGGAGATTGTGATCCCCTTATATAGAGTGCTGGTGAGACCCCATTTGGAATACTGTGTTCACTTCTGGAGACCTCACCTACAAAAAGATATTGACAAAATTGAACGGGTCCAAAGACGGGCTACAAGAATGGTGGAAGGTCTTAAGCATAAAACGTATCAGGAAAGACTTAATGAACTCAATCTGTATAGTCTGGAGGACAGAAGGAAAAGGGGGGACATGATCGAAACATTTAAATATGTTAAAGGGTTAAATAAGGTTCAGGAGCATAGTTCCCTCTAAGCTGAGCAGTGAGCAATCGCTCACTTAAAAATCATCATCAACTCAGAGTTTTTCAAACCTGCCCAGAAGCCGAGAGGGAAAGAGTGAGAGGGAAGGAGAGAGAGAGGAAGAGAGAGAAATATAGAAAAAAGAGAGGAAGGAAAAGAGAAAGAAAAAGAATGGGAGTAAGGGAGAAAGAAAATCAAAATCTAGTTTGAAACTAGCTCAACTATTTAAGTGGCATTTTGATATTGATAGAGTTGCCCTGTTATGAGCTCACTGTTATAGACACACAGTACAGTATTTTATTTTGAAATTCTCTGAGGCAAAACAGGGTGGGTTTTTTATTTGTTTGTTTGTTTGTTTGTTTGTTTATTTATTATTTCTGTGCCGCCCAGTCCCGAAGGGACTGCCGCTCAGACACTATACTTTTCCGCCCACCCCCCCAAAAAATTAGAGGGAACACTGTTCAGGAGGGAAGTGTTTTTAATAGGAAAGTGAACACAAGAACAAGGGGACACAATCTGAAGTTAGTTGGGGAAAAGATCAAAAGCAACATGAGAAAATATTATTTCACTGAAAGAGTAGTGGATCCTTGGAACAAACTTCCAGCAGACGTGGTAGATAAATCCACAGTAACTGAATTTAAACATGCCTGGGATAAACATATATCCATCCTAAGATAAAATACAGAAAATAGTATAAGGGCAGACTAGATGGACCATGAGGTCTTTTTCTGCCGTCAGGTTTCTATGTTTCTAATTGGTTCCTAGCTGTGACACTTGCAGTGTCCCAGGCTAATATTTTGCGATATTCTGACAAGCAAAATCAATGGGGAAGACAGACTTGCTTAACAATCATGATACTAATTTAACAACTGCAGGGATTCGCTTAGCAAATATGGCAAGAATAGTAAAATGGGGCAAAATTCGCTTAACAAATTTCCTGCTTAACAACATAAATTCTGGGCTTCGTTGTCGTCATAAATCAAGGACTACCTATACCAAAGCTCCCAAATTTGAACTCAACGCTGTAGTGTTGAGTTGAGGCCATTTCCTAAAGGGCATTATTAAGGAGACAGCATCATCTAATTACCTTTTTTATAAAGAAGATGAGGTGAAACAGTCATAATTTGGATTGTTTATTTCTAACAGATCATAAATATAAAGGTACTATCAATACTGGTATTCTGTAATGCCTGGTCTTTGCAAAAGTACTTCAAATCACAATTTTATTAAATTTATTTGTTTATTTATAACAGATCATAAATATAAAGGTACTATTGATACTGGTTATCTGGTCTTTACAAAGGTACTCCAAATCACAATTTTACGAATTGAATTAAGTTATACCCAACAAGGCCGGTAGGACCAGATTGTTGGCTAAAGGGCCCTTTGGAGAGATATTGTCCCAGCTGGGAGGAGGAGTCAGGTAGGGAATTAGTCTGGAATCAACAGATAGTCACAAAAGGGCAAGGTCCAATACCCCTCGAATGCCTTTGAACTTTATCTACACCCCCCCCCCCAGGGGCAAACAGCCAGTCTGAGAAGATTGCTGTGAAATAGACATAGAGAAATAAAGTAGAGGTTGTCCTCCACTTACAGCCATTTGTTTAGTGACCATTCACAATTATGAAAGGCACTGTAAGAAAAAGATTTATGATCATTTTTCACCAAACCTGCAGCATCCTCATGGTCACTTCATCACAAACAGGACGCTTGGCAAAGTGGTGTGTATTTATGACAATTGCAATCACCTTTTGCGACCTTCTCACTGGACAAGCCAGATTCATTTTACAACCATGTTACTAGCTGAACCATTCACTGAACAATTGTGGCCAGAAACGTCATGGAACGGGGCAGAACCTGATTGAGTTTGCAAGACGAGGACCACCCGTAATTAATTTATACATGTGTGGATCTGGTTGACAAGCCCTGCAGTAAAGAAAGGCCCAAGAAATATGATGTAGCACCTATTGTGCTGGGTTTGCACAATAGAAACATAGAAACAAAGAAGACTGACGGCAGAAAAAGACCTCATGGTCCATCTAGTCTGCCCTTATACTATTTCCTGTATTTTATCTTACAATGGATATATGTTTATCCCAGGCATGTTTAAATTCAGTTACTGTGGACTTACCAACCACGTCTTCTGGAAGTTTGTTCCAAAGATCTACTACTCTTTCAGTGAAATAATATTTTCTCATGTTGCCTTTGATCTTTCCCCCAACTAACTTCAGATTGTGTCCCCTTGTTCTTGTGTTCACTTTCCTATTAGAAGCACTTCCCTCCTGAACCTTATTCAACGCTTTAACATATTTAAATGTTTCGATCATGTCCCCCCTTTTCCTTCTGTCCTCCAGACTGACTATACAGATTGAGTTCATTAAGTCTTTCCTGATACGTTTTATGCTTAAGACCTTCCACCATTCTTGTAGCCCGTCTTTGGACCCGTTCAATTTTGTCAGTATCTTTTTGTAGGTGAGGTCTCCAGAACTGAACACAGTATTCCAAATGTGGTCTCACCAGCACTCTATATAGCGGGATCATAATCTCCCTCTTCCTGTTTGTTATACTTCTAGCTATGCAGCCAACCATCCAACTTGCTTTTCCTACCACACTGTTCACCCATTTTGAGACTGTCAGAAATCACTACTCCTAAATCCTTCTCTTCTGAGGTTTTTGCTAACCCAGAACTGCCAATGCAATACTCAGATTGAGGATTCCTTTTCCCCAAGTGCATTTTCCTTTTCCACAATGCTGCACAAGGACTCGACAAAATGTCTTGATGAACCAGGCCATGCGTTAATCCATTTATTCGGGGAGGCAGGGAAATATTGTGTGCAATGTGAACATAGCAACTGTGTTTTGTTAACTTGGGTTTCGGGTTTCCCAGGTTGCATGAACCCGGTCAGAGTGGTAGGCAACAGGTGCGGTGGCAAACAGGCCTGACGTCAATATGTGACAGAAAAGCGCATGACAGAGCCTACTGGGACTGTCTCTGCTCACCACTCTCTCTCTCATTCTTCTTCTTTACATATCTAATATAGTCAGGGGGCAGCCAGCTGGAAATGTACATAATTACAGATGCTCATTTTATTCCTTTCAGTGTAAATATGCCTTTTCTTAACAAAACGATGCAGAGAGTCGCCCTTAGGGGCCTTGTCAGAGTATCAAATCCAGTGCCTAAAATTACCCAGCTGCACTCCTGCGTCATAAACAGATTTAAAACCAAGACAAAACAGGAAGAGAAGGGGGCTGCAGAATACGCAGCTTTCATTCTTATCCTCCTCCCTCCCCTTCGTTCTGGGTTGATTGGGTTATTTATTACTACAGATCCTCTGGGACTTACAACCATTCAGTGTCTGTTCAAAATCACAATGACACTGAATAAAGTGACTTATAACTAGTTTCAGACTTATGACCACAGTATGATCCCCATGGTTACATAGAAGATTGATGGCAGAAAAAGACCTCATGGTCCATCTAGTCTGCCCTTATACTATTTTGATATATGTTTATCCCAGGCATGTTTGAATTCAGTTACTGTGGATTTACCAACCACGTCTGCTGGAAGTTTGTTCCAAGCATCTACTACTCTTTCAGTCAAATAATATTTTCTCTTTGCTTCTGATCTTTCCCCCAACTAACCTCAGATTGTGCCCCTTTGTTCTTGTGTTCACTTTCCTATTAAAAGTACTTCCCTCCTGAACCTTATTTATTTATTTATTTATTTATTATATTTTATTTATTTATTTATTAGATTTGTATGCCGCCCCTCTCCGAAGACTCGGGGCGGCTAACAACAATAAAGAAATCAATGTAACAAATCTAATATTAAAAAATAATCTTAAAAACTGCAATTTATTTAACCCTTTGTCATATTTAAATGTTTTGATCATGTCCCCCCTTTCCCTTCTGTTCTCCAGACTACACGGATTGAGTCCATTAAGTCTTTCCTGATAAGTTTTATGCTCAAGACCATTTTTGTAGCCTGTCTTTGGACCCGTTCAATTTTATCAATATGTGATCAAAACTCAGATGCTTTATGACACTTTCAGATATTTATGATGGCTGCAGTATCCTGGGGTCATGTGATCCCCTTTTGGGACCTTGTGATCCCCTTTTGTGACCTTTTGACAAGCAAAATCAACGGGGAAGCCAGATTCACTGAACGTGTTACTAACTTAACAACGGCAGTGATTCACTAGGCCTATAAAATTTATGCATGGTATGTTTGTGTGTGTGTTTGGTTTCTTAAATAAGGGTCTTTTAAATTAATTTAAATATTAGATTTGTTACATGTTGTTTCATTATTGTTGTTAGCCGCCCCGAGTCTACAGAGAGGGGTAGCATACAAATCTAATAAATAAATAAATAAACCATTAGCTTCTTATTGTTTTGTTATTTCATAAAAGAGTAGAGTAGAGTAGAGTAGAGTAGAGTAGAGTAGAGTAGAGTAGAGTAGAGTAGAGTAGAGTAGAGTAGAGTAGAGTAGAGTAGAGTAGAGTAGAGTAGAATTGAATTTTATTGGCCAAGTATGAATGTGTCTTTGGTCCATATGCTCTTAGTGTATGTCAGTACTACAAACTTCACCGGTTGGGTTTGTCAATATATGAATTAACCAGCAATGTATGTTTGGAGGAATTAGTATAATGTTATTTTAAGAGCTAGGGCTGCAATTAGCCATAAAAGGGAGTCAGATGTGTTGCTCTCTGTTATTGGTGGTTATTGCTGTTAGTCTTGCTAATGCTTGCTATTGCTCTATTGCTCTTGTGGATTCTCTGATCTCACTCTCTGCTAATATATTGCTGTATGCTAAATATTGCTGCGTGCTAAATATTGGTCTATGTCCTTGCTGTGTGCTAAATATTGGTCTATGTATTATTATTGGTTGGCTGCTGTATGTATATTCTAATATCTGGTTTGTTTATGATTGCTTAACTTGGATATGTATGTAGCTGACTGTTTACCGATTAATCTATTGTATACATTGTAAATAATATTTATACTCTATTTACATTAGTCTGTTATTGGCTGAACAACCACCACTGCCACATATACTGTTTTAAGTTTAGGATTTGAACATTGGTTATAAGCCCAGTGTGGGATGCTAACAGTGTAAAATATATTCATCAATAAAATATATTCATACAATGGATCCTAAAAGGCCTTTGCCCGTTTTCACCTATCAGATTCTCCTACCTGGAACATGTGCAATTGGCTCTCTGTGCAGCTTCAACGAAGTCCCAAAATCCCATTTTCTCAATTGTCTCCTCTTCACATAAGCCATTTGATGTAGCAGAATACTTCCTTCTACATTGCATTCAAAGAAAAAAAATATTTAAGGATAGGAAAATATATCTTAAAAGGCACTAAATGACTACTGATCTTCTATAGCTCTACTGGAACCGAAATTTCCAGTTTTTTAATTAGGAATTCTGGGACTTAACAACCTCCATTTATTTAGAAACTATCATGTGTGGTGTTATGATAATATGAAAACCAAGTGTTTGTGGATGGACCTCTGCCTGACGAATCCATAACAAAGAATTAATACGCTTGTAATATAACATTTATCACTGTTTTTTACTGTGAATAATTAACAAGTGAATTGTATAAATACATAGTAAAAAAAATATTGTAAGACTCCAATTCCTCGGAATAATCACAATTTATCAAATTAAATAATTACAATTAAGTAGTTAGCTTGTGATGCCTATGACAGTTGATGGAAGAGGATATTTGTTCCTCGAGGTTGAACTGTGGGGTCCTTAGTGCTCTCCTAGCCTGCCTGTTTTATTGAAGATGTTTCATTAAAAACTAGCCTACATCATCAGCAAAAAAAGAGGAAGTGGGGTTCACTCTCTGCCCTATCAGTGTTGGTGGGAGTGCCCTCATATGTTTTTTTTTATTAGGCTGCTATTTATGGTTTGACTGTTTGTCTTAGTTGGTTGTTCCTTGATTGGAATATTGTTTACTGCTTGATTGTTGGTCTGATGTTAAACCTGGTGTTAATTTCTGGTTGTCTGAGTTTTAATTACTGGCCAACCACACTCATAATGTAGGACCCCCAAAGAATATGGTTCTGCCTTATTCTGGAAGAGGAACAATGTCCCATTTGAGGGAAATGAAGAAGGCTCAGGCTAGAAAGAAATGATGATGATGATGATGATGATGATGATGATGATGATGATGATTTCGGTTAGCCTTGCTCTAGAAATTAAGGCTGGTTTTCATGTTGACAGCCTTCCAGAAGCTAAGGAACACTGAACATTCCTGTAGAGCCGTGATGGCGAACCTATGGCACGCATGCCAGAGATGGCACACAGGCACGTGCACTGTCGCCAGCTGCTCTTCTGGTTTCCAGTATGCACAGATGTGTGCTTGCCAACTGGACATCACAGATGCGCTGGAAAATGGCCCAAAAAACGGCCAAATGCAGGCTGTTTTTGAACTGTTTCCAGACTGTTTTCCAAGCCATTTTCAGGTTGTTTTTCATTCCATTTTTGGAAAACAGCCCAAAACTGGCTGGAAATTGGCCTGAAAAACGGCCCCAAAAGAACTCAGAAAACAGGCATGTACGCAGCAGCCAATTGGTCTTTGTGTTTCTGGCGCTCTGGTGCATGCACGTGCATACATGCGTGTTCTGGTTGGGCAGTCGATGCCGAAAAGCTTTGCGATCGCTGCCATAGAGTTTTAGGAATGTCATTATGGTTACAATTATTCCATCCTAGTAGCTGTTGCTGGTTTTCACCTGAAAACTAATTCTGGGTTTATAGTCTTTTGTGGGATAAATGTATTTGCTTACTTCAAATGTTTGATAGTAATTATCTTTCTTCCCTTTGGATGCTTCATTCTATGTAATGTCATAATCCACTAGGAGCCAGAATGATTTGGCAGCAGACAGATTTAATTCAATAATTCTTATGGATGTTATTTATTAGCCTCTAATACTACAATGTATTTACTGGGAATTTCTGTGTCACTGTTTTAATTATGAAAGAACTTTAACATCTCCATGATTTACAATCGGGCTCCACAAAGCAGTTGGCTGATCAAACTTAGAACAAGAATACTGGGATAATCCTGAGCCAGCAAATCAGTTATTAAGCTTTAGATAATCCAGATCGTGCAGAATGCAGCTGCGAGAGCAATCATGGGCTTTCCCAGAAATGCCCATGTCACACCAACACTCCGCAGTCTGCATTGGTTGCCGATCAGTTTCTGGTCACAATTCAAAGTGTTGGTTATGACCTATAAAGCCCTTTATGGCACCGGACCAGATTAACTCCATGACTGCCTTCTGCCGCACGAATCCCAGCAACCTATTAGGTCCCACAGAGTTGGCCTTCTCCGGGTCCCGTCAACTAAACAATGTCATTTGGCAGGACCCAGGGGAAGAGCCTTCTCTGTGGCGGCCCCGGCCCTCTGGAACCAACTCCCTCCAGAGATCAGAATTGCCCCCACCCTCCTTGCCTTTTATAAGCTCCTTAAAACCCACCTCTGCCGTCAGGCATGTGGGAACTGAGATGTTCTTTCCCCCTGGGCCTCTACAGTTTATGCATGGTATTTTTATATGTATGTTTGGTTTTATAAATAAAGGTTTTTAGTTGTTTTATTATTGGATTGCTATATATTGTTTTTATCACTGCTGTTAGCCGCCCCGAGTCCACGGAGAGGGGCGGCATATAAATCCAATAAATAAATAATAAATAGATAATCCATATTGAGTTTCCTAACTTTTTGGAAGATGGTGGGTATATTTCAATTGAGATCCATACCTGTAACACGGAAACAAGACGGCAGTATTTTCTTCCTATCCTCATGGTGTCAAACCTATGGCACCCAGGCTAGGGGTGGCATCCGGAGCCCTCCGTATGGATATGTGCATCATCGCCAGCTGTTCTTCCAGATTTTATTGTGCACATGTGCGCCACAGCTGGTCATCGCGCAAAGACCAGCAGGGCTGGCATGAATATGTGCACTGGAAGCCAGAAGAGAGCAGCTGACCAACACACATGCATGTGGTGGAACCCAGAAGTGCAGCTGTCCACTGCAGGCATGGTCAATGGCCAGCTGCTCTCTTCTGGGTTCTGGCACACTTGGTGCTGACAATGTGGTTAACCGACACTGCCCTATTCCACATGGTTCAACTGAGCTGCATTTCGACGTTTTTACCAAATGTCAAGAATAAAATAAAACCACCTACTTGGTCAGTGCTCTGTTCATATTGCATTCTTGCCAAACTCTGTCCACCACCTGATTGGCCAGCTTCCGAGGGATCCTCCCCCCGTGGTGATTAGTGCTGTCACAACTGAACACATCGGAAACCGAAGACAGCTTGACCCACTTCTGAGCTGAACGAGCATCCACTGAAAAAGGAAGCCAAAACAGAAGTCCTCTCATTATATTATATTTACCCCATAATCCGCTAAACCAGAAACCCAAAAGAAAATCTATACAACCTATGTCAGTGAGACACAGTGATGTATGCAATTAGAAAGGAAGTCAATCCCAGCGGCCGGTTAGGTCCCCCAGAGTTGGCCTTCTCTGGGTCCCGTCGACTAAACCAGCGTTTCCCAACCGGTGTGCCGCGGCACACTAGTGTGCCGCGAGACACAGCCAGGTGTGCCGCGAAGCCTAGGAAGCTCCAGCTGGGCGGGGCGCTGCCGGCGCCGGACCGCCGGTGCCTCGGACCTGGAGCTCCCACTCGCAGCTGTCCCCCGGCTACTGCCCGATGCAGCTGTTTCCGGCGCTCTCCTGCTGGGCCCCAAAGAAGGAAGGCGGGAAAAAGGAGAGCTTCATTATTCGTGCCTCCTTTTTCCCACCTTCCTTCTTTGGGGTCCAGCAGGAAAGCGCTGGAAACAGCGGCATCTGGCAGTAGCCGGGGGACAGCTGCGAGCACCGTTCCCCATAAGCTGCCCCCTCTCCTCCTCCTCCGCCGCCGCCGCCTCCTGTCTTGGGGCACGATCTGCCCCCTCTCCTCCGCCGCCGCTTCCTGCCTTGGGGCGAGCAATCCGGCAATCCGGGACTGTGTGGCTTTGCGCCATGAAGAGAAAACGGCCAACTTTTCCCTGCTGTCCGAGCCGTTTTCTCTTCATGGCGCAAAGCCACAGAGTCCCGGACTCCCGGATCGCTCGCTTCTCCGGTCAGCAAAGCCATCTGCCCAGGAAAGCGCCGCGTATTGAAAAAGTGCGATGCTTTTCCGGCAGCCGGCTTGCTGGCTGGAGAAGCGAGCGATCCGGGAGTCCGGGACTGTGGCTTTGCGCCATGAAGAGAAAACGGCAGCAGGGAAAAGTCAGCCGGGCTAACGGGAGGCGGCGCGTGGCTGGGCGCTGGGGACGTCTGGGAGGGCGAGGGGGCTGATCGCTGCTGCCTCTTAGCTGCAGAGCCGGCTGGCGGAGGCGAAGACAACAGCCGCCGGCTCTCTCCCTCCACTCTCTCCGGCTCTCTCACTTTCTTTTTCTCTCTGTTGCCGGCGTGGTGAACGAGAGAGAAAGAGAGAGAGAGAAAAAGGAGGGGAGAGAGAATGAGAGAGAAAGAAAGCAAGAGAGAGAGAAAGAGAGGGGGGAAGGAGGGAGAGGGAAAGACATAGAGGGAGGGAAGGAGGGAGAGAGAAAGAGAGCAAAAAAGAGAGGAAGAAAGAAAGAGGGATGGAGAGAAAGAAGGGAAGGAAGGGAGAGAAAGAGGGAGGGAGAAATAGAGTGAAATGGAGGAAGAGATTTTTTTTGTCCAGACTTTTCTTTAGCCCCCCCCCCCCCCCCGCCCCTCAGTGTTCCCCAGAATTTTGAAAATATGAATAATGTGCCGCAGCTCAAAAAAGGTTGGGAAACACTGGACTAAACAATGTTGTCTGGCAGGACCCAGGGAAGAGCCTTCTCTGTGACGGCCCCAACCCTCTGGAACCAGCTCCCCCCAGAGATTAGGATTGCCCCCACCCTACTTGCCTTTCGTAAACTTCTTAAAACCCACCTCTGCCGTCAGGCATGGGGGAATTGAGATATCTCCCCTTGCCTATGCAGTTTTATGTATGGTATGATTTTTAAACAATGGTTTTTTTTACACTTTTAATGTTAGATTTATTATTATAGACTTTTAATATTAGATTTGTCATTGTATACTGTTTTTATCACTATTGTGAGCCGCCCTGAGTCTGCGGAGAGGGGCGGCATACAAATCTAATAAATAATAATAATAACAACAACAACAACAACAACAACAACAACAACAACCACCCAGGACTTTAGGACATTAGTGGATGCACGCTTAAGCAGAAACCACATTTTATGAACTACCCCCCACCCATATCAAAAACTTACACAAGCCAAATGGATTGTATCCTTGTGTGTGAACGCAAGTGCCTGCGGCTTTGCGTGAGTGCAGTTTCGCACACTTGCCACTTGTACAAATAGAGCTGTGTTTGTTCACATGCACTTACCACTGACACGCACGCATCGTGCCAGGCCACCAAGTTCGAAAGTTTGGGGACCACAGCTTTAGCAAGAGCAATAGCACTTAGACTTATATACCGCTTCACAGTGATTTTACAGCCCTCTCTATGTGGTTTGTAGAGTCAGCAACTTGCCCCCAATAATCAATCTGTCTGTCTGTCTGTCTGTCTGTCTGTCTGTCTGTCTGTCTGTCTGTCTGTCTGTCTATCTATCTATCTATCTATCTATCTATCTATCTATCTATCCATCTATCTATCTATTAGATTTGTATGCCGCCCCTCTCCGTAGACTCATTTGACCCACCTGGGAAGGATGGAAGGCTGAGTCAACATTGAGCTTGGTGCAGGGGGGTGGAGGGGGGATTCATCTTGGTTTGGACCAGATTGCCCAAACTGGTAGTGACCCACTGTTGATGTCATGATAGTGTCACAGATCTGGTTTGATCAGTGCTGCTCCGTGAGCACTGCCATCTCTCTTTTTAAAAAATTCTTTACTGTTTGGAAGTTTTTTTCCTCTGCTGCTGCTTGAAAAGGGGCCTTTATACATACAGTACCTATATTTCTTCCCCCCAAAGCACAGCTGATCAGCTCCTCCGCTGTGTTTCGGGCTGATTATAGCTACTGAGCATGTGCGGAAGCAGAACTACACAAGGGGATGCACGCATGCGCATGAGCAAAGTGAGTGTGCATGTACGAAACGTCGAGAGGCGTACTGGTGGCAAAGGTCAGTGGAACCCACCGCTAAGTTTATAGTCAGGGCTGTTCAGATGAGAATACGTTTTATAGAACATATTGGGGTGGCATGCAAAGGAGATGAACTCACTTAAGAATATTTTATATCAGTATCTTAGATTTGTTTAATATAATCCTTTGCACGAGTTATATTCTCATGTTTTACTACTCAATTTTAGCACATTATACTGCATTTTAACTTATTATTTATTCAAATTCCCTCTATTTTAGCCAATTTTATTGTATTTTAACCAGTCAGTTTTATGATGACCGATGTGGTCCTTTTCCTCGCTTTGATATGATCGATTGACTAATCAAATAAAGTTGATATTGATTGATTGGAACCCACCCCTGGCATGGTGAGATTGGAAATGCCAAATTGCAGGCAGCTGCCAATCAGCAGAAGTAGCCTGCAGTACCGCATCCTAACTACTGCGCCACCACGACACTTATCGAGCTATCTATTGACAAAATTGAACGGGTCCAAAGATGGGCTACAAGAATGGTGGAAGGTCTTAAGTATAAAACGTATCAGGAAAGACTTCATGAACTCAATCTGTATAGTCTGGAGGACAGAAGGAAAAGGGGGGACATGATCGAAACATTTAAATATGTTAAAGGGTTAAATAAGATTCAGGAGGGAAGTGTTTTTAATAGGAAAGTGAACACAAGAACAAGGGGACACAATCTGAAGTTAGTTGGGGGAAAGATCAAAGGCAACGTGAGAAAATATTATTTTACTGAAAGAGTAGTAGATCCTTGGAACAAACTTCCAGCAGACGTGGTTGGTAAATCCACAGTAACTGAATTTAAACATGCCTGGGATAAACATATATCCATTGTAAGATAAAATACAGGAAATAGTATAAGGGCAGACTAGATGGACCATGAGGTCTTTTTCTGCCGTCAGTCTTCTATGTTTCTATCTATCTTGACATCTCTACCTGATAAGGTTTTCCATCAGCAGCCAGTTTCAGAGAATTTGGAAGGGCTGTTGTTCAGTCATTAAATCATGTCCAACTTTTTGCGGCCCCATGAACCATAGCACACCAGTCCTCCATGGCTTCCCAGAGGAGAGATGCCCAAATCCATGTTCACTGTGTTGATGACACCATCTCGTTTGCTGCCATTCCCTTCTCACTCTGCTTTCACCTTTCCCAACATCAAAGTCCTTTCCAATAAGTCCTCTCTTCTTATTAAGTGTCCAAAGTATTTGATCTTCAGGTTCAGGATCTATCCTTTCAAAGAACAGTCAAGGCTGATTTCCTTTAGGATTGATTGACTGGGATCTACTTGCTGTTTGAGGAGGGTCTTCCCATCCCAAATCCTGCTGTGCTCCTTCAGTGCGGGGGAGGGAGGGTATGAGCGGAAAAATGTTGGGAATGTCTGCTAAGAGTACATACTCCCCAGCAGGGTCACCGAAAGTGCAATGGTCATCCCAGCTGACCTGTTCATTCAAGCATGCATCTATACTGGGCATCAGCAATACAGGAAGAAACATAGAAACATAAAAGTCTGACGGCAGAAAAAGACCTCCTGGTCCATCTAGTCTGCCCTTATACTATTTCCTGTATTTTATCTTAGGATGGATATATGTTTATCCCAGGCATGTTTAAATTCAGTTACTGTGGATTTATCTACCACGTCTGCTGGAAGTTTGTTCAAGGATCTACTACTCTTTCAGTAAAATAATATTTTCTCATGTTGCTCTTGATCTTTCCCCCAACTAACTTCAGATTGTGTCCCCTTGTTCTTGTGTTCACTTTCCTATTAAAAACACTTCCCTCATGGACCTTATTTAACCCTTTAACATATTTAAATGTTTCAATCATGTCCCCCCTTTTCCTTCTGTCCTCCAGACTATACAGATGGAGTTCATGAAGTCTTTCCTGATACGTTTTATGCTTAAGACCTTCCACCATTCTTGTAGCCCGTCTTTGGACCTGTTCAACTTTGTCAATATCTTTTCTGTAGGTGAGGTCTCCAGAACTGTTGGAAGATGCTGGAAGCAGATTATTACTTTACTGAGAATGAGAAGGGTATAAATTCATTACTGTGTGGGGAAAAGGTGATAAACTACTCCTGAATTTTCACCAAGAAAACCACATTGATAGAAATATAGTGCTGGACAATGCTAGCTCCAGATCGGATGACAGTTAACAGGCTACCGATGAAAAGTGGGACAAAGCTGGCTGAGGAATTCTGGAAGTTGAAATCCACAAATCTTTCAATTGCCACGGTTGGAGACCCCTGCTTAAAATATTAATACTGTTGTGGCTGCATTAAACTCCTTGGGATGTCTAGTTGCTAATGTTGCATTTTAGGAAAAGAAAATTAAAAGGGTAATAATAGAATTACAGCAGGAGCATGGAGTGAAAGAAGGGACTCACTGCTCACAGTCACTCATGCCCTCGAGGTTCGACTACTGTAATGCTGTCTATATGGGGCGACCTTTGAAAAGTTCAGAAACTTCAGATCCTGCAGAATGCAGCTGCGAGAGCAATCATGGGCTTCCCAAGGTATGCCCATGTTACACCAACACTCCGCAGTCTGCATTGGTTGCTGATCAATTTCCGGTCACAATTCAAAGTGTTGGTTATGACCTATAAAGCCCTTCATGGCATCGGACCAGAATATCTCCGGGACCGCCTTCTGTCGCACGAATCCCAGCAACCGGTTAGGTCCCACAGAGTTGGCCTTCTCCGGGTCCCGTTGATTAAACAATGTCGTTTGGCGGGACCCAAGAGAAGAGCCTTCTCTGTGGTGGCCCCGACCCTCTGGAACCAGCTCCCCCCAGATATCAGAGTTGCCCCCACCCTCCTTGCCTTTCGCAAGCTCCTTAAAACCCACCTCTGTCGTCAGGCATGGGGGAATTGAAATTTTCCCTTCCCCCTAGGCTTATAGAATTTATACATGGTATGCTTGTATGTATGAGTGGTTCTTTACATGGGGGTTTTTTAGATTATTTTTAATATTAGATTTGTTTACATTGTCTTTTTTATTGCTGTTAGCCGCCCCGAGTCTTCGGAGAGGGGCGGCATACAAATCTAATAAATACAAATACAAATGAACACAGAGAAAATGTCTCTATCAAGATTCTCAATCATCTAGGTCATGATTGTCACTTCAGTTCTAAACTGAAGAAGCTTCTTGGTTAAGAAGCAAAACATTTTCACAGAAAAATAAACAAGGAGGTCCAATTGCTTTTTGGAAAACCGCCTTTGGGATGAAACAGAAGTTCTGGGGAAGAAACGATGGGCTCAAGGCAGCTCTAAGAAAAATGAAGCTAATGACAACGATGAAGCACCATTGAGTAAACCAACTCTGAACAAGGAGAGGATCTGGGGATCACCCACAAATGCTCCAGACAGTTAGTTGCTCTTCTTGAGAAATAAAAAAGGAAGAAAGTGGCAGGTTTAGAGTTCTGGAAGAGCCATCTTGCTCAAATTGCAACTGGGGCCTTTAAAAGGACACTAGGTTTCATGCTTCCTTTTCCAGTCATTTTCAGGAATTGCTTGTTAACTATTTCTCAGCTTTTACAAACATTTGGGTTGACAGGTTTGATAGCACAAGGCGAGATTTCTTCAATCCTGTTCGTACTCTGTACAAGCCAGTTGGGTTTGGAATATCTAAACAAGCTAACAATGAATGTTTGTTTGTATTACAGTACTATAGATTTAAGGGGTAGTGTTGCAAATTGGCATAAGATAGGCAAATATTGGTTGCCGATCAGTTTCCGGTCACAATTCGAAGTGTTGGTTATGACCTATAAAGCCCTTCATGGCACCGGGCCAGAATATCTCAGGGACCGCCTTCTGCCGCACGAATCCCAGCGACCAGTTAGGTCCCACAGAGTGGATCTTCTCCGGGTCCCGTCAACCAAACAATGTCGTTTGGTGGGACCCAGAAGAAGAGCCTTCTCTGTGGCGGCCCCGACCCTCTGGAACCAACTCCCCCCAGAGATTAGAATTGCCCCCACCCTCCTTGCCTTTCGTAAGCTGCTTAAAACCCACCTCTGCCGCCAGGCATGGGGGAACTAAGATACACTTTCCCCCTAGGCCTTCACAATTTTATGTATGGTATGTTTGTATGTATGATTGGTTTTTATATAATGGGTTTTGAACTGTTTTTTTTTAGTATTGGATTTTGTTGTACTGTTTTACTGCTGTTGTTAGCCGCCCCGAGTCTGCGGAGAGGGGCGGCATACAAATCCAATTAATAATAATAATAATAATAATAATAATAATAATCATAATCATAATAATCATAATAATCATAATAATCATAATAATAAATTGTTTTTACTCTACCTGTCTGAACTTCTTCTGGCGAGGTCGGTGGCGTGAGAGTAACTGAGGAAATAGCTGGATCTCTTGTGGAAACAGGCACTTGATGGACACCCAAACAGCTGCTTGAACCAGCAGTGTTAGGAACAGGAATGTCTGTCTGAGGAACCAGAACGAAGCATGCTGGGTAGACCATTCGCACACCAGCTTTAAAAAAGAAGAAAAAAAGAAAACAGTGATTTATTTCACAATCCAGTTGAGTTACAGATACACTAGCGGACATCATATAGCAGAGATATTCAAACTTGGGAACTTTAATAAGACTTGTGGATTCTCACTAACAAAAACAACAAACATAATCAAACTAAGCCGTCACAATCCAAATGCCTGCTAGCTTGCAGGTACTCCTCCTTCTCCTCTCTCTTTCTCTCTCTTCTCTCTTCCTTCTTCTTTTCTTTCTTTCCTCTTTCCTTTTCTATCCCTTTTCTTTCCACGTTATTCTCGGACTATTAAATATTACAGCCATAAGATTATCCAAATAAGAATACTGAATACAAAATATTTACATATAGACAAATACTAGGAATGTGTATACAATAATATATATAAGCCGTTGTATAATATTACTGTTTACCCCCTCCCTCTCCCACATCTCTTATTTGTATTCCCATCCCCCTTTTCCCCTGTTTTCTTTCTTTTTTAATAAACTAATAAAGTATATATATATTTTAAAAAAAAGACTTGTGGATTTCAACTCTCAGAATTCTCCAGCCAGCTAAGTTATGCTGACTTGAGAATTCTGGGAGTTTAAGTCCACAAGTCTTAAAGTTGCCAAGTTTGGGGACTCCTGTTATATAAAAAGTGAATTACAGTATTATTTATTTATTTATTTATTTATTTATTTATTTATTCATTCATTCATTCATTCATTCATATTTTACTGAAAGAGTAGTAGATCCTTGGAACAAACTTCCAGCAGACGTGGTAGATAAATCCACAGTAACTGAATTTAAACATGCCTGGGATAAACATATATCCCTCCTAAGATAAAATACAGGAAATAGTATAAGGGCAGACTAGATGGACCATGAGGTCTTTTTCTGCCGTCAGACTTCTATGTTTCTATGTTTCTATTCATTTATTCGATTTTTATGCCGCCCTTCTCCTTAGACTCAGGGCGGCTTACAACATGTTAGCAATAACACTTTTTAACAGAGCTAGGCTATTGCCCCCACAATCCGGGTCCTCATTTTACCCACCTCGGAAGGATGGAAGGCTGAGTCAACCTTGAGCCGGTGATGAGATTTGAACCGCGGACCTTCAGATCTATAGTCAGCTTCAGTGGCCTGCAGTACAGCACTCTACCTGCTGCACCACCCCGGCTCATTACTTTTTTCCACATGTATGACTCCTGCAGCACCCCCAAGATCACATGAGGTGCCTGGCAACTGACATGTATTTATGATGGCTGCAATGTCATGGGGTCATTGATCATCTTTCGTGACTTTCTGACAAACAAGGGGGAAGCCAGATTCATTAAATAATCGTGTTTCAAACTGAACAACTACAGAGACTAACTTAACAATAGCAGTGATTCACTTAACAACTGTGACAAGATAGGTCATAAAACAGGGCAAAACTCACTGAACAACTGTCTTGCTTAGTAACAGAAATATTGGGCTCAATTGTGGTCATAAACCAAGAACTATCTGCATTAGTATAATATAAACACAACCAATATGGCTGGATAAATACTGTATCTCCCAAGCCATGAAAGAAGACTCTCCTGGTTAAGATCTAAAAATGGTAGGAAAATATTCAATCCAACCATCTACTCTCTCTGTGTGTGTGGGTGTGTTGGGTACTACTTACCTTTGTTACTGGTTTGGGAATGGGAGTGTGTGGGCGCACTTTGTGTGCAATGCCTCTCACATGCGTAGAAACCTTTGCACATGGGCAGAGTGTTCTTGAAGACGTCTGGGCAGACCTTCCCACTACCGCTGCTACCGCTTCACCCAAACCTGTGCAAACTGGTGGAACCCACCACTGGTATGTGTGTGTGTGTGTGTGTGTGTGTGTGTGTGTGTGTGTGTGTGTCTAAATTTCTATAGCTACCCACCCCAACCAAGTGTTTCTGGGCAGCTTACAATTCTAAAACTATAAACAATTTAAAAATAATTAATGGGACAGGGGGATCCAGAAAACAAAAAAACATACAGTAGCCAATTTTGTTATACAGTACTTGGGTTTCATAGAAACATAGAAGATTGACGGCAGAAAAAGACCTCATGGTCCATCTAGTCTGCCCTTATACTATTTCCTGTATTTTATCTTACAATGGATATATGTTTATCTCAGGCATGTTTCAATTCAGTGACTGTGGATTTACCACCCACGTCTGCTGGAAGTTTGTTCCAAGGATCTACTACTCTTTCAGTAAAATAATATTTTCTCACGTTGCTTTTGATCTTCGGAGAGGGGCGGCATACAAATCCAAATAATAAATAAATAAATAAATAAATCTTTCCCCCAACTAACTTCAGATTGTGCCCCCTTGTTCTTGTGTTCACTTTCCTATTAAAAACACTTCCCTCCTGGACCTTATTTAACCCTTTAACATATTTAAATGTTTCGATCATGTCCCCCCTTTTCCTTCTGTCCTCCAGACTATACAGATTGAGTTCATGAAGTCTTTCCTGATACGTTTTATACGTTTCCTGGGAATAGAGAGAAAGTTTGGGACTTTTTTTCCTTTCTTTTTCCTTTTTCTTTTTTAAAGTTGCATTTAAAGCGACCTACTACAAGATTCTGGGTGTTTCCCTGCAACTGTAGGAAAGTACATTGGGTGTTCATTCTCTAGTTATCACTCCTAGTTTCAGCCAAACCAGAGTGAGACTTGGCCTAGATCGCATGAAGCAAATATACATTTTAGACAACGTGTGGTGACTAAGCAGACAACAGAGGAAGCTGTACGAGAACAGCGTCCTCACAGTAAAATCACATGCTCCCCACACACCCCATCTCTGATTTCTTGCTTTCCATTTCAAAAAAATGTGCAATAACATTGCGCCCATGTGCACTATTAACTACAAGCTGTGGGATATAGGACTTTAGAAATTTTTCTTTCCTCCGAATCACAGACAGCCAAGGAACAGTTTGGAAAATTAAATTACTGGCTTCTCCATTTAAGTTCAGTAATGCATAGTACGCGGTTTTCTTCAGCTATGAAACCTGAAACTACCTCTGTTCTCACATATAAATCCTTGAGGAGCTCTCTCATTTTGTCTCTGTCTCGATTATCTTCAGAGCAGCGCTAAGCTAAAAGCATGTTCCTTGTCAGTGATGTAATATAATTTATCTACTTTTTTCTGTTCCTCCACCAAAGCAATAAAGCTTTTTAAAAAAAACATCTGGGCTGTAAATCCTACTCTAGTTGGGTCCAAAATAATGCCACTCTACTGTACCAAGCTACTTAAATTTTAATCCATCTCACTGTCATCTTTTTTTAAAAAGTTGCATTGTACCAAGCAAGCCCAGTGTGGCTGACAACTGTTCTGACATCCAAAGAACAGGAAGATTATTCGAGGCAAGACTTCAGATAAGTAAATCTTGATAGTTAATCAAAGCTAAACAAGGACTTTCTTAAATTACTTACATCCTACTTCTATCGTGTTTTTCTTTCCCCCTCTGGAACTCAGAAAGCTATAAAGAGTTCTCCTGGATAATTTTATACTCCCAAGAACCTTATAATAATAATAATTTAATTATAATAATTTAATAGACTTGTATGCCACCCCTCTCCGAAGACTCGGGGTGGCTCACAACAACAATGGAACAATACAGATATAAGAGTGAGTGAATGTTTGACTCTATTTACATCAGCTGCTCAGAATTTAAATATAGTTCCAAATAAACAACCAACCAAACGACCAACTGACCACACTTGCACACAAGACATTTATAAGCTAAGGAGAATAGGTCAAGAAAATCCTGCTGATGTTACCTAGTCTGGTAATGAAACGTTCAGAAACTAAATTGAAACAAGCTTGGAGAGCAAAACAACTGCCAAAATCTAAAATCCGAGCTACCAGTATTTCCTATTATTTCTATTTAGAACTTTGTAACCTAACACAGGTAGTCCTTGACTTATGACTAACAATTGAAGTGAAGATTTCCATTGCTGAATAGGACAAGTATCATGCCGCTCCGAGTCTCCGGAGAGGGGTGGCATACAAATCTAAATAATTAATTAATTAATCAATAAAATAATCGCTGTAGCAGTTAAGTTAGTAACATGGTTATGAAGTGAATCTGACTTCCCCCTTGATTTTGCTTGTCGTCAAAGGGGATTGTGTGACTCCGGGGCACAGCAACCATCATAAATACATGCCAGTTGCCAAGCATCTGAATTGTGATCGTGTGACCGTGGGGATTAGCAATGGTCGTTAAGTGTGAAAAATGGTCAAAAGTCACTTTTTTTCAGAATCAGTGCAACGTCAAATGTTCCCTAAATGAGTGATTGCATTTACCTGCATGTGTTAAAATATGGTTTTATTTACCCAGACTATAAACAAATATACTGTAAAGCAATATTCTACCTAGCAGTGGTTCTCAATTTGTGGTCTACGGACCCCTAGGGGGCCCAATTATTGTCATGGGGGGGCTCTATTCACCCCCACCTCCAGGCATGTATGCACGACCCCTTCTGATGGCCATTCTGAAAAATCCTTTCTTAGTGCGTATTTAGAAGTCAAGAGGAACATACGTGGCAAATTTCAGGTTTGTAGGCTTTATGGTTCTGGAGATTTTGTGATTACGGTGCGAGTGGTTTTCACTGATGTATATAGAGAGATAACTTTGGTAAGCAGCAAAGCTAATTATCGTATTTCATAATTCTGGTAAGCTTAACGTTACAAATAAATTATTTAAATAGGTTTCCATAGAATGTATATTTACAAGCTTTTTCCCCCCGTTGGCAATTTCATCCAGATGTTTGCTGTGTGAGTTATGAATTTTATTAATAAAAATATTTTCTTCACTGGGGGAAGTAATTTTTCTTCTGGGTGCAGAGCCTTACTCTCTGGCCGTTTATTTCGGAATTCATTTGTGACCTTCCCACCTGACTTCTGTCAAACAAAAGAATTTGCTTAACAGCTGCACGATTCACTGAACAACTGCCATGATTTGCTTAACAACCATGGCAAAAATGTTGTTAAATTGGATAGGACTCACTTAAGAACCACTTGGCTTTATTATTTATGTATTTATTTATTATTTAGATTTGAATGCCGCCCCTCTCCTCAGATTCGGGGCGGCTCACAGCAAGATACAACAATTCATGACAAATCTAAATATAATTTAAAATATTTAAAAAAACCCTTTAACTAAACAAACATACACACAAACATACCATGCATAAATTGTACATGCCCGGGGGAGGTGATTCAGTTCCCCCATGCCTGACGACAAAGGTGGGTTTTAAGGAGTTTACGAAAGGCAGGGAGAGTAGGGGCAGTTCTAATCTCTGGGGGGGAGTTGGTTCCAGAGAGTCGGGGCTGCCACAGAGAAGGCTCTTCCCCTGGGGCCCGCCAACCGACATTGTTTAGTTGACGGGACCCGGAGAAGGCCCACTCTGTGGGACCTAATCGGTCACTGGGATTCGTGCGGCAGAAGGCGGTCTCGGAGATATTCTGGTCCAGTGCCAGGCTTACCAATGGAAATTCTGATCTCAATTGAGATTGTAACTCGAGGTGTACCTGTACATCTCAATTTTAACAAGGCTAGGCCTCTTAAATTTACGGGATCGTCTCCTGCCGTATATCTCCCAGAAACCAATAAGATCACACAGAGTTGGCCTTCCCAGGGCCCTGTCGACTAAGCAATGCACATTGCTGGGGCTGCGAGAGAGGGCCTTCTCTGTGGCCGCCCCAACTCCCCCCCCCCCCAATGTCTGTACTTCTCTCACACTGTTGGCCTTCTGAAAGGCTAGGAAGACCTGGCTTTGACGACAAGCCTGGGGGCTATGAATTTACATATCTCATAGCCAAATCGCATTGAATGGTATGTTGTGTTGATTGGATTGCTGAGTTGTGAATTTTTACTGGAGTTATTGTTTTAATTTATATTGGACTTCTTTTTATTGTTAACTGTATTTTTATATTTTGTTGTAAGCTGCTCTGAGTCCTGTGGGATTGGGCAGCATAGAAGTTGAATAAATAAACAAATAAATTTCAAAAATATGTGTTTTTCAGACAATGCCAATGAACAAAACAAATATTTATTGTCATAATAATGCAATCAAGTAGTCATTAGGATTAAATAACAATATTTAACAGTAAAAATGAAATTAAAATACTGGTCCTCTTTTAGAGTTTCTTCTTTCTTCCTATATTTATATTAGGGGGGGAAATTGAATCATCTATGTGAATAGTTTGTTTTACATTCCATAACTGGAATCAACTGACATCGAGTTCCCTTTGTAAAAGACTTGCCTGAATAGCTATTTTAGACTTACGTTAATTTGCACAATTCTATTGTATTGCTTTCTATTTTACAGTTTGCTCCTCATTCTTATTGTGCTCTTTTCTGGCAAAGCCTTTAAGTTCTCCTAATACTACCTTTAAAGCTTTCTAATTCCAGTTAAAATTAAAAAAACATATTATAAACTCAGAGCCCAGGGATTTATTTATACAACAAAGAGTAATGTAGTGTGTAATTAATTTATTATTGCACAAGCTTTCATGAATTACATATCCATGCAAGTAAGCAGGTAGGGACAAAATAACTGCTATTTTCAGTAGGCAATTAACAGCTCTTAAATCAGTGTGTTTATGACACAATTCCTGACTAAGAAAGCTCCAGAGAAGAGGCAGGTAAGTAACAGCATGTTGTGTGTCCTCATGATGGATTGCAAGTCGCCCAACAGCTATTTCCAAGCAAGTTTCTGCTTCAGAATACAGGAAATATGTAATCTGATATTTTTTTAAAGAAATTGAAAACTCAAGTGCTTTATTGGACAGACCTCTATAACAGACAAACCTCTATAACTCCTCTGTTGAAGTTACAAGTAGTCCTTGACTTATGACTGGCCGCTTAGTGACCATTTATAGTTACAAGAGACACCCCCCCCAAACCTGGTTTCAAAATTCTGATGGCAGTAGCCACCGGTGACCCATGGTTGGCATTATCTTCCAGTTTTCAGCACAAAACGCCCCATGGGAAACAATGGATTCACTTTACGACCACTGCATTCATTTAATGACTGCCACAAGAAAAAGCCGTGACTTAACAACTCTTATGGGAAAGCCCTATTGCAGTCATAAATTGAGGATTACATGGATTATATTTCTGAATCATAGAAATATAGAAACAAAGAAGACTGACGGCAGAAAAAGACCTCATGGTCCATCTAGTCTGCCCTTATACTATTTCCTGTATTTTATCTTACAATGGATATATGTTTATCCCAGGCATGTTTAAATTCAGTTACTGTGGATTTACCAACCATGTCTGCTGGAAGTTTGTTCCAAGGATCTACTACTCTTTCAGTAAAATAATATTTTCTCATGTTGCTTTTGATCTTTCCCCCAACTAACTTCAGATTGTGTCCCCTTGTTCTTGTGTTCACTTTCCTTTTAAAAACACTTCCCTCCTGAACCTTATTTAACCCTTTAACATATTTAAATGTTTTGATCATGTCCCCCCTTTCCCTTCTGTCCTCCAGACTATACCGATTGAGTTCATGAAGTCTTTCCTGATACGTTTTATGCTTAAGACCTTCCACCATTCTTGTAGCCTGTCTTTGGACCCATTCAATTTTGTCAATATCCTTGCTTCTTAATAACCTTAATTGCTGCAAAAATCCCCATTGACGTAACTTTCTTAGATATAGACTATGATAATTTCCTCACTCCTGGCAGGACATTTGACATTGTTTTATAACTAAGCAGTAATCCACAACTTAAAACCACAATTGAGCCCAAACTTTCTGTTGCTAAGTGAGACATTTGTGAGTGAGTTTCCCCCCATTTAATGAAGTTGTTAAGTGAATCATGAGGGAAGTTTAAGTTAGTAACATGGGGAAAGTTATATGACTGGATGGAACATTAAAAAATAAATAAATATTAATACTTAGTTATTTTGGGGAAAGATAAATATGAAAATTGAATTAAAATATTGTTAGCCAGATGGCAAGATACAAATTGGTGGTAGCACTATATAATGATACGACACATTTACTTATTGATAAGAATTTAAACATATAGAATTTTCTAATATAATTTATGTGATATATGGTAAGAAGTATTCTTTCTATTTTAGATATATAGAGAACCTCTAGTAATTATATGATAAATTGATACTGGATTAATTAATTTAATGCAGAAATGAAAGTTTGAATTAAGATTGGTATAATAGAGAGTTTGATATTGTTTATACTCATGTAATTTTCTAGTGCAAGGTGGGAAAAAGATTGTTATTTTGAGGTTTTTCATTTGCTAATGTTGTATAAGTTCTATAGGTTTTTTTTAAATGGAAGAAAGATAAGCCTCCATTGAATGATTAACAGAAAAAGAAAAAAATGTTTTATTCTAAGCATGGTTTTAGTGTTTGTATTTATGTATTGTTTTTATTTTATGTTGGAGAAAAATAAAATTTGTATTTTAAAAAAAAGTTAGTAACACGGTGGTGAAGTAAATCTGGTTTCTGCATTGACTTTGTTTTTCAGAAGGCCTCAAAAGAGGATCACATTACTGAAAGAGTAGTAGATCCTTGGAACAAACTTCCAGCAGACGTGGTAGATAAATCCACAGTAACTGAATTTAAACATGCCTGGGATAAACATATATCCCTCCTAAGATAAAATACAGAAAATAGTATAAGGGCAGACTAGATGGACCATGAGGTCTTTTTCTGCCGTCAGACTTCTATGTTTCTATGTTTCTATGACCCACCCACCCCTGGGACGCTGTGACCGTCATAAATATTATAAGTCATTTGCCGAGCCCCTGGATTTTGATCACATGTCCATGGGGATACTGTAACAGTTGTAATTGTGAAAAATGATAATTAGTCATTCTTCAATTCTGTTGTAACTTCCAATGGTCACTAAAAAAATGCTGTAACCTGAGGACTACAGGCAACTACCATGTTTCCCTGAAAATAAGGGAAATTTGTCACCTTGGTTCAGCCATGAATGACTGAAAGAATGCATGGTTTTTTATGGGGTATCAAATGTACCTTTATATTGCTTTTTACTCTTGTTATGATCGTAATCTATATTTAGATTAGATTAGATTTATTGGATTTATATGCCGCCCCTCTCCGCAGACTCGGGGCGGCTCACAACAATGGTAAAAACAGTACATAGTAACAAATCTAATATTTAGCAATCTAAATTACAGTTTTAGGTTAAAAAGTCCACAAAACAAAACCCCAATATATAAAAAAGAAGCACACAATCAATCATACACCAAAACTACATGGGCAAGGGGGAGATGTTTCAATTGCCCCATGCCTGACGGCAGAGGTGGGTTTTAAGGAGTTTACGAAAGGCAAGGAAGGTGGGGGAAATCCTAATCTCTGGGGGGAGCTTGTTCCAGAGGGTCAGAGCCACCACAGAGAAGGCTCTTCCCCTGGGTCCCACCAGACGACATTGTTTAGTCGACGGGACCCGGAGAAGGCCAACTCTGTGGGACCTAACCGGTCGCTGGGATTCGTGCAGCAGAAGGCGGTCCCGGAGATATTCTGGTCCGATGCCATGAAGGGCTTTATAGGTGAATTGTGACCAGAAACTGATCGTCAACCAATGCAGACTGCCGAGTGTTGGAGTAACATGGGCATACTTAGAGAAGCCCATGATTGCTCTCGCAGCTGCATTCTGCATGATCTGGAGTTTCCGAACATTTATATATTGTTTTATTATTGTCAGCCACCCAGAGTCCATTTGGAACTGGGTAGCATATAAATATTACTAATAAATAAATAATAAATAAATAAATAAATAATAAATAAAATAAGACCCTGTCTTATTTTAATTATTTTGCTACCAAAAAAGGCACTAGGTCTTTTGGGGGGGGGGGGGGATGTTGTTCACTAACTCATATCACTTGCACACATCGTCCCCGACCTCCTTTTTCGCTGTCAGAGGGATTCAGGAACTTCTGCGGGCAGTAAGTCTTCCCCGAAGACCTCTGCAGCCGATAACAGAGCTCTGGATTGATCTAGAGAAGTGTTATCGGCTGCAGAAGCCTTCAGGAAAGTCTTGCCAGCTGCAGAAGAAATGGGCCGTCAAAACAGATGTCGGGGTGAGCAGGGCCTGGCTGCAACCATCCAAAGGTTAAGTAGGGCAGTCCCACCCACTCCTCATTCCCACCCTAACTTAATTTTTACCCATGCACCCTGGAGTGGGTGGGGTCTTAATTAGGGATGATTTTGGGGGGAAGGACCTATACTGGGTGCACTTGGAAAAATCAAGCTAGGACCTTCAGAGTAGGTCGTATTTTCGGGAAAACACGGCATTCAAATATAGGTTCATTTTTGGAAAACATTTTTAAAAGGCCATACCAACAAGGACCTCCACAGCAGCTAGAGAGTCGTCTTCCCAATCCATCTCCTCCTGCTTTTCTTCCAGTCCTTCTTTCAAGTTGGACGTGATTGGATAGAACTGCTTCCATTCGCCAATCAGCTTCTTCGTAGCGGAGTCTGACAGCTTGAACGATTGCCCCGTGAGTGTACCATTTAATCCAAAAGGACTCAGAATAACTAGACGTTGGAATGACAGACAGAGAGAGAGAGAGAGAGAAAAAAGAATCTCACATTAGAGCTGCAATAATTAACCTCGGATCGTATGTCCAAAGACTGCTGATGGAATCATGATGGTTCTCTCCAGTGAAAACTTCCTCGGGACTATCTCACTGAAATATCTATTTTTGGAGGCATGCCAAACAGTATTTCCCCCCCGAAGGGCTGCATATAATTCTTATTAAAATGGCTTTCAGCAGCTAAAGTTGAGCATCGAAGAGAGGCTTAAGAGTGAACATTCCCTTTTGGAATATTTATACAAAGGAGTATCATTACCTAAGCCTGCAAAAGAGGACAGGATAAAAATGCCAGTATAATTACGCGATTGCAAAAGATACTGGTTGTAGAGCCAGTTCTCTCTTTGACTAACGTCATCGTCTCAAAAACAGAAGAGAGTTTGATAATAATGTAGGTCCTATCACCACTTTCCACAAGCCGTTTTGGGAAATTAAGAGAATGAGAGGTAGTCCTTGACCGCAACTGAGCCCAAACTTTCTGTTGTTAATTGAGACAGTTGTTAAGTGAGTTTGCCTTATTTTACAAACTTTCCTGCCACGGTTGTTAAGTGAATCACTGAAATTGTTAAAGTTAGAAACATGATTGTTAAGGGAATCGGACTTCCCTCTTGATTCTGCTTGTCAGAAGGTCACAAATGGGGATCACGTGGCTTCAGAACCCTGCAACCCAGAACCCTGCAACCGTCATAAATAAGACGGAGTGGCTGTGGGTTTTGCCTCCCAAGGACAATTCCATCTGTCCATCCATCACCCTGGGGGGGGAATCATTGACCACCTCAGAGAGGGTCTGCAACTTGGGCATCCTCCTCGATCCACAGCTCACATTAGAGAAACACCTTTCAGTTGTGGCGAGGGGGGCGTTTGCCCAGGTTCGCCTGGTGCACCAGTTGCGGCGCTATCTGGACCGGGACTCACTGCTCACGGTCACTCATGCCCTCATCACCTCGAGGCTCGACTACTGTAACGTTCTCTACATGGGGCTACCTTTGAAAAGTGTTCGGAAACTTCAGATCATGCAGAATGCAGCTGCGAGAGCAATCATGGGCTTCCCTAAATATGCCCATGTCACACCAACATTGGTTGCCAATCAGTTTCCGGTCACAATTCAAAGTGTTGGTTATGACCTATAAAGCCCTTCATGTGACCGGGCCAGTTTATCTCAGGGACCGCCTTCTGCCGCACGAATCCCAGCGACCAGTTAGGTCCCACAGAGTGGGCCTTCTCCGGGTCCTGTCAACTAAACAATTTCGGTTGGCGGGGCCCAGGGGAAGAGCCTTCTCTGTGGTGGCCCCGACCCTCTGGTACCAACTCCCCCCAGAGATTAGAATAGCCCCCACCCTCCTTGCCTTTCGTAAGCTCCTCAAAACCCACCTCTGCCATCAGGCATGGGGGAATTGAGATAATCTTTCCCCCTAGGCTTCTACAATTTATGCATGGTATGTTTGTATGTATGATTGGTTTTATAACAAGGGTTTTTAGCTGTTGTAGTATTGGATTTTTACATTCTGTTTTTTGTCACTGTTGTTAGCCGCCCCGACTCTACGGAGAGGGGCGGCATACAAATCCAATAAATAAATAATAAATAAATAAATATTAATCAGTTGTCAAACATCTGAATTTTGAATTTTGATCACGTGACCACTGGGATGCTGCAATGGTTGCAAGTGTAAAAATGGTCATTTTTTTCAGTGCCATTGTAACTTTGAACAGTCACCACAAGAACATCTATTAAGTTGAAGATTACTCATACATGCTGTAAATATCCAAGTTGTGATCGCGTGACCATCAAGATGCTGTAATGGTCATAAGTACAAGGACCAGTCACAAGTGCAAGCACTGGTCATAAAGATTTTTTTTTCCAGTGCCATTGTAAGTTTAAATGGTCACTAAATAAATGTTGGGAAGTCAAAGGCTACTTGCGCTAATTTGTCCCGTCTATTAGAGATGTCACTTCCCCTGATCCCAAACATTTTAAACATGGCTCACACTACTTTATTTAACCCTTTCATGAACATTTGGATGTTTTTAAAAGTCACTGAATTTATTTGCAAATGCAACTATAATTTGTGAGCAAAAAATCATTATTAATGCAACTTTCCAAATTTCAGACCAAAAAAAAAGAGAGAGAGATTGAACCACGTTTAATGTTGATATGCAAGGAAAGAACAGGATAAGAAAACAAGTTTGTGTCCACTCGGTGGTGCAGTGGTTAGAGCACAGTACTGCAAGCTACTTCTGCTGATCACCGGCTTACTGGCTACCAGCAGTTTGGCAGATCAAATCTCAGTAGGCTCAAGGTTGACTTAGCCTCCCATCCTTTCAAAGTCAGTAAAATGAGGATCCAGATTGTTGGGGGCAATATGCTTACCCTTTGTAAACCGCTTAAAGAGGGCTGTAAAAGACCTTGGAATACTAATATCGAATGACCTAAGTGCTAAAGCCCACTGCAACAATATCGCCAAAAAAGCTTCTAGAGTTGTTAACCTGATCCTACGCAGCTTCTGCTCAGGCAATCTCACACTGCTCACAAGAGCCTACAAAACTTTTGCCAGACCCATCCTAGACTACTGCTCATCTGTCTGGAACCCATACCACATATCAGACATCAACACCCTTGAAAATGTCCAAAAATACTTCACCAGAAGAGCCCTTCACTCCTCCACTCGAAACAGAATATCCTACGAAAATAGACTAACAATCCTGGACCTAGAAAGCCTAGAACTACGGCGCCTAAAACATGACTTGAGTATTGCCCACAAGATCATATGCTGCAACGTCCTACCGGTCAATGACTACTTCAGCTTCAACCGCAATAACACAAGAGCATGCAACAGATTCAAACTTAATACAAACCACTCCAAACTTGACTGTAAAAAATATGATTTCAACAATCGAGTTATCGAAGCGTGGACCTCATTACCGGACTCAATTGTGTCAACCCCTAACCCCCAACATTTCTCCCTTAGACTCTCCACGATTGACCTCTCCAGGTTCCTAAGAGGCCAGTAAGGGGCGTACATAAGTGCACTGGTGTGCCTTTCGTCCCCTGTCCAATTATCTTTCCTTTCTTTCACCTATCTTATATATTCTCTCCCTTTCATATATCCTCTCCTCTAAGTTCACTTTCACCCTCTTTTATATTACCACATGTCTATTTTCTTCCTATGTATTTGTGTATTGGACAAATGAATAAATAAAAAAAAAGATAAAGCACTGTGAAGCGGTATATAAGTCTAAATATTACTACTATTAGTTTTTAACTCCAAATCGTGGTTTAGTATTATTGATAAATCACTTAATTCTGACAAGATCTGAAACTAGTATAAAAAATTAATATCTCAGGAATTCATAACCGAATGTCCTATTTGTATTTAGAAGGAAAGCTGAGTTTCAATAAAGAGCTACTGATTACTGGCAATTTCAGGACAAGGACTTATTGTCCCTCATTAAAATGTATGTGTACTAAAACAGTATGTTATATAAAAATCATGTTCCATAACAACAGCTAGAAATTAATCCTTCTGAACATCCGACACAGAAACTCATTAAAACAAATCAAGAATGGAAACAATATTCTGGTATACCATGTGGTAATTTTAAAAATAAAAAAATAAGAAAAAGAACAAAAATAATATACTGAAGTCAATACTACAGGATGCTATAAAGTCAGAGTTCAATTTTATTTTCATAAATGAAGGACAGCCTAATAATAAAAGGGTGGTCTCTGAAAGTACATTAACCAATGTTAGGAAATATACATTTCAATAGATAGAACACTTCACATAGATACAGTGGAAAAGTTGCTAAACACGTTTTTCTAAGAAGAACTGGTTAAAAATATGTTCAAAATCACTTTAGAAGTAAGACTGAGCCCGTTATCAAGACCTTCTGGCTGTTAATGTAAATTCCAACAATAATATTCAAGATTCTCAACACAAACAAAAAATCATTATGGTTTTACTTACAGTGGTATCTCTACCTAAGAACACCTCTACTTACGAACTTTTCTAGATAAGAACCGGGTGTTCAAGATTTTTTTTGTCTCGACAAGAACTGTAACCAGAAAAGGCAGGGAGAAGCCTCCATGGGGCCTCTCTAGGAATCTCCTGGGAGGAAACAGGGCCTTCACCCTCCCTGTGGTTTCCCCAATCGCATGCATTATTTGCTTTTACATTGATTCCTATGGGAAAAATTGTTTCTTCTTACAAACTTTTCTACTTAAGTACCTGGTCAAGGAACAAATAAAGTTGTTAAGTAGAGGTACCAATGTACAGTGGAACCCCGACATAAGAGCTGCTCTACTTAAGAGCAACTCGAGATAAGAGCTGGGAGGGGAGAGATATTTTTGTTCTACTTACAAGCCCAAATTCGAGATACAAGCGCCAAGGAGCTGTCTCCTGAAGCCAAACGCTAACTTCCGCGTTCGGCTTCAGGAGACAGCTGCGAAGCGGCGCGCGTGTTTTAAAAGGTTGCAGCCGGCCTGGGGGGCTCGGGGGGGTGCTTGCAGCTTTCTTTCTTGCTCTTTTTCTTTCTCTCTTTTACCTTCCCTTCCTCTATTTCTTCTTTTCTTTCTCCTTCCCACCTTCTTCCCTCCCTCCCTCCCTTCACTCATTCCTCTCTTACTCTCCCCTTTCATAAGTTTCCTTGCTTCCTTCCTCTGTTCCTGTCCCTTCCCTCTTTCCTTCCTTCCTTCCCACCCTCCGTCCATTCATTCACCCATTCCTCTCTTGATCGCTTAAAGCCGGTCCCTGGTGCAAAAAGGGTTGGGGACCTCTGTCCTACAGGATTGGGTGGCAGAGAAGTTGAACATATGTAAATTTAAAAGTTTAAGAAAGTTTACAAGTTAAGTGAAAGAAACTTCATTATTCATTTATATGTACATGTACATTTCTTCATTAAAAACATGTCTTTCTGCATAATTTAGACTAACTTTGTGAGTTTTTTGAGGGCTGGAACCAATTAAAATTATTTACATTAATTCCTATGGGGAAAAGTCGTTCGAGATAAGAGCTGCTCGACTTAAGAGCCCAGGTCCGGAACGAATTAAACTCGTATCTCGAGGTACCACTGTATTTGGTTTTATCTGACCACTCCTCATCCCATTAATGGTACTCTGAGGTGGTTAATGAAGACTTAGTATGAAGAGCCAGTTTGGTCTAGTGGTTAAAGTACCAAGCTAGACAGCAGGAGACACAGGGAGTTCAAAACCCTCCTTAGTCATAAAATCCAGCTGGGTGACCCTGGGCCAAGCGTGAGGAGACTAGGTGACCTCATCAGTGCTGGAAGGGAGTGGGGTTTTCTCTCTATTTATTCATATATAATAAAAGCCAAACCCCATACACTCCTCACGAAATCTCCAGAATCATAAAACCTACAAACTTGAAACTTTGCAAGAATGTTCCTCTTGGCTTCTAGGTGCTCACTAAGAAAGGATTTTTCAAAATGACCATCAGAATTTAATGCTCTCTTATATATATTATCACACTTTGATGCTAAGGAGTTAGATGTTCTACTCCACCTCCCCACCTGGAAAGAACTCTGTTCCAACTGCCAGTTGCCTTATATTAACACGCTCTGATGCTAATGAGTTACACATTCTACATAAATTTTCAAGCTTTAGGTGTCAATGTATCAAGCCTGTAACTACAAATTAATTTTCAAGCTTTAACTGTCAATTTATCGTAGCAAAGCACAGATATCCAGCTACTAGAATAAAACAAATATAGCTCTTCCTATAGCACTGGTGATGTTACTAAGTTGAGCAATGAAATATCTGCAAGAAAACCAGCAAGCTCAGAGAACATGAAGGAGCCTTCCTTATAGTTCAATCCTGAGCTACAAATATTCTCCTCTAGGGCTTTATATGTAATAGCACCTTGAATTGTGCCTGGAAGCAAATTGGAGGCCAGTGAAATGGTGAGAAATATGTTAAGATACCGGGTGGATGAAGTCACTCAGATTTCTACCCGATTGGACTCTGGCCTTGAAGCAGATCATGTGGAGTTGACCAGGATGCCCTGGTTTGGTTATCTGGGCTAGATTTGATCCTGTTGGTCTTGAGCAGTGGTCCTCAAACCTGGCAACTTTAAGACTTGTGGACTTCAACTCCCAGAAGTATAACTGGCTGGAGAATTCTGGGAGTTGAAGTCCACGATTCTTAAAGTTGCCAAGTTTGGGGACCCCCCGATCTTGAGGAAAAGAACAAGGACTCTTAATCTGGCTGAGAAAAGTGATGGTACAAGATATTTTCAACCCAAATGTTGCACTTGGCTTAAGGGTGATTCTGTGGGTGTGGCTTGGTGGGTGTGGCAGGAGAAGGATACGGCAAAATCCCCATTCTCTCCCCACTCTGGGGCCAGCCAAAGGTGGTATTTGCCGTTCTCTGGACTACTCAAAATTTCCGCTACCAGTTCTCCAGACAGAACCGGTCAGAACCTACTAGATTTCACCCCGACCTGGCTCACTGAGAAGCCTATTCATGAGAGCAAATAGATTTATTTTATCTCCATCAATTTAAAGAAAATGCACAATCATGTTATAGACTTGAATTATAGCATTTCGGACGGTGGATTGTTGGAAGAGATCCTGAACCACTTGATTGCAATAGACAGACTGTATTCTAAAGCAAAGTATGCTGGTCTGAAAATTACAAAATTAAAGGCAAAAGACTTCTGTTTGACAGTGAAAACGGGGTGAACAATTGTAGATTGCACATTAATAGCCAAAAAAACAAAAACCTAGAACAAGCTGATGAATATGTGTGCCTTGGGAGAAATATTTTCTTAAAGATAGGGAAATAATTATACATTCTGAAGCATGTCCAGCTTTTTCTGGCCAAGTCTTACATCACTCACACCCTAGCTGTCTCCTAAGAATGCCAATGCAAAAGGGAAAAATAATTCCTCAGAAAAGCACCTTAGTGGCCCATTTTCTTTCTTTATTCAATAGGTTACCAAGACTGCAACATTTCCTGAAAATTTCCCCCCAGCATTTAAGAACCCCCTCAGATTACCTAAATCTCTGGGGTTATCTTAATGGGGTACCCACCCTCACAGAGGGAGTCACCTGCCATAAGACCAAGCTTCAGCAGAGGTATAACTGGCCTCCCATAACCAGTCATTTAATAGTGAAATCCAAACAAGCAAACCAAAAAGTCTGTTAAGACCAGGACTACCTGTAGTAAGAAGCCTATTCTTTAGCCAGTCTTGTTTCAACTCTGGACTTAGTGCACAAACGTCTTTGATCGTCCTAACTGGTGAATTTTACTTGGAGAAACACAGGGAGCATTTCTTTTAATTATCCTGCTTTGCTCAATAAAATTGCTAAGTGGTGGGGGGGGGGGGAGGTTTACAGGGAAACCAATACAATGGTTTCATTTGTGAGGGTTTGGACAATAAGACCTACAAGTTCCTTTCCTTGATGCTTGTTTTATTCCTGTATGAAATTCCCTGTATGAAAGCCACAAAAGAGCCGGGGTGGCACAGCAGGTAGAGTGCTGTACTGCAGGCCACTGAAGCTGACTGTAGATCTGAAGGTCAGTGGTTCAAAATCTCATCACCGGCTCCAAGGTTGACTCAGCCTTCCATCCTTCCGAGGTGGGTAAAATGAGGACCCGGATTGTGGGGGGCAATAGGCTGGCTCTGTTAAAAAGTGCTATTGCCAACATGTTGTAAGTCACCCTGAGTCTAAGGAGAAGGGCGGCATAAAAATCAATCAATCAATCAATCAATCAATCAAACAAACAAACAAACAAACAGACAGACAGACAGATAGATATAGATAATAGATAGATAAACAAACAAATAAATAAACAAACAAACAAATAAATAAGGGGGAGATTTCTGTTCCACTTTAGGTGGTTTTTGCCTTGTAGGATTCCATAGTATTTTATCCTCTCTCTCTTTCCTGTTTATATTAAGTCAGCAGGGGTGGTGATCCAGTGATCTGCACTGCTGTATCATCAGTATGCGGATTACATTATCTCTCTATCCTACTGGAATGTGTAGGTGCGTGACAATTGCCTGGAGACAGTTGCAGGCTGAATGAGAGCCAAGGAATTCAAACCTTATCCACAAACAACTAAAAGTATTGAGCACAGTTGTTTCAGGCTTGGGAATTGAGACATTGGCCTATTCTGGATGAGATAAGGAACAGGAAGTACAGGTAGTCCTCAACTTACAACCACAAATCAGCATGCAACGTCTGTCGCTACGTGAGACAGTTAAGTGAATTTTGTCTCATTTTATGACTTTTCAAAGTAAATAACTGCATTTTTTTCAGTGTCATCATAACTTTGAATGGTCACTGAATGAGCTGTTGTAAGCTGTCTATAACTAATGCATAGTTTAGGATTTATAGTATACTTAATTTTAATATGCAAGTAACTTTGACCTACAACCACAACTGCAACTGGAATTTTGATCACTAAGTAATGCAATCCATTAATTCAGCCACTGTGTCACTAGACTCGGATTCCTGACCATTTTTATTGTGGACATTACATTCAACAACTGTGTTGAACAAAGCCGCCCCAGGTTTTCGGAGAAGGCGGCATACAAATCTAATTAATAATAATAATACCTGATCCAATTATTGTTTGTTGAAAAACAGATAAGAAGATTGAAAGTCACAACTGTGTGTCCACAGGACGCTGCAACTAGTCATCAATGTGAGCCAATTGCCAAGCACCCAAATTGCGATCAGATAGCACATCACAGCTGGAGTGGTGCAGCAGTCATAACTTTGATGACAGGTAGTCAATCACTTTTTTCCCCAAGGCTGTCATAACTTTCATTAAATGGATGGTCCTAAGCCCAGGACTGCCAGTAAAGTATTGCTACAAACCCAGCCAACCAGTCACAAAGAGAAGCCATGGCCACCTTTGACTGATACACTACTTGCACCTTTAACTTAATAGGCAAGCCTCAGTCATCAATATCTAAATAATTCTCAGCATATTCTTTGTAGAGCTGCATTTAATAACTGTCTAGAAACTGCAACTAGTATAGATCCCAGTTAAGCTACATAGAGGCCACACCAGTCTTATTATTACTATTATTTTTTAGATTTGTATGCCGCCCCTCTCCGAAGTCTTGAAGAGTAAACACCAGTCATGGAGAATTAAATTTCTGCCTATGACCTATGGGCCCTAAATTTAATCTATATGACTTCAAACATTTAATATAGAAACATAGAAGACTGACGGCAGAAAAATACCTCATGGTCCATCTAGTCTGCCCTTATATTATTTCCTGTATTTTTATCTTACAATGGATATATGTTTATCCCAGGCATGTTTAAATTCAGTTACTGTGGATTTATCAACAACGTCTGCTGGAAGTTTGTTCCAAGGATCTACTACTCTTTCAGTGAAATAATATTTTCTCACGTTGCTTTTGATCTTTCCCCCAACTAACTTCAGATTGTGTCCCCTTGTTCTTGTGTTCACTTTCCTATTAAAAACTGCTTCCCTCAATTCTATCTAACTCCACCACCACCTCAAAGCAACTAAAATCAACTGCTTGAAGCCGCAGAAGTTGATTTGGTTCATAACAGCAGGGCCAACTTAATAATAGCATCCCCAATTGTTAAATTAGGGAAGTATAACTGGGATGGGGTGTTCTTGATGCTCCCCTGAGCTGGATTATTTTCATGCAAACATTTCATTACAAACTAGGTAACATCATCAGTTTGAAAACACCACTCCCTCACTATCACTGATAATGTAACCTAGTTGGCTAGTGAAACGTCTGCAAGAAAACAACACAAGATCAGAACCACCCAGGATGCCTCATTTCAACCCTGAGCTACAAACATTCTCCTTTGTAAGTATAGCTGGTCCCAAGGTATTTTCTTTTAGAAAACCTTGCATGATATCAGTTTTCAAGAACCAGCAATCTTTTAGACACCTCTCTGTTGTTGTTAGCTCTGGCCCAGCTCCTGCCCCAAGGACTGTGGATGTGGGGGAGACATCCACATGCTGCAGGCCTGTTTTGCCCCTCCCATGGAATCTGCTGATGAAGGCTCCTCTGACCAAAAAGACATGAGTGACAGGGAGGACGAGAGTGGGGGCAGACAGCTCAGGAGATCAATTATCTAGCTCCTCCTTGGATTCAGAACAAGAGTTAATGATACAGCCACGCATGCAGAGAGCGATGCATAGGCAACAACAATAGCAGCCTGTGGGTTTGGCCATTGTGGAGATTATCTGATCGTTGTGTTCGTGACTGCTTTACTGACTTTGACTTTTGGTGTGCTGATTTTTTCCCGCTTTGAAACTAAACCAGGGAAAAGTGTGTTTCACTTTGTGAAAGAAGAAGGCCTGTGAATTACCTCACAGCTGCAAGCTAAGTATCACAGAACTGATAAGGGACTTGGACAAATTACCAGTTTGTTTGGAGACCAGTGCTCTTTGCTATACCAAAATAGGCGTTGATTGCTTACCTGAAACGCCTCTTCTCGTACGGTGAGCGGGTACAGCAGTCACATGGGTTGCTCATCGTCCAATCCGGTGGAACTGAGCCTAGTGTTAAAAAAGCTTGCCGGATCCGCCCCTTCCCCAGAATTCGCGAATCCATAGACTAGGCTCAGCTGTGAAGCTCTGTAGTGTTCAACTCTTATTGTTAGAGGAAGAAAAGGTTATAGGAAGGTAAAGAAGACACATACAAGGGCGGGAAGTGACTGCTGTACCCGCTCACCGTACGAGAAGAGGCGTTCAGGTAAGCAATCAACGCCTATTCTCCGTACTGAAGGAGCGGGTCCAGCAGTCACATGGGACATACCCAATAGATGGTCCCTAGGGTGGGATTAGATTGCTATCGTGTGAGATAACGGATTGGAGTACCCTTCTGCCGAAGGCAGCGTCCGCTGAAGCGTAAGAATCAATCTTGTAGTGCCTGATGAAGGAATTTGGCGAGGCCCAAGTGGCTGCTTTGCAGACCTCCTCCAACGGGACTTGAGTCGCCCAAGCGGCCGAGGTGGCTGCGCTCCTGGTGGAATGCGCTGTGATGTTCCTTGGAACTGAGAGGGAGGCCGACTCATAGGCCTTAGATATAGTCCCTCTGATCCAACGGCCTATTACTGTTGAAGACACTTTGGCACCCATGACTCTGGGGTGACAGGCTATAAAAAGTGCTTCTGACCTCCGAAAGGGTCCTGTGCGTTGGATATAGATTCTCAGCGCTCTAATGAGATCCAGGGTGTACCATCTAATTGCCAAGGGATGGTCTCGGTTGGAGGCAGAAGGAAGGTAGGACAATATCCTGAGTTCTGTGGAACATGGAACTGACCTTGGGTAAGAAGTAGGGTCCAGTCGCAAGACTACCTTGTCCTGATGAAATTGACAAAGGTCCTGCCTGATTGAGAGGGCAGCCAGCTCCGAATGCGTCGGGCAGAGGTAATAGCCACCAGGAATGCTACTTTAAAGGATAGGTACCTGAGGGACGCCGACTTTAGGGGTTCGTATGGTGCCTGCGTGAGGGAATGGAGAACCCCGTGGCAAATCCCAGGATGGATACCTGTGAACCTTGGAAGGTCTGGAGGTTGGCTATGCCCTTGAGGAATTCCTGAACTTCTGGGAAGGATCGGAGAGGCTGTCTACGGGGGCCCCCTAGGACAGATGAAATGGCTGCCAGATGACGCCGGAGGGTGCTGGTGGAAAGTCCTTTATGGAAACCTTGCATAAGGAAGGAAATGATTCTGTGTATGGGAATGCACAGGGGAGAGAGGCCTTCCTGTAGACACCACTGGTGAAACTTGGACCACGTGTGGTCGTAGATTCGATTGGTCGAACCCCTTCTGGCCTTTAAAATGACCTCCACTGTATCGGGGTCGTGACCACGCAGTTCTAAGTCTCTCCTGATAACAGCCAGGCGGTGAGGTGGAACCACTCCGGATCTGGATGGAATGAGGCCCCCTGCCGCAGCATATCCCCCGAAACGGGGAGTCGCCAAGGGTCCTGGACGGACAACTGTTGGAGATCCGCGAACCAGGGCCGGCGGGGGCCAATGAGGGCGATTAAGATTACTCGGGCCCTCTCGGTGAGGACCTTGGTGAATCACGTCCGGGAGAATTGGAATTGGAGGGAATGCGTAAAGTAGGCCTGGAGGCCATGGGCTCCGGAGGGCATTGATTGCTTCCGCTCCCGGGGATGGAAATCTGGAAAAGAAGCGAGGGAGTTGGGCGTTCGCATTGGTCGCGAAGAGATCCAGAATTGGTAGGCCGAATCTGAGGCTGATTTGATGGAACAGGTCTTGATGGAGGTTCCACTCTCCTGGGTCTATCATTGCTCGAGATAGCCAATCCGCCTGGACGTTGAGGCTCCCCGAGATGTGGTCGGCTAGGAGCGACCGAAGATGTTTTTCCGCCCAAAGGCCTAACTTGAGGGCCTCCCTCATGAGGGCCTTGGATCTCGTGCCCCCCTGTCTGCAGATATGGCTTTTTGTGGCAATGTTGTCGGTGAGAATGAGAACGTGCCGGTTGGGAATGCGAGGAGAGAAATGCTTCAGAGCCAGGGAAACGGCTCTTAACTCTAGCCAATTGATTGGCTTGGAAGCTTCCTCCGGGGACCACGTGCCCTGGGCTATCATCCCCTGGGCGTGGGCGCCCCATCCCGATAGACTGGCATCTGTGGTGATGACAAATTGATCCGGGCACCTGAACGGGGATCCTTTGTCCATGGCCGGAGACTTCCACCACTTGAAGGATCTGCGAACAATTGGTGGGATGACAATGCGACGATTTGAGTTGCTGTGCCCCGATCTCTGAAAGGGTAATAGGAGCCACTGAAGTTCCCTAGCATGAAGGCGAGCCCAGGGAATAATGCCTATGCATGACACCATCTTCCCCAAAAGGGAAGACAGGGTTACTATGGATACTGAAGGTTTAGATAAAATGCAAGAAATTAACTCCCCTATACTGAATTTTCTCTCGGGAGAGAGAAAAACCTGGGAGGATTCTGAATTAATAATGGATCCCAGGTGTAAGATGGATGTGGAAGGTTGGAGATGACTTTTATCAAAGTTGATGGAAAATCCATGGTCCTGAAGGACTGACATGGTGATAGAAAGGTCTGTTTTCACTTTCTCTAGGGAGTTCCCATGAATCAAAATATCATCAAGATAACATAAAATGTGAATGGGAGACGCCCGGATATAGGCCGCCAGGGACCCCAAGAGCTTTGTAAAGACCCGAGGGGCCGAGGAAAGGCCAAATGGCATCGCCATATACTGGAAATGCCTGCCTTGAAAGGAGAAACGTAAAAATTTTCTGTGGCATTTGGCTATAGGAATGTGGAGGTAGGCCTCAGTGAGGTCTAAAGAGACCATGAAATCTCCTGTGTGGATGGCGGCCAAAATAGATGATAAGGAGTGCATCTTAAACTTCCTATATTTGATGAATAGGTTAAGCTTCTTTAAATCCAAAATAGCTCTCCAACCTCCGGAGGATTTTGGAACCATAAATAGGATGGAATAAAAACCTAGACCCTTCTGACCGGAGGGGACCGGTTGAATGGCTCTGATGGACAATAAGTGAGAAATGGCCTCCTCCATACGGTTACAATCTGAGGAGGACCTGGGAGAAGGGCAGGAAATAAAACGTTTAGGGGGAGGAGAAATAAATTCTAAAAGAAGGCCTGTTTGAACAGTGTCAATGACCCAGGGGTCCTTGGAGGTGAGACGCCAATTAGAGGCGAAATGGGCTAGGCGACCACCTATGGGAATTGAGGAAAAATTACCATCTAGGTTTCTTTGAAGCCCTGTTAGAGGACGCTCCCCTTTGGAAGCGAAAACCTCTGCCCCTGGAGTTCCTACCTTGGGAACGAAAGCGGGGGGAATACTGACCTGGAGATCTCTGATAGGAAGCCGCTTGATCTTGCTGACGCCCTGGGCGACGAAAGGACTGCGTTTTGGTAGCCTTTTTGGTGGTTGGACCCAAAACTTTCTTCTTGTCCGTGGTTTCCGTGAGGAGTGGATCCAGAAGATCACCGAAAAGAAGGTCGCGCTTTAAGGGTCCCAGGGATAACTGCCACTTCTGGCGTACTCCCGCTTGCCAAGGGCGAATCCATAGGAGTCTTCTTGCCGTTGTAGAAGCTGCAATAGACTTAGCAGAAAAACTAGTAGATTGTAAAGTGGCATCAGCCACATACTGGGCAGCTGCAAAGACCTTGTTGAAGTCTTGTTGACCTCTCAAGTCATCGGGAGGAATATGCTGTTGAAGTTGGCGAAGCCACAGAAGCATGGCTCTGGAGAAAAAGGAAGCCGCTGCAGAACTTTTAATGGCCCAGGAATCTGCGGTGAATCCTCTTTTGAGCATTTGTTCAATCCGCTTGTCCTCTGGGCGGAGGACTTCCTCTGCTTCGCCTGGCACAGCAGCCGCCGAGTGAAGGATCTTGACAGGTTCATCCGGTTTAGGAAAGGATAGGAGCTCCTCATAGGAAGAGGAAAGTTTGTACAATTTTCTGTCCTTGGTTGAGGGATTAAGCCCAGAGGCTGGGAAATCCCACTGCTTAAGTAAGGCATCTTTAAACAATTTAGGCATAGGAATTACCTCGTTATCCTCCTGTTCCTCTGTGAAGTAAGGTAAATTCTCCTCCGGGGGATCAGTGGATGTGGAGGCCTGTTTCTCCTGGGCCGCCAATCCCGTAGAAATTCTAGCTTTGAGGAGGAGAGATTTGAACAATTGAGAAGGAAAAATAGTAATTGGAGAAGGAACCTTTATTTGGGATTCCTCATCATCTGAGAGGCCTTGAAAGGGATCCTCATCCTCCTCCATATCCTCATATTCGTCCTGAGAGGAATCTGAATCATCCTGAATAGGAGCTCTAACCGCTGGGGAAGAACCCAAGGGGCGGGAGGGACGAGGAGGTGGAGGAGGTAAGGGAAGCTCATTGATGGTAGAGAATTTAGCATCAATGGCCTTGGACAACACAGAAAAAATAGATTGGAATTCAGGAGGTAAACTAGAAATATCAGCAGGAATGGCAGAAGAATCCCTGAAGGCCTGGGAGGATCCTGGCTGGGGGGAATCTTCAATAATATCTGGTTCCTCTGGACCTATTCCCCATAGGTTAGGTTGGGGTCTGTCTAGGTTTGGCTCATCCAGAGATAACACAGGGACCCCAGAAGGAGGCAGACTAGAAGCCTCTGGGGGGTCTTGACTACTGAGTACTTGGGCCTGTACTTTCAAACGCTTTGCTGATTTGTCATGGATTCTTTGTAGGGCTAGGTCCCTTCTCTTCTCAGCCCTGGTGACCTTGGTCGAGGGGCGGGCCCCTGAAGAAGAGGAGGTCGAGGCCTGGGGGATACTGGTAATCTCATCGCCTGTAGGCCTGGCCTCTCTGGGACCTTTAGTTGTGCCTCTCTTGGGAAAAGTAGCCATAGTCTGACAATTAACAGAAGACCAGGCTGAGCCAAATATCTGAATAATTAGGGAGAAGATTTCAAGGACTTCCCAAGAGGAATGGATCCTGCTCCGAGGCCTCGGAGCTGCTGAGACTTGAGGGCAATCTGGGCAAACCCAGAGTTCGTGTCCCCAAATACAGCGTGGCCAGCCTCCCTAAACTTAAATTAAAGTAAACCAAGGCACTCTGGTTGGAGGCTTAGCCGGTGGAGAATTAAGCCTGAGCGTCCCAAAGCCCACTCCGGGATCCACGCGGTGGACTGAGGCCTACGCGGCTGGCAGGAGGCCAACACGAGAGGCCTAAATTTAAAAAGGGCGCGAAGGCCTTCGCGCCGAAAAATCGCTCCGTAATAGAATTCTTAAAGGGGAAGCGATCGACTAAGTCCAGGAGACTAGAAACAAGCGTCTCACTCCGCAGGAGGTATTTCTTAAGCCCTTTTACAATAATACAATAATGAATCAATGAATCAATACTTGCACCAAGACCTCCAGGCCAAAGGATTAAAGGAATCCACAAGCGGCAGCGGGGATCGTAAACGGCAAAACAGCCGGGGGGAAACGAAACCGCAACTTCTCCCAAGAAAAAAAAGCCGAGCCACAAACGGCTGGCGCTATTAGTGCAAGTAAATAAATAAGGATAAAACAATTCTTACTACTTTTGAAGGAAAAGATCGAAGGGAAGGTGTTAGAATGTTGAACGAGCTATCACAATACAACCGCAGGATATGCGAACTGAGCGAATTCTGGGGAAGGGGCGGATCCGGCAAGCTTTTTTAACACTAGGCTCAGTTCCACCGGATTGGACATGAGCAACCCATGTGACTGCTGGACCCGCTCCTTCAGTACGGAGAAGAGGGCTTAGGTTAAGTGAATTTTCATTATAAAGAACATTGTTTTGAATTTTCAAACGTGTGTGTGTCTGAAATTTGTACCTGTGAATTTTTGGGAGGAGTCTACCAGAGAGCCCGACAGAACACTCTCCAGATTGATATTGTTTTTACAATCTTTTTAAGGATTATTTGTTTTATTTCATGATTTATTACAGATTTTTATTACTTAAGTTCATGGGAGGGGGAGATCTGAAACTCATCAGGTGTTCTCCCATTATGTGATCATCTCTTTGTGTTCCCCATTCATTCCCTCCACACAATATTTTAATGTAAAGCTTGGAAACAGAAGGATTCCATTTTGGTGGTCAAACCAAACAAACCTTACCTTGAAAAGGACTGTTGGATTGCTGGGCGAGGGTGAGATGTTCTTCACTCAGGAAGTACACAGGTTGATGCTGGTTGATTTCCACGCTGGTACAAACATTGCTGTCCCCGTGCAAGAAGAAGGTGAACGAGCAAGACAAGTGCTCACTAAAGAAGAAACAGAGGACAATAAAGTTAATTAGAGTCTAGGGACATGCTAAGGAGGTCGCTGGGCGAGGTTTAAAAAAGGGGCACCTGTTAAAAAATTAGCAACCTGACCTAAAGCACTTATTATGTGTAAATTGAGAGCAGAATCTTAAGAGGCTGCCAATCAATTGGCCTCCATTTAACACAGGAGTCCTCAAAACTTGGCAACTTTAAGACTTGTGGATCTTTCTTGTCATAGTTGTTAAATGAATTTTTGCAGTTGTGAAGTCAGTAGCATGGTTGTTAACGGAATCTTTCTTCCTCCATTGTCTTTGCTCATCAGAAAGTCACAAAAGGGATCACATGACATACACACACACACCCTACACATATTGCAACATCCTAAATGCATGCCATTTGCCAAGCATCTGAATTTTAATCACATGACCCAGGGAAGTCTGCAACAGTCGTAAGTGGGGGAAACGGTCATGTAACTTTTTTCAGTGCAGTTTTAACTTTGAATAGTCACTAAAGTGATGTGCCGGTGCCTGGAGGCTGTTGGGGTCTGGATGGGTGTCAACAGACTCAAACTCAACCCGGATAAGACGGAGTGGCTGTGGGTTCTGCCGCCCAGGGACAATTCCATCTGTCCGTCCATAACCCTGTGGGGGGAATTATTGACCCCCTCAGAGAGGGTCCGCTACTTGGGTGTCATCCTCGATCCACAGCTCACATTAGAGAAACATCTTTCAGCTGTGGTGAGGGGGGCGTTTGCCCAGGTTCGCCTGGTGCACCAGTTGCGGCCCTATCTGGACCGGGACTCACTGCTCACAGTCACTCATGCCCTCATCACCTCGAGGCTCAACTACTGCAATGCTCTCTACATGGGGCTACCTTTGAAAAGTGTTCGGAAACTTCAGATCGTGCAGAATGCAGCTGTGAGAACAATCATGGGCTTTCCCAAATATGCCCATGTTACACCAACACTCCACAGTCTGCATTAGTTGCCGATAAATTTCCGGTCACAATTCAAAGTGTTGGTTATGACCTATAAAGCCCTTCATGGCATCGGACCAGAATATCTCCAGGACCGCCTTCTGCCGCACGAACCCCAGCGACCGGTTAGGTCCCACAGAGTTGGCCTTCTCCGGGTCCCGTCGACTAAACAATGCCGTTTGACAGGACCCAGGAGAAGATCCTTCTCTGTGGTGGCCCCGACCCTCTGGAACCAGCTCCCCCCGGAGATCAGAACTGCCCCCACCCTCCTTGCCTTCCGCAAACTCCTTAAAACCCACCTCTGTCGTCAGGCATGGGGAAACTGAGACATCTCCCCCGGGCCTATACAGTTTATACATGGTATGTTTGGGTGTATGCTTGCTTTTAATAATGGGGGTTTTAGTATTTTTTAAATTATTAGATTTGTTCTTACATTGTCTTTGTTATTGTTGTGAGCCGCCCCGAGTCTATGGAGTCAAATCAAATCAAATCAAATCAATAAATGGCTGTAAATCCTTGATGTAAGAACTTTGTGTAAAATAACACAAAAAGGACTCAGATCCTGCCTAGACTTGCACATTGCTCCTCCATAGTGATGCAAGCACTACATATTAAAAAGTATTTTTAACATTGTCATCAAAGCAGGAGATCAGGACTTTATTTCTTTCCAAAACTCATTTGACAAAAACAAAAATTCAGTCTGGAATATGGTATAAAAGGAGAATAGCAAAATGAATGCGAATAAGCCACATCTCATTTAGAATTAGGATCTCTAATTATCTTGTAGCACTCATATCTTTCCCCAAATTATTTTTTCCGCAACGTTTGAAGAAATGTATTTGCTTTCAGATCTACCGGTAAATAGTCTAAAGCTGCAACCGAGAAAAAGAATCTGGTTATCTAAATTGGCAATTCAGTCTTTAGATTCAAAATACAATGAAATCAGAACATCATTAATGAAAGAGAGGCCTCAAAAAAAAACCCTCTAAAACACTTAAGGGAAAATATATTTGGCAGGACTGTTTAAAATTAATTTGTATTCCATGATCCTTAATTACTAATGAGTATTTCAGAAAACAAAACAAAACAAAAACTACTCCACGGAAACATACTCTCTCCCCTTCAATTAAATTGCAAGTAAATTAACAATAGTGATGTTATTCTGGCAATCCTCAAACGCAACCCCAGGAAATAACTTGTCCCCTGTTGTTCCAAGGGAAACAGAAGCACTGAAAACCAGGACTTAACGTTGTAATTCCCAAAATGTGACACCACAACAAACCCACAGGGGCATAGTGGGATTACCTTACTATGTAATAAACAAAACAATCAGTGACGTCACTACAACACCCTGGGGCATCACCGCACACGGTTTGACAAACACTAGTGGCACTGCCGACTAAGATTGTGAACCAAGTTTGAAATCTCAGACTTATTGTAGGAACTCGACCAAGTGCAAATGGGTATTTTTCAGTCGCTAAGTTGTGTCAAACTTTTCATTTCAAGTAGTTAACACTGAATTACCTACCCTGTTTCCCCCAAAATAAGACCTCCCCTGATAATAAGCCCAATCGGGCTTTTGTGTGCATGGCAATAAGGCCAAGGGTTTATTTCAAGGTTCAAAAAAATGTTAAGATAGGGTCTTATTTTTGGGGAAACAGAGGTAGTTTGGGTAATGAAATGTCTGCAAACCCCCCCCCCCACCACCAAACTCAGAGAATACCAAGGGCCCCAGAGAGGTCCTGCCCCTGCACTATTGCTTTTGATGCCATTCTCCTCTCCTTTTTAACATGTCATCGAGGTTTCTAGGTGAGCAATCCACTGCTATTGGGGGTGGGGGGGGAATTAGAAGTACAATGGTAATATCCAATTATGTATCTCTATCTCTGACAATTGAGGTGATGCCATAGAAACATAGAAACATAGAAGTCTGACGGCAGAAAATGACCTCATGGTCCATCTAGTCTGCCCTTATACTATTTTCTGTATTTTCTTAGGATGGATATATGTTTATCCCAGGCATGTTTCAATTCAGTTACTGTGGATTTATCTACCCCGTCTGCTGGAAGTTTGTTCCAAGGATCTACTACTCTTTCAGTCAAATAATATTTTCTCATGTTGCTTTTGATCTTTCCCCCAACTAACTTCAGATTGTGTCCCCTTGTTCTTGTGTTCACTTTCCTATAAAAAGCCATGAATGAGTTATCCCAGTATCTGGAGGCTGTAAGGGTTTAGAGGGGCTGGCAAGACAGAATAGCTTTGGGCCACCAGTTCCAGGCTAGGCGGGGGTGGCCTCTTTGGGTATTATACACAGTGAAATGGAGAGATGAAAAGGAACGAAGATTGGTAAGAAATTTGTTTCATCCCATTTAGAAAGTGCCCATCTCCCTCACAGTGGGAGTTTGGCCAATGTACAAGTGAAATATGAACACTGCAGTAAAATCATATTATATAGCAGAAATGCAGGCGGGCCCCCATTATTCGTAGAGTTCCATTTCAAACTACAACAGCTGTCAATGGAATTATGGATAAAATCATGGATGGCAATTGACGAAAAAGTTCTGCAAATAGCAATCAGCAAGCGTTTAGGCAGAATTTGAGAGCTGAATAAACTAAATTAGTTGATTAGGCTGAATAAGCTGAATTAATTTTTTCAGGGTTGGATTGGCTGTATTAACCTAGCTATTATACAGGCAGTCCTCCACTTAGGGCCACATTTGAGCCCCAAATTACTGTTCAATTCAATTCAATTCAATTTATTAGATTTGTATGACGCCCCTCTCCGAAGACTTGGGGCGGCTCACAACAACAATATAAACAGTATAACAATGGAACAAATCTAACAATAAAATTACATTAAAAAACCCCAATAATTTAAAAACCATACAGCACATACATACCAAACATAAAATATAAGAAAGCCTGGGGGAGATGTCTTAATTCCCCCATGCCTGGCGATATAGGTGGGTCTTGAGTAACTTGCGAAAGACAAGGAGGGTGTTGCTAAAATTCAGAGGATTTCCCCAATTTTACCATCTTTCTTCCCCTAGCTATTAAGCGAATCACTTCAATTGTGAAGATAGTCACACAATTGTTAAGTGAATCAGGCTTCCTGATTGACTTAGGCTGCAAAATGTGATTCCATGACCTCAGGACACTGCAACCTTCATAAATATGAGCCAACTGCCAAGCATCTGAATTTTGATCAGGTGACCACGGGAGTGCTGGTGGAGATAGGCAGCTATAAAAATTAAATGTAAGTGGTTGGGGCCAGGGATGGCACTATTGGTATAGATTGTAGGGATGAAGCCGCTAGGCTGGGGTGGGGAACTATGGCCCTTTAATGGCCTGTGTGATTTGAACCTTAGCTAAGTTCAAAATGGCACAGAGACGAAAACCATGTACCAGAAAGCTGGCTATACAAACACTTTTCTGCAGAAATGTGTCTGCAATTATCATCCATAATACAAAAATGCATATGATAAGACTGAAGGATAATGAGGCCCATCAACATAAATGTAAATACTGTGTCAAAACTATTTTCTAAATTTTTAAAAAGGTTTATTACTATAATTTATATACTCCAAGGAGCTATTCCCTGACTAAATTGCTTTGCCAATGGACCCAATGAGAACTACGTTTATTTTAATATTCAGGTGAACATTGTTTTTCATATAAGAAACAGTTTCAATAAGGGGGAAACAAAAAGGTTATTATTTTTCTTTTTCAAATCTTTTCTCTTTTGTTCTTTTTCAAGCTTCTCCAATTCCATTTTTAATTCACAAAAATTTTACTCGGGCTTTCACTCTGTCCCTCCCTCTTTTCAATTCTTTCAATTCATGATTAAATAAATTCATACCAATATTTCATATAAGGCATAGTGACAAACTCTCAGCCCACGGACCAGATGCATCATGCGCTGGACATGCCCACTCTCCACAAGGGGAGAAGTCATGATATATCATGTGACGACGACATGATGCCACAAGTTGGACACCCCCGATATAAGGGTTGTCCAACCTCGGCAATTTTAAGACTTATGGACTTCGATTCCCAGAATTCCTCAGCCAGCATTTTGGGAATTGAAATCCACAGATCTTAAAGTTACCAGGGTTGGACACTCTGGAAGTAGGTGGTTGTCTGTTCTGTCCACACTTCTTTCTAGACAACCACACAATCTGAAGCAAATTCTCACAAATTTTCTTGCAAGAACAGAACACAAGAGCCAGTTCCTTCACCTAGGCTCAGAGGTGGAGAACGATGGCGCCTTTTTGACTTGTAGATTTCAACTCCCAGAATTCTTGAGCCAGCATGGCCAGTCCACAAGTCATAAAAGGCCCATAGTTCCCTGCCCCTAGCCAACTACTCCATCCCTACATCTATACCAGTGATGGTGAACCTATGGCACGGGTGCCACAAGTGGCACGAGGAGCCATATCTGCTGGCATGCGAGCCGTTGCCCTAGCTCAGCTCCAATGTGCATGTGTGTGCTGTGCAACTGATTTTTGGCTCACACAGAGGCTTGAGGAAGCAGTCTTTGGTTTCCAGAGAGCCTCGGGGGGTGGGGGCATTTTTACTCTCCCCTGGCTCCCGGGAAGCCTTTAGAGCCTGGGGAGGGCAAAACACGAGCCTACTGGGGACACCAGAAGTTGAAAAACAGGCTGTTTCCGGCCTCCAGAAGACCTCCAAGAGTGGGGAAAGCTCTTTTCACCCTCCCCAGGTATTGAATTATGGGTGTGGGCACTCATGCATGTACAATAGCACGCTCCCACACTTTTTTGGCACCCAAGGAAAAAAAGGTTCGCCATCAGTGTTCTACAGTACGACTCTGAGGTTCCAGCAACTTTTGTTTGTGTCAACAAAATATTGCCAGAGATATTATGTCTCAAAGTTGCTGGAACCTCAGAGTCATGCTGTAAAACAGGAGTCTCCAACCTGGTCAACTTTAAGACTTGTAGACTTCAACTCCTAGAATTCCTCAGCCAGCAAAGCTGGCATGGGGGGCAATGAATTCTAGGAGTTGAAGTCCACACGTTGACCAGGTTGGAGACCCCTGCTGTAGAAAGTTGCAGTATGGGGGTCACACAAATGACTATGTCTCGAGAATTGCATCGGCACAAGTAAAACCATGTTCATCGGTGACATGTGTGCATGTTCCCATAAAATGTCATTACTGGGCTTACTGGGTCCACCGGAAGTGGGGGGGCAGGCCATTTATGGCCTCCAGAGGGCCTCTAGGGGTGGGGGAAGCTGTTTTCATCCTCCCCAGACATTGAATTATGAATGTGGGCAGTTGTGCATGCCCAATAGCATGCACACACGCTCTCGGCACCCAAGGGAAAAAAAGTTCGCCATCACTGGTCTATACCAATAGTGCCATCCCAGGCCCCAATCACTTAACATACAGCTACAGGCGTTTCCTCATTCTCTCCATCTGAGGTGATACATGCCATCCTCTGCCAGCAGTGGCAGCCTAGATTCTATGTAGGACAAACACAGCAGATGTTGTGCAACACCATTAACCAGTTCGACGTGGGGATTCAAAATAGGAAAGGAGCATCTTTAATCTCCCAGGACATTTCAACACAGATTTCCGAATGGCACAAATCACTCACTCACAAACTGCACAACTGAATGGGAAGCCGCCAGAGTTTACATATCAAAGAGGTTCCAGGCTATCTCAGAAGGATTTAATAACACAATGAATTCTTAATACCTTACAAATGGTAACTTATAAACATAGAAACATAGAAACATAGAAGTCTGACGGCAGAAAAAGACCTCATGGTCCATCTAGTCTGCCCTTATACTATTTTCTGTATTTTATCTTAGGATGGATATATGTTTATCCCAGGCATGTTTAAATTCAGTTACTGTGGATTTATCTACCACATCTGCTGGAAGTTTGTTCCAAGGATCTACTACTCTTTCAGTAAAATAATATTTTCTCATGTTGCTTTTGATCTTTCCCCCAACTAACTTCAGATTGTGTCCCCTTGTTCTTGTGTTCACTTTCCTATTAAAAACACTTCCCTCCTGGACCTTATTTAACCCTTTAATATATTTAAATGTTTCGATCATGTCCCCCCTTTTCCTTCTGTCCTCCAGACTATACAGATGGAGTCCATGAAGTCTTTCCTGATACATTTTATGCTTAAGGCCTTCCACCATTCTTGTAGCCCGTCTTTGGACCCGTTCAATTTTGTCAATATCTTTTTGTAGGTGAGGTCTCCAGAACTGAACACAGTATTCCAAATGTGGTCTCACCAGCATTCTATATAGCGGGATCATAATCTCCCTCTTCCTGCTTGTTATACCTCTAGCTATGCAGCCAAGCATCCTACTTGCTTTCCCTACCGCCTGACTGCACTGTTCACCCATTTTGAGACTGTCAGAAATCACTACCCCTAAATCCTTTTCTTTTGAAGTATTTGCCAACACAGAACTGCCAATACAATACTCAGATTGAGGATTCCTTTTCCCCAAGTGCATTATTTTACATTTGGAAACATTAAACTGCAGTTTCCATTGCTTAGACCATTTATCTAGTAAAGCTAAATCATTTACCATATTACAGACGCCTCCAGGAATATCAACCCTATTGCACACTTTAGAGTCATCGGCAAATAGGCAAACCTTCCCTACCAAACCTTTCCCTATGTCACTCACAAATATATTAAAAAGAATAGGACCCAGAACAGACCCTTGTGGCACACCTCTTGTAACCTGTCTCTGCTCAGAATACTCGCCATTAACAATAACTCTCTGATGTCTACGCTTCAGCCAGCTGCAAATCCATTGAACTATCCAGGGATTAAGTCCAATCTTCACTAATTTATCTATCAGCTCTTTATGTGGAACCGTATCAAAGGCTTTGCTGAAGTCCAGGTAGGCAATATCCACGGCACCACCTTCATCCAACACCTTTGTGACATAGTCAAAGAAATCAATGAGATTAGTCTGACATGATTTGCCTTCAGTAAAGCCATGCTGATTTGGGTCCAATAAGTTATTGTTTTTTAGGTGCTGATTTATCCTCTTTTTGAGTAGAGTCTCCATCATTTTAACTACAACTGATGTCAAGCTAACTGGCCTGTAGTTACCAGCTTCTTCTCTACTGCCCTTCTTGTGAATAGGCACAACACTGGCCATTCTCCAATCCTCAGGAACTTCTCCTGTTAACAACGATTGGTTAAACAAATCAGTCAGGGGGGTAGTAATGACAGATCTGAGTTCTTTAAGAACTCTGGGGTGGATGCCATCTGGACCCATTGCCTTATTTATCTTTAATCGTTCAAGTTCTTCTAAGACATCGGCTTCTAAGATCACTGGAGCTGAATCCGTACAGTTGGAAGCAATGCTATATCCCTCTATAGTATTATTTTGTAAGGTGTCTTTTGAGAAAACTGAACAGAAGTAGCTATTGAAATGGTCAGCGATCTCCTTATTCCCATTAATGCATGTATTATTCCCGGTACTAAGCTTCGTGATGCCGCAGTTTTTCTTCTTCTTATCATTAATATATCTGAAGAAGGTTTTATCCCCCTTCTGTACAGATTTGGCAATTTCTTCCTCTTTTGAGGCTTTAGCATCATATATTATCTGTTTCGCCTCCTTCTGTCTCATTTTATACACCTCCCTATCAGCTATACTTCCAGACTCTTTATACCTCCTATAGGCAGCCTTTTTTTCATTGACTATAGCCCTTACATCATTGCTAAACCATAGCGGTTTCTTCTTCCTTTTACCTTTAGTTATTTGTCTTACATACAGTCCAGTGGCTTTTAAGATGGCCTTTTTTAATACAGTCCACTGGATGCTCGCTCCTGCCATTTTATCCCTCCCCTTTAATTCATTATCTAAATATTCTCCCATTGCATTAAAATTTGTTTTTCTGAAATCCAATACTTTGGTTGCATTATAGGATTGCTCACAATGAGTTTTTACATCAAACCACAAACATAGATGGTCACTGCAACCTAAATTTTCTCCCACCTTGACATCTGAAACCCAATTCCCATTCATAAAAACTAAATCTAGAATATTCTCCCCTCTAGTTGGTGTCTTAACCAGCTGTGCCAGAGCTACTCCTGTAAAGGCCTCTACTATATTCTTACTTTTGCATGTAAGGGCACTGGGGATATTCCAGTCAACATCAGGCATGTTGAAATCACCCATAACCACAATATCTCCCTTTACTGCCATTTGGGTAATTTCATCCACCATCTTGTTGTCATATTCCTCGGATTGCCCTGGAGGCCTATAGATCACCCCAATTCTAATGACAGAACCTTCTTTATTTTGCATGCAAATCCAGAGAGTCTCTAGATCTTGACACGTATTTTGAATTAGTGTTGTTTTTAGAGTTTCTTTAATATAAATGGCTACTCCACCTCCCCTTCTCTCTATTCTATCCTTCCTATACAGTGTATATCCTGGTATGGATATTTCCCATTCATTAGAATCCTTAAACCATGTCTCAGTTATGGCAACCAGGTCCAAATTATCTCTAGATATTATGGCCATTAATTCACAGAGCTTGTTGCTCAAGCTTCGAGCATTTGTGCACATTACCCGAAGAACATTATTTCGTTATTAGTTTGCCCCTTATCATCAACAACTACATCTATATTATTTGCAGCTCCCTTTTCATAAGCTTCCAAAAACTGCTTTATCCTCATTGGTCGGGGACAGAAATCACCCACATCAGTTACATCTCTGTCCCCTTTACCTAGTTTAAATGCCTGTCCAAAAAAGTTCTGAATTCCTCACCGAGCACCTGGGTACCTCTGTATGATGGATGCAAACCATCCCTCTTAAACAACTCCCTATTAGACCACCTACTGACATCATGACTTACATATCCAAAACCTTCAGCTTTACACCACTGCCTTAACCACACATTAAACTCTCTGATACACGTTGTTTTATCCTCTTGGCCACAAACCGGTAACACCTCTGAGAAAGTCACTGAATGAGTTATTTTACCCAGCTCCACACTTAGACATTGAAAATCTCTTTTTACTACATTAACATTTCTCTGGGACAAATCATTTGTGCCAAGATGCACCACCACATCAACGTTATTACCTTTACTCACAGTCTTAACAATGTTTGTAATCCGCCTCCTGTCCCTGCTGGCAGTGGCCCCTGGGAGACACCTCAGCACCTTCACCACATCCTTGCTCTGTCCCAAATCAACACCTCTAACGGTCGAATCACCCACAAGGGGCTCTTTATTTTGTCCAATACACAATGAGGGTTTTAGTGGGTATACTATATACACATAGTAAAATACATGATGAAGGTTATAGAGGAGATACTCATAGTAAAACATATCTAAGAAAGAATAGTATAGTAATAGAACATATCAATGAAAGAATAGAAGAGATATAGGAATAGAAGAAAGGTATAGGAGATATAGGAGAGCAATAGGACAGGGGACGGAAGGCACTCGAGTGCACTTGTACTCGCCCCTTAAACATCAACATTTCCACCCTCTTTCGGGGGTGGGGGTGGGTGTCCTATACTCTGAAAAATACGGTAATTTACCTTTTCCATTTAAAGCAGTGCTGAGCTTCAAAAAAACAAATGAAGCCATTATACAGTGTAAGGTTTTGTGTCCTGATGTCGGGGTCAGTCTGTGCTAGATCTTTAAGCATTAGCTCAGAAACAGATTCCGCCTTCATTTTAAACTGGCCACCAGCCAGTTCCAAGCAGCTGTAGAGTAGCTTACAGACAAATGAAAATAGACCAGGTCTTGTGGCAGGGACAAATTTCTCTGCATAGGAACAAGAAATTCAGAAGTCAAGTAATTGGCAATGAGGTTTTAACCATTTTGGCCATTTACTTTTGTACAATAAGGTACTTGGCGGAAATTACAGCCGAATTGTTATTGAAGAAAAAATAGGGAAAAGCCCTAGATAATTGAAAGTAAGATAAGCTTAATCATTTTGTAACTGAGATCCAATTGATGTTATTAAGCAATTTTACTGATAAAAAATTAAATTGGAATTTGAAACTCTGCCAGTCCATAACAAGGCTCTCTCTGACATTTTCAAACAGAACTGCACAAGAGAAGAAGAAAAGAGCAACAAAGTGATTAGGGGACTGGAGCCTAAAACATACGAAGAACAAATGCAGGAAATGGGCATGTATAGTTTAATGAAAAAAAGGACCAGAGGTGACATGATAGCAGTGTTCCAATGTTTGAGGGGCTACCACTAATAACATTTGGGGTTCATCCTATTCTCTAAAGCACTTCAAGGCAAGGCAAGAAGCAATGGGTGGAAACTAATCAACGAGAGAAGCAACCTACAATTAAGGAGAACTTTCCTGACAGTTCGAACAATTAATCAGTGGGGCACCTTGCCTCCAGAAGTTGTAAAAGCTCCAACACTGGAAATTTTTAAGAGGAGATTGGACTACCATTTGTCTGAAATAATATAAGGTTTCCTGCCTAAGCAGGGGGGTTGGACTAGAAGACCAATATTTATTTATTTGTTTGTTTGTTTGATTGATTGATTTGTATGCCGCCCCTCTCCGTAGACTCGGGGCGGCTCACAGCAATAATAAACAATATATAACAAATCTAATAATTTAAAAGAAACACTAAAAGCCCCATTATTAAAAGCAAACATACACACACACAAACATACCATACATAACTGTATAGGCATGGGGGAGATGTTTCAATTCCCCCATGCCTGACGGCAAAGGTGGGTTTTAAGGAGTTTACGGAAGGTGAGGAGGGTGGGGGCAGTTCTAATCTCTGGGGGGAGCTGGTTCCAGAGGGTCGGGGCCACCACAGAGAAGGCTCTTCCCCTGGGTCCCGCCAAACGGCATTGTTTAGTTGACGGGACCCGGAGAAGGCCAACTCTGTGGGACGTAATCGGTCGCTGGGATTCGTGCGGCAGAAGGCGGTCCCGGAGATATTTTGGCCCGATGCCATGAAGGGCTTTATAGGTCATAACCAATACTTTGAATTGTGACCAGAAACTGATCGGCAACCAATGCAGACTGCGGAGTGTTGGTGTGACATGGGCATACCTAGGGAAGCCCATGATTGCTCTCGCAGCTGCATTCTGCACAATCTGAAGTTTCCGAACACTTTTCAAAGGTAGCCCCGTGTAGAGAGCATTACAGAAGTCGAACCTCGAGGTGATGAGGGCAGTGAGCAATGAGTCCCGGTCCAGATAGGGCCGCAACTGGTGCACCAGGCGAACCTGGGCAAACGCCCCCCTCGCCACAGCTGAAAGATGTTTCTCTAATGTGAGCTGTGGATCGAGGAGGACGCCCAAGTTGCGGACGGACAGATGGAATTGTCCCTGGGAGGCAAAACCCACAGCCACTCCGTCTTATCCGGGTTGAGTTTGAGTCTGTTGACACCCATCCAGACCCCAACAGCCTCCAGGCACCGGCACATCACTTCCACTGCTTCGGATGCAGTTCCACTGAGCCCTACACGTTGAGTGTGGCTGGTCAGCCAGTTTCAAATCCATCCGGTGGTGTTGCTGTCTAACCCGCATTTTTCTACTTTACCTAGTAGTAGGTTATGCTCTACTTTATTTTATTTTATTTTATTGATTGATTTGATTTGATTTGTATGCTACCCCTATCCGAAGACTCGGAGCGGCTAACAACAGTATAAAAAGACAATGTAAACAAATCTAATATTAAAAATAATCTTAAAAACCCCAATTTAAAGAACCACTCATACATACAAGCATACCATGTATAAATTCTATAAGCCTAGGGGGAAGGGAAATTTCAATTCCCCCATGCCTGACGACAAAGGTGGGTTTTAAGGAGCTTGCGAAAGGCAAGGAGGGTGGGGGCAACTCTGATATCTGGGGGGAGCTGGTTCCAGAGGCCGGGGCCGCCACAGAGAAGGCTCTTCTCCTGGGTCCTGCCAAACAACATTGCTTAGTCGACGGGACCCGGAAAAGGCCAACTCTGTGGGACCTAACCGGTCGCTGGGATTCGTGCGGCAGATGTCTTACTGAAGTCCAAGTAAATTATACCGACGGCATTCCTCTGGTGCACTAATTTTGTCACTTTGTCAAAGAATGCAATAATATTAATCTGGCATGATCTGTTTTTGATAAACCCATGTGGGCTTTTGTTTATTTCTTTGGTGCTTCTAGGTGTTTGCTGATTCATTGCTTGATTATCATTTCCAGAATCTTCTCTTGTATTGAGGTCAGGCTGATATGTCTGTAGTTTCCAGGACTATTTTTTTCCCCCTTTTTTGAAGATGGGAATTACATCAGCTCTTTTCCGGTCTTCTGGCAGTTCCCCAGCCCCTCAAGATCTTTGAAAAATAGAGTTCAGTGGTTCTGAGATTTCATCTGCCAGTTCCTTCAGAACCTATAAACCATCCGTTTGTGGTGTTTTGAACTCATCTAGGGTAGACAGGTGTTCACTTACCACTTTCTTCCCTATTTAAACTTGTGTTTCTACTTTGTGTTTTTTTTGTGGTGCTGTTTTTGATAAGTTGAACTGTGTTTTTTTCCCTTTGTGTAAAGACAGATGCCAAAAAAAGCTAACTTGCCATTTTTCTTGTTTTTAATATGTTGGAACAAGGCTACAGTATTTTGTTATTTTTTACTTTTGTCACAAGCCTTTATTCATTGTAAGCCTTAGCTTTCCTCACTTCATCTTTACAGGTTTGGGCTATTTGCTGATATTTTGTCTTTATCTTATTTCCCCCTCTTGTGTTAAAAATAAAAAACTTAACAAAAAAAAATTACCCCAAAAAAGGAAAAACCATAAATGTCTTCATTCTCTACGGTTAACTTGGATGGAAAAGGAATTGATCCCCCAAAGTAATCTAAGTGAGCTCTCAAAATGATGAAATTACACAGCACATTATATTTCTTACTTGACTGTTAGAGAAAAATAATTATGCGCTCATGCAAACTGAACACTCAATTGCAGGGTTTGATGGGATTCACGAATTACCTTCTTGCCCATGCCTGCTCAGATCCTGTTTACTGCAATTAATCACTTTTTTTTAATTAGTTAAAAGATTGCCAGCCTTTATGAAATGCAGGATAGTCTTCATTTGATTTACTCAAAAAAGGGGGGGGGCTAATCTGCCCTTTGTAAAAGAACATTTTAACCAATTAACTTTCTTTGATTATTCAGATACACAGCAAAAGTCTACTGTGCCCAGATAAATCACACTGAGACCCATATAAGCCTTTACTAAGAGTCAAAAATAAATTCCTGAATCTTGAAGTTTGTAGGGAACGATCAGTGTGATACCAATTAGTGAGAAAGAAGGAATAGAGAATCCTTCTCTGATAGCCTCTCAGCATTAATCCATGCCAAAGACTACTTGTTGCTTACGGTATAGGTAGTCCTCAATTTACAACAGTTCATTTAGTGACCGTTCAAAGTTACAATAGCATTGAAAAATGTGGCTTGGGGCTGTTTTCCGCAGTTACAATCTTTGCAGCATCCTCATGATTATGTGATCAAAATTCAGGCACTTGGAAACTGATTTATATTTATGACAGCTGCTGTACTCCAAGGTCATGTGATCAACTTTTGCGGCCTTCTGACAAGCAACGTCAATAGGAAAGCCAGATTCACTTAACCACCAGGGTTATTAACTTATGAGCTGCAAGGATTCACTTAACAACCACTGCAAGAATGGTTGTAAAATGGGACAAAAGTCATCTAACAAATGCTTCACTTAATAACAGAAATTTTGGGCTCAATTGTAGTTGTAAAAGGTGTTAATATCCAAGAGGGACTCTTAAAGTAAGGTTAGAAATAGTGCAGCAAAGGTTTATGTGGTTACGGTCCTAATTGAAAGTGGAACAGGATTTTTAAAACTGAGTTCCAAGGACACCAAGATGGTCTAGAATAGGGGTATCAAACCCCGATTCATTACGGGCTGGTCCTTTCTTGTTCCTAGGGAGGCCCCGTGGGCCAGATATAAGCACCCTGTGGGCTGGATCTGGCCCCCTGGTCTAAAAAATTCTTCATGTTCGAGAATACGGAGTGTTTGGTGCAGATGGCACTGATGTTATTACTTAGATCTCCTGCCTGAGCAGGGTGGGGGGGGGTGTTGGACTGGAAGACCCCCAGAGTTCCTTCCAACTCTGCTATTCTGGTTTAAGGAGTTCAAATTATTTAACCAGTGACAAACTGTCCCAGAACACATCTTATATGACAATCCAATTCCAAACAGATGAACAAGTGTTTTAGATGAATACAGGTGTTCCTCGACTTACAACAGTTCATTTAGTGAGTATTCAAAGTTACAAAAGCACTGGAAAAAATGACTTATGCCCATTTTTCACACTTACGACTGTTGCAGGGTCCCCATGGTGACATGATTTACATTTACATTCTTGACAACTGACTCACATTTATGACAGTTGCCGAATCCAAGAGCCATGCAATCCCCTTTTACGATCCACTGATAAACAAAGTCAATGGGGAAGCCAGATTCACTTAACAACTGTGGCAAGGTAGGTCACAAAATGAGGCAAAATTCACTTAACAACATAAATTTGGGGGTCAATTGTGGCCTTAGGAACTACCTGTACATTCCCTCTCTTCGTGTACAATATATTGAGTAGGACTAGAGCCTAAAAACAATTGAGAAAACCTAAAAGACCAGACTCATAAAAATGGCCAATGTTTGCTGAGTAATTGATTTTTCCAAGTTTGTGCAGGGCTGATTCAAATAATAGATTTTAGAGAATTCAAATGATGTTATTATTCTTGTGTCTAATCTGGCTGTGTGTGTGTGTCAGCAATTTATAAGATAAAACTTCTGAGGGTATATAAGGAACTGCTTTATCCCAATGGAATTAGTCCACTTGTTTCCTAGCCGAAAGGGCCGCCTTTGAATCCCATCAGCCAAACAATTTTGGCTGGCAGCTGTCATGCCCCCCGTCGGAGCCAAAATCTGAGATGACAAGAGATTTTATACTACTTTCACCACAGATTGAAGCTGGACAAAAAAAAAAGTGTTCTAAATCCAAGTTAACCACATAAATTATTTTACTTAATTTCTGTGTTAAAATAATAATGTTACGATAAGAAATCTTGCCACAAAATGTATTTTTATGGCCAAGCCATATGAGCAGTAGCCAAGAAATACTATTCCCACAACACAGCAAAAAGGTCTTTAAGGAGCGCCACTTTTCACTTGCATTAAATTCATCAGAAAAAGGGTTTGGCAGTATGACCAAGAGCAAACAGTATGCTTGGCAAACTCCCAAACTGTTCTCCTAGATCAGAGTTTCCCAACCTTGTCAACTTTAAGACACATGGACTTCCACTCCCAGAATTCCAAACCCAGTATTCTAGGTTGCTACAGTTGAGTCTTAGACCAAATGCCTCAAAATACTGAAAATAAAATTTTCAGGTCTTTATTGAGAAAAGATTTGTAGGAATACTACTGTGTTTTCCCGAAAATAAGACTCCCCCCCCCCAAAATAAGCCCTCCTCCAAAAATAAACCTTCCCTGAAAATATTTAACCTCGATCGATCAATGACAAGATCGACCGCATTCAAGGAAAACCAATTAAAAATGTTCTACAGGTGGCACCTATCGCCAGAAAGACTTGCAAAAATGTTCCCAAAAACCTCTCCAATATGTTGGAAGTGTAAAAAAGAAAGAGGCACGTTCTACCACCAATGGTGGACATGCACACAGGCAAAAAAAGTTTTGGAATAAAATAACAAATTGGTTAAAAGAAATAGCAAATGAAGAAATCGGAAAAAAACCAGAATTATATTTATTGGGTATTTTTAATTTAAAAAATTGAAAAAGAAGTAAGATACCTAGTTATACATATACTAACAACTGCCAGAATAGTATATGCCCAACAGTGGAAAACAGATAAAATACTGGAAGAAAACATAATAATTAAAAAAATACTAGACTGTGCGGAGATGGACAGGCTATCCAAAAGATTAGAGGGAAAAGAAGAATCAGATTACTATAAAACATGGGCAAAATTTTATGATTGGCTAAAATAAATAAATAAATAAAAATTTATGCAAAGCAACACGTCAAATAAAAGTACTCAAAAATTAATATTATGTAAAAGAAGTGTAATTCTCTGATCAAATATCCCCCCCCCAAAAGTGGGGAAACTTTCATTTCCTAAATGTTGTATATATATATATATGTTTTTATGTATGTTTTTTCTTTTGTCTTGTATGTCATATTTGTAAAATAAAATTTTAAAAAAAATATTTAACCTCATGTGCAGCTGATCCCTGCCATTTCCTCTAGTTAGGGTTAGGGAGACACTGGAAATCAGGCGAGATGGCAAGAGGAGCCCCATCTTGCTCAACGCATCCCAAAATAATAAGACCTCCCCAAAAATAAAGCCAAGCGCTTATTTTGGGGTTAAAAAAAATATAAGACAGGGTGTTCATATTTTCGGGGAAACCCGGTTGATATGTGGAAAACTATATAATAAATAATCCTCTACTTACAACAGTGCTGAATTTACAACAGCACTGAAAAAGAAATGATTATGGTCAATTTTTCACACTTGCAGCATCTCTGTGGTCACATGATCAAAATTTGGACTCTTGGCAATTGACTTGTATTTATGATTGATATTATGCAGTGTCCCAGGATCATGTGACTTTCTGAAAAGCAAAGTCAACCAGATTAACTATCGTGAGGACTGTACAGTTTAAACAGCCCGGTTAAACAAAGTTAACTTGGGAGCAATTCTCCATCTCTTACTGTCTGTCATCAAACATTAGCAATAGCAATAGCACTTAAGACTTATATACCGCTTCACAGTGCTTTACAGCCCTCTCTTAAGCTGTTTACAGAGTCATCATATCATCCCCACTACAATCTGAATTTTCATGTTACTGACGTTGGAAGGATGGAAGGCTGAGTCAACCTTCAGCCGGTCAGGATCAAACTGCCGAAATGAACTGATCCCATGATCCTGGGACACTACAATGGTTATAAATATGAATCAGTTGCTGAGTATCCAAATTTTGATCCCTTGGCCACAGGGATGCTATGATGGTCGTAAATGTGAAAACCGGTCATAAATCACTTTTTTTCAGTGCTGTTGAAACTGTGAATGTTCGCCAAACGAACCATCCTGACGTTTGCCCAGGTTTGCCTGGTGCACCAGTTGCAGCCTTATCTGGATCGGGACTCACTACTCATAGTCACTCATGCCCTCATCACCTCGAGATTCAACTACTGTAATGCTCTCTACATGGGGCTACCTTTGAAAAGTGTTTGGAAACTTCAGATCGTGCAAAATGCAGCTGTGAGAGCAATCATGGGCTTTCCCAAGTATGCCCATATTACACCAACACTCCGCAGTCTGCATTGGTTGCCGATCAATTTCCGGTCACAATTCAAAGTGTTGGTTCTGATCTATAAAGCCCTTCATGGCATCGGACCAGAATATCTCCAGGACCGCCTTCTGCCGCACGAATCCCAGCAACCGATTAGGTCCCACAGAGTTGGCCTTCTCCGGGTCCTGTCGACTAAACAATGTCGTTTGGTGGGTCCCAGGGGAAGAGCCTTCTCTGTTGCGGCCCTGACCCTCTGGAACCAGCTCCCCCCTGAGATTAGAACTGCCCCCCCCTCCTTGCCTTTCGTAAACTCCTTAAAACCCACCTCTGCCGTCAGGCAAGGGGGAACTGAGATAACTTCCCCTATACTGTTCATGTATGGTATGTTGTGTGCATGTTTTTTAAATTATGGGTTTTTAGTTTTAATTATGAGATTTGTATTATATATTGTTTTCTATTACTGTTGTGAGCCGCCCCGAGTCTACGGAGAGGGGCAGCATACAAATTTAGTAAGTAAGTAAGTAAGTAAGTAAGTAAGTAAGTAAGTAAGTAAGTAAGTAAGTACGTAGGTAAATAAATAAATAAATAAATAAATCCTAAGTTGAGGGCAACAGGTATTTCCCTTTTTTTTGCAAAGCTGTAAAGTTCAAGTGAAAGTCAAAAATCTAAAACCATGAGGGGGTTTGGTTTTTTTCTGATACTGACTTCTCCTTAGTCTCATTTGTTTCATAAGATGAAGAATACACATCTAATAAAAAGGAGTTTACTTTTCATCAACAGCCACTAGGACCTGTCAATGAAATATTGAGTTCTACAATCGCAGCTCAAACATAAATATCAATAAGAACACGCTTTCTCAGATGATTTTACTCCATGAATCATATAGTTCTACAACCCGCCAATCTGGTTAAACAACAGAAATGTTGAGCAAATGCAGCCCATCATTTGCCTAATGGAAACATATTCTGCACACGGTACAGAAGCATTTACTAAAAAGGGGAAGCTTCATTTCATTTTAAATGTAAATAAAATTATGGTGTGAAATTATACAACAGTAATCAAATGTAACCGCTGTGAGAAAATTAATGAATACAGGGAGCCTTCGACTTATGGCCACAATCGACCCAACATTTCTGTTGTTAAGCAAGAGATTTGTTAAGTGGGTTTTGCCCCATTCTGCAGCCTTTTTTTTTTTTTTTTTTTGCAGTTGCTAAATTAGTCACACAGTTGTTAAATAAATCTGACTTCTTTGCTGACATCAGAAGGTTGCAAAAGAGGATCACCTGATCCCAGGACCATCATAAATATGAGTCAGTTGCCGGGAACCCAAATTTTGATCACATGAGCATGGGATCACGTGATGCTGCAAAAGTCATGTGCAAATTGTAAAGTCTTTCAATACCATTGTAACTTTGGATAGTCACTCAATGAATTTATTAAGTTGAGGACTATCTGTATTGCATATGTCTGGAGGGCTGAGAAAATATCTGCAGACCCCTCAAATCTTGGACATAAACTGTTTCAACTCTTCCCCTTGGGATGGCGCTGCTGGGCCCTGCATACTAAAACAATTATGTGTGTATTTACCCAGGTAGTATGGTTGAAGTATCGTTTACATTATTATGAAGCTGAAAATTTGGGTGCATCTTATACTCTGTAGCTTTTACGAAACTTTTTTTTAAGCCCTAACGAGGCATTAATGATTTACCCGCTTGCACGCTTTTTCATTGCTACTCTCTCTGAAGGAGTTTTTTTTCCCAGGACTAAGTCTTTGCAGACTTTTTTTCATTGCTGCGTGCTGGGAATAAGGTTTTTTTAAAGTCCTGACCAGGGGATAAAATGATGTGCTGAAGCTGATCAAACAAGCCAGATGAATACCAGGTAAGCAGATTTCCCCCCCCCCCTATTTTCCTCCACCAAAGTAAGGTGCATCTTATACTTCAGTGTGTCTTATATTCCAAAGAACACGGTAACTTCTTTATTCTCCCCTCTTGTTGGCATTATTATGATGATTATCATTATTGGGTCACTTTGCATGAACATGCTTCTACACTGCAGACAAATTCCCTGTATCTCTAATCCCCGTTGGCCAAATAAAATATGGGTAGCCCTCAACTTGGAATTTCTAGAATTTCAACATCTTTTTAATAGCATGGTGACCAAAACTGGATGCAGTGCTCTAAGTGTGGTCTTACTAAGGCTTTATAGAGTAGGGTTAGTACCTCACTTGATCTTGATTGTATCCCTCTGTTAATGCAATACTACTTAATTTTAGCATATTATACTGCATTTTAACTACAAGAATGGTGGAAGGTCTTAAGCATAAAATGTATCAGGAAAGACTTCATGGACTCAATCTGTATAGTCTGGAGGACAGAAGGAAAAGGGGGGACATGATCGAAACATTTAAATATGTTAAAGGGTTAAATAAGGTTCGGGAGGGAAGTGTTTTTAATAGGAAAGTGAACACAAGAACAAGGGGACACAATCTGAAGTTAGTTGGGGGAAAGATCAAAAGCAACGTGAGAAAATATTATTTCACTGAAAGAGTAGTAGATCCTTGGAACAAACTTCCAGCAGACGTGGTTGGTAAATCCACAGCACCTGAATTTAAACATGCCTGGGATAAACATAGATCCATTGTAAGATGAAATACAGGAAATAGTATAAGGGCAGACTAGATGGGCCATGAGGTCTTTTTCTGCCGTCAGTCTAGTATGTTTCTATGTTTCTAACTTATTATTTATTCAAATTCCCTCTATTTTAGCCAATTTTATTGTATTTTAAACCAGTCACAGTTTTATCACGACCGATGTGCTCCTTTTCCTCACTTTGATATGGTCGATTGACTAATAAAAACAAGTTGATATTGATATTGCAACATAGGATTGCATTGGCTTTTTGGGCTGCCGCCGCACATTGCTAACTCCTCTTTTACTGTTTGTCCACTAAGATGCAAGGATCCCTCTCACAGTTACTGATATTACGCCTGGTTACATCCAGTCTATATGTGTACTTTTGGTTTTTCTTGCCTAAGTGTAAAAGACTTTACTTTTCTCCACATTAAATTTCATTTTGTTAGATGGCGTCTGTCGATCAAGGGATTGAGGAACGATAGTACATGGGAAGGAAGGGCCCTGCCAGTAAGGCACAGAATCTCACACGTCCAACTAATCCCCTTCATTAAGCAGGTGCCTCATTGTAGCAACTCCAGAGCTCACAGGCAGCTCTTTTTTGGAGGGAAGGGCTATTGCGGCTTTGCCTCCTCCTCCTCCTCCTTTTCTCAAGTAAATCTAAAAACCAGTCCTACTGGCTTTCTTTCTCTGTTTTGAGAACCAAAGGAGCCATTTGGAGATAGACCACAGAGGAAAAACCAGTCCTTAAAAGGAAGGAAGGGGATCGGCAAGGGGCAGTGATTTTAATTCATTTTCCCCAGAATTTAATTTAATTTAATTCATTTTCCCCAGACCTCACCTACAAAAAGATATTTCACTGAAAGAGTAGTAGATCCTTGGAACAAACTTCCAGCAGACGTGGTTGGTAAATCCACAGTAACTGAATTTAAACATGCCTGGGATAAACATACTGTATATCCATTGTAAGATAAAATACAGGAAATAGTATAAGGGCAGACTAGATGGACCATGAGGTCTTTTTCTGCCGTCAGTCTTCTATGTTTCTATGTTTCTAATTTTTCATATATGCTTTTCAGGAATTATCCTGCTCAAATTTCCCCCGTTTGGTAATAGTGCTGCAGATAAATGGATTTAAGAGAGCCCAGAGACATCACCCTTCCTACAAAAGTGAGTATAGTCAAGGCGATGGTTTTCCCAGTTGTAATGTATGGCTACGAAAGTTGGACCATAAGGAAGGCTGAGGGCCAAAGAATGGAGGCCTTTGAACTCTGGTGCTGGAGAAGACTCCTGCGAGTCCCTTGGACTGCAAGGCGATCCAACTGGTCAGTCCTAGTGGAGATCAACCCCGACTGCTCTTTAGAAGGCCAGATCCTCAAGATGAAACTCAAAGACTTTGGCCACCTAATGAGAAGGAGGGACTCCCTGGAGAAGAGCCTAATGCTAGGAACGATGGAGGGCAAAAGAAGAAGGGGACGGCAGAGAATGAGGTGGCTGGATGGAGGCAATGAAGCAGTTGGAGTAAAATTAAATGGACTCCCGGGGATGGTAGAGGGCAGGAAGCCCTGCAGGAAATTTGTCCACGTGGTCGCGATGAGTTAGACATGATTTTGCAACTAACAACAAGAGGGTTACATCAAAGAAAAAGGCACTTCCGTGAATTCTAAAGGTTGACCTTCTACAGGTAGTCTTCGACTTATGATGATTCATTTAGTGACCGTTCAAAGTTAGAACAGCACTGGGGGGGGGGGAAATGACTTATGACCATTTTTCACAATTAAGACCGTTACAGCATCCCCTGGGTAACTGACTCATATTTACTGATAGTCGCAGTGTCCCGGGACTCACCCAATGCCCTTTTGATACCTTCTGACAACAAAGTCAATGGGGAAGTCAGATTCTCCTAACAACCGTGTTGCTAACTTAACAACTACAGTAACTGTGGCAGGAAGGGTCGTAAAAGGGTGTGAAAATTGTTCGGAAACTTCAGATCATGCATAATGCAGCTGCGAGAGCAATCATGGGCTTTCCCAAATATGCCCATGTTACACCAACACTCCGCAGTCTGCATTGGTTGCCGATCAGTTTCCGGTCACAATTCAAAGTGTTGGTTATGACCTATAAAGCCCTTCATGGCATCGGACCAGAATATCTCTGGGACCGCCTTCTGCCGCACGAATCCCAGCGACCGGTTAGGTCCCACAGAGTTGGCCTTCTCCGGGTCCCATCGACTAAACAATGTCATTTGGCGGGACCCAGGAGAAGAGCCTTCTCTGTGGCGGCCCCGACCCTCTGGAACCAGCTCCCCCCAGATATCAGAGTTGCCCCCACCCTCCTTGCCTTTCGCAAGCTCCTTAAAACCCACCTCTGTCGTCAGACATGGGGGAATTGAAATTTTCCCTTCCCCCTAGGCTTATAGAATTTATACATGGTATGCTTGTATGTATGATTGGTTCTTTAAATTGGGGTTTTTTAGATTATTTTTAATATTTGTTCACATTGTCTTTTTTATTGTTGTTAGCCGCCCCGAGTCTTCGGAGAAGGGCGGCATACAAATATAATAAATACAAATACAAAATGGGGCAAAATCCACTTAGCAAATGTCTCACTTAACAACATAAACATGGGACTCAACTAAGGTTGTAAGTTGAGGACTATCTGTATACTTGGAAGATGCCTGCTATAGATATAAATGACATTTTGGGGGGGAAAGCAACAAGAAAAGCTGATTGAGAGACTTTCAATGCAGGAGTCAAATTTAAGAATTATTGCTGGAAACGAACTCAAAAGGAAACAGTAGAAGAGCTACAGATAGCAGCAGTTGTTCACAAAAAATAAGCAGCCACTAAGAATTTGAATATGAAAGTCAACCCTGGGGAAAACGTGTATTATAAAATTATAGCTAAGAAACATACTTATAGTCCATGAGAACCCTACTTAAATCATGCTCCAATTTTTCCTTTAAATGGTCTTTTGTGAACTTTAGGTAAAACCACTGAAATTACCCAGGTCATACCATGTGAAAACTGCTTCAGTAACTTGCAAGCATTTGTAAGTGTGTATCTACCCTGTTTCCCCGAAAATAAGACGTACCCCGAAAATAAGGCATGTCAGAGGTTTTGCAGAATTTGCTAATATAAGGCACCCCCCGAAAATAAGGCGTAGACAAGTTTACAGACGGTACGGTGGAAAAACATACGGTACCATTCAAAGCTGTTCATAGCGGTACCGTAATAATGTGGCGTCCCCTGCTGGCCCCTTCCATCGCTTTGTACCATCCAGTACAGCAGACACAGTCTGCTGCTGTCTCACCGCCATTATAGTCTCCACTACAGTGCGTAGACTGTAGTTCCTCTGGTGGCCGGAAGCTGCAATAGCGGGAGTATACTGTTGTACCATATAAGTGCCGTTGTTTGTGTGTGTGTGTGCCATTCTGACAAGTACCGTACCGTAAACTTTCTTTGGGGGTGTCAGCTTTTCTGCCTGTGAATTTGTCTTATTTGAGAAATATAAGGCACCCCCCCAAAATAAGACGTAGCACAACTTTTGGAGCAAAAATTAATATAAGACAGTGTCTTATTTTCAGGGAAACACGGTATTAGAGGAAAGCAGATACTTGAGGCAATGCTTAAATTCTAGAAAAGCCTAGGAGTGAAATAATCACAAAATAAGATTGTGTCACTTTTTTGTCCAGTGGCAAATACATTTGATAAAAGATAAATACATTTTCAGTAGCTGATGAACCTAGATAATTGTCGATATCTAAACCTCTCAAGCACACCCATCATAATTATGCCCAAATTACAAAAAAAAGTTACTGCTGTAAAAAAAAAATTTTTTTAAACGTTTTGCAAAGTAACTGGAGTACATTTATTTATTCATCTAATTTATATTCTGCCCCTCCACCATCTCACAAGAAGTGTTTCTGGGCAGCACACAAGACTAAAGCAATAAATATATAAAAACATTACCTACAATGAGAAGTAAAGCATTTTAAAAATTGCTAAAATTAATAGACGAAGGGAGGCTTAATAACAATTCACCCATCTGTTGGGATCTCTGGGCCTGGTGGCCTTAAGGGACCTTGGGAAGCTTAGAAGTGTTGAAGCCATAAGATTTCTTGTGTCATTTTTCCCCCCAGAGAAGACAGACCTCTTTGTGATTGAATGCGTAAAAACTGTTTTCACTCCTTATTTTCTAATGCAGAGATCAATATGCCTGTATTTAAATAACAGTTCATCCTTAGCCTGCTCCTATTTAAATTGATTGAAGGGTGTGAAATGACATTAAGTGTCCCTACTAAACAGCTACTTGTCATATTAATAAGTAAATACTGCTGCTGCTTATATGTCAACAGCTGCTCTCATGAACTAAAGGAACAATGGTGAATCAGGAATCAGAGAATGCCACAAAGCGATTAGGAGAGGGTCCAACTAGGAAATACAAACAGCATTAGAGGCATCAGATAATCCATTTAATGGAGAAATACTGAAAGTGTGGAATAGGCGTAACATTTAGAAAATTGGTTACAAAATCTTAAGAGACAGTAAAAAGATCAACGTCTTATAATATCAAGAGTTGAGTGATATTAAAAACAAAACAAAAAGAGCTACAAACTTCCAGCAGACGTGGTAGATAAATCCACAGTAACTGAATTTAAACATGCCTGGGATAAACATATATCCATCCTAAGATAAAATACAGAAAATAGTATAAGGGCAGACTAGATGGACCATGAGGTCTTTTTCTGCCGTCAGACTTCTATGTTGCTATGTTTCTATGTTTCTACGGCCACCAGAAACTCATGCCAAATACAGATAGCAATAGCACTGTACATTAGTCCCTCGCTATATCGCGCTTCACCTACCACGGCTTCACTTCATCGCGGGTTTTGAAGTCAGCGTTGGCACAGATACGGCGCTTAGAAGTTTGGAAGGGCAGGACAAGCACTCAGTTCATGCTCAGAGAGAAGCTTCATTTGAATCATTTCACCACACAAACAAGCGCTAGAATAATTCCAGCGAGTCTCCCGAATGATGAGCGGGGCGGGGACTGAGCTCCGGCGGAGGCCCGTCCCCTCGTTCAACCCGCCTCGCCAGTGCCGAGAAGACAGTCTTTGGAGGCGCGCTTAGTGGTTGGCGGTGGCGGCGGTGTGCTTGGGGTTGTAGAAAGAGCTCCCGGCAGCATGCGAACGAGTGAGCGCGAGCAAAGAAAGGAACGCGACGCGGCAGGGATTTCCAGACTAGGCTTGAGGGCGGGAGAGGAAGTGCTGGGCGGGTGGAGGGGAAAAAAAAAAAGAAAAGAGAGAGAGAGAAAAAAAAAGAACCAGCCGGGGCAGCTCACCAGGGACTTTCCAGCCGGGGCAAGGCAAAAAAGACAACGTTTGGCCGAACTGCTGCAAAGGTTAGCCGTTGCTCGCCTCCAGGCATCTGGAGCTGGTGGGAAGGAGGATAAATTCCCCATTGTGGATTTCACCTATCGCGGCCGGGTCTGGAACGTAACACCCGCGATATGTGAGGTCTTACTGTATACCACTTCATCATGTTTTGCAATCCTGTCTAAGCAGTTTACACAATTAGCCTCTTGCCGTCAACAATCCGGGTCCTCATTTTTCCAACCTCAGAAGGATGGAAGGCTGAGTCAACCTTGAGCCAGTCAGGATCGAACTTCTGGCAGAGGGCAGAGTTACCGCTTCACAGTGCTTTTACAGCCCTATCTAAGTAATCAGAAACATAGAAACATGGAAGTCTGATGGCAGAAAAAGACCTCATGGTCCATCTCGTCTGCCCTTATACTATTTTCTGTATTTTATCTTAGGATGGATATATGTTTATCCCAGGCATAGTTTAAATTCAGTTACTGTGGATTTATCTACCACGTCTGCTGGCCGTTTGTTCCAAGGATCTACTACTCTTTCAGTAAATAATATTTTCTCATGTTGCTTTTGATCTTTCCCCCAACTAACTTCAGATTGTGTCCCCTTGTTCTTGTGTTCACTTTCCTATTAAAAACACTTCCCTCTTGGACCTTATTTAACCCTTTAACGTATTTAAATGTCTGTCCTCCAGACTATACAGATTGAGTTCATTAAATCTTTCCTGATACGTTTTATGCTTAAGACCTTCCACCATTCTTGTAGCCCGTCTTTGGACCCATTCAATTTTGTCAATATCTTTTTGTAGGTGAAGTCTCCAGAACTGAACACAGTATTCCAAATGTGGTCTCACCAGCACTCTATATAAGGGGATCATAATCTCCCTCTTCCTGCTTGTTATACCTCCTAGCTATGCAGCCAAGCATCCTACTTGCTTTCCCTACCGCCTGACTGCACTGTTCACCCATTTTGAGACTGTCAGAAATCACTACCCCTAAATCCTTTGCTTCTGAAGTTTTTGCTAACACAGAACTGCCAATACAATACTCAGATTGAGGATTCCTTTTCCCCAAGTGCATTATTTTACATTTGGAAACATTAAACTGCAGTTTCCATTGCTTTGACCATTTATCTAGTAAAGCTAAATCATTTACCATATTACAGACGCCTCCAGGAATATCAACCTTATTGCACACTTTAGAGTCATCGGCCTCTTGCTTCTAACAATCGGGGTCCTCATTTTATCCACCTCGGAAGGATGGAAGGCTGAGTCAACCTTGAGCCTGGTGAGATTTGAAATGCCAAATTGCTGGCAGCCAACAAGCAGCAGAAGCAGCCTGCAGTACTGCATTCTAACCAATGCGCCACCACGGCTCATAGGTAGTCCTTGACTTACAGCAATTGAGCTCAATGTTTCTCTTAAGTCAGACACTTATTGAGTTTTGCCTCATTTTATGAGTTTTCCTGCCCAAATGATAAGTGAATCACTGCAGTTGTTAAGTGAATCTGGCTTTCCCGCTAATTTTGCTTGTCAGATGGTTGCCAAAGGGATCACATGACCATGGGACACTGCAACTGTCATAACTATGAGTCAGTTGCCAAGCGTCTGAATTTTGATCATGTGACCATGGGGGGTGCTGCAACAGTCCTAAATGTGGGGGCAATAGCCTAGCTCTGTTAAAAAGTGCTATTGCTAACATGTTGTAAGCCGCCCTGAGTCTAAGGAGAACGGCGGCATAAAAATCAAATCAAATCGAATCAAATCAATCAATCAATAAATAAGAAAAATGGTAATAAGACATTTTTTTCAGTGCTGTTCTAACTTTGAACATTCACTAAATAAATCATTGTAAGTCAAGGACTACCTGTACAGAGTCAACCTTTAGAATTCAGTCACTTGCCAAGCGTCTAAATTTTGATCACGTGGCCATCGGGGATATTTCAATGGTTATGAATGTGAAAAATGGTTATAAGTCACTTTTGTCAGTGCTGTTGTAACCTCGAACGGTCGCTAAAGGAATTGTTGTTGTGAGTCAAGAACTACCTATTATTAACTACACACACTTTTAGAGAAAATGGGAAAAACAAAAACATGGAAAAATAAGAACAAAAGGGAACAAAAACACATGTTTTCTTTTCTTCACAGCAAGATGAGGAATGCCGTCCAGAGTTCTGGGGTGCTAGAATGCATTTCTGTTCCAAAGCATTCTTTGGGGACTTTTTTTTTTTTATCAATCCCATAGGATCAGACAGCTTGACTATGCCTGGAATTTTTGATTTCTCCTCCTAGATTAAGGTGGAAGCTAAATCAAATTATACACAAAAGGAATTAGCGCTGCTTGAATGCTCAAGATGGAAGAAACCCCCTTATAGTTGCCCTTGAACTGAACTAATATTATTATGATGCCACTTTGGAAAAAAAATATTAGGAAAAAGAGCATCCAGTAAAGTAAATAAGAAACGATGTTGAGAGGATCTAGCTACGTCCTCTGTGAGGGAGAGGTTAGAGTTAGAGTGAGGTTTCTAAATTTGACAAGTTAATGTAATTATTTAACAATTATTAAATTATTTTTAAAAACAATAAATACTGTTAAATATTGTGCAGAGTAAAAATAGGCGTTGATTGCTTACCTGAACGCCTCTTCTCGTACGGTGAGCGGGTACAGCAGTCACATGGGTTGCTCATGTCCAATCCGGTGGAACTGAGCCTAGTATTAAAAAGCTTGCCGGATCCGCCCCTTCCCCAGAATTCGCGAATCCATAGACTAGGCTCAGTTGTGAAGCTCTGTAGTGTTCAACTCTCATTGTTAGAGGAAGAAAGATATAGAAAGGTAAAGAAGACACATACAAGGGCGGGAAGTGACTGCTGTACCCGCTCACCGTACGAGAAGAGGCGTTCAGGTAAGCAATCAACGCCTATTCTCCGTACTGAAGGAGCGGGTCCAGCAGTCACATGGGACATACCCAATAGATGGTCCCTAGGGTGGGATTAGCTTGCTATCGTGTGAGATAACGGATTGGAGTACCCTTCTGCCGAAGGCAGCGTCCGCTGAAGCGTAAGAATCAATCTTGTAGTGCCTGATGAAGGAATTTGGCGAGGCCCAAGTGGCTGCTTTGCAGACCTCCTCCAACGGGGCTTGAGTCGCCCAAGCGGCCGAGGTGGCTGCGCTCCTGGTGGAATGCGCTGTGATGTTCCTTGGAACTGAGAGGGAGGCCGACTCATAGGCCTTAGATATAGTCCCTCTGATCCAACGGCCTATTACTGTTGAAGACACTTTGGCCCCCATGACTCTGGGATGATAGGCTACAAAAAGTGCTTCTGACCTCCGAAAGGGTCCTGTGCGTTGGATATAGATTCTCAGCGCTCTGGTGAGATCCAGGGTGTGCCATCTAATTGCCAAGGGATGGTCTCGTTGGAGGCAGAAGGAAGGTAGGACAATATCCTGAGATCTGTGGAACATGGAACTGACCTTGGGTAAGAAGGTGGGGTCCAGTCGCAAGACTACCTTGTCCTGATGGAATTGACAAAGGTCCTGCCTGATTGAGAGGGCAGCCAGCTCCGAAATGCGTCGGGCAGAGGTAATAGCCACCAGGAATGCTACCTTAAAGGATAGGTACCTGAGGGACGCCGATTTTAGGGGTTCGTATGGTGCCTGCGTGAGGGAATGGAGAACCCGTGGCAAATCCCAGGATGGGTACCTGTGGACCTTGGAAGGTCTGAGGTTGGCTATGCCCTTGAGGAATTCCTGAACTTCAGGGAAGGATCGGAGAGGCTGTCTGCGGGGACCTCCTAGGACAGATGAAATGGCTGCCAGATGACGCCGGAGGGTGCTGGTGGAAAGTCCTTTGTGGAAGCCTTGCATAAGGAAGGAAATTATTCTGTGTATGGGGATGCACAGAGGGGAGAGACCTTCCTGTAGACACCACTGGTGAAACTTGGACCACGTGTGGTCGTAGATTCGATTGGTCGAACCCCTTCTGGCCTTTCAAATGACCTCCACTGAATCGGGGTCATGACCACGCAGTTCTAAATCTCTCCTGATAACAGCCAGGCGGTGAGGTGGAACCACTCCGGGTCTGGATGGAAGGAGGCCCCCTGCCGCAGCATATCCCCCGAAACGGGGAGTCGCCAAGGGTCCTGGACGGACAGCTGTTGGAGATCCGCGAACCAGGGCCGGCGGGGCCAGTGAGGGGCGATTAGGATTACTCGGGCCCTCTCGGTGAGGACCTTGTGAATCACGTCCGGGAGGATTGGAATTGGGAGGAAATGCGTAGAGTAGGCCTGGAGGCCATGGACTCCGGAGGGCATTGATTGCTTCCGCTCCCGGGGATGGAAATCTGGAATAGAAGCGAGGGAGTTGGGCGTTCGCATTGGTCGCGAAGAGATCCAGAATTGGTAGGCCGAATCTGAGGGTGATTTGATGGAACAGGTCTTGATGGAGGTTCCACTCTCCTGGGTCTATCGTTGCCCGGGATAGCCAATCCGCCTGGACGTTGAGACTCCCCAAGATGTGATCGGCTAGGAGCGACTGGAGATGTTTTTCCGCCCAAAGGCCCAGCTTGAGGGCCTCCCTCATGAGAGCCTTGGATCTCGTGCCCCCCTGTCTGCAAATGTGGCTTTTCGTGGCAATGTTGTCGGTGAGAATGAGAACGTGCCGGTTGGGAATGCGAGGAGAGAAATGCTTCAGAGCCAGGGAAACGGCTCTTAACTCTAGCCAATTGATTGGCCTGGAAGCTTCCTCCGGGGACCACGTGCCCTGGGCTATCATCCCCTGGGCGTGGGCGCCCCATCCCGATAGACTGGCATCTGTGGTGATGACAAATTGATCCGGGCACCTGAACGGGGATCCTCTGTCCATGGCCGGAGACTTCCACCACTTGAAGGATCTGCGAACACTCAGTGGGATGACAATGCGTCGATTTGAGTTGCTGTGCCCTGATCTCTGAAAAGGTAACAGGAGCCACTGGAGTTCCCTAGCATGAAGGCGAGCCCAGGGAATGATGCCTATGCATGACACCATCTTCCCCAAAAGGGAAGACAGAGTGACTATGGGAACTGAAGAATTTGATAAAATGCTAGAAATTAACTCCACTATACTGAGTTTTCTCTCGGGAGAGAGAAAAACCTGGGAGGATTCTGAATCAATAATGGATCCCAGGTGAGAAATGGATGTGGAAGGTTGGAGGTGGCTTTTATCAAAGTTGATGGAAAATCCATGGTCCTGAAGGACTGACATGGTGACAGAAAGGTCTGTTTTCACTTTCTCTAGGGAGTTCCCATGAATCAAAATATCATCAAGATAACATAAAATGTGGATGGGAAACGCCCTGATATAGGCCGCCAGGGACCCCAAGAGCTTTGTAAAGACCCGAGGGGCCGAGGAAAGGCCAAATGGCATCGCCCTATACTGGAAATGCCTGCCTTGAAAGGAAAAACGTAAAAATTTTCTGTGGCATTTGGCTATAGGAATGTGAAGGTAGGCCTCAGTGAGGTCTAAGGAGACCATGAAATCTCCCGAGTGAATGGCGGCCAAAATAGAAGACAAGGAGTGCATCTTAAACTTCCTATATTTGATGAATAAATTTAGTTTCTTTAAATCCAAAATAGCTCTCCAACCTCCGGAGGACTTTGGAACCATAAATAGGATGGAGTAAAAACCTAGGCCCTTCTGACCGGAAGGGACCGGTTGAATGGCTCTGATGGACAATAGATGAGAAATGGCCTCCTCCATACGGTTACAATCAGAGGATGACCTGGGAGAAGGGCAGGAAATAAAACGTTTAGGGGGAGGAGAAATAAATTCTAAAAGAAGGCCTGTTTGAACAGTGTCAATGACCCAAGGGTCCTTGGAGGTGAGACGCCAATTAGAGGCGAAATGAGCTAGGCGACCCCCTATGGGAATAGAGGTAGGATTACCATCTAGGTTTTTTTGAAGCCCTGTTAGAGGAAGCTCCCCTTTGGAAGCGAAACCCTCTACCCCTGGAGTTCCTACCTTGGGAACGAAAGCGGGGGGAATACTGACCTGGAGATCTCTGGTAGGAAGCCGCTTGATCTTGCTGGCGCCCTGGGCGACGAAAGGACTGCGTTTTGGTAGCCTTTTTTGTGGTTGGACCCAAAACTTTCTTCTTGTCCGTGGTTTCCGTGAGGAGTGGATCCAGAAGATCACCGAAGAGAAGGTCGCGCTTTAAGGGACCCTGGGATAACTGCCACTTTTGGCGAACTCCCGCTTGCCAAGGGCGAATCCATAGGAGTCTTCTTGCCGTAGTAGAAGCTGCAATAGACTTAGCAGAAAATCTAGTAGATTGCAAGGTGGCATCAGCCACGTACTGGGCAGCTGCAAAGACCTTGTTGAAGTCTTGTTGACCTCTCAAGTCATCGGGAGGAATATGCTGTTGAAGTTGGCGAAGCCACAGCAGCATGGCTCTGGAGAAAAAGGAAGCCGCTGCAGAGCTTTTAGTGGCCCAGGAATCAGCGGTGAATCCTCTTTTGAGCATTTGCTCAATGCGCTTGTCCTCTGGGCGGAGGACTTCCTCCGCCTCGCCTGGCACAGCCGCTGCCGAGTGAAGAATCTTGACAGGTTCATCCGGTTTGGGAAAGGATAGAAGCTCTTCATAGGAAGAGGAAAGTTTGTACAACTTTCTGTCCTTGGTGGAGGGATTAAGGCCAGAGGCTGGAAATTCCCACTGTTTGAGTAAAGCATCTTTAAACAACTTAGGCATAGGAATTACCTCGTTATCCTCCTGTTCCTCTGTGAAGTAAGGTAAATTCTCCTCCGGGGGATCAGTGGAAGTGGAGGCTTGTTTCTCCTGGGCCGCTAATCCCGTAGAAATTCTAGCTTTGAGGAGGAGAGATTTGAATAATTGAGAAGGAAAAATAGTAATTGGAGGAGGAACCTTTATTTGGGATTCCTCATCATCTGATAGGCCTTGAAAGGCATCCTCATCATCCTCTATATCCTCATATTCATCCTGGGAGGAATCTGAATCATCCTGAATAGGAGCTCTGACCGCTGGGGGAGGACCCAAGGGGCGGGAGGAGCGAGAAGGAGGAAGAGGTAAGGGAAGCTCATTGATGGTGGAGAGTTTGGCATCAATGGCTTTGGACAACACAGCAAAAATAGACTGGAACTCAGGAGGTAAGCTGGAAATATCAGCAGAAATGGCAGAAGAATCCCTAAAGGCCTGGGAGGATCCTGGCTGGGGGGAATCTTCAATAATATCTGGTTCCTCTGGACCTATGCCCCATAGGTTAGGTTGGGGTCTGTCTAGGTTTGGCTCATCCAGAGATAACACAGGGACCCCAGAAGGAGGAAGACTAGAAGCCTCTGGTGGGTCTTGACTACTGATTACTTGGGCCTGCACTTTCAAACGTTTTGCAGATTTGTCATGGATTTTTTGTAGGGCTAGGTCCCTTCTCTTCTCGGCCCTGGTGACCTTGGTCGAGGGGCGGGCCCCTGGAGAAGAGGAGGAAGAGGCCTGGGGGATACTAGTAATCTCATCGCCTGTAGGCCTGGCCTCTCTGGGACCTTTAGTTGTGCCTCTCTTGGGAAAAGTAGCCATAGTCTGACAATTAACAGAAGACAAGGCTGAGCCAATAACTGAATAAATAAGGAGAAGAATTTCAGGGACTTCCCAAGAGGAATGGATCCTGCTTCGAGGCCTCGAAGCTGCTGAGACGTGAGGACAATCTGGGCAAACCCAGAGTTCGTGCCCCCAAATCCAGCGGGGCCAGCCTCCCTAAACTTTATAATTAAGTAAACCAAGGCACTCTGGTTGGAGGCTTAGCCGGTGGAGAATTTAGCCTGGGACCCCCAAGGCCCGCTCCGGGATCCACGCGGTGGACTGAGGCCTACGCGGCTGGCAGGAGGCCAACACGAGAGGCCTAGATTTAAAAAGGGCGCGAAGGCCTTCGCGCCGAAAAAAATCGCCCCGTAAATTTCTTAAAGGGGAAGCGATCGACTAAGTCCAGGAGACTAGAAGGCGTCTCACTCCGCAGGAGGTATTTCTTAAGCCCTTAAATATATTGTATACAATAAATAATCAATAATTCAATAGATTAATACTTGCACCAGAACCTCCAGGCCAAAGGATTAGAAGAATCCACAAGCGGCCGCAGGAATCGTAACCGGCAAAACCGCCGGGGGGAAACGAAACCGCAACTTCTCCAAAGGAAAAAAGCCGAGCCGCAAACGGCTGGCGCTATTGGTGCAAGTAAATAATAATGATAAAACAAATCTTACTACTTTTGAAGAAAAGGAACGAAGGGAAGGTGTTAGAATGTTGAACGAGCTATCACAATACAACCGCAGGATATGCGAACTGAGCGAATTCTGGGGAAGGGGCGGATCCGGCAAGCTTTTTAATACTAGGCTCAGTTCCACCGGATTGGACATGAGCAACCCATGTGACTGCTGGACCCGCTCCTTCAGTACGGAGAAATGGGAATGCATGTCTAGGTATCAAAAATCAACAAATGCTAATTTGTTCTTGTGGGTGATAGCAGCGACTTAAGAGTCGAGCCTTTGCTCAATTAGCAGCTGTGCTAATTGGACAAACCTTGTTCTCTCTTGCTATATGCCCTAGGTCCGTGATGGCGCTCCTATGGCATTTCTGCGGGGACGCGCACCATTACTGTTGTGGTTGGCTCTGGCCCAGCTCCTGCCCCAAGGAATGTGGAGGTGGATGCAGGGGAAACATCAACATGTCATAGGCCTATTTTATTGCCGACAGAGTCAGGTAGTGCAGTTTCCTCGGACGAAGAAGAAGGTGGGGGAGACTTGGAAGAGGGGGGCTTGGCACACAGCCCAGGAAGCCAATCTCCATTATCTTCGGTCGATTCGGATGAGGAAGTGTTAGACCCACACATGCGCAGAATTATGCATCGAAGAGACCAATTGAAGAAATATTACAGGAGATAAGAGAGGCCACCTGTGTTTGGGTGGAGCTCCAGTAATTAGAACTGATGATATAAATAGCAGCGTGGTTGTGGAAGATTATCTGATCGTTGTTTCTTCAGGACCGTGCCTTGTTGTTTCAGGACTTTGTTTGTTGATTTTTCACGACTTTGAAACCAAAGCAGAGCAAAGTGTGGGGGTCTCACTTTGTGGAAGAAGGAGGGCTGTAACGTTCCTTCACAGCTGCTAGCTAAGTACTTAAGGACTGATTAAGGGGATTGTACAGACTACCAGGTTGTTTTGGGACGAGTGCCCTTTGTAATACAAAAAGGGTGCTTTGTTTCTTTTGAATTTTTGTGATAAAGAACATTGTTTTTGAACTTTCAAATGTGTGTGTGTCTGAAATTTGTACCCTTGAATTTTCAGGAGACTCATACAATAGAGCCCGGCAGAACAATTACCAGCTGCTCTTCTGGTTTCTGGCATGCATGTGCCAACTGATCTTTGCGGATGCCAGAGCATCGGAAGCCCAAAGAGCAACTAGCCTGTGCGCATGCGAACGGTCTTCATGTTTCCAGTGCTCCAGCATGCATGAAGACCAGCTGACCGCCATGCATGTGCATGGCAGAAGTCCAAAGACCAGGGACCAGCGTGGCATGTGGTCAGCGCATATGGCCAGCAGCTCTTTCAGTTTCCAGGGCTCTTGCACACACACACTTTCCAGTTTGGGCACTCGGTGCCAAAAAGGTTCGCCATCGCTGCTGTAGATAGTCCTCAATTTATGACCACCGTCGAGTACAAAATTTCTGTTGCTAAGCAAGACCGTTGTTAAGCGCATTTTACCCGCATTTTATTACTTTTCTTGGCATAGTTGCTAATTGAATCACTTATTGTTAGCAAAAACTTCAGAAGAGAAGGATTTAGGGGTAGTGATTTCTGACAATCTCAAAATGGGTGAGCAGTGTGGTCGGGCGGTAGGAAAAGCAAGTAGGATGCTTGGCTGCATAGCTAGAGGTATAACAAGCAGGAAGAGGGAGATTGTGATCCCCTTATATAGAGCGCTGGTGAGACCACATTTGGAATACTGTGTTCAGTTCTGGAGACCTCACCTACAAAAAGGTATTGACAAAATTGAACGGGCCCAAAGACGGGGTACAAGAATGCTGGAAGGTCTTAAGCATAAAACGTATCAAGAAAGACTTCATGAACTCAATCTGTATAGTCTGGAGGACAGAAGGAAAAGGGGGGACATGATCGAAATATTTAAATATGTTAAAGGGTTAAATAAGGTTCAGGAGGGAAGTGTTTTTAATAGGAAAGTAAACACAAGAACAAGGTTAGTTAGTTAGTTGGGGGAAAGATCAAAAGCAACGTGAGAAAATATTATTTTACTGAAAGAGTAGTAGATCCTTGGAACAAACTTCCAGCAGACGTGGTGGATAAATCCACAGTAACTGAATTTAAACATGCCTGGGATAAACATATATCCACTGTAAGATAAAATACAGGAAATAGTATAAGGGCAGACTAGATGGACCATGAGGTCTTTTTCTGCCATCAGTCTTCTATATTTCTTCTATGTTTCTATCACGGTTGTTAAATAAAGCTGGCTTCCAAACTTTTTGAAACAAAGCCAATGGGGAAGCCAGATTCTGCAACCATCATAAATATTGCCAAGCATCCAACTTTCGATAACATGACCATCAAGATGCTGCAATAGTCAGTCATATGCACCAAAGACAAATTCCTTGTGTGTCCAATCACACTTGGCCAATCAAATTATTCTATTCTATTTTTTCTACTCAATTTTATTCTATTCATAAAACAGTCATAAGACCCTTTTTAATGCAGTTGTAACTTCAAACTATCACTAAAAGAATGTCGGTAAGTCGAGGGCTCTCTGTCTAGGATAGAGAATAAAGTCTGTCCAATTAGCAAGCCTGCATCAGTAAGAGAAAGTGCGGTGCCTGAAGGCCCAAAGACCTTTCAAAAGTTAGCCTAATTATAATGAAAGATACCAGCTTTGCTACAACTGTCTAAATATTTACACAGCACATCTTTCCAAAGATAACTAGCATTTCCGGAATAAAGATGGTAGAAGTTGATTTAAAACAGCACACCAGCAACAGCATGAGCCAGCATTGTGTAATGCAGAAGTGGACAACTACGGCCCCTTTACAGTCTGTGGACTTCAACTCCCAAAATTCCTGAGTCAGCCATGCCTGGAATTCTGGCATGAAATTCCATGCTGGCTCAAGAATTCTGGGAGTTGAAGTCTACAGTTCATAAACAGGTCGTAGTTGCTCATCCCTGATGGAGTAGTTAAAATGTTGGGAGTAGAACTGAGGAAATCCAGATTCAAGTCTGCCTAAAATCAGTCAGACTTAAAAAAAAAAAAAACATATACAGATGTCCATTTTATAACCAGCTTTGGGGAGTTCCCAACAGGGAGGCCTAAACCAGGGTAATTCACCATTCTATCCTTGTCAGATAGAATAGAATAAAATAGAATTCTTTATTGCCTAAGTGTGATTGGACACACAAGGAATTTGTCTTTGCTGCAAATACTCTCAGTAGGTAGCTATGTAAATTTAATTAATAAAGAAGTCAGTACATTGATGTCTCTTTGAGTCAGTTAATCATGTTGGATTGATTAAAAGAAACAAACGAAATAAACTGTGCAAACCATAGTAAAGCTGATATCTTTTTTTACATTAGATGCTCAGTACAGTATATCTTTGATTAGTAATAAGAACAACTTAAGTTACAACACTGACTTATTTTTGAAGATATTCAAGTTCCTACAGTAGTTAAAAGCAAATATATGCCACTTGCAATCTTCCTTACCGCTATTTTTTTTTTGCTGTCATTAATTCAAACTCTTACTAGGACTTTACCCAAGTTTCATGTCAGCTTATCGCAACATGAAACAACCCTCAAAGCGTGCATTTACTCAAAGTGCAAGATATATACTTTCATTGGTTTATACATCTTTCAACAGCCTTTTCCAGAAGTAGATGTATTTAATTAATTCTTACAACACACTAATTAGAGATATGGAATCTGAGTAAAGCTACTTACCCTGCATGAGAGAAAACTGGTCTGCCCCTGGTTGCATTCTGCAGCCATCTCAAATTTCATCCATTGCTTAACTCCTATGATGTGTATATTTATAATCCTGCTTTAAGCTTAATATTTTGTGGGCACACATCTCAATTTTTTTTAATTGCAATCCTACAGGAGTTTGCATGAATGACATTTTGCATGCTGATTTGCTGTATAAAAGAGGCTGCAGACCATAACTTTTAATGGTTGAGGACTGCCTGTACTTCTGTTCAAAGCTCTGTATAGATCGTGTTTCATTAAACAATTTAAAGGATTGTTTTGAAATATTGTGAACAAGCATATACAACAATAGACTTCCTTGATTTGCAGGTGTGTGTGTGTGCGTGTTTATTCCAGGTAGAACTTGACTTAAAATAACAATTGGGTCCAAATTTTAAATTGCTAAGCAAGACAGTTAAGTGCATTTTGCCTTATTTTACAATCTTCCTGCCACAGCTGTTAAGTGAAGCTTAAACAAGCTTTTGTTTAGTGACCATTCAAGTTACAATGGCCCAGGAAAAAACACTTTTCCCAAAATGTGTTTTTATTGATTTTTCACATTTTACATATAACAAGTCACTTATAACAGTGTCCCAAGGTCACATCACCTTTGCAACCTTCGGACAAGGAAAGACAATGGGGAAACCAAATTCACTTAACAAGTATGTTACTAACTTAACAATTGTAGTGATTCACTTAACAATAACAAGAAAAGTCATAAAATGTGCCAAAATTCATTTAACAACTGTCTCGTTTAGCAACAGAAATTTTGGGCTCAAAGGTGGTCATAAATCAAGGACTACCCATAAGATTCAGACGTTTGTTACATGTTGTTGTTGTTGTTGTTGTTGTTATTATTATTATTATTATTATTATTAATTAGATTTGTATGCCGCCCCTTTCCGTAGACTTACCGTATATACTCGAGTATAAGCCGAGTTTTTCAGCCCAAAAAATGGGCTGAAAAACACAGCCTCGGCTTATACTCGGGTCATTGACAAAGTCACCACACGAGGGCGCCATTGCTTGAGCCAGAGCGAGGAGGCACCAGCTTTTGTCCCCTCTCGCAGAGGCAGCCATTTGCTCCAACCGAGAGGGGGAAAAGCAATGGTGAGTAACTATTCCTTGCTCTCTCTGCATAGGTATTTTGTGGTAGTTGCTGTCCTTGCTTGGATAGGATCTAATAATGTGTTATGAGGCAGAGCTAGACAGGAATTCTTTTTCTATCTGTCTATCTTTCTATCTATCTATTTTTCTATCTAACTATTTTTCTATCTATCTATCTGTATCTATTTCTATCTATCTATCTATCTATTTTTCTATCTGTCTGTCTGTCTATCTATCTTTCTATCTATATCTATCTGTATCTATCTATCTATCTATCATCTATCTATCTATCTGTATCTATTTCTATCTATCTATTTTTCTATCTTTCTATCTTTCTATCTATCTATTTTTCTATCTATCTATCTATCTATCTATCTATCTATCTGTATCTATTTCTATCTATCTATCTATCTATCTATCTATTTTTCTGTCTGTCTGTCTGTCTGTCTGTCTATCTTTCTATCTATATCTATCTATCTATCTATCTATCTATCTATCTATCTATCTATCTATTTGGTTTTCTATGCTGATAACCTCACAGCAGCTAATGCTGAAGCTCTTCTTTGGATACACTTATTTATTTGTTTGTTTGTTTGTTTGTTTGTTTATTTAATTGGATTTGTATGCAATCCCTCTCCAAGGACTCAGGGTGGCTCACAGCATATATAAAAACAGAACAATAATGTAAATCCAATTAATGATGAGAAGGAATCCAGTTTTGAAGGATTTTAACTCTTAGGTTTTAGCTTTGTTCCTGATCGAGCTACTTTTTTTACTTTTTAATTTATTGTTAATATTGTTAATTTGTTTACCCTCTTTTAAATTTACAGAGCTAGTTTACTGGTTTTCTTTAAAATAAATATTCTAAAACATGTCTCAATTAATGTAATTTTATTGTTTTCCATTTTTATAAGTTACCAGTAGCCACTGCATTTTCTAACCTCGGCTTATACTCGAGTCAATACGTTTTCCCAGTTTTTGTGGCAAAAATTGGTGCCTCGGCTTATACTCGGGTCGGCTTATACTCGAGTATATACGGTAACTTAATTAGTTAAACTTTAAGTTGATTAATGTTATACTTATCTCTATTATCATAAGTGATCAGAAGAAGATCTCTAAATATTGTTGGGTACATTTTTCTAATCCTTTATTTAATGAAAAGAAGGATTATGGGGTAACATGATAGCAGTGTTCCGATATCGCAGGGGCTGCCACAAAGAAGAGGGAGTTAAACTATTCTCCAAAGTACCTGAGGGTAGAACAAGAAGCAATGGATGGAAACTAATCAAAGGAGAGGAGCAACCTGGAATTAAGGAGGTTTCCTGACAGTGAGAACAATTAACCGACAGAACAGTTTTGTCTCCAGAAGTTTTGAACACTCCAACACTGGAAGTCTAAGAAGAGACTGGATAACCATTTGTGTGAAATAGTATAGGGTTTCATGCCTAAGCAGGGGGGTTGGACTAGAAGACCTGTTTGTTGTTGTTGTTGTTGTTGTTGTTGTATTATTATTATTATTATTATTATTATTATTATTATTATTATTATTATTATTATTAAGACCTCCAAGGTCCCTTCCAACTCTGTTGTTCTCTTCTATTCTATTTTCTACTGTAAAAAAAATAGCTGAAGAAAGACAATTTTGCCTTTATAAAACTAAATATTCATAAGATAGAAAACAGGGAGTTTTTAGTTCTGCCATTTTCAAATCTAATTATACCCAACCTAATTGTGCAATATATGGCTGTAGGCACTTCTGTTCCGTTTCCAGGTGCACAGCCATTCCATCAAGTAGCAATGACAAGCAACCTCTTTTAATTTCAACCGAATCTTGTAAGTAGAGTGCCATTAAATTTCACTCTACAGTTTTTAATTGTTTCCCTAAAGTAAGATATTTTACCTGAAGTAAATGCATTTAAAATGCATTTAAAATGTTAAAGAAACACCATGATAGGGCCCATCTTCCAGTTTAAGCCGACCACCACGCAGTGAAGGGCTATCAAATTTTTTAGTACCACGCTGTGGGCGTGGCTTATGCAGGACACCCTACATTTTCTTTCAACATCTTTCACTGTAAATTGGGTGCTCTGGGGTGGAGCTCCATTTTTGCTACCCCACTGCATTCCCCCTACACCACCACCCCTGTCCAGACAGTAGCCCACCCCTGCCAATATGTACAAAGGTAGACCTTGACCTAAGACTACAATTGAGTCCAAATTTTCTGTTGCTAAGTGAGAAACACTACAGTCAAGTTAGTACATAAGTAGTTCTCAATTTACAACTACAGTATTTATTTATTAACTGTTCACAGTTACATTACTGAAAAAGTGACCTGTAGCCTTTTTTTCACACATACAACTGTTGCCGCATCCCCACGGCCACATGATCAGAATTTGGATGCTTGGCAACGGTGGTAGGAAAGGGAGCAAAATTTAAAATGGGACAAAATTTATTGAATAACTTTTTCATTTAGCAACAGAAAATTTGAGCTCCACTGTGGTTGTCAGTAGAGGACGACCTGTCAAATATTGTGCAAGACTTGGAGGTTTTATCTATCTATCTATCTATCTATCTATCTATCTATCTATCTATCTATCTATCTATCTATCTTTATTATATTTATTTATATATATATATATATATATATATATATATATATATATATATATATATATATTTATATATATATATATGTGTGTGTGTGTGTGTGTGTGTGTGTGTGTGTGTGTGTGTGTGTGTATATATGATTTGTATGCCGCCCCTCTCCGCAGACTTGGGGTGGCTAACAAGAGTAAAAAAGACAATGTAAACAAATCTAATATTAAAAGTAATTTTAAAAACCCCAATTTAAAGATGCATAAATTTGATAAGCCTAGGGGGAAGGGAATATCTCAATTCCCCCATGCCTGACGACAGAGGTGGGTTTTAAGAAGCTTACGAAAGGCAAGGAGGGTGGGGGCAACTCTGATATCCATGGGGAGTTGGTTCCAGAGGGTCGGGGCCGCCACAGAGAAGGCTCTTCCCCTGGGTCCCGCCAAACGGCATTGTTTAGTCGACAGGACCTGGAGAAGGCCATCTCTGTGGGACCTAACTGGTCGCTGGGATTCGTGCAGCAGAAGATGGTCCCAGAGATATTCTGGTCCGATGCCATGAAGGGCTTTATAGGTCATAATCAACACTTTTCTTTTCTAGGGATGTAACTGGGAACCCTGACATACTGTTAAGTGAAACTGGCTTCCCCAGTAACTTTGATGGCAGAAGGTTTCAAAACATGGGTCACATGATCTTGGGACACTGCAACCGTCATAAATATGAACCAGTTGCCAAACATCCAAATTCTGATCACGTGACCATTGGAAGGTTGCAACAGTCCATAAATGTGAAAAACAGTCATAAATTACTTTTTTTCAGCGCCCTTGTAACTTGGAATGGTCCCTACACCAACTGTTGTAAATCAAGGATTATCTGTATAGATTAAGTAAACAAGAGGGCTCATCGCACTTTTAAAGAAATAGCATAATTCATGTATCTGAAGTTGCCTTAATACATTTGTTAATACCTAATGTGCCGTGAAATCTTGTTTTGTCACAAAAGGCTAATATAGCTGCGCTTCTCAAAATGAATAGCTTAGAGTTCTTTTTATACAATTATTTTTCCATACAGCAGGATAATTTGAAGCTGGAGGAGGTAGAACTCAAAGCAGCTCAGGCAAGGCAACTCTAATTTCCCCCTAGGGGAGGGTGGGCTTAATATCTAATTAAACAGAGAAGAAATAGAGGAGTCCTGATTTTTCCCCTGCACAAAACATTCCTTTGATTAGAAAAAAACAAGTCTGTACACATTTCGCTTTTTTTAAAAAAGTTTCATGTATCTTTCTCAGAAACAAAATAAAACCAAGACTGTCTCCAAGTAACAGGAGTTCTCAGTGGAAGACTGCTGTGCAAGAAAAGTGGCTGGAATTAAGCTAGCACAGAATTCCTAAAGGAAAACTGAGTCTCACTTTGGGGATTTGTTTTCCTAATAATTTCTTCAGACTACTGTGTCCATGGGGAATATGAAGGGTGAAGGCTAAGTATAAAGATACTTAAGAGTCTAATTATTTCTGTTCATTCAACGATCAGCGAGTTGTTCATTAAGCCTTTTATCTAATCATCATCGCAAACTTTACATGAATTTATTTTAAAGGTGAGATAGTGTTCTTTTTCAAAGAAAGGAGTGAGTAACTACACTTTAATGTGGGAAAGGCATATCTTCATTTACAGAACTAAATTGCCCTTAAACAACTAATATCTAAACAGCCTGTGGTTTTTAAGAACTTATCTTTTTAAAAAATATTTTAATAGCACGCCTGGAAGCAGTCCAATAAATGAATCTCATGTACTACAAAAATATATATATTGTTTTAAATACACATTGCAAAACTGATAAAAGGAAACCCCACCACCCTCCGTAGCAATTTTGCATTAAAAATAGTTTTATGCTATAGATTTAAAGATACAGGACATTTTTAGGCTCCTATCTGTCATCAGAGCCTGGGTAGCAGAGGAAAGAGAGGCAGTTTGGTTCAGGCTAGAAACCAGGAGATTGTGAGTTCTAGTCCCACCTTAGGCATTGCAAACTAGCTGGGTGACAGTCAGATTCTCAGCCCAACACACTATATAAGGTTTGTTTGTTTGTTTGTTTGTTTATTAGATTTGTATGCCGCCCCTTTCCGTAGACTCGGGGCGGCTCACAACACAATAAAACAGTTCATGACAAATCTAATAATTTACAATTTAAAATATTAAAAAACCCCATTATTTAAGCAAACATACATACAAGCATACCGTATATAAATTGAATTGAATAGGTCCGGGGAAGATGTCTCAGTTCCCCCATGCCTGACGACAAAGGTGGGTTTTAAGGAGTTTACGAAAGGCAAGGAGGGTAGGGGCAGTTCTAATCTCTGGGGGGAGCTGGTTCCAGAGGGCCGGGGCCGCCACAGAGAAGGCTCTTCCCCTGGGGCCCGCCAACCGACATTGTTTAGTTGATGGGACCCGGAGAAGGACCTAATCGGTCGCTGGGATTCGTGCGGCAGAAGGCGGTCTCGGAGATATTCTGGTCCGATGCCATGAAGGGCTTTAAAAAGGTCATAACCAACACTTTGAATTGTGACCGGAAGGTTGTTGTTGTGAAGAACAGTGTTTCCCAACCTTGGCAACTTGAAGATATTTGGACTTCAACTCCCAGAATTCCCCAGCCAGCATTTGCTGGCTGGGGAATTCTGGGAGTTGAAGTCCAAATATCTTCAAATTGCCAAGTTTGGGAAACACTGGTGAAGAAGACAGGAGAAGGAAGACGTACAAAGTGATTTTTGCTGCCTTGAGTTATTTATAAAAAGAATAAAGGTGGGATTAAGAAAAATCTAAGAGAGAGTCAAGCTCAGCATAACAGGGCTCATACAGCCTCGGTGTGAAGACCAAATCCATTTTACAGCAAAGGAATGACATTTTAACCACAAGTTCAAACTTACAAAGCGAGAAGAGAACAACCACCACAAAAGATATCCTTGGCACTGCAAGTGAAAAGTGATTAGGAAGCAGGTATTTATTAGATGGCCTTTGGCCAAGAAAAAGGAGTGGTATCTCGATCAAATTCCCATGTTCCCTCAGAGCAATCGTAATATTACAAGTCCTAAGCGACAAGGAACAAAAAATATCCAGAAGATCAGTTGCTGGAAATTCTTGAAGAACCTCCCTAGATCAGTGATGGTGAGTCTTTTTTACTTGGGTGCCAAAAAGGCACAAAAGGAGGGCCAGAGCGGACATGATAGCAGTCTACAGGTATACGAGGGGTTGCCATAGAGAGGAGGGGATCACTTTATTCTCCAGGGCACCGGAGGGCCGCGGCTGGAAGCTGACCAAGGAGAGATTCAACCTGGAAATAAGAACTTCCTGACGGTCAGAATGATCAACCAGTGGAACAACCTACCAGCGGACGTTGTGAACTCCAATACTCTGGACATTTTTAAGAGGAGATTGGACTGATATTTGGCTAGGATGCTATAGAGTTCCTGCTTAGGCAGGGGGTTGGACTTGATGACCCGCATGGTCCCTTCCAACTCTAACAATAAATAAATAAAATAAATAAATAAATGTGTGTGTGCTCACATCCATAATGCAATGCCCTCCCCCGTGCACTCGTGCACACAACCCCCCCATGCATGCGTGCGGGCCTCATTGAAGCCTCCGGACTTCCAGTACACCCATTGGGCCGTTTTTTTACCATCCAGAGGCTTTCCTGGTTCTTATTTATGACAGCTGCAATATCGTGTGAGGGTCAGGTGATCCCCTTTTGTGACTTTCTGACAAGCAAAGTCAATGGGGAAGTCAGATTCACTTAAGAACCAGGTTACTAACTCAACAACTGCACTACATCACTTAACCACTGTGGCAAGAAAGATTGTAAAATGGGATAAAACTCATGTTAACATCTGTCTCACTTAACAACAGAAATGTTGGGCTCAATTGTGGTCATAAATTAAAGACTACCTTCAGATCGTGCAGAATGCAGCTGCGAGAGCAATCATGGGATTCCCAAGGCATGCCCATGTTACACCAACACTCCGCAGTCTGCACTGGTTGCCGATCAGTTTCCGATCACAATTCAAAGTGTTAGTTATGACCTATAAAGCCCTTCATGGCATCGGACCAGAATATCTCCGAGACCACCTTCTGCTGCACGAATCCCAGCGACCAGTTAGGTCCCATAGAGTTGGCCTTCTCCGGGTCCTGTTGATTAAACAATGTCATCTGGCGGGACCCAGGGGAAGAGCCTTCTCTGTGGCGGCCCCGACCCTCTGGAATCAGCTCCCCCCAGAGATTAGAATTGCCCCCACCCTCCTTGCCCCTCGCAAGCTCCTTAAAACCCACCTCTGTCATCAGGCATGGGGGAATTGAGATATGCCTTTCCCCCCAGGCATATACAAGTTTGCATGGTATGTTTGTGTGTATGTTTTGTTTTTTAATGATTTTTTAATTATTAGATTTGTAATATATTGTTTGTATTGTTGCTGTGAGCCGCCCCGAGTCTGCGGAGAGGGGCGGCATACAAATCTAATAAATAATAATTATTATTAATAATAATAATAATAATAATAATACTGAACTGCTCTGGTTTTTGTTTTGAAAAAGATATTTAATTTACGACTTGTAAAAGGTGTTTAATTTGTTTCTATACCCAGAGTTGGAATGGCTTCTTTTGATTTCAGATTAAGATAGAAGAGAATGGAAAAGTTACTGATCAAAATATCAGAAAATCAAAGTACCGTAATTCTCTCCTATTTTCAGTTATTAATATTCTCATTTCATTGCATTTTTTTTGTGTGGATTTGTTGTATAAAGATGAAGGGAGCAAAAGAGTAATTAAAGCAGATGCTGAGTGGAATTGCTCTTTCTGTCTTTTTATGCCTGTTGCTTTCACTCAGAACTATATACCTGCTGTTTTTCATTACAATGCATTCCAGGTTAAAAGGCAGAACTATCTAAGATAGAATCTGAACTGTAGTTTAAGTGAATTCCACTTCAGCACTGTCCAATAAATAGCCCTGCTTTCTGAAAATGCCCCCTTGTGCAGTCGGCTTTCTAGCTTTATTTGCTTTTCTTCAGAGCTGCAACTGCAATAGAGCATTATTGCATGGGTTATCTTCTAGCCATCTCTGCAAAGCAGATTCCTTTACCATCATCTGAATAGGTAAGGCAACCGGTAGTTTCAAATGGTACTCTTAAAATTAAGACAGTGGCTCTGCAAAAACGTCACTTTTTAAAACTCGGCACACTGTTATTCTATAGCAGGGGTGTCAAACTCAAGGCCCATGGGCAGCATCCGGCCTGCAAGGTGATTAAATCTGGCCCTCGAGGCCGGCCTACAAATAGCAAATAGGACTAGCCAGCAGTGTGTTTGGCAGCCAAAACAGACTGCAGGGGAGGAAACCACACTCTGTTTTGGCCGGCAGGATGCCAAAAAAGGGGCACAGGGAGCTCCCCACCCCATTTTTGCTGGCAGGCTGCTGTATCCCAGTGGTCTCCAAACTATGGGCCACGGGCCGCCTGCGGGCCACTGAGGCCAGGGGTCGACAAAGTTGTTCAGAATCTAGGAGCCAGCCAAAAAATTTAGGAGCCAGAATTTTTTTTAAGCAAACTTGGTTTTTAATTTAACAAAAAAAACATTACAAACGTTATAAACAACATTTTACTTTTAAAGATAATAAATATTATATTTTGATATTTTAGATTTTAGGCAACATTCTAGTGTTTTTCACTTTGCGTTTTGTGGCCATGAACATGCCTTGTGATTTTAGAGCTGAAGTACCAGTGGTCCACAGCCTTGGCAGGATCAAACGCCTTCACAGATGGCCCATTCATGGTGATCATAAACAAGTCACTTAAACTTTCTTCTTGCATCCTTGATCTGAATTTATTTTTGACCATGTTCATCAAACTAAATCCTCTTTCACAACATGAGGTTGAGACAGGGAGCACCGCTACAATCGACAACAGGTTTCCCAGAACTGGAAATCTCTCGGTGTTGGAGAGTGCCAAATCCAGAAGCTCACACAGTTTCTTTCCTTTTCCAAGGACCTTAAACTCATACCACTCATTGAGGAGTGAGTGAATGCATTGGTCATCACTTTCAGGTGGAGATAGCTGTTTACGAAAATGATGAGCCAATGCAGTAATCTCAACCACACCATAGTCCGGTGTGGTTGAGATTACTGGCCCGAAGGGAAGGAGCGGTTCGGGTTCCCCGCGCGGCGGAAGGAGAGGCGCCAGAAGACTGACGGGTTTCCCGGCAGGCCAGTCCGGCCGGCCACCCATGCGAGCGCTTTTCGGCGACTGTTCCGGCCCGGGAGGTCCCACAGGACGCACGCCTTCGCCGGGGTTCAGTTGCATCAGGGGGGGAGGCTTGGGCAGCGAGAAGGGCAACGGCTGAGGGGAGGCCGCGGCAGCTGCCGAGTCTCCACCTGACATCGCTTTCACCCCCTCCCCCCCGGCGCAGGCCTGGCTCCGCCGAGCCGGCTCTGCTGTACTCCCGTCGGGATCCGAGGGGAGACCGTTAGTCAGAAACCGAAACAGAGAAGAAGGAAAGGGAGACCGGGCCGGGGACGCGGGTGAGGGGGGGGAGGGGGGAGGAGGGGTTACTGGTCGGAAGTCACCGCGCACGCGGCCGGAGGAGGAATGAACAAAACCTCACGCCGGGAGGGGAGGGGCTTCCGCTTCTCTCCGAAGGCGGGTGAGCGGCCAAGATCGGAGCGTCTGTGTGCGGTGGGGGGGAGTGAAGGGGTTCGAGTAGGAGGCGGAATGGAGGCAAGGGGGGGAGGGAGAGACGCACGCAAGCGCAGGGGACGCTGGGAAAGCAGCTCGCTCCGAGGTTGATGGGCGGAGCTACGGAAGCCAAGATGTACCATTTCTGGGCGTAAACACAAGGCGGGAAAAATATACTGTATACATACAGTACAGCAGGCAACATTTTCTAGGCGCCAGACAACATTTTCTAGGCGCCACTGGCGACCAGGCACCTGGGTTTGTCGAACACTGACTGAGGCCATTTATTCGGCCCGCGGGTGAGTGACAGGAGCCCATCTAATTTTCCATGAATAAAATGCGGTATTTTGTTAGTAACTAATATCAATCATCAAAAAAGTTGCAAAAGTTTTTTTTCTAATTTTGTCATCCAGTTACATTCATTTTCTTTTAATTAAATTCCCTCCTCAAAAAAGTACACCACCAATTATATTTCTAACTTATTAACCATTATGCCAAAATGCTTCCTTCTTTCTTTATACATTTTTCAATAAGCCAAGAAAACCTTGTATAGCCAATCAGATGTTAACAAAAGAAAATTAAAAACAAAACATAAACATATATGAATTTCAGACTTCTCCCCCCCCCCTCTAAATAATACGTTCCCATTTTGTTTTTTACTTTAAAATAAGGTATGTGCAGTGTGCATAGGGATTTGTTCACAGGTTTGTTTCATAGTCCGGCCCTCCAACAGTCCGAGGGACAGTGAACTGGCCCCCTGTGTAAAAAGTTGGGGGACCCCTGCTGTATCCTGTCTGCCCCCCCCCCAACACATCTCCGGACCAGCCTGCAGAGAACTACAATGCTGATCCAGCCCTCAAAGAAATTCAGTTCGACACCCCTCTTCTATAGAATTCATTATCACAGGGTGTAAACATGGCCATCAGTTTGGTTGCTTTCAAAGGCCTAAAGGAAAAGGTATTTAATTGCCATGATAGCTATACTCTCAGGGGTCCTAAGTCATATTAAAGGCATCTTACTCTGAAACGTGAGATGTCTGTGGATACAGAATGCTAATTGGGATGGATCTTTGTTATGATCAAATTATGCTCTTCTCTGGCTTCTAATGTACAGATGGGCCTTTATTTTCAACCATTCATTTAGTGACCATTCAAAGTTACAAAGTCACTACAAAAGTGACTTACGGCCAGATTCTCGCATTTGTTACAGCATTCCAGCTATCATGTGAGCAAAAATCAAGGGGCTTGGCACCCAACATCTAGCTACAATGGCTCTAGCATCCAGGGGTCATGTGATCGTTATTTGAGTCCTTCCCAGTCAGCTTCCAACAAGCAAAATCAATGGAGGAAGCTGGGTTCCCTTCATGATTGCATGATTCATTTAACCATTACAACTTTTAGGGTCATAAAATTGGGCCCGACTCACTTAACAGCCATCTTCTTAATAACAGAAATTCTGATTCCAATTGTGGTCGTAAGTCGAGGGCTACCTATCTCTCATCTATTTTGCTTATTGTGTCAGCCCAGATTCTTTCATCTGCTAACTACCAAACTATGAATAAATGAATAAATAATTTTTTAAAGAACCCTGCATAGTTATCTCATTGGCAATGCTTAATATCTTTGGTAACCTTAAATCATTCATTTTAATGTTATTTTAAAAATCTCTTCTTACTCAGTACACTGAATGTTTCTGTACCAGAGAGAGATTCCTTGTGTATTTAACCACATTTGCCAAAAAAAAAATTTATTCCTATTCCATTCCATTCTTCTTAAATACAGTCCATTTACTCAATACTTTACTTGTGAAAAAACACTTAATCCATTTAAAACTAGGGAAAAAACTAACACAATTACAGAAATGAAATTACATAAAACTATTATGCACAAGCAACACTTAACCCTGCCAAATTAAACTACACTGAAGAATGCCACATGTAAATTAGTTAAGAATTCACATCATAGCTATATGTTTCTTTGGCAGGTTGACATCGGTGCAAGCTATACTTGAATTTTAATAAAACACTGTAATTGGCATTGTTAACATATTCTGATTACATAAAAGGTGTACATGCAACTTTTTAAAAAATCTTGAGCAAGGGAACTCATAGACAAAACCTGATTCATATTTCTCACACTGAGCATTTTTTTGCCACGTCCACACAAAAATCTCTTAAGAGCTTATCCTAAAATATTAAACAAACATCAGGAACTAACATCCAATCAACATTCAGCAATGCACAAACAGTTCTTGCTGCACATTTTACAATAAGAATTGTGGAAAGCGACTCTCTAACAAAATAATTACGGTGAAAGAACAAAATAACAGAGTTGGAAGGGACTTTGGAGGTCTTCTAGTCCAGTGGTCCCCAATGTTTTTTCCACCAGGGACCAGTTTCAGCAAGACAATTTTTCTATGGCCCGGTGGGGGCGGAAAGGGGTGTGGTTGGGGGTGGGATTAAGCATGGGGGTGCTGGTCCTCCCCGCCCCTCTTTCCCGCCATCGCCCTGTGGCCGGCAGAACCTGCCTCCCAAGCCCTCTTGCCCAGCGGGGGCTAAGCGCTGGAGACAGGGTGTCAGGCTGGCCCTCCTGCCTCCCCCCAGCCAAAAACGCAAAAGTGCCCCGCGGCAGAAGCCAAAAGAGGCTTGAGCCTCTCGGTCCTTCCCGCCCCTCTGTCCCGTCCATCGTCCTGTGGCCGGCAGAACCTGCCTCCCGAGGCCTCTTGCCTGGCGGGAGGTGAAGCGCTGGAGGGAGGGGGTGGCGGCATGAGGGCCGGCAGCTGCTGACTCCACGGACCGGTGCAACATGCCCCGCGGCCCGGTACTGGTCCGCGGCCCGGTGGTTGGGGACCCCTGTTCTAGTCCAACCCCTGCTCAAGAAGGAAACCCTATACCAGTGTTTACAATGATCTTCTTGTTTCTGAAGAGTGCATGGACACTGGCCAGCTGGTCTTCACATGTGCATGCACACCCGAAAATGGAAGACCAGTTGGGCAGCATGCATGAACACACCAGAAACCAGAAGAGTAACAGGCAATGGTTCACATGCCCAGAGAGATGGCTCTGCATGCCACTTCCAGCACATGTGCCACAGGCTCACCATGATAGTGAGAGATGGTTGTCCAATCTCTTCTTTAAAATCTCCATTATTGGAGCACCCACAAGGTCTGGAAGCACTGAATGAAATAACCACATGAGTTTCCTTCAAGAATGTTCTAAAGGCATGCAAAACATCCCATTTTCAAAATACAAATGACACCAAGAACTCCACAAGTTACTTTCTGCATTTTCCCTAAGGAAAAAAAATACACTGAACAGTTGCAAAAATCCATAATCTCAATATGACTTTAAAACAAAGCCGGTGAAGGTCACACATGGTCCACAATGGAAGACAAGTCAGTGCCCACGTCCCTAAATTTAAAAATAACACTGATATATTTATATTTTCTCAATTAAATCATAAAAAAATGAATAAGCTCTCAAATTCCTTTGGTCTGGCAGTCAATCCCAACGAAAAGTTCAATTGCATTATGACCTTTTCCATTTTTTTAATGGACCAATATAGCTACATGGCATTAATGTCATGATCCCAAAAAGCATTTTAATAAAAGACATTTGCATAGCATTTATTTGCATCTCTTCTCTGGGACAGCTATGAGTTGACAGTGGCCAAGGGAAGGATACAAAAGCAACTCTGCCTTCATTGATACCAGCACATGCAAAAATGAAAGGAAGATTATATAGGAATGGTTGTAGAAGCAGAATGTATTACAAGAAGTTGCAAACACACGAAAATAGGTGTCGATTGCTTACTTGAACGCCTCTTCTCGTACACTGAGTGGGTACAGCAGTCACGTGGGTTGCTCGCTGTCCAATCCGTGTAGGACCGAGCCTTGTCTTTAAAAAGCCTGCTGGATCCGCCCCTTCCCCAGAATTCGCGATTTAGGCTCGAAAGTGATGGCTCGAATGATGCTCTACTCTCTTATTAGGAAGAAATAGGTTAAAGGTATAACTATAGGTAAAAGGAAAGTTAGGGAGGGAAGTGACTGCTGTACCCGCTCAGCGTACGAGAAGAGGTGTTCAGGTAAGCAATCAACGCCTATTCTCCGTACTGAAAGAGCAGGTCCAGAAGTCACGTGGGACATACCCAATAGATGTGTCCCTAGGGAGGGATTAGTTGGCTATTGTGAGCGATAACGGATTGAAGGACTCTTCTGGCAAAGGCAGCATCCGCTGAAGCGTGAGAGTCAATTTTGTAGTGCCTTATAAAGGAATTTGGAGAGGCCCAAGTGGCTGCTTTGCAGACTTCCTCCAATGGAGCTTGAGTTGCCCATGCGGCTGATGTTGCTGCACTTCTTGTGGAACGTACCGTGATACCTCTTGGTACGCTGAGGGAGGCCTTCAAGATTGTCCCTCAAATCCAACGGCCTAATACAGTTGAGGATGCCCTGGATCCCAGGGATCTGGGGTGGTATGCTACGAATAAGGCTTCGGACCCACGAATAGGTCTCGTTCGTTGGATGTAGATCCGTAGAGCTCTGGTAAGATCTAGGGTGTGCCATCTGATGGAGAGATGATAGTTCTTATTGGAGCAGAATGAAGGCAACACAATGTCCTGGGATCTGTGAAACATGGAGCTGACCTTTGGGAGAAAGGTGGGGTCCAGGCGAAGGACTACTTTGTCCGTATGGAACTGGCATAGGTCCTGCCGGATGGAGAGGGCCGCCAGTTCTGAAATGTGATTGCCACCAGAAAGGCTACCTTGTAAGATAGGTACCTGAAGGATGATGACCTTAAGGGTTTATATGGTGCTTGAGTGAGAGGATGCAGAACCCGAGGTAAGTCCCAGGATGGATATCTGTGGACAGTGGGAGGCCTGAGGTTTGAGATGCCTCTTAGAAATTCTTGTATCTTAGGGAAGGAACGAAGTGGTTGTCTGCGTGGCCCTGTCAGGACCGAAGATAAGGCCGCTAGATGACGTCGAATGGTGCTGGTTGAAAGGCCATGATGAAAGTCTTTCATGAGGAAGGATACGATTCTGTGAATGGGAACAGAGGTGAGAGACCTTCCTGTGTGCACCACTGGTGAAATTTAGACCGAGTATGGTCGTAGATCCTGTTGGTAGAGACTCTTCTGGATTTGAGGATTACTTCTACCACGTCAAGGTCGTAACCCTGAAGGTCTAGGTCATGCCGGATAACCGCCAAGCAGTGAGGTGGAACCACTCTGGGTCTGGGTGGTGAGAGACTCCTTGTTGCAACATATCCTCCGAAACGGGGAGTCGCCAGTGGTCCTGGACGGACAGCCACTGCAGGTCTGCGAACCAGGGATGGCGAGGCCAGTGAGGAGCTATCAGAATCACCTGGGCCTTCTCGAGGATGACCTTGTGGATTACTGTTCTGAATGCATTTGTTGCCTCTGCTCCCTGGGATGGGAACCTGGAATAGAACCGAGGGAGTTGAACATTGGTTGCGGTCACAAATAGGTCTAGCGATGGGTGACCGAATTTGAGGCAGATCTGTTGGAATAAGTCCGGCTGGAGGCTCCACTCTCCTGGATCCAGAGTTGACATGGAGAGCCAGTCTGCCTGCACGTTGAGGACTCCCGAAATGTGATCGGCCGATAAGGATTGAAGATGTTTCTCTGCCCAGAGACCCAGCGTCAGGATTTCCTGCATCAGGGCCTTAGACCGGGTGCCCCCTTGTCTGCAGATATGACTCTTTGAGGCCATATTGTCCATGAGAATTAGTACGCGCTGATTGATGATGTGCGTTTTGGACTGTTTGAGGGCTAACGACACTGCTCTCAATTCCAGCCAGTTGATGGGTCTGGATGACTCCTCCGCTGACCACGTGCCTTGGGCTATCAGACCCTGAGCGTGGTCCCCCGTCAGACTGGCATCTGTGGTAATGGTGAACTGGTCTGGAATCCTGAAGGGAGATCCTTTGTCCAGGGCGGAGGAAGTCCACCAAGAGAGGGATCTCAATATGGTGGTCGGGATGGAGATGAGGCATGCCGCGTTGCTGTTCCCCGATCTCTGGAACGGCAACAGAAGTCACTGGAGATCCCTGGCATGGAGGCGAGCCCATGGGATAATGCCAATGCAGGACACCATCATTCCCAGTAGGGTGACGATGGTAGTCTTTCTTTGAGATCTAACCTGATAGATAAGCTCTTTGAGATTGATCTTCCTCTCAGAAGGAAGACCTGGGAGAGACCAGAATCTATGATTGCTCCCAAGTGTTGAATAGAAGTGGAAGGCTGGAGCTGACTTTTTTGAATAGAGAAACCATCATCCTGTAAGATAGACATGGTAATTTGGAGGTCTGAACGGGTGCCCTCCTTAGAGGGACCGTGAATTAATATGTCATCCAAATAGCACAAAATATGGATGGGAGTGGCCTGAATATGGGCTGCCAAGGCGCCCAGGAGCTTAGTAAAGACTCAAGGAGCCGAGGACAGCCCAAAGGGCATGGACCTATACTGATAATGCTTGCCCTGGAAGGCGAAGCGAAGGAATTGTCTGTGGCCTTTAACAATAGGAATGTGGAGATAAGCTTCGGTAAGATCCAAGGAAGACATGAAGTCTCCAGGATGAATGGAGGCGAGGATGGATGACAGAGAATGCATCTTAAATTTTCTATATTTTCTATATTATATAAATCTCTTAAGGTCTAGAATAGCCCTCCATCCTCCAGAGGTCTTAGGGACCGTGAAGAGAATGGGGTAGAAGCCGAGATCTCTTTGAGAAGAAGGAACTGGTTGGATAGCCCTAATGGACAAAAGGTGTTGAATTGCGTCCTCCATTCTAAGGCGAGAGGAGGGAGATCTAGGGGATGGACAGGATATGAAGTGCTTAGGGGGCAGGGAGATAAACTCTAACTGAAGCCCCCATTCCACTGTGGAGATAACCCAGGGGTCCTTACAGGAACGGCGCCAACTGGAGACAAACCAGGCCAGACGCCCCCCTATGGGAATAGATTGGAGATTACCATCTGGACTTTGTAGAGGCTCTGGAGGAGGAGGAGGAGCCTCTTTGAAAGCGAGATCCGCTGCCCCTGGGGTTCCTGTCTGCTTGGGAACGAAAATGAGAGGTATACTGACCTGAGTTCCTGTGGAAAGCGAACCCCTGGTCTTGTTGATGATTGGGACGTGGAAAAGGCTGCTGTGTTTTGATAGCCTTCTTGGTAGTGGGCCACAGAACTTTCTTTTTATCAGTGGTTTCTGTGAGTAGGGGGTCCAAGAGGTCGCCAAATAAAAGGTTGCGTTTCAAAGGACCCATGGCAAACTGTCACTTCTGCCTCACTCCCGCCTGCCATGGGTGAAACCATAAGTCTTCTGGTGGTTGTTGAGCAAAGCCAGACTTTGCTGCAAATCTTGATGATTGCAAAGTGGCGTCTGCTACATATTGGGCCGCTGCAAAAACTTTATTGAAGTCCTGGGGGATGGTATCAATTTCATCACCAGTAGGCCTACCATCCATGGGACCCTTGGAAGAAGTGCCTCTCTTGGGAAACGAAGTCATGGCCTGAACAAATTACAGGTACAAGTCTTGAGCCAAAATGGTGGGAGAAGCTATGACGGGTCAGAATTCCCAAGAGGAAGGGGCCCAGGCTCCTAGTCCCAGGAGCATCTGCAGCTCAAAGTCAATCTGGATGAAACCAGAGTTCGTGCCAATGAGTACAGAAAGGCCAAGCCTCCCTATTTACAAGTAATAAACCAAGGCATGCTGGTTTTGAGGCCTAGCCAGGGAGAAATAGCCTGAGGGTCTCACAGCCTACTCCAGGGCCATGCGGTGGATTTAATGGCGTCAAGCGGCTCATGTGTGGACGAACTGCAAGTGCCGGAATTACTGGGCGCTGAGGGCCTTTGCGCTAAAAGAAAACACTCCACCGAAATTACGAAAAAATGGAGGAGGAACTAAAGTCCAGGAGATGAACAAAAGAGCTTGTTTAAGTGCCCCATACCGCCGGAGGAAAAACCCTTTTTCTTTATTTCACTTGCCAGTAATAACCTCCTAGCCGAGTAGATTTACTTAGAAATACAATCCGGCAGCAGCGCGAGCAGGGCAATTGCGAAATTTGCGGCTGTAGCCGTGCCACGGCTTCTCCCCTTGCCGCCGAGCCCAGTAGAGCTGGCGCGAAAAAAACGGCAAGCTTCTATAATGAATACAATTGGAAAATTTACTTATCTGCAAGTGAAGAATGAAAGAGGGCAGGTGTTATTGAGAGGACCTGAGCCACCACATGTCCCACTGGTAGCAGAACCAAGCGAATTCTGGGGATCGCTTGGCGGATCCAGCAAGCTTTTTAAAGGCAAGGCTTGGTCCTCTACAGATTGGACAGCGAGCAACCCACGTGACTGCTGGACCCACTCTTTCAGTATGAGAGAATCAGTTCTAATTTCAAGTAATATTTTCAATTAAGTGAAAAATTAGTTCACCTCCTCCTATTTTCAACCACAATTGAGCCCAACATTTCTGTTGTTAAGAGAAACAGATTTAAATTAATTTTGCCCCATTTTACAATTTTTATTGCCATTGTTGTTAAGTGAATCACTGTAGTCATTAAATTAGTAACACAGTTGTTAAGTGAATCTGGCTTCCCCATAGACTTTGCTTATCAAAAGGTTGCAAAAAGTGAACACATGATCCTGGAACAATGCAACCATTGTAAGCATAAGATAGTTGTCAAGCGCCTGAATTGTGATCACATGACCATGGGGATGTTGCAAGAGTCGTGTTAAAAACCAGTCATAAGTCACTTTTTTCAGGGCTGCTGTAATGTTGAATAGTCATTAAATGAACTAAGTCAAGAACTACCTGTATTTCATATGCTAATACACACAAGCACATGAACAAAAACACACAAGGATATGGAGAAAAAAAACAGAGTAAAACAATAATTAAGATACTTTACCTTTTATTGATTGGTTTTTCATCTTTCTCATAAGGCTTCACAAACCACTTCCCAATACGGACAAAATTCCGGTTCATTAAGCATCTTTCCACCAGATTATGAATTGCTTTGAAGAGCAGAGTCCGGCATTCATAGGAAAGTCCGTTTTCCCATACACCATCTTCCTCATCTGCAGGGATTAAACAAAATAAAATTAATATCAAGCTTTTAACAGAAGTGAAGAGTGAAGCAACCATGAGGAAGGGCAATAAATAATACTTGTGTTACATTTAAGGCCACCTGAAATATAAATACACAAAGTTGTCTTTTGAGGCTTTCTGATAGGCAGCAAAATCTCCATGGTCTCAGAGCAAGACATTTTTCCCAGCCCTTGAACAAAAATAATATTTCCGTTTAAGCAGGTGTCAGGGATTTGCTATCCTGAAGTATGAACACATTTCTTCTATTCAGCCACCATTAAATTTTAAACTACAGGGTCTTTGAGACAAAGACTCTGTTCTGTCGGGCTCTCTGGCAGACTCCTCCTGAAAATTCACAGGTACAAATTTCAGACACACACACGTTTGAAAATTCAAAACAATGTTCTTTATAATGAAAATTCACTTAAACCAAGCCCTCTTTTTGTATAGCAAAGAGCACTCATCTTCAAACAAACTGGTAATTTGTCCAAGTCCCTTATCAGTTCTGTGATACTTAGCTTGCAGCTGTGAGGCAATTCACAGTTCTTCTTCTTTCACAAAGTGAAACACACTTTGCTCTGGTTTAGTTTCAAAGCGGGGTAAAATCAGCACACAAAAGGTCAAAGGCAGCAAAGCAGGCACGAAACACAACGATCAGATAATCCTCCACAATGGCCAAACCCACAGGCTGCTATTGTTGTTGCCTATGCATCGCTCTCCGCATGCGTGGCTGTATCATTAACTCTTGTTCTGAATCCAAGGAGGAGCTAGATAATTGATCTCCTTCTGAGCCGTCTGCCACACTCTCCTCCTCCCTGTCACTCATGTCTTCTTGGTCAGAGGAGCCTTCATCAGCAGATTCCACACGGGGTGGTGGTGGCAAAACAGGCCTGCAGCATGTGGATGTCTCCCCCACATCCACAGTCCTTGGGGCAGGAGTTGGGCCAGAGCTAACCACAACAGATTCAAGCTTTCCTTCATTGTTACCATAACTAGTCTTCAATTTATGATGATTTCCATTGCTACGTAAGGTGGCTGTTACATAAGACCTGATCCATTTTATGAACTGTTTTGGAAAGTTTCAATACACAGGAATGTATTAATCTGCTTAACGACTGCCTCATTTGCTTAACGATCACCCTCTGTATTGGAGAGAAATACCTTGCATGTGCAACCACTTGGTCAATAAAGTGTGATACTGATTGCTTAGTGACTACCAAGTTTCCTGAATGACTGCCACCAAAAAAAAAAAAATCAGATCCAGTCCTGCCTCAAAATTGTGACTGTAATGACTTACAATAGAAATTCAATACTCAGTTATGGTCATAAATCAAGGACTAACTGTATTATCAACTACTGGGATGTGATCTTGGAGTCCTAGTGGACAACCATTTAAATATGAGCCAGCCATGTGCTGCAACTGCCAAAAAAGCCAACACAGTTCTAGGTTGCATTAACAGAGGGACAGAATCAAGATCACATGAAGTGTTAATACACTTCATAATGCCTTGGTAAGGCCACAATTGGAATGGCGCATTCAGTATTGGTCGCCACAATGTAAAAAGGATGTTGATACTTGGAGTCCTCGAGTCTTCGGAAAGAGGCGGCATACAAATCTAATTAATAATAATAATAATAATAATAATAGGTATTATTATTATTGTTGTTGTTGTTGTAATAACAACAACAACAATAATAATAATACCTATTATTATTATTATTATTAGTAGTAGTAGTAGTAGTAGTAGTAGTAGTAGTATTATGTCAGTACAACACAGCAAACGAGATCACTAGGCTGGATTTCGTATTTCATCACCAGTCGGGCGCTTCCCAAGCACCTAGGGCTGCGTGATGTAGCAGCGAATTATGTTTGCCGATCCCAGTAAAGCGGCCTTTTGCAATTGACAGATGGAGATTTTGTCAATTCCAATGGTTTTCAAGTGTCCGCTGAGATCCTTTGGCACTGCACCCAGCGTGCCAAGTACCACTGGGACCACTTTCACGGGCTTATGCCAGAGTTGTTGCAGCTCGATTTTTAGATCTTCGTATTTCACTAATTTCTCTAGCTGCTTCTCCTCAATTCTGCTGTCTCCTGGGATTGCGATGTCGATGATCCATACTTTCTTTTATTATTATTATTGTTGTTGTTGTTGTTGTTGTTATTACTACTACTACTCTAGAAAGAATGCAGAGAAGAGCAACAAAGATGATTAAGAATGGTTGCAGGAACAGGGCATGGCTAATCTGGGGAAAGACCAGGCGGGACGTATCTCAGAGGCTGCCACAAAGAAAAGGGAGTCAAACTATTTTCCAAAGCACCAGAGTGACAAGAAGCAATTCTAGTTTACTTCTCTCCTAATCAAAGAGAAAAGTAACCTAGAACTAAGGAGGAATTTCCTAACAGTTATAACTATTAATCAGTGGAACAATTTGCTTCCAGAAGTTGTGAATTTTCCAACACTGGAAGTTTTTAAGAGATTGGACAATCATTTTTCTGAAATGGTATAGGGCAGTGATGGCAAACCTTTTTTTTGTTTCATGTGCCAAAAGGGGAGGGGGGGTGCAGGGCATCATGTGTATGTGTGCTCACACCTATAATTCTATTCGCCCTCCTGTACATACACATTTAGTACCCCACTTCCCATTCGTGGCATGCAATGGTACGCCTGTTTTTCGCTCTCCCCAGGCTTCAGAGCCAAAGCAAAACAGCCTTCCCCAGCCCTTCAGAGGCAGAAAATGGCACATTTGCCAACTTCCGGTTGAATTGGAGACCCATTTTTTTGCTCTCCCTAAACTCCAGAGCCTTTCTTGGAACCTGGGGAGGACGAAAACAGCCTTCCCCACCCACTCCGGAGGGTGGAAACAGCCTGTTTCCCAACTCCCAGTAGACCCAGAAGGCCCCAAAATTAGATGCCTGGCACATGCATGCGTGCCGGACCTGCACTTGCGTGTCCATATGGCTCTGCATCTCACTTGTGGTACCCGTGCCATAGGATCACCATCACGGTTATAGAGTTTCCTGCCTGAGCAGGGGATTAGACTAGAAGATTTCCACGGTCTCTTCCAATTCTGTTATTCTATATTCTGTACTTTTAATATAGACGAGAGGTTTCTCTCTTTGGCACAGTGTATAGGAGGCAGCCTCGCGCCGGGTGTATGGAAGGCACGTGCTCCTCCTTGCCACTTCAGAGTCCCTCTTTTTTTTTAAGCCTTAAAGTTTTGGATTTTTTTTTATTTCCCTCACATCACCCTCCTCCTTCGTCAACGACTATCCTCCCTTTTCTTCCTCCTCCAACCCAAATTTCGAGCTTTTATTTCTTTCCTAGGGGGTTTGCACACATTATTTGCTTTTACATTGATTCCTATGGGAAAAATTGCTTCTACGTACAAACTTTTCTATTTAAGAACCTGGTCACGGAACAAATTAAGTTCTTAAGTAGAGGTACCACTGCAATGATGCATATGTATTGTGTTTTTAAGACTGTTGAGTTACTGTTTCTCTGTTGCAAATAGACAATGAAGCAGTGCCCATTTTTATCTATTTTGATTAGGAATTTAAAAGTGATAATTTATAGCAAAATTAAATGACTTTAATGCTGTTAATGCAGCTTTAAAGCTGTTTAATGCAGCTTCAATTTATAAAAGGGTTCTTCCTTTCTGGCTCAGTGTATTTTTTCCACAGGGAAATCTTCACTGATCCTTGACTTTTGAACAAATTTAATTATTGACCTAGGCTTCTGCCTTCTTAACTTTATGGAATGTTTCAAGCTACTTATACTGTTATGTTTATGTGTTTTTTTAAAAGAAATATGGTAAGGGCCATGAAATAACTAAGAGGATGTTTACAAAAAGAGTGTAACTTGTGTCTGCTTTTACAAAAAACATTTACCCTGATTTCTAGTTTGCATAATCTGTTACTAGCCTGCTAAAGTTCAGCAGTATTCTCGGTTCCTGAGCACAGAAAGGAGTGCATAGAAGTAGTCCTGCAAAAGCCTCCTTAAGCGCCACCAAAAGGCTCTTCTGGCAGCCCAGAAAAGCCCGAGATGGCCAGGATTAAAGGGGGCATGGCAGGAAACTGGCCGGGCCTTCATGCCGCTCTCAAATTTTCTGGGAAATTTTTCCAGGCTCGGGTTCTTAAGTAGAAAATGGTTCTTAAGAAGAGGCAAAAAAATCTTTAACACCCGGTTCTTATCTACAAAAGTTCTTAAGTAGAGGCGTTCTTAGGTAGAGATACTACTGTATCTGCTACAGATAGTCTTCAATTTATAATAGTTCATTTAGTAACTGTTCAAAGTTATATCAGCATTTTGAATTTTGATTTAGGGCTGTTTTTTACACTTAGGACTGTTGCAGCATCTCCGTGGTCATGTGATCAAAATTCAGACACTTGGCAACCGACCCATATTTATTTATTTTTAATGATGTTCGCAGTGTCCTAAGGTCATGTGATCCCTTTTGCAACCTTCTGACAAGAAAAGTCAAAGAGAAAACCAAATTCACTTAACAACCATATTACTGACTTAACAACAGCAGTGTGTCAACGTGCAAAGCTTTCAAGTTGCCATGAGACAGAGAGTGAGAGCTGAAGGAGTGGCTGATTGCACTAGCTGAAACTACATTCCACAAATGTTTATTTTACTGGTTGTGTTCTAGGTTACTGGAGTCAGAAGGAGGGGTGTGGGGTTCACAGCCTGCCAACGTGGTGCATTGGGGAATGTGATTTATGACATACCCAATGAGGAGGGGGGAAACAGGGTCATGAGGGCGGGTAGCCTGGGGAGGCACTATCCAAGTATTGCAGAAATGTCGCTCTTAAGAAATCATTATATTTCTTTTGGAGTTTGGCTCATGGCTCATGAATTAATTAGGGCATCTTTTGGAAACTTCACACAGTGATTCACTTAATAACTGTAAGCAAGGAAAGTCATAAAATGGTGCAAAACTCACTCAACAACTGTCTCATTTCACAAAAGAAATGTTGGGCTCAATTATGGTTCTAAGCTGAAGGCCAGGTGTATTCTATATCACTACTCTTCAAACCTAGTTATTTGGCACAAGCTTTCCTGAAAGACAGCTTGCCTAGCTGATCAGCTTTTGCAACTTTCTGAGAAAGTCAATGGGGAAGCCAAATTCACCTTACCATAAAACCCTTCATGGCACTGGACCAGAATATCTCCGTGACCGCCTCCTGCCGCACGAATCCCAGCAACCAGTTAGGTCCTACAGAGTTGGCCTTCTACGGGTCCCGTCGACTAAACAACGTTGTTTGACGGGACCCAGGGGAAGAGCCTTCTCTGTGGCAGCCCCGACCCTCTAGAACCCACCCTCGTAAACTCCTTAAAACCCACCTCTGCCATCAGGCATGGGGGAATTGAGACATCTCCCCCAGGCCTATACAGTTTGTGCATGGTATGTTTGTGTGTATGTCTTGCTTTTTAATAAGGGGTTTAAATATTAGATTTATTTATTTATTTATTTATTCATTCATTCATTCATTCATTCAATTTTTCTTCTCCTTAGATTCAGGGCGGCTTACAACATGTTAGCAATAGCACTTTTTTAACAAAGCTAGGCTATTGCCCCCACAATCCGTATCCTCATTTTACCCACCCTCGGAAGGATGGAAGGCTGAGTCAACTTTGAGCCGGTGATGAGATTTGAACCGCTGACCTTCAGATCTACAAGTCAGCTTCAGTGGCCTACAGTACAGCACTCTACCTGCTGCGCCACCCCAGCTCATTTGATTTATGTAATGTATATTGATTTGTTGTATATTGTTTCATTATTGTTTGTGAGCCAGCCCGAGTCTACGGAGAGGGGTGGCATACAAATCTAATAAATCTAATCTAATCTAATCTTACAAACATCTGTAGAAATTCACTTAATAACTATGGCAAAAAAAGGTCGCAAAATTTACTTAACAAAAGTTGTTAAGCAAAGTTTACTTAACAACTGCCTCGCTTAGTAACAGCAATTTTGGGCTCAACTGTGGTCATAAGTCAAGGACCACCTGACATGAAAAACCAGGACTCATAATATACAATACAAGCACTACAATCCCTTAATTAATGAGATATAAAATCTGAATCAATCCTTTCCCCAGATTTATTTTTCTTCACCGCACCTTATTACTAACTTGTAAAAAACTGCAGAAAAGTCACTACTCTGAAAAGTACATCACAGATAAGAATTGATAAAAGATAGTATTTCCAGGTTGCAAACCAATAATGTTTGGCTTCTTAAAGCAGCCCAATTTGTTTCATGCTGGATTGAGGGACAAGAAAAAATGCTTCTTCCATTAGTCTGAATACAGTATTTGTAAACATAAAATCAGCCATCACCAGAAAGCTATTAGGCTAGGGTTTAATATCAGTATTAGTTAATTTAAGAAACTTCAAGTGGTTGTTTGATGAAAAACTAGCCAATAAGAATTGTTAAATAGATTTGGATAGGCAGCCATTTTCCTGCAAAGATAGTCTCTACCACAGAATGTGAATTGACCTCTGAGTTGTTTAGTAGTCAGGATTAAGGGCACTTTATTTATTTATTTGCTTTTTATCTCACGTTTATTACTTTATAAGTAACCCAAGGCAGCAAATATACATCATAGCCTTCCTCCTATCTTCCCCACATCAACAACTCTGTGAGGTGAATTGGGCTGAGAGTGAGTGAATAGCTCAAAAGTCACCCAGCCAGCTTTAAACGGGACTAGAATTCACCATCTCCTGGTTTCTAGGCCAATACTTTAACCACTGCAAAAAAATACTCTGATGTCCACCAACAAACAACTCCTTTCCTTCAATTTCTTTATGAAATGTAGGGGGAAAAGTCTCTCATGTCATTATAAACTTATAACTAGCATCACTTTTTGGCCTGCTGTAGAGCACAATATGAGATGAGACTGTCTCATCTGATGTAGCATAAAGAGGTAAACAGAGAAAGTTTATTATTGGAGAGCTCTCGAGCAAGTCCTAAAACGCATAGATGCTATATGTTCCAGATCCTGATGTGCCAAAAGACGCTATCCTTTCAGTCCTCAGAATAACGCAAAGAATTTAGAGCAAGGGTCCATGAAAATACAAATGGCTGCCTACTAAGAAAATACAGTGATACCTCGTCTTACGAACTTAATTGGTTCAGGGACCAGGTTTGTAAAGTGAAAGGTTTGTAAGACAAAACAATGTTTCCCATAGGAATCAATGGAAAAGCGATTAATGCGTGCAAACCCAAAACTCACCCCTTTTGCCAGCTGAAGAGTCCATTTTTGCGCTGCTGGGATTCCCCTGAGGCTCCCCTCCATGGGAAGCCCCACCCCCCAGACTTCCATGTTTTTGTGATGCTGCAGGAGAATCCCAGCAGCACAAAAACAGGTGCTTCGCTGGCAACGGAAGTCCGGAGGTGGGGTTTCTCAGCGAGGGGAGCCTCAGCGAAATTGCAGCATCGCAAAAACACGGAAGTCCTCGAAACCCCACCTCCGGACATCTGTGTTTTTGTGATGCTGCGATTTCGCTGAGGCTCCCCTCGCTGGGAAACCCCACCTCCGGATTTCCGTTGCCAGCAAAGCGCCTGTTTTTGCGCTGCTGGGATTCCCCTGCAGCATCACAAAAACACGGAAGTCTGGAGGTGGTGTTTCCCATGGAGGGGAGCCTCAGGGGATCCCAGCAGCGCAAAAATGGGTGCTTCGCCGGCAACAGAAGTCCGGAGGTGGGGCATCCCAGCGGCGGCGGTGGGTTTGTAAGGTGAAAATAGTTTGGAAGAAGAGGCAAAAATATCTTAAACCCCAGGTTTGTATCTCAAAAAGTTTGTATGACGAGGGGTTTGTAAGACGAGGTATCACTGTATATGATTATGAGCCTTTCTGCAAAGGAGACTCTTCAAATAAAACACATTGTTGTTACAAGGAAGTGAAGAACGCAATCGCTTTCTGGAAAACTTGGTGTTGACTGGACCCTCCTCTAGGCTCCTCGAGATGTGCTTTATATGTATGGCCCACTTCAATACTTAATGGATCCACAGGGTTTCCGAAAACTGCTCAAAGACCTCAAAGGTACTTCTATCAAATGTTATGTTAACCTCTGAAATACAGAGGTGAACAAGGTACTATACAAGACTGGCCTTAATGGTCTCTCTCTCCCTGCCCACCAATCCTCATCAGTTTCTTGATTTTCTAAGAAGCAATGGAAAATGACACAGATGAAGAGATGTCTGGAGAAATGCAGCGGAGAGGGGGGAGGAATACAACCACGCACAATTATGAGCTCAAATCTGAACAGATAAGGCAACAGGGAGCTTCCCTGTTTCACTTGATTTGTAGGATGTCAGGCAACTGCACTAGTCCAAATTTAATATAAAGAATGGGCCAGAACAGTCTATTACTATTGTTACACTGAACTGGCTAAACATTTTGAGGATAAAATTGCTCTTACTCATGGGAGGAGCAGATGGGGATTGTGGAGAAGTCAACCTTTTGATGCTACAGCTAGTGCACCAATTGTAATTTCATCTGGCACAAGACACCCTGAAGGCCATCATTCATTCCCGCAGTGGCACAGTCACTCAAGTGCAGTTTATTGCAGGCAAAAACTCTGCCCACAGCCAGGAGTTCAATCCTGACCAGCTGAAGGCTGGCTCAGCCTTCTAACCTTCAAGTTTGGTAAAATGGAGGCCTTGGGGGGGGAGGGGTGTGGGGGGAGGGGGTGGTGGTAAAATGCCGACATTGTAAACTGCTCAGAGGGGGCTGTAAAGCACTGTGAAGTGGTATATAAGTCTAAGTGCTACTGCGAAGAGCTATCTGCTTTCAAAGCCATCCAGAAACTTTTAGCTGGTATAAATGAAGTGTTACAAACATACTGCCGTGTTACATACCCACTGCTGAGGGGATTGCACTGGTTCCAGTTTGCTTCAGATGCAAGGGAAGGTGATGGCTGTAACCTTTAAAGATCTATTAAAAAGAACACCTATCCGGGACAAACTCGGACCTTCTATCACTTAAACCTAAAAGTGGGCTTCTTTGATGAGAGCTCCCCACCTTTGGAACAGTCTACCCCCACTTTTTCCCCCAGAGGCTTTTAAAAATATGTCTATCCCACATTGGCTTTGGGAACTAATGCAGAGCTACCATCAGTAAGTCTTTCCTACTGCAATTCTTCTACTTTGAGATTTCTTGCCTTCGGTTCTTCCCTTCTGGATGGTTATGAAATTATTACAGCCAGTCTTCGACTTACAACAGTTCATTTAATGACCATTCAAAGTTACATTGTCACTGAAAAAAGTGACATGACCATTTTTTACAGTTTAAACCTTTGCAGCATCCTGATGATCATCTGATCAAAATTCAGATGCTTGGCAACAGATTCATATTTATGGCTGTTGCTATGTCCAAAGGTCATGTGATCCCCTTCTGCGACCTTCTGACAGTCCAAGTCAGATTCACTTAACAACTGTGTTACTGACTTAGTGATTCACTTAACAACTGAGGTAAGAAAGATTGTAAAATGGGACAAAACTCACTTAAATGTCTCACTTGACAGCAAAAATTGGGGAACAGCTGTGGGGGAGGTTGTTGAGGACCACATACGTCTGGATTTTTTAAATAGTTTTGTATGTGTCACTAGGTTTTAGTATTGTTTTATCTTTTCACAGTACAAGCCACCTAGGGCAGCCTTGCAGTAAAATGGGGGGCTAATATATTTTATAAACAAACAAATCACCACTTTTCTAGGATGCTTTTAACCAGGACCAAATGTTTCCAATTGCCATTTGGGAGATTTCTATTAAGTGTATGTTTGTTTTTATTCTGTATTTACAAGTATTAATGACTTCCTGTTTACAAAAGATTTAAACCATGAAAAGAAGACAATAAAGACAACAAGAAACAAAGAAAGAGAAGATATGAAGAATAACAAACCAAAGGAAATAACCTAAGTTACAATGTGTCCCCGAAAATAAGATCCTGTCTTATATTTTTTTGAACTCCCTTGTTTTCAGGGAGGTCTTATTATTTTGGGGTGCATGGAGCAAGACGGGGGTCCTCTTGCTTTCTTACCTGATTTTCAGCTCTGTCTCCCTAACCAGAGGAAATGGCAGAGAAAGGCTGTAAATGCTGTTAAATATTTTTGGGGAGGTCTTATTTTTGGGAAAACATGTTAAAAGTAGGTTTCAGTTATCTTATCGAGTCCTCGGAGAGGGGCGGGATAAAAATCCAATAGATAGATTAGATAGATAGATAGATAGATAGATAGATAGATAGATAGATAGATAGATAGATAGATAGATAGATAGATAGATAGATAGATAGATAATGCCACCAATATTTTGATGAAAACCCGAAGGAAGCGATGGTGGAATGGTAGAATAGGAACATGGAGGTATGCCTCCGTTAGATATATGCAGCGGTAGGATAGCTTGCTCGCAAGCCACTCCATTTACCGAAAAATAGCTCATGATTGTGATCCCCTTATATAGAGCGCTGGTGAGACCCCATTTGGAATACTGTGTTCAGTTCTGGAGACCTCGCCTACAAAAAGATATTGACAAAATTGAACGGGTCCAAAGACGGGCTACAAGAATGGTGGAAGGTCTTAAGTATAAAACGTATCAGGAAAGATTTCATGAACTCAATCTGTACAGTCTGGAGGACAGAAGGAAAAGGGGGACATGATCAAAACATTTAAATATGTTAAAGGGTTAAATAGGGTTCAGGAGGGAAGTGTTTTTAACAGGAAAGTGAACACAAGAACAAGGGGACACAATCTGAAGTTAGTTGGGGGAAAGATCAAAGGCAACATGAGAAAATATTATTTCACTGAAAGAGTAGTAGATCCTTGGAACAAACTTCCAGCAGACGTGGTATATAAATCCACAGTAACCGAATTTAAACATGCCTGGGATAAACATATATCCATTGTAAGATAAAATACAGGAAATAGTATAAGGGCAGACTAGATGGACCATGAGGTCTTTTTCTGCCGTCAGTCTTCTATGTTTCTATGTTTCTATGATGACTGTAACTCTCACCTGAAATTTGTGCTGTGTTGCTTGCCCAAAAACATGCTATTCACCAAAAAGCTGCCAACTTGTTAATTCTAAGCTATTCTAACGCCAAAAATATGGTTGCTGCGGCAATGTACTGCTCGTCCGAAAGTCTCATTGCTGCTGAACCAACCGCTAAGAATCTAAAGAAATTTAACTCTGCCTTTTTGCTCTAAAAAGTTCCTTGTAAAAGCATTTTTTGGGGGCTATGGCTGAGTCAAAACGGGGGGGGGGGGGGACACAGTCAAGAGGGACGTGGCTACAAAGTTTAAAAGGACTCAATCTCTGGGCAGTTAACACCATTCTTTGGATTCTCTGCTCAAAACACTGGAGAAATTAAACTTTTTTTCCCTATTTTATTAACCTCAAAAATACACCAAGCAAATAGTGTTTGAGTCAAGCTACCAATAAATCAGGAAAACATTTTGAAAAAGATGAGAACATAATACTAATCTTTCAATTTACTTCCATTCTTGACTTGCAAACATGGTGCAAGTGTTTTTAGCAACAGCAAACATCTACAATAAAATACGGCAAAATCCAAATTGCACTTTGTACTTTAATTTCCACATGCTATGTTAGCACATAAAGTTCTCAGTGAAGAGATTTAAATCTATCTTCCTGGCCAAACATACCACCTGGAAATTTTCACTTGATTACGTATTTAAAAAAACCAACAAAACAATCTGGTTCTTCACTTTGGAAGGTTGATTAGGTAATCATTTGTTACACTGTGACTACTACAAAATTGCAACCTATTTTATGTAAGGCAAATCTGACAGAGGGAAACTTTTTTTTCCCCCCTGTGCTGGATAATTAGTTCAAGGACTCTTGCAAGAACAGAATGATCAATTTACCTTTTACTTCTGAAAAATCAATTAATTTGTATCACATTGAATTGTGACCATCATAAGTAGCAAGCTAAGGTCAAAGTCATCTAGGTAAAATGGGCAACATATAAGTCTAATAAAGACTGAAATTACATAAATTGTAATTGACTGTGGATAGAACCATAACTTGTAATTGACTGTCACCAGAAAAGGCTGTAATATAGTTAAAAGTCATTTCCATAGTTCAAAAAGAAAAGAATGCAAAGCAGCTGTCTATAAAAAGGCATCCTTCAAATGGGTTGAATTTTAATTTCCACAAATGCCAAGCCACTGTGGGATCATGGAAATTCAACCCTTCCAGACTCATTCAACTCATTTTTAGATGTCCTTGGTGTATAGCATGCCACAGGGATTTAAGACTTCATGCCGTATGCATAAATTAAAAGCCACACCCTAAAAGAGTTTAATCAATTCATACTTCACTAAAATATACATTAAACTTAAAATAGATTTTTTAAAACAGCATTAAGTCTCTGAATCAAGAACCGAAATGATTTTCCTTAAAGAAGCAATACATAAATATTTGTTTATTGCAGAAAGCAATAATTAATAATCTAGACACATAACGTGTGAGAATACTGTATCTGCACAACAGTAAGCCTCAAGCTCCAGAAAATACTTCTGGAAATAACTGACATCTTTAATTTTACCACTGAAATTATACACCAGCCAGGCAGTTTTTCAAAGTAAGAAATGTAAAGCAGTTGGAAATATAAAAGTCACAGCTGCAGAAATAGGTTTTAAGAATGCTTCAGTTTCCTAACCGAGAAACTCAAAGCTCATTCATCAAAGCTGTAATGGCAACTGGTTGCAACTGATCTCGCTGTTGGGAGGGGGGAGAGCATTCAACTTCATCAGCCCTCCATGATTACCATACAAAAGATAATTATGCCAAAGCTTTCTTTTAGGCAAATTTTCCAGATACTAATTTTGCAATCCGAGACAGACTTTGCAGGTACAAAATTGTGTCTCAAAATGCCAAGTCATCGCAGGATTATCTTCTATCTAGGTGAAAATATATTCAAGAAGCCAACCATGAAATGAGCGGCGGTTTGGGGAGGAGACCGAAGTGGTGGCGGCGATGGTTGAGGGTTCCCTGGAGGAGCTGGACAAGGACACACTGCTCTTCTTCATGGGGCTGGAGCTGGACCCTTGGCTGGAGATGGTGGTGGGTAGCGACGAGGCTTCCCCTCCAGCCTGGGGCAGAGCGGGCCCACTGGCCAAAGCCAAGGCTGTGCGGCCTTTGAGTTTTTGGGGGCCAATGGAATTTTTCTTGGCTTGCCGGAGTGCTTTGGCCCGCCTGCTTGGTCGCTTGGCAGGGGGCGGTACCGACAGCCTGGGCCTCCACGTGAGGATCAGCATTGGCCTTTTTGAGAAACGATGGTCAGAGCCTTTGGCGACAGCGGCGGCCATGACTGCGTGTTTATTTATTTATTTATTCAATTTTTATGCCACCCTTCTCCTTAGACTCAGGGCGGCTTACAACATGTTAGCAATAGCGCTTCTTAACAGAGCCAGCATATTGCCCCCACAATCCGGGTCCTCATTTTACCCACCTTGAAAGGATGGAAGGCTGAGTCAACCTTGAGCTGGTGATGAGATTTGAACCGCTCACCTACAGATCTACAGTCAGCTTCAGTGGCCTGCAGTACAGCACTCTACCTGCTGCGCCACCCCGGCTCTATATAGTGTTCCCGGTCCCAGTGGAGGAATCAGCAGTGGAGCTCTCCTTGGCATTGGCTAGCCCTGGCGATGCGTGCCTCCATGTGGACTGCAGCCACCATGTGGTAGAGTTTTGCTCTCTGTGCCACTAGCGAGCGGCCAGCCCTGAAACTTTGGTAGCCGGCTGCTTCTTCTCCTTTTCTTCCTCTGGCTGCTGCTTCTTCTCTGCTCTCCAAAATTTTCTTTATTAGGTGCTTGCCCTGCCAGATTCCCCTGTGTAGGGGTTAAAAGAACAGTCCTTTATCACCTCCTGAAGCCGAAGGCCGAAAATCAGCTGGCCAGAGGACACATGTGCACTGGAGCTGCCTAAGGCAATGCCTCGTGTGGCCTCAGATATGGTTCCATGTGCCACCTTGTGGCACCCATGCCATAGGTTCGCTATCACTAATTGATTGATTGATTGATTGATTGATTGATTGATTAGACTTGTATGCTGCCCCTCTCCGGAGACTGGGGGCGGCTCACAACAGTGATAAAAACAGTACATGATGACAAATCTAATAATTAAAATCTAAAAATAACGATAATACATTTAAAAGTCTAAAAATAAGGAACCCCAATATATAAAAACATACATACAATCCTATCATACACAAATACTACATAGGCAGGGGGAGATGTTTCAGTTCCCCCACACTTGACGACAGAGGTGGGTTTTGAGGAGTTTACGAAAGGCAGGGAGGGTGGGGGCAGTCCTAATCTCTGGAGGGAGCTGATTCCAGAGGGTCGGAGCCGCCACAGAGAAGGCTCTTCCCCTGGGTCCCACCAGACGGCATTGTTTAGTCGATGGGACCCGGAGGAGACCAACTCTGTGGGACGTAACCTGTCGCTGGGATTTGTGCGGCAGAAGGCGGTCTCTCAGGTATCACTGGTCTAAGGTCTGTACTCTGAAATAGTGTCCCCTATCCTGACCTTATTTACGTGAGCCTTGAAAATCTGGCTTTTTCATCAGGGTCTGAGCTATGGAAAAAGGCAGGCCCTTTTGGAGTATCCTTGTTATGTTACAGCTCCCTTATGGATGTCAATTTTTCTCACAGTAATGTTTTCAAGAGTATTAAATAAAGAGTATTTATTACTAGCAAGTGTCATTACAGAATAAGGTGGCCTTAGGTATTTGAAAATAAATACTAATACCCTATGTACGGTAGATAGTCCTCAATTTGTGACAATTGGGACCGGAATTTGTCACTAAGTGAAGTGTTTAAGTGACACCCAATTTTAGAAACATAGAAGACTGACGGCAGAAAAGGTCCATCTAGTCTGCCCTTATACTATTTCCTGTATTTTATCTTACAATGGATGTTTATCCCAGGCATGTTTAAATTCAGTTGCTGTGGATTTACCAACCACGTCTGCTGGAAGTTTGTTCCAAGGATCTACTACTCTTTCAGTAAAATAATATTTTCTCATGTTGCTTTTGATCTTTCCCCCAACTAACTTCAGATTGTGTCCCCTTGTTCTTGTGTTCACTTTCCTATTTTCTGACTTTTTTTTTTTTTTTTGCAACTGTCATAAAATGAATCACATAGTTGTTAAGCAAATCTAGCTTTCCTACCAACTCTCCTTTTCAAGAGCCAGCTAGGAAACTTGGAAATGGCAATCACATGCCCCCCGGGACACTGCAAGCATCGTCAATATATGTTCTTTGCCAAATCCCCAAATTTTGATCCTGTGACCGTGGGGGACACTGTGACAGTCATAAGTATGAGGACCGGTTGTAAATCATTTTAACTTCAAATGGTCACTAAGTGTTGGTTATGACCTATAAAGCCCTTCATGGCACCGGGCCAAATTATCTCAGGGACCGCCTTCTGCCACACGAATCCCAGCGACCAGTTAGGTCCCACAGAGTGGGCCTTCTCCGGGTCCTGTCAACTAAACAATGTCGGTTGGCAGGGCCCGGGGGAAGAGCCTTCTCTGTGGCGACCCCGACCCTCTGGAACCAACTCCCCCCAGCGATTAGAATAGCCCCCACCCTCCTTGCCTTTCGTAAGCTCCTCAAAACCCACCTCTGCCCTCAGGCATCGGGGAACTAAGATAATCTTTCCCCCTAGGCTTCTACAATTTATGCATGGCATGTTTGTACGTATGATTGGTTTTATAACAAGGGTTTTTAGCTGTTGTAGTATTGGATTTTTACATTCTTTTTTTTGTCACTGTTGTTAGCCACCCCGAGTCCACGGAGAGGGGCGGCATACAAATCCAATAAATAGATAGATAGATAGATAGATAGATAGATAGATAGATAGATAGATAGATAGATAGATAGATAGATAGATAAGTATGGGGTTGCAAAGTGAGGACTATCTGTAACACTGAAAGTGTGAAGCAGTGGAAGATTTACAGAACTTGTGTAATATAAATATAGGATCACTTTCTACTCCCTTTTGCTGCAGTGTTGTGCATGGGTGGAGGTTTCTAAACTATCTTCGATGTCAGCCCCTCAAATAACACCATCCAAATGAAACATTTCTTAGGCTACAGGATACTGAAGCAAGTATGTACCCAAAGAGAGCTCTAAGTAACTCTCAAGCCCAGTTTGATCAAAGGCACTTTGTAACAGTAAGGACTCTTGAGCCTTATAATGCCAGAGATAGATCAAAAAGCCAGTTAACTCTTAATTAAATTATTGTCCTACCTAAAGGCAAGCTGAAGTAAGAGTGCCCTACACTGCTTCCAAAGTAGGGTCTGCCAAGTTCTCAATGAAAGGGAATTCCATAAAAGCTTCCACTCCCTACATTCCTAATGAATGCAAATGTCATGCAGAGCAGTAAAAAGTGTGTTTACTCAAAAATGTTTATCCTGTTGCCTCCCATTATGCATTTAATTTGAAATTATAGCAAAAATTGTTTTATTTTAAATCCAGGAAATTATATCAAATTTCAACAACAAACATTTATATTCCCATCACACATTAAATTACATCATATACTGTACATATATAATGTGTATTTGTGTGTGTGCGTGTGTGTATGCCTCCCCCTCCCTCCCTCTCTCTCTCCAGCATTAAAGCATTACATGTCGATCCTATTCTGACGTGATGACTCCCCAAATCCACCTTTGCCATCTTTAACTAATTTTCCCTGCTCTGTGCTGATACCATGGATAACTTATGGCTGACTTGGCAAAAACCTAGAAGGTGTAGCTAATGAAACCTTTCCAGCTTTTACGCATAGCAAGTACAAAGATAAAAGCAAATAAAGAAATTCGGCAGAACAGTTGCGTAAAAAGCACTAATATGCTTTGAACAGGATGTGAACGGGACGTGTCTCCACATGAGCCAGATAAATTGCCAAAGAATATGATACCTTAACATTTTTAATAAAAAAACCCTAAGAGGCAAAGTAAGAAAGAAAGAATATCTGAACAGAAATATAATATACAGATGCAAGGACAATTGTTGGAATGGCAAAGGGATAACTTTCATTAACATGTTACTATTTTCCCCATAAAATAAAAAATTGCTCATAATATACAAAGATATCAAACAGCAAGCATCTTAAATATTCTCTCCAACATTTCCTCTTTTGTCATCTGAAGTGCTGCGAACAGTTAACTAAAATGAAACATGATTTTCATATAATCTTCAAGAAAAGCTAGTTTATTTAGGGAAAAGTAGAAGATTTAAGATACTTCAGAGAAAAAAAAAGTTCTGAAGAGAAAAAGGTAGCGTAAATCAAAGAATTTTCTCATCTCCTGTTCCAACATACTTCTCTATGGGAGCCCTTTGAAGTTTTTTAGAAGCAACAAAGGCTTGTATTGTGCCAGTGGCCTCTTTAATGTAAGATAATGTATGACTAAATTTGCATCAGCTATACCTTATTTAGATTTGTATGGCATCTATACAGGGAGAAGTATTTCCCCCCAATTTCTCATTTGGTACAATAGTCCTCAACGTGTGACCACAATTTCTGTACTAAGTGACTTTTGCCCCATTTTATGACTTTTCTAGCCAGTTTATTAATTATTATTATTTATTAGATTTGTATGCCACCCCTCTCCGCAGACATGCGTAGCTCTTCACAGGGCTTTGTTCAGTATTATTGAGGGGTCTTTCAGAAATGTCCATGTCTATGGGGATTCTCAAAAGCTTAGTTTCTTCCGTGAAAATATTTAGCTACTCATCCAGGAAGCTTCTTCAATACAAAACTATACACGTCTCACTGGGACTGAGTTTGAAAACCTTTGGATTAAAAGTTAAGATTTGGATCTAGAAGCATTTTATTCAAAATCCCATGCCACTGAAGGATCTTTATTTGGTCCTGTTGGCAAGGATTTTTCTTTTCAAAAACAAGCAAAGTACCATTGCTAGTACAGAATACCCTGGATCTTCCCTTTTCCTGGGAGAAAGCTTGGAATTGTGTGCCAGCTGGCTGCATTGGCTGTCAACATCAAGCCTGGCATAACCATTGTTATCCCCCCCCCCACTGCTTTACAGAACCTTTTCTTTCAAAAGAATTCCCCCCCCCCCAAGGTAAGAGTCTTGGGTAAAGATGTCTCTCCCTTTACAGACAGCCATTTACCCAGATGTAATATGAAAATTACCTCTTCATTTGTGCAGCTGACTCTTGGCTGTGGTATTATTTTTATCTTATGGCTTCCTTGCAACAGTGGCACATGTCTCTAGTGGTGGTGGAAGCTCAATTATTGTAATATCTCCCCTACAGGGATTAAAGTAGGACATCTACACTGCTTACAGCTCATTAGGAAAGCAACAGTGTGTGCTGATAGGTATAACAGCAATTGTGATACACACACACACACACAGCCTCTCTTCCCTACATTTTTCTCAGCTTATGAAGATGGCCGTGTGTATTTTCTGCAGTGATAAAATCAAATGAGCAGTATAGATTGAGATCCGTTTAAAAGATTAGATTTTGAAAATAGTTCTATTTTTGTTTCGGTTTGTTTTGGTAGTGGATTGAATTGACAAGCAAATAATATGGTTAACCAAAGAATGCAAAGAATACATCTGCCTCAGGCAGGAAAGAAGCTAGAATTCATTGGTGGAGTATAGTACGTGCTTTGTAGCCCCTTGTCCTACGAAATTGTTTTATGTTGTCAGTTTTGAATTTTGCTCTCTCTCTCTCTCTCTCTCTCTCTCTCTGTGTGTGTGTGTGTGTGTAAGCAATTGAAATGTGAAGTATAAAGTCATAAGTAGCTTTAAAAACCTTGTACCATGCTACACATATGCACACTCTTGTTTGGAAAAAAGTGCCAAACCCTATAGAGTAGTCTCTTTCTTAGCCCAGTTATATCTTCAGTTATCTTTTGAGATTGATTAAGCTGAGAAAGAAAAGATAGGCAGTCCTCCATTTACAATAATTCAAATTGCAATAGCAATTTAAAAATGACTTATGACCATTTTTTACATTCATTCATTCATTTATTTATTTATTGGATTTGTATGCCGCCCCTCTCCAAGGACTCTGAGGCTACTCACAACATATCAAAAGAACATAGCAAATACATCTAAAAATCCAATTAATATGACTAAAAAGACTTAAAAAGCTCCAATATACTTTAAAAATGACCGTTGCAGCATCTCCATGCTCACACGACCAAAATTCAGATGCTTGGCAACTGACTCATATATATGACATGGGATCATGGGATCACCTTTTGTGACCTTCTGTTAAGCCAGATTCACTTAACAACAATGTGACTAACTGAACAACTTCAGTGATTTACTTAATGAATCTTTCATGTCAAACCATTTGTCTGTCTTTTGCTGTCAAGTTAAACAAACATAACAGCCTTTTAAGTTGCTCATTATGACATTTCCTCTTAATCTGTCCAGATCCTTTAATAATTCCAAATATAGTTTTAATAATTGGAATTTAATAATTTATCAAATTGGAATTTAATAAATCCAAATATAGTTTAGTATCCTGAACCCTTCTGGTATCTCTTCTGAATACTTTCCAGTTTTTTTCACGTCTCCTTTAAAATACAACGCTTAGTACTTCAAGTGAGGTCTAACCAGTACAGATTACAATGGAACTATTACCACCCATGATCTGAACACAATTCTATTATTAATGTGGCCTATAGTATGCAGTGGCTTTTTAATTGCTGTATCACATTATTCAGCTAGTTACACATCCACCAGACCACAATGCCATCTTGCTCACGTGTGCAGATCTTATCCCAGAGGGATGCAATGAGATTTTGTCAATTGCTTTACTGAGGTCAAAGTACTGTACAACACATCGACTGCATTTCCTTTGGTCTGTGGGACTGTTAACTGTTTACAAACAGAACGTTTTCCATGAAAAAGCAGCCAATATGTAAACAGCTCTCAGAACACAGAAAGCTTTGAAATCACAGCTTTGAACCAATTTCCAAAATAATTCAAGCAATACAGCCTTGCACAAGGAACCACCGCTGGAGTTCTAATGCTGCAAAAATGTTTCATGCTCCAAAGCAAAGCCAAAACACGCAAGGAAATTTCAAAGTCTGAAAAAAATATATAATTTTTCCTTTTCAGAACTTTACAACTGCTATTTTATAATCTTCTAAGAAGATTCATTTGAAATGGATTGTGTCATTCATTATGCGTGGCCTATCACTATAGTATACTGCCCCCAGTTATTTTTAGCCTGGTGCTTCAGTAATTCTAGAAGCTACTGATACTTTAAACAGAGAATGAAAATGAATGCAACCATAGCAAAGCAAAACAAATCATGCTTAAAGCTTTTGAATCCTATGCTAGTCAGTGCCCAGTGCACATTTAAAAGAAAAGCATTGAACAGCAATTAAGTAAAAAAAATCTAGTAAAAAATCCCACAAATTTAGTTGTGTATCACATAAATCAAAGCATTTTGCTTGTTAAAATGTTTTTTTTTAATGCAAAAGCTTTCACATCGCTAAGGTGAAGACAAACACATTACACTTCTGGTTTACCATATGTGGAAAAGAGAGGAAGCAGGCTAACTGTACTATGCAAAATTAGTCTATTGCTGAAAAACAATTACGATTATTAGTTTAGCTAGATGAGAGGAAACTCCAATTTATGTTTTCGCATAAGCTTGGAAGCTATAAGGGTTTATAGAAAGGGCTTCAACCCGAGTCCATTCTCAGAAGATTTCTCCCCCCGCCCGCCCAAAAAAGTTAAAACCAGCTTCTTATCTCAAAGAGGGTACAATATTTTTATCTGCCTTCCTGGAAAGCACTGTTGCATAACCACTTATGAACATGTTAATAACCAAGGAAACTGTGAAGTAGCCTATTAAAAGTAAGACTGCAGACAGCCAACAGCAGGTTTTAAGGGAACAAATGATGGACTGGAGGTTAGATCTTATCTACCAAGGGGATCCAAAGATTTTAGAATGATATTGGAAAAGTAATTTTAAAAATGGGGAATTGCTGTTTTTTTCCCCAATGGAATGCAGAATATATTTCATGTATCCAAAGTCACATTTGCAAAGTAATGTTGATCGTGCAATAAATACATAAAATACCCAGCAACGTGCCTATCTTCTGGACAACTGATACCTTTGTTGAAAAATGTTAAAATAGAATCACGAGCTCCTCAGCTGCTGAATGTTATGACTTGAATTCAAAGAGCTGCTCGTCATCTACCTAACATGCACTGCACGTCTACGGTTTTGTCAACCGCAACCACTCCACTCTTTGACGACCCTCTGGAAAGTATTGATAAGGAACAGAAAGATGGGAGTCAGAATGAAAAATGCAACTCTTAGATTCACAGGTTTAAGGTTACCCTTGCAAATCAATGTGGGGGATGCAGTTTAACATTAACAGACTGTTTTGCATGCAGACAATTCCAAGTTCAATTTGACTTTTCCACTTAGGACAATTGGTTGGGATGAGAGGGTCTCACGGTATAGCATAGCGATGGTGAACCTCTGACACGCTGTGCCGTTTTGAGTGACATGCCAAGGATCTGGAAGTTGCACCAGAAGGCCTTGCTCTAAGGCAGTGCTTCTCAATTATTTTCTGTTAAGTCCCCCCCCCCCCCAGGAAAAAGTAAACATTTCGCACGCGCCCCTAACTCTCCACCAGGATGATTCTTCTCAATATTCAGCACATCTTCACTGAAAAAACCTCAAGCGGCTTATCAGGGTGATAGCTGATAGTGTTTAAGTGACGCCTTAATGTATTTGGCTTCATGCTGTCCGCTGCCAACATTTTTAGGCACAGTAAACATACCGGTCTTTCCTCATCTCCCACAGTAGTCACAGTGAAGCCAAGTGCTACGTACGCTTCCTCATATTTCCTTGTCTTAGCTTTTGGGAGACTTACATTTGTGTCATTATCTCCGTCTCTCTCCTCCTCTCCTGTTAAATATTTTCCCATGGTGTCTCTTAAAGAGTTTGTTATCTGCACTTCATATCTCCTGCTCTGTGCTGTGTGCAATTGTTTGGGGCAAACAAACCCTACTCCCTGTGGGGTCACGTGCCCCTCCCTGGCACCGCTCCGTGCCCTCCCTGGGGGGGGGCACCCCGCTATTTGAGAAGCACTGCTCTAAGGCATCCAAAAATTATGCAGGCATTTGCAGATGCTTTTCTGAGATTCTATAGTTCCACAAAAGCATAGACCTCCTGCGTAAATTCCAGAGGGTCTGTAGAAGAGAGTCCAGAAGAGAGGAGAGTCTAAACAGTTCTGGGAGTTGAAGTCCACACATCTTCCAGCGGCCAAGGTTGAGAAACACTGCTCTAGAGAGACATCTTTTGGGGGTGATACATGCCAGCAGAGGTGTTTTCTGAATTTTTGACACATTGGGCCCAAAAAGTTCACCATCACTGATATAGTGACTAAGATGTTGGCTTAAAAAGAGTATGTGAGTGCTTACTTAGGCATTAAAGCCAGCTGGATGATTTGAGACCAGTCACTCTCAATTCATCCTACCTCACAGGACTGCTGTTATGGAGAGGAGACCAAAAGTAAAAGGGAGGATAATAAATGCCTAAAAATTCAATATAGTAGCAAATTAGAGAGACAAAATCAGAGCATTCACATGGAATATTGAGATAAATCTGTCTAGATACTGGCTTAGCAGTTAACAAATGGCACAGGTGGTTCCATTCTGAGTATGTTTACAGTTTTTGTCTGAATTAGAGAGAGTGTTTTTCTCAGAATTGAGACTAATTCTGTCTTGTCATTTCAAAGATAAAATGGGTCCTTCTAAAAAGAGAAAGTCTTCATCAATCAATCATTAATTATACTTCATGTCTATGTAATCTTACACAGAGGCCATAACCTGCACTTGTACATCTCTGCAAATCAAAAGATAATTCAGTAACTTCTTTTCTGGAGGTTTTACTTCTAGCAAATAACACAAGTGAGCAAAGCTTAAACAGATACTCCTACACATCTGTTGGCCTTTGCTCAGAAACTGCCAAAGACAAAAATAGGTTTTATGTACTAAGTTACAGCTCAGCATTACAGCAGAGAGCCTATGCAAGTTATGACAGAACAAACTCCTGATGACAAAATAAGGAAGCTACAGATTTACCCCTACAATGTTTAGCTCTCTCTCCTTTTAAGGAACTTATTCTTTCACATGTACGGCTCAAATGAAGGAATACAGACTAGACTCAACTCTTTTTCTTATCAAAATGTTTTAACAACATGTTATTTAATTAAAGCATTAAAAGAGAGTTTTTTCTTCAAAAATAATTAATCCCAATTAGCTTATGCTTATGATTCAACATACTGTAGTAATAATAATTTCTCAATTTATTACATTACTATGTACCAGAACTGCCATAGAATTTCTTAAATAATGGCAAACTGAGCTATAAAACTGAATGTTCCCTTTCCAAGTCTTGCTTCTGTCACAAACTTATTAGGACCTCACAAACATGCAATTTAACGGGCTATAGCTCAACTGTGATAAGGTATATGCTTCATGTACAGAATATATGTGATCCTAGCACAGCAGCTAAAACATATTTAACACAGAAGACCTCAGCTTTGGGTATTAAATAACCAATAAAAGGTTTAGAGGGATAAATTACCAGACACTAGGCTTGATTATTTAGTTTTGTAATGTATTTATTGATTTACTTAATTTTATTTATTTATAACATTTATTGGCCGCTCATCTTACACCTCTTCTAAGGTTATTCCAGACAGCTTACCGTAATAAAAATATATCTACATTAAATTATAAATTAACATTGTATCACATTGGCAAGAGAAAAAAATCAGTGATACTCTTAAAGTACAGATTATTAGGTGTGCATAACCTACAGTTAGATTCACAGTCTAACTCTGATGGAAACTTAATTATTCAAGTCCTAACTAAAGATCTAAGGCAGGGGTCTCCAAACTTGTCAACTTTAAGACTTGTGGACTTCAACTCCCAGAATTCTCCAGTCAGTTGCTAGCTGAAAAATTCTGGGAATTGAAGTCCACACATTTTAAAGTTGCTAAATTTGAGGACCTCTAATCTAAGAATTATTAAGGTAGCATCTATGAATATAGACAATTCCAAGAATGATGTGGTTTTTTAAAAAAAAAATAGGGTTCTTAGGTCTAATAAATTCAGTGTTTCAAGATGCAAGGAAATCTTTTAGGTATCACTCAAGAGCACCTATCACAATTGGGAATAACAAAGGATTTCTTTGTCCATCATTCAAACCTCAGTTTGCAAGTCCTGCTATCTTTTAATTTTTTCCAAATGTTTTTCCCCAATCCTAGCTTTAACAGAAATAGCAGCACCAATGAATCAGAGTTTTTTTCTTTTCAATAATTGTTATATTATTATGGTCCATCACACAATCAGTGAGATGTTTGGACTGGAATTGGCATCCACCTATAAAGTACTTCCCAAAGATCTGGGATAAGGAGATGTTGTTTGATGATGTGAAAAGTATCATCACAAGATTAATTTATTTTGATCTCTTGATCATTTCAAATATTTTACTTTCAGATCTCAGTGAATAAAACCTAAAGCATATACTTAAACACTAATCTGGTGTCTACAGTTGTTCTATTTGTGAGGTCCTTGGTGCTCTCTAAGCTTATTTTCCTGCAGGTGTTTTATTACCCAAATAGGTAACATCATCAGTGCTAGTTATACTTTACAGTTACATTATTTGTTAGTTCCTTGTAAATCCCTGAAGCACCAATAAACACTTAAAACAAGAACTTAGAATCAGAAGGATTTTTTCAATGTATATAATATGGATTATCTTCTCTTATCTATGATATCACCTATCTATTTTGCTAAACATACATCTTGTACGACTCTTTTAATATTTTATATTTCTTTTAGTACCTTTATAGATTTTATACATGTTCACTGTAATTGCTTTGTTCCTCACCTGGGTTATTCAGGGCAGCTAACAAAAATTGAAATAAAAAATAGAATCATAAAAATATATACATACTAAAGAAATACACTTTCTGCTCTTCCAAAGGCAGAAAAAATAAAGGCTAAGCTTCATTGCAGAGGGAGTAAATTCCATAGCCTGGAAGGGGGAGAAAGTCACCTCTCCTGTATTGAGAAAAATGATCTTCTGACAGCATTGGCTTCTTAATGTCTGGACAGGTATAAGAAAATTCCTTAGATAACAATATTAAGTCCTATGGTAAAGGATTTACTTTCTAGGTGTTTTGCTTCCCTGTTATTGCTGCTAGGATAACAGCCATGCATTCAATATTCTTAGCAATACTGATTAGCTTTGAGCTGTTGAATGCATATAGCTTTTCCTTTTTTCTCTTGTTATAGCAAATAAAGGGAGATCTCCAAAGAGCCCAGAGACAGTGCTGTTTCATTGCCACAGCAAGTCTTGAGCCAGACAGAAGACGCAGGCAGCAAAATTGTCATGATAAAAAAAAAATGGGAATGGTTTGAGTAGATATTCATCGCACAATTGTGCACTTCAGATGTTTTGGACCATTGCTATTTTGCCACTCATCAAACAATATAAAGGTTAGAAGCTTAAATCCAAAAAGACATTAGAAAGCACAATGTCGTTGCTCTTGACCTATATTATAGCATATACTATAATTACTGCTAATGTTACAACAAGGCTTCTACAGTAAGTGACTATATATTATGTTACTAAGCAATCTAATAGCTGAAAAGATTTTCAGCAATAATTAAATTAAATACATTAAATGGAAGAAAAATTGTTGAAACAGAATAGGTCAAATTAAAAGTTGCCAGCAGGACACAGCAAAGCCAGAAGTAAAAACAGCAGCACAGCAAGGTTATGCAAAGCACACAAACAATTCTACTTCCTAAAATGCCTTTAACCAAAAACACCACAATACAATACACAATACAGATGAGTCTTACTGTAAAACTATCCATTTGCCTCAAATAATGAGCCTAGGATTTACATACTAAAATCAAATACTTATTATGCATACTTTTATTTGGTATTCATTAGAACAGCCTTATCCAGAATTTTTAAATTTTGTTTCACAATATTTTATACCACCAAGGATTCCTTGGTGATTTCTGAGTTTGGTTGTTTTGTTGCAGATTTATGATTGTATCTTACATATATCTAGCAGGTCATGTACTCCCTATGGAGAATGCAGTAATCAAATTCCCAAGATGGAAATGAGATGGATCCCCACTGATAACAAACAAAAAGAGGACATTCTCAAAATATAAGAAGTCCTTCACTTACAACAGTTCATTTAGTGACCAAAGTTACAACTGCACTGAAAAAAGTGCCTTATGACCACTTTTCACACCTATGATTGTTGCAGCATCCCAGTGATCCAACATCAGACTCTTGATAACTGACTCATCTTTATGACGATTGCAGTGTCCTTGGGCCACCTTCCCAGCAAAGTCAATGGGGAAGTCAGATTCACTTAACAACCGTATTACTAAATTAACCACTTCATTGATCCGTTTAACAATCATGGCACGAAAAGTTGTAAAATGGGGCAAAATTCTCATAACAAATTTCTCACTTAGCAACAGAAATTTTGGGCTCAATCATGGCCGTAACCGGAGGGCCATCTGTACATAGCAAAGAACATTGATAGACAACCTAAAGCCTTTAAATGTCACGACAAGATGCTGACATACTAGCTAGCCCCAAACCGAAAATACTGGAGATCCCTTGCTGCCAAATAGGTTACATAGTATGGGATGAACTAATGCTAAAACCTCCCGTATATTTATTTGCACTGATCTTACTTAAATTCTATGAGCCTGGTGACACAGGAAGATTAGGATTCTAGATGTAAATTAGGAGGGTGTACCCATTTTAGACAATTGGGTAAAGATGGTGGGAAATGCAACTTGTTTTCCATTTTATTCCCACTATAGGAAACAACTCTTAGCTTTATGATATGTGTGGCAGTTAGAATATGTAAATGTTTAAGTTACAATAATACAGCATGCATAAGATGTTAACTTTTCAAGGATTAAATATGACATTTCAACATTGATGAGCATCTTTATGCATGCTGTTGCCAAAGCCAAGCTCACGTGCCATGTTTCTATGTTTCTATGTTTCTATAGGTGATGAAAAAATAGCTTAAATACACTATATTTAAATGTGCTTGGAAGGTGATGCTTCTGAAATTAGAAGGAATGTCCAAATGTTCTGAAGACCACTGATACCCAGCTTTACAGCTGAACTACGATGATTTATTTTCAGATTAAACCAACACGTCACTTTCTATGTAAAGTAACCCTCTTTTTAGAACACAGCAAATTAACTTGTTCTGGGCTATTTATAACCTCTCCTTTCCTCATTTTTTTGCCACTATTTTATCAAACCTTGTTTTAACCTTTCAATTTTACTATTTTTGTTACTTCTATGTTTGGTTTAATAGAACAAACATAATGAACATGGTTGATACAGTTTGTTTTAAAATGTTAATTTAAAGATTTAATATTTTATTTCTAGGGTACTTACCATATAGAATACTTTCAAGAACCACACTTATGAATTACTGACACAGGAGACTTTACACCAGCCAAATTCAGGCAATTCAAATCTGCTAAACCTATTTTGAAAGTTTCCATAAAACTTCTACAAGTTTTTTTCCCTCCAGCTGTGTTTGGATTTTTAAAAATTGCTTATCGTTTAGTGAAGTACAGGTTATCCATATTATTAGTTAAAAAATATAATCCTCTTAGCTTAAATAGATAATTCCTGCAACAATTTAGGGAGAAAACTGTTGACAGCAAAAAGGGGATTAATCAGCAGTATGTGCTAATGCATAAACAACTGTCAAATGATGTACTTTATTCACTCCTACCAATTACTAGTATAATTATATTAAGAACATAAATTGGTGTGTACAGTACCCAGTCAGACTACTTGTTCATGTACCCAATTCTATCAGTCAGTGAAGGGTGCCATCACTTGCTACTTAATCCTTTTAACTAAAGATGTCAAGAACTCAGTTTAAGAGTGTGTTTATGCTAAGTAGGTAAACTGTTGAGACAAAGGCACACATATCCCCGCATTCACGCAAGGTGGTAGTTTGATCAGCCAAAACAGATCCAGTCTACTCCTCTAACTCATTTTCTTTTAAAATACTGTACAGTACTTCTCCTGACCCAAAAACTTTTCATTTGAAAGAAAGGGGGAGGGGAGAACATGAACACAATTCTCCTATGGATGTAGTGAAACTGACAAAATTATCCAAATCTTCCACTTGCCACATGACCAGACCTGTAAAATCTAACACAATTTCCAAATGCATATAGGGCTAGACGAAATTTAAGATACAGAAATGATTGGGTAGAATATAAACCAAATAAATAAATAAATAAAGCCATTAATACATCCTCTTGCAACATTTTTCCCAGAGAAACCACAACATTCCAAGCACATATACTGGGCCTTTGCCATCCTTGCTTGTTTTCATACTGTACTAAAGCTATGGCCCTTGTAACCACCAGAAAATTCCACACAGTACTAAGCAGGGTCCACGGCCCTTCGTAGACCCACATTAGTAAAAACAGGGGCATCCACTTACACGGAGCTTAAAATATAAAAATATAATCATTTGGAGCAGAAACAAACAGTACTTTACGAGCAAACACAACGACACAAGTTTCATCTTTTCTGTCTTTAAAGCCAAGCTTGTCAAATCCAATAAACTAGCAAAACAATTTATAAGTGGGATATAATAAATAAATAACATGCAGTCAAGGGAAAAAATGTCACACTTGAAGAATGGTACCATCACAAAAGAAATACAAGAGCTTATCTATCCGTGCCTTACCTGCTAGGTCATGATGAATTAGGTCTGCAAAATTGGGGTCATCACCCCACCAGAAGATCCATAGTTCTCTGCGCCCAGGCCTTTGGTCTCGTCGCCATACACTTAAAACGTCGGCCTTCAGGCAACGACTGTAACTGCTTAGGATGGGATCTTCTTCCGTTACAGGGAAAAGAATCGGAGCAGACATTGGACCCTGCCATATGTATCGTTTCCATTTAATCCCAGTTAAGTCAGCCTGAAAGAAAAATGGAACTTGCATTAAGAGCAGAAAGAACCAGATATACTCTTTTAAAGTTTCAAACTTTTATGAAATACAGAGTTCTATAGTGATTTAAAGCTAAGTTTTATTTTCTTATTCTAGTGAGGAAACGCATAAGACAATTTAGAAATTACAAAATAATTGTCTTGTGGACGATAAACATTTGAAGCCATAGCAACTTCGTTTAGTCAATCTGTGCTCCATAAAGCCAGTGGCAGCAGTGTTGTTACTCAAACACAGTAAAATTCCATTCTAGGATGTTTTTTAAAAAATGTTTTCAATAATGCCAGGACACATTCCAGATATTTTGGACTTTACTTCTCATGTCACCCAGTCAGCATGTCTAATGATAAAGTATTGAGAGAGCTGAGTCAAAACATCTAAAAGGTTACTCTGGATGGATGGCTCTCATTTGGTTCTATCTACTGATTATCCCCATTTAAAGAACCTGCACCTCCAGAGAGAGAGAGAGTCTGCCCATTTGTCAGAAATGCAAACACACCTCAGCCATAAGCCCCTCATTAGCAAAGTTATTGAGTACTTGAGACATAATTAAACAGAACCAAATTGTCTTTAAATACATGAATTCCAATAAAAGCATTAATTGCTACACTATTTCTACTAGAGAGGAATGGAGAGGGGAAAGATAGCAAAATAAACTAAGACATTTTTGAAGCACAATTCAAAAGAACTTTTTAAGGAAACCTTCCACCTCTTCCTTCCAGCTATGAAATACCACCACACTGCTCCCTCACAAATGGGGTCTACAAATTCTCACAGGCTCTACTACAAGTATCTTTCATGTTCTATTCAATATATTACTTCCCTTTTCAGCAGAATTTTTTTTCTCTTTCTTTAATCTCAGCAAGGACAATCCTGCTCGCTTCTTGGAATGACAGAATTTGCAACAGTTGGTGCATTTAAAATGGTGCGTGTGTGTGAATAGGACAGAGAATGAGCCGGCCTAGCCCGTGTTCTTGCTGAAATATTCCAGCTTCTTGAATTCCTTGCACCAGCCATCCAAAGCAATTAACCTACCTTTAGCAACCAGTCAAGACACTACCAATCTGCATTTAAATAAAACTCCAGAAAAAGGTCAAAACCCTGGCTAGGAAATTCAACTGGATTCCACCAATGAAAGAAACTATGTTATAAAAGAGCATGTTTGCCTCCATCCACCCATCATTTTTTTAATTTAAAAACAAAACCCAAACTGGAGTGTACAAATAACAAGGCCCCTCCCCGAGAGGCACTTTATCACCAATCTGAGTAGGGTTCTATTAGGGGAGCTGGGGTGAAGGCAGAAAAGTTAGCTTGAGGGAGGGGGAAAGGGGGGAGGCATGCCTTGGGCTAGAGCTAATGAGAATGAAAATGAGCTGAGATAAAATAAACACAAGAAATCAAGTTGCTAGTTAGTGCTACCACCTACAGCCACCACCACAAGAACAACAACAAAAATAAAAGGCCTGAGAGAGAAAAGGAGAAAGTTTAGGGGGGGGGGAAATCAAGGTGATAACAAAGGACTGGAGGAGGAAAGCGCTGGGAGAGAAAAGAAGAGTGCAAAACAGACTTGTAAGCAAATCGCCTTGCCAGAAGGAAGGAAGGAGGGGGGAGGCGGCACAGGGAGAATTGGGCGACTCCTGGCTAAGGCCTACTCCAGAGGACTCCTCCAAGCAGAATGCTAAAAATGGCTGCTTTGCTTCCATTCCTCTCTCCCCCCCACCTTCTTTTCCTCCTCTTTGCTGGCGATCTCATCTCTCTCTCTCTCCCCCCCTCCCTCCCGCCCTCCCCCCTTCCTTCCCTTACACGGTTTCTCTCTCGCGATCTGCCCTTCAACGCCTCTTCCCCCCACTTCCCGCCCCCCCTCCAAAAAAAAATCCCCCAAGAAACGCGCGCACACACGCACACACAAAGTAGGCACTCACCAGACAGAAAAGGTTGGAATGGCAATCTTCCAGGCTGGCCCCGTTCGGCACGAAGCAGGAACTCATCCTCACAGCCACAACCCGCACGCCATTATCCCACAAGCCTCCGACAAGAAAGAAAAGACAAGAGACAGGAGCGAGAGAGCGACACACACCACACCAGACCGAGGAGGGAGACACAATCAAAGGGAGGGAGGGAGGGATGGGGCGGTGTGATGGTGGCGGGGGGGGAGGAAGAGCGAGCGAGCGAGAGAACAGAACGGGCCTAATTCCTTTTCTAAAACACACACACACACACGCACTGCAGGGAGAGAAAGAGAAGGGGGTGACGGGGTTGCCCGGAGCAGGAAGAAATAAGCTAACCCTGGGGAAAGGAAGGAAGGAAGGAAAGGCTTTTTTCCCCCCTTCCAAACGAAAGAAATTTCAACGCCTCCCGGCCAGGAAAAGGTATAAAGATAAATCCGCGGAAAGAGGGGAAGGAGGCAGGCAAGGAGAGGGCCAGCGAAGGGAGAGGGGGGGGAGGAAGGGTAGTGAATCCAAAAGGGCTGGCAAAAGGCGAGAGATTTACGATCTTCAGCCAGCCAGCAAGCGAAAGAGAGGAGGGGAAAGGAGGAGGAGGAGGGCGGGTGTGAAGTAATCCAGGAATCAAGCCCCGCCGCTCCCTTTAGCGCCTCGTTTTTCTCCCGTCACCCTGGATTTGCAAGAAAGACACACGGCCACACGCGAAAAAAGGAGAGAAAAGAGCGGCGGCGGGGTGAGCTGAAGACGGCAGGGCCGAGCCTCTCCGCCGTTCTTCTCCGAGCTGCCTCGGGCCTCCCCGGCCGCTGGCCCGGTTGGGACGATCCGAGAGTCCCGCAGGAGGATACTTCCACTTTGGAGTCGGCCCCGTCGCGACGTTCTTTTTTGTAAGCCCCGGTTTCCCTTCGGCTTCTTAAGGGGAAAAGAGTTCGGGTTTTTTTTACGACGTTTGACACAGAAGTCGCGTTGTTGTTTTTCCCCCCAGCTCCACCGCTTTTTAATAAGGAGCCGCCTTGAAAATCTTCCGACTTCCCATGGAAGTGAAATCCAGGGCCGGGTGTTTGGTTTTCCAATCCGGGTGAAAGGAGTCTTCCTTCGTTGGGTTTATTTTATTCTTTTTCTCCCCTTTTCTTTTTGCAAATAGTGGAGTCGAGAGAGGAGGGGGGAGTCAGTTTTCAGGCAGATAATTTCCCCCCACCTCGAATTAAGAGGCTAAAACGCTTTTCCAGAAAATATTCCAGGGGAAAAAAAGAGGAATGGCAATTCTCCGATTCTCTTGCGATGTTTCTAAAAAATAAAAAAGCCCTCCTTGTCCTGGATATAGTGGATCCTTCAAATCTTTGATAAAAGTAACACAATCGGGGTGGATTCTTTGCTTCTCCCCCCCCCAAAAAAACCCCCGAATCTGAAAAGAGGAGAAACCAAATTCGTTTTCTCGCCTTCTGTAAGGCCAAAACCTCTCCGCACACACACAACACACACACTTCCCCAAAAATAACTTTTGGAAAGTGAAGATTTTTTTCCAGATAGGAAGCAACTAATTCAGCTCCCCTTGATTTCCTTTCTGCAAACGGAGGCCGAGAAACTTCCTTTTTTTAAATAAAGAAACGCAAAGGGAGGAAGAAAAAAGGACTGGATCTTCTTCCAAAATGATTATTTTTTAAAAACCCAGAAAAAAAGTAATAGTGAACGGGGCCTCGATTTAGACCTTCCCCGGGTTGTGGGAAGGACGAGAAATTAGGGGGGGGGGGTTCCCCTCTGCCAAGTAATAAGTACTGGAAACAAGTTTTTCTTTCTTCTTTTGGTAATTCCTTTTAACTTCGCTCCTTTGTTTTTTTCCAGGTACTTGAGCAAAAAATAAAATAAAATGCAAGTTTTCTTCCAGACCCCCCCAAACCCTCCCTTCAAGAAAGCAAAAACAGCACCCAATGAAACAACTTCTTCGGACCTGGGGGAAAAAAAGTTGAAAAGAGGGGAAATTCCTCCAGATATTATGTATTTAAAGCTCCAAAACAAAAAGAAAATCTGGAATAAAGTTCTTCCTCTGGCTCTCTCTCCCGGCTTCGGAAACGATGGAGGGGAGAGGAAAAAATAATATCTTCTCCTTTTCAGATATTTTATTTATTGATCCTCCAGAGACGTTTGAGGCGAGAAGCTCCGGCGAGAGGGGTTTGCCTCCCCTCAAAATAATTTATATTTATATTGACTTTTTCCAATATAAATAAACGTCTCGGGCCTCCCCGGAGTAGGAAGACGAAGAGACCCGCGTTGGCCTCTCGTCCTCTTTTTTTCCCCCTCTCTCTCTCTCCTTCTCTTTCTTTCCTAAAAAAAGCAAAAAATTCCTGAGGCGATTTGGGGCTCTGTGGCTTCCTCCCCCGAAGGCTTTTTGACAGGTGAGGACCGAGGAGACGACTTCGGGAGGGAGGAGGGGAAGAAAATAAATCCAGGGCGCGGAGTTTCCTCTTCGCTTCCTCGGCGTCTCTTTTCTCCCCCTCAGCGGTGCCTCTGTCGGCGGCTTCCCAGCCGAGGCATCCTGAGCGCCGGATGCCCTTCTCCGCCTTCCTCCTGCGCAGCCGCCGCCTTCACCGACTCGGCCGTCTCCTTCAGTGGGCCTCTCTCATGCCGTCGTTTCCCCACTTTTCCCTCACAATATTCCGGCTCTGTCGGACGACTCCCCTCCCCTCCGAGCCTTTATTTCGGCCAATATTTTTTTCCTCCCTCAGTGTCGCCTCGCTTCTCTAATGGCGGCCGCGAGCAGGCGAGCGTCGGAAGGGAGCGGACTCCGCCCCTTGCGAGGCCATTGGCCGCCCTCCTCGAGAAGCCTTGCCCATCAACCTGACCTCGGCTCCGCGGATTGGGCAAATGTCCGTCACGTGGGAGAAACCGCTCGTCACTGGCTGGCCGAGGAAGCCGAAAGGGGCGGGGCGGAAGGGCGGCGGTATAAAAACCCCAGAGTCAGAGCCGTCGAAGTGAAGGCGGCTGACGGTAGATGGAGGCGGCCGAAAGGCAGAGGCCGGGATGAGGGGGAAGAGCGAAAGGGAAGACCAGGGAAGCCCGGCGGTCAGCTGGCGTGAATGGCGCCTGAGCAAAGAGCGCCACCTAGAGGGCCGGTGGAGAGAACGCAGGGGGAAAATTCGAGAATTTTTAAATGGATGTTTATACAGTTTTATGTTTACAAAATTTTGTTTTGCTCCTCTTAATTTGCATTTACATTGAAGTCCTATGAAGTGGTTGGCTTGGAATCCAGGCTTTATTTCTCTGATTTCCCTCCCACTGAAATTGAGATGAGATCTTTACTTCCCCCCCCCCTACTTTTCATTACCGGTAATCCTCTTTGATTGACTGCCATGTTCAGTGACGTTTTATAGGATGGTGATGAAAAGGTTCATTTTGCAACATAGTGTCTGGAAAAGCAAAAGAAAGCTGAAGTTAGATCGCAAGCACAGGTGCAGTTTCATTTAGTGACCACTGCTTACGAATTGAGTTACTGCTCCTGATTGTAGTCGCTAAATGAGGCCCACCTTCTATTTCAAACTCAACCCTGACAAGATGGAGTGGCTGTGGGTTCTACCTCCCAAGGACAATTCCATCTGTCTGTCCATTATGGGGGGGAGGACTTCTCACCCCCTCAGAGAGGGCCCGCAACTTAGGTGTCCTCCTTGATCCACAACTGACTTTAGAACATCACCTTTCAATTGTGGCAAGGGGAGGACCCCCTGCTAAAAAATTTAAATGATCATGTGATTGACATTCAGATGCTTGGCAATCAAATCATATTTGTGAGGGTTACAGTGATCATGTGCTCCTTTTGAGACCTCCATTGACAAGCGAAGTCAATGGAGAAGCCCAATTCACTTAACAATCATTTTTTTATTTTGTCCAATACACAATGAGGGTTTTAGTGGGTATATATCTATATACACATAGTAAAATACATGATGAAGGTTATAGAGGAGATACTCATAGTAAAATATATCTAAGAAATAATAGAAAAGAAGATATAGTAATAGAACATATCAATGAAAGAATAGGAGATATAGGAATAGAAGAAAGGTATAGGAGATATAGTAGAGCAATAGGACAGGGGACGGAAGGCACTCTAGTGCACTTGTACTCGCCCTGACTGACTTCTTAGGAATCTGGATAGGTCAACCGTAGATAATCTAAGGGTAAAGTGTTGGGGGTTTGGGGTGACACTATGGAGTCCGGTAATGAGTTCCACGCTTCGACAACTCGGTTACTGAAGTCATATTTATTACAGTCAAGTTTGGAGCGGTTAATATTAAGTTTAAATCTGTTGTGTGCTCTTGTGTTGTTGTGGTTGAAGCTGAAGTAGTCGCCGACAGGCAGGACGTTGCTAACTTAACTGTTATGGCATTAAATGTTTATAGCGTTAGCAATAGCATTTAGATTTATATACCGCTTCACAGTGCTTTACAGCCCTCCCTAAGCAGTTTACAGGGGGGCGCATGAGTGTTGAGAGTCTGCGGAGAGGGACGGCATACAAATCCAATAAATAAATAAATAAATAACTCCGGCCGATGCTCTGAGTGGCTAGACACAGCAGGGTGAATGTGAATGATTGTACTTCGGATAAATGGGATTTTAGAATTTTTTAGGTTTTTTAAATATCTGGACCAGGACCGGGACTCACTGCTCACAGTCACTCATGCCCTCATCACCTCGAGGCTCGACTACTGTAACGCTCTCTACATGGGGCTACCTTTGAAAAGTGTTCGGAAACTTCAGATCGTGCAGAATGCAGCTGCGAGAGCAATCATGGGCTTCCCAAGATATGCCCATGTTACACCAACACTCCGCAGTCTGCATTGGTTGCCGATCAATTTCCGGGCACAATTCAAAGTGTTGGTTATGACCTATAAAGCCCTTCATGGCATCGGACCAGAATACCTCCAGGACCGCCTTCTGCCGCACGAATCCCAGTGACCGGTTAGGTCCCACAGAGTTGCCTTTCTCCGGGTCCCGTCGACTAAACAATGTCGTTTGGCGGGACCCAGGAGAAAAGCCTTCTCTGTGGCGGCCCCGACCCTCTGGAACCAGCTCCCCCCGGAGATTAGAACTGCCCCCACCCTCCTTGCCTTTCGTAAAGTTCTTAAGACCCATCTCTGCCGTCAGCATGGGGAACTGACATATCTCCCCCAGGCCTATACAGTTTATACATGGTATGTTTGTGTGTTTGATTGCTTTTAATAATGAGTTTTTTAGTGTTTTTAAATTATTAGATTTGTTCTTACATTGTTATTGTTATTGTTGTGAGCCGCCTCGAGTCTACAGAGAGGGGCGGCATACAAATCTAATAAATAAAATAAATAATAAATAATTTTTAGATTTATTATATACTTTGTATTGTATTCATTATGTTGTACGCCAGCCTGAGTCAGTTGAGAAAGGTGGCATAGAAATCTAAATAGGTAGGTAGGTAGTCAGATATGTAGATAGAGGGAGAGAGAGAGAGAGAGAGAGAGAGAGAGAGAGAAAGCATATTGCCCCCAACAATCTGGGTCCTCTGTTTCTCTAAGCAACAGAAATTTTGGCCTCAATCGTGGTCATAGGTTGAGGACTATCTCTCTATAAAGAAATTTAAAATTGTGAAGTTTCAAGGGATATTGGTTGAGGGCTTCCAAGAAATTATTTCCCATTCTCTAATTGCTGAGGATAGGTAGATTCTCATTGTCTTCTTTAACAAGGTTTATTGATGAGGTAAAGCTATAAAATTATTGAACAGAAATTTCAATTTCAACAGAACGCAGCCGTGAGAGCCATCGTTGGGCTTCCAAGATTTGCCCATGTTTCTTCAACACTCCGTGGCTTGCATTGGCTGCCGATCAGTTTCCGGTCACAATTCAAAGTGTTGGTCATGACCTTTAAAGCCCTACATGGCATTGGACCAGATTACCTCTGGAACCGCCTGCTACTGCACGAATCCCAGCGACCGATAAGGTCCCACAGAGTTGGCCTTCTCTGGGTCCCGTCAACTAAACAATGTCGTTTGGCGGGCCCCAGGGGAAGAGCCTTCTCTGTGGCAGCCCCGGCCCCCCAGAGATTAGAATTGCCCCCACCCTCCCTGTCCTTCATAAACTACTCAAGACTCATTTGTACCGCCAGACATGGGGGAGTTGAGATATTCCTTCCCCCTAGGCCATTACAAGTTATGCATGGTATGTTTGTGTGTATGTTTGGTTTTATAAATAAGGGTTTTTAGTGTTTTATTATAGGATTGTCACATGTTGTTTTTATCATTGTTGCTAGCTGCCCCGAGTCTACGGAGAAGGGCGGCATACAAATCCAATAAATTATTATTATTATTATTATTATTATTATTATTATTATTATTATTATTATTATTATTCTGTAACTGGACTTATTTTAGAACCCAGTTTATCTTTTTTAATTCATTAGAGCAGAGTTTTTTCCTAATTATTTCTATGAATTAATAAGTTGCATATTCTTTTCCTCAAAAAGAACTACATCATGAATCTTCATCAGGTTCCGTTGATACTATATTTACGCAGAACGTTTTTCTGAGAATGAGCAGTTACAAATGTGAAATAATATGTAAGAAGAGAGACTCCTACATTTTTATGATACTTCCTTTAAAAAAAGCAAACCAGAAACCCCCCTCATTTGCTTGTGTGACCAGACTTTCAGGAAATTCTCTTCTTTAAAGATAAATTATTATACGCAGGTCTTCCTTCAAGCAGAGATTCCTAGTTCAGAGGTCAGATGAAGTGGGAGCTTTAGAGCCGCTTGTCCTAGTGATTTTATCTTTGTTGTTGTTTGTGTGATTGTATATGTATGGGATGTTGGAGTTGTCACAAACAACTAAAGAACTGTCCAACTCTTGGAATGCAGAACTGGATTCCACAGCCCAGCCTGGTGTTAATCACACCCACTCTAAATGACCACGGGCCACATTTGAGAATCAAGCAGATTTTTTTTTAAATCAGATTGTGGCACTTCAAAGTCTGCTTGGCTGCTTCTGGGGGTCCCCTGTTGCTGCTTATTTTGGGGGGCATCAGGGAGACAAACAGAGACTGGACAGTCATCTTTCTGGGATGGTTTAATGTACTCAAAGTGTTGGTTGGTTGGTTATTTATTTATTTATTTATTTATTTATTGTTTGTTTGTTTATTATTTATTTATTTATTGATTGATTGATTGATTGATTGATTGATTGAGTGATTGATTGGATTTGTATGCCGCCCCTCTCCAGAGACTCGGGGCAGCTAACAGCGACAATCAAACAGTGTACAATAGTAATTTGGTATTGATGATTAAAAATCCATTAGTGGTCAGTTTGTTTGTTTGTTTGTTTGTTTGTTTATTTATTAATTTATTAATTAATTTATTCATTCATTCATTCATTCATTCATTCATTCATTTATTTATTGGATTTGTATGCCGCCCCTCTCCAGAGACTCGGGGCAGCTAACAGCAACAATCAAACAGTGTACAATAGTAATTTGGTATTGATTATTAAAAATCCATTAGTATAAAAACCAAACATACAGACATACATACCATGCATAGAATTGTAAAGGCCTAGGGGGAAAGAGGATCTCAGTTCCCCCATGCCTGGCGGCAGAGGTGGGTTTTAAGTTGTTTACGAAAGGCAAGGAGGGTGGGGGCAGTTCTAATCTCTGGGGGGAGTTGGTTCCAGAGGGCTGGGGCCGCCACAGAGAAGGCTCTTCCCCTGGGTCCCGCCAGGCGACATTGCTTAGTTGACGGGACCCAGAGAAGATCCACTCTGTGGGACCTAACTGGTCGCTGGGATTCATGCAGCAGAAGGCGGTCCCTGAGGTAATCTGGTCCGGTGCCATGAAGGGCTTTATAGGTCATAACCAACATTTTGAATTGTGACCGGAAACTGATCGGCAACCAATGCAGACTGCGGAGTGTTGGTGTAACATGGGCATATTTGGGAAAGCCCATGATTGCTCTCGCAGCTGCATTCTGCACGATCTGAAGTTTCCGAACATTTTTCAAAGGTAGCCCCATGTAGAGAGCGTTACAGTAGTCAAGCCTCGAGGTGATGAGGGCATGAGTGACTGTGAGCAGTGACTCCCGGTCCAAGTAGGGTCTCAACTGGTGCACTAGATAATCGGTTTCTTCCAAGGACCGCTGGAGCTGAAGTGCCACCACCTTCTCAACAACCTTCCCCATAAAGGGAAGGTTGGAGACTGGACGGTAGTTATTGAGTATGGCTGGGTCCAGGGAAGGCTTCTTGAGGAGGGGGCGCACAAGTGCCTCCTTATAAGGAGCCGGAAAGGACCCACTCCCCAAAGAGGCATTGACAATCTCCCGGACCCAGCTCCGCGTCACCTCTCGACTGGCCGAAACCAACCAAGAGGGACACGGATCCAGTAGACAGGTGGCGGAACACACAGCTCCAATGGCCTTGTCCACTTCCTTAGGTGTCACCAAGTCAAACCTCTCCCAGACAGATGGACAAAGACATTTAGCCCCAGTCACCTCGACCGACTCGTTGTCAGTTGACTCTGTTTTACAATTGGAGTCGAGGTCCGCTCGAATCCGAGCAATTTTATCAGCGAAAAATGTGTTAAAATCCTCGGCACTACTCTGCAAGGGCTCCCCAACTCCCCCCTGGTTAAGAAGGGAGCGGGTTACCCTGAACAGAGCGGCCGGGTGGGATTCCGCTGAGGCAATCAAGGTGGCATGATACGCGCATCTTGCTGCCTTGAGTGCCACTTTGTAAGTCATAATATGAGCTCTTACAAGTGTTCGATCGGATTCGGACTTACTCTTCCTCCATCGCTTCTCCAGACGTCTCTTCTGGCGTTTCAACTCCCAGAGCTCCTCATTGAACCATGGAGCTCTATGGGGTCTAGTGCCGCGGAGAGGTTGCAGCGGTGCAATTCGGTCAAGAGCCTCCCCTGCAGCCTTGTTCCAGGCCTCAGCCAGAGACTCTGCCGAACTGTGGATGAGTGCATCTGGAAGAGCCCCAAGCGCCTTCTGAAGCCTTCTGGATCCATCAGGCGCCTGGGGCGGAACAACTTAATCGGTTCCGCCTCCCTGCGAGGGAGGATTGGAGCCAGGAAGTCAAGCCGCAGTAGAAAATGGTCTGACCATGACAAAGGCAATACTTCTAAGCCCCTTAATCTCAGACCATTACTCAGTTGCTCAGAGAGGAATACCATGTCGGGTGCGTGCCCCCCCTTATGAGTCGGACCCTGCACTACTTGAGTCAGGTCCATGGCTGCCATGGTGGCCATGAACTCCTGTGCCAGCCCAGAGGATCCGCCGAGCGATGGCAGGTTGAGGTCCCCCAAGACCATAAGCCTAGGGAACTTCACCGCCAGCCCGGCCACCTCCTCAAGCAGCACAGGCAGGGCTGTTGACACGCAGCGGGGAGGCACATAAGTGAGTAACAAGCCCACCTGAACCCCTAGGTCCAACTTCACCAGGAGGGACTCGCAACCCGCAATCTCTGGAGCAATGAGTCTACGCAGGCACAGGCTTTCCCTGGCTATAATAGCCACTCCTCCCCCCCTTCCCTGGGGTCGAGGCTGATGCCATATCCGAAACCCGGCTGGGCAGATTTCAGAGAGAGGAACTCCTCCCTCCGGGCCCAGCCAGGTTTCGGTCACACAAGCCAGGTCGGCCTCCTCATCCAGGATCAAATCCCGGATTAGGAGAGCTTTATTTACTACCGACCTGGCATTGAGTAGCAACAGCTTGAGCCCAGGGCCAGACTTACACTCATCACCAGTGCCTTGAGTTAAGCTCATGGAGCCGGAACAAGGGATCGTTATTAAGCAGTGATCCCTCCTTCCCCTGGAACGGCTAGCTCCATGGCTTCCACCATATCTGCCTCTCCCCAGCAAGACTGGGATATTCTGACCCTCCGCCACCCCAGAGATAAGTGTTCCCCCACCTCCTGCCCTTCCAGTGTCAGGTGTGCCTGAAATTTCATTCATATCATATTCATTCATTTCATACATATTATAATCCCACCCACCCACCCTGTTCCATCTATCACCCCCTTCCCATTCATTTCCATTCACAATATTCCATTCATTCCAATAATTACTAACATAATCCCATTCATTCATACCTAAAAAATAGTTAAAAAATTAAAAATACATAATACATATACCAGAAATATAAAAATAGCCTAAATGTACTAATTAATTATCAATTACTTTAAACTAGTACTGGATGTCAAATTATTAAATATTTTTAAAGACCAAAATACAGGGGGGGGGGGGGGAATCAGTTAAAAATCAATTAGTTAGCAGTTCTTAGATCATCAACAGCTAGGTGGCGCCAGACTCTGAGTCAATTAAGTTCTGGAAAAAGTCCAGCATAAATGTCCAAGTCTTTAAATAATGAGTCCCTGGGGGAAAGAAAGATCTCTTTAGTGCCGTCCGTTGCCACCGCCTGGCACTCCCAGTTTGTAAATTGTGTCTCAAATTATTATTAACTCGGACTCCTGCGTCTCTACAGCTCCCCCGGCTCTCGGTGTTCACTCCGGTCACCCTGTGATAGTTACTGTTCTTACTGGGCAACAACTCCAGTTCTCCACACTCTCCTCTCACCGCGATCCCGCACAGTCTCTCAGTAATGTCGAACAGCCTCAGAACAGCTCCTCGCCCTCTCCTCAGCCTCGGCCATCCTTCTCTCTCTGCAGTAACCTCCTTTCCCTTGATAATGACAGTCCCCTTGGTAATGACAGCTCTAGTATAATCCTTCACTCCGACGGCTCCAACAGTCCCTCCGATGCCAGGCACCCCCACCATTTGGCGCCACAGCCTCCCAGGTCTGTCTGTCCGTCTGTCTGTCTGTCAATCTTGGTCTTAAGGCCCAGCTCTCACTCTCTGCTACTCGTTTGCTTGCGGTGGCCACACGATTAAATGGTGGCCGCCATTTTCTGAATCCCAGCTGATCGAGTTCGGCAGCGAAGGGATGATCAGGAATGCCACGGGGAGCTAAAGCACATAGCATACAGCTCTTCCGAGGCATACAGGTCTTTTCTCTGGCTTGATCTTACAGCCCAGTTCTCAGTCTCTGTCCCTTGATCACTAGCGGCAGTTTACGGCGGTTGCAGAATTAGATGGCAGCCGCCATTTTCCGAGTTACAGCTGATCGAGTTCCGATGTCTTCATTATAAATAGTGTTATTTTCTCTCAGACCGTTATATTTCACACTGCTTATCTTGAAGTTTAAAAAATTTACCACAGGAGGCTGAACATCCATGGGACACAATGGGACAGAATAGTACAGGAGCAGCTCAGTAATGATGGCAGTTGGGATTGGAATTTCCGTTATGACCTATAAAGCTCTTCATGGCATCGGACCAGAATATCTCCGGGACCGTCTTCTGCCGCATGAATTCCAGCGACTGATTAGGTCCCACAGAGTTGGCCTTCTCCGGGTCCCGTCGACTAAACAATGTCGTCTGGCGGGTCCCAGGGGAAGAGCCTTCTCTGTGGCGGCCCCGACTCTCTGGAACCAGCTCCCCCCGGAGATTAGAACTGCCCCCACCCTCCTTGCCTTCCGTAAACTCCTTAAAACTCACCTCTGCGGTCAGGCATGGGGGAATTGAGGCATTCCCCCCTCCCCTGGGCCTATACAATTTATGTATGGTATGTCTGTGTGTATTAAAATTTATTAGATTTGTTGTGAATTGTTTTATTATATGTTGTGAGCCGCCCCGAGTCTATGGAAAGGGGCGGCATACAAATCAAATAAATAAATAAATCCTGCATTGAGTAGGAGGTTGGACCCGATGACCCTCGAGATCCCTTCCAACTCTATGATTCTATGATTCATCCAGGTCATGGTTGTCCCAAAGGTGCTTTCCCCCCCTCTTTGTTTCTTGTTTTATTTCTTTGAAGATGTTTCACTTCTCATCTAAGAAGCTTCTTCAGCTCTGACTGGATGGTGGGGAATGGAACCACTCTTTCTCATTTTCTTATTATTCTATTTTCTCCAAAAGGGAGAAGGGGGGACTTTATTTTTAATTATTGTACCTTTTTTTAAAAATTCTCATTTATTTACTTGTAGCACCTCAATCTTGGCACCAAGAATTCCAGATGGCCTGCGTAATATTACATTGCTTCTAGTTTTGTCCCATTTTCCAGTTAGGCTATAAAAGCTCAGTTCTAGAATCAGGCAATGGGTGAAATTGGGGCTGATTAATAAGAGCAATGAGTCCGCTTACAGAAACAAAGTACACTGCTCAAAAAAAAATAAAGGGAACACTTAAACAACACAACATAACTCCAAGTAAATCAAACTTCTGTGAAATCAAACTGTCCACTTGGGAAGCAACACTGATTGACAGTCAATTTCACATGCTGTTGTGCACATTCAACTTTGTACAGAACAAAGGATTCAATGAGAATATTCATTCAGATCTAGGATGTGTTCTTTGAGTGTTCCCTTTATTTTTTGAGCAGTATACAAGGGCTGACATTGGGGTGAAAAGAAAATAATCTTACACTTAACACCCCAAAAACTAAAGAACTGATCATTGACTTCAGGAAGAAGAAAGATGGACATTTACCATTGTACATAAACGGTGAAGAGGTTGAAAGGGTTGGTAGTTTTAAATTTCTGGGTAGAAACATAGAAACATAGAAGACTGACGGCAGAAAAAGACCTCATGGTCCATCTAGTCTGCCCTTATACTCTTTCCTGTATTTATCTTAGGATGGATATATGTTTATCCCAGGCATGTTTATATTCAGTTACTGTGGATTTACCAACCACGTCTGCTGGAAGTTTGTTCCAAGGATCTACTACTCTTTCAGTGAAATAATATTTTCTCATGTTGCTTTTGATCTTTCCCCCAACTAACTTCAGATTGTGTCCCCTTATTCTTGTGTTCACTTTCCTATTAAAAACACTTCCCTCCTGGACTTTATTTAACCCTTTAACATATTTAAATGTTTCGATCAAATGGCGGGGCAAATGGCGGCGAGTGGGACAAAAGGTGGCGGGCAGTGGCAGGACAGAGTGGGTGCATAGGTGAGTCTTTAGACTGATATGGAAGGTGAGGAGGGTGGGAGCAGTATGAATCTCTGGAGGGAGCTGATTTCAGAGGGCTGGAGCCCCCACAGAGAAGGCTCTTCCTCTAGGTCCTGCTAAATGACATTGCCTAGTTGTTGTTGTTGTTATTATTATTGTTGTTGTTGTTATTATTATTATTATTATTATTTATTAGATTTGTATGCCGCCCCTTCCCGAGGACTCGGAGAGTCTCACAACAACAATAGATACAATAAAACACAAATCCAATATAAGCTATATTAAAAACCCCATTATTATAAAAAACTAACAACTCTAAAACAATCATACTAATTTCATATGTTGAGTTAGGAAAGGTAAGGGGAGAAATCAATCCACCCATGGTTGGCGGTATAGATGGGCCTTCAACATCTTACGGAAGGCAAGGAGGATGGGGGCAATTCGAATCTCAGGGGGGAGTTGATTACAGAGGACCGGGGCCGCCACAGAGAAGGCTCTTCCCCTAGGTCCCGCCAGACGACATTGTTTAGTCAACGGGACCCGGAGAAGGCCGACTCTGTGGGACCTAATCGGCCGCTGGGATTCGTGCGGCAGAAGGCGGTCCCGGAGATATTCTGGTCCGATGCCATGTAGGGCTTTATAGGTCACAAGTAACAACCAATGGAAATTAATCCAGGAGAGAAACAACCTAGAATTAAGGAGAAATTTCCTGACAGAACGAAGAGTGGAACAGCTTGCCACCAGAAGTTGTGGATGCTCCAACACTGGAGCATAAGACTGTATGCAATATATACTGCTCAAAAAAATAAAGGGAACACTTAAACAACGCAATATAACTCCAAGTACATTAAACTTCTGTGAAATCAAACTGTCCACTTAGGAAGCAACACTGATTGACAATCAATTGGACCTAACCAATCACTGGGATTCATGTGTGTGGCAACAAGCGGTCCCGCAAGTAGTCTGGTCCAATGCCCTGTAGGGCTTTATAGGTCAGACCCAACACTTTGAATTGTGACTGGAAACCAATTGGCAGTGCAACCAATTACAATGCAATGTGTAAGACAGAGCATTTGTTGGTTGAGATTTGAAGTTGCCAATTGTTTGACCATTCTAATAGATCAGTGTTTCCCAACCTTGGCCACTTGAAGATATCTGGACTTCAACTCCCAGAATTCCCCAGCCAGCATTTGCTGCCTGGGGAATTCTGGGAGTTGAAGTCCAGATATCTTCAAGTGGCCAAGGTTGGGAAACACTGTAATAGATGGTCAAGGTCTTTTTGAAGGGTAGCGGCATTGTCAGTGGTGCTAAGTAGTTTAACATCGTCGGCACCAACCCTGACACCCCATCTTTCCATTCTGCACCTTCAGGAAATCTAGACTGTTGTTTCCTGAGGAGACAGCCCTGCCTGATTTTTATTTTATTTATTTATTTTGTCCAATACACAATAAGGGTTTTAGTGAGTATCAATATACACATAGTAAAATACATGATGAAGGTTATAGAGGAGATACTCATAGTAAAATATATCTAAGAAATAATAGAAAATAATATATAGGAATAGAATATATAGGAATAGAATATATAGAATATATAGAATATAGGAATAGAATATAGGAATAGAATATATATATACATACATACATACATACATACATACATACATACACACATACACACACACACACACACATATATATATATACATACATACATACATACATACATACATACATACATACACATACATATACATACATATATAGGAATAGAATATATCAATGAAAGAATAGAAGAAGAGATATAGGAGATATAGGAGAGTAATAGGACAGGGGACGGAAGGCACTCTAGTGCACTTGTACTCGCCCCTTACTGACCTCTTAGGAATCTGGATAGGTCAACCGTAGATAATCTAAGGGTAAAGTGTTGGGGGTTTGGGGATGACACTATAGAGTCCGGTAATGAGTTCCACGCTTCGACAACTCGGTTACTGAAGTCATATTTTTTACAGTCAAGTTTGGAGCGGTTAATATTAAGTTTAAATCTGTTGTGTGCTCTTGTGTTGTTGTGGTTGAAGCTGAAGTAGTCGCCGACAGGCAGGATGTTGCAGCATATGATCTTGTGGGCAATACTTAGATCTTGTTTAAGGCGTCTTAGTTCTAAACTTTCTAGGCCCAGGATTGAAAGTCTAGTCTCATAGGGTATTCTATTTCGAGTGGAGGAGTGAAGGGCTCTTCTGGTGAAGTATCTTTGAACATTTTCAAGGGTGTTAGTGTCTGAGATGCGATATGGGTTCCAAACAGATGAGCTGTATTCGAGGATGGGTCTGGCAAAAGTTTTGTAAGCTCTAGTAAGTAGTGTGAGATTGCCAGAGCAGAAGCTACGTAGGATTAGGTTTACAACTCTTGAAGCCTTCTTGGCTATATTGTTGCAGTGGGCTTTGGCACTTAAATCTTTTGTTATTAGTATACCAAGGTCTTTAACCGAGTGGGGATTATCTGTGATAATTTGATTATTCAGTTCCTATTTGGAGTTTAGATTTTTCTTCCCAATGTGTAGGACAGAGCATTTGCTAGTTGAGATTTGGAGTTGCCATGTGTTAGACCACTCAGAAACAGCGTCAAGGTCTTTTTGGAGAGTAGTTGTGTTATCGGTGGTGTTGAAGAGTTTTACATCATCGGCGAAGAGGACACAGTTGCTTGTGATGTAATCGCAAAGGTCATTGATGTAGAGAATGAAGAGCGTTGGTCCCAGTACACTACCTTGGGGAACACCGCTTTTAACTGGGACAGGGGTGGATATGGTGCTTCCTATTTTGACCACTTGTTGTCTGTTTGACAGGAATGCTGTAATCCATCTGTGGAGGGATCCTGAGATGCCATAGGATTTGAGTTTTAGGAGTAGTTTGTCGTGGACCACTAAATCAAAGGCTTTGCAGAAGTCAATATAAATTGCATCTGTAAATTTCCCTTGATCTAGATGAGTTGTCCATATATTTTTGCAGTGGAGGAGCTGCAGGTTGCTGGATAGTTTTTTTCTGAAACCAAATTGTTTGTTAGAGAGCAAATTATTAGTTTCTAAATGGAGAGTAATTGATTTGTTTATAATTGATTCCATGACTTTGCATGGGATGCAGCATAGTGAAATTGGTCTGTAGTTATCTACAAGAGAGGGGTCTCCTTTTTTGAAGATGGGGATGACCATTGCTTTCGACCATAGCTTAGGAAGTGTGCTGGTTCTGAAGGATTTTTCAAAAATTATGCTTAGTGGTTCAGCTATGGCAGAAGAGAGCTTTTTTAGGAAGTATGCACATAGACCATCTGGTCCGACTGATAGAGAAGGTTTAAGGTCATGTAATGCTTTTTCAACTTGGTCTTCAGTGAAGTCTACTTGGGTTAAGTCGTTGAGGGAGTTTGAGGTGCGATTGATGAAATTGGGGGATGAGCCATTGCTGTTAACAAAGACAGAGCCAAAGAAAGAGTTGAAGAGGTTGGCTTTGGATGAATCATCATGGTATTCTTTGTTGTTGGGTCCTTTGAGAGGTGGGATTGGTCTAGAGTCTTTGAGTTTATTGTTGACAAAGTTGTAGAAAGCTCTATTAGATTTGGTGCGTAGGAGGTTTTCCTCTTGTTTGCTGTAGTAGTTAAGGTATTCTGCTTTTATTTGATTGCAAATGCTTTTATATCGGCTTTTGAAGTTGGAAACTTGTCTTTTTTTGTTTTTCCTCCAGAGATATTTTTTTCTTGTTTGTAATTTTCTTATTGAGATGGGGAGGTTATTTTTTTTAGTTATGGTACATGTTAGAGGTACATGAAGTCTGATAATAATTTTCATTTCGAATAGGAATGTGTTGTAGAGGTCATCAGTAGTGTAGCATTCAGAGAATAGAGTTTTCCAGTTTAATGTTGAGAGGTGATTGCCAAGTTCTGTTTGTTTCAATGATCTCTTTGCAAAGGGTTGAATTTCTCCTTGGGGATAACGGGACTTAATAACACTCCAAACAAAGGCTTTATGTTGCATGCCGAGATAATTACTCTTAGCAACCAAAGTGCCACTTTGAAACTTTGGGGCGTCTCGTGTGCGAGTGTGCACTTGTGCGTTTGAGAATGTTAAGCGGGCGGAGGAAGAAGTGGGGCCAAGATCCTCTTCCTAGTTGCCCCCCCCCCCCGGTCACCACATATCAGAAATTTTGGGGGGTTTTGTTGATAGGAAAATTCTGTGCATTCTAAAATACGTTCTTGTTCCCACCAGGAACTACATTTCAGCAGGACAGTTCCACTTTTTGATCATTTGTTCTAAATCACTTCTCTCTTTGTTTAGCGGACATGATAGCAGTCTACAAGTATACGAGGGGATGTCACAGAGAGGAGGGGATCACTTTATTCTTTAGGGCACCAGAGTGCCGGACAAGGAACAACCGCTGAAAGCTGACCAAGGAGAGATTCAACATGGAGATAAGGAGGAACTTCCTGACGGTCAGAGCAATCAACCAATGGAACAACCTACCAGCGGACGTTGTGAACTCCAACACTCTGGACATTTTTAAGAGAAGATTGAACTACCACTTGACTGGTGTACTATAGGGTTCCTGCTTGGGCAGGGGGTTGAACTCGATGGCCTTCATGGTCCCTTTCAACTCTAACAGTAAGTAAGTAGGTAGGTAGGTAGATAGGTAGATAGGTAGATAGATAGATAGATAGATAGATAGATAGATAGATAGATAGATAGATAGATAGATAGATAGATAGATAGATAGATAGATAGATAGATAGATTTCCACCCATTGCTTCTTGTTCTACCCTCAGATGCTTTGGAAAATAGCTTGACTCCCTCTTCTTTGTGGCAACCTCTGAGTTATTGGAACACTGCTATCATGTCTCCCCTGGTCCTTCTTTTCATTAAACTAGACATACAGAGTTCCCACAACCATTCTTCATATCTTTTAGCCTCCAGTCCCCTAATCATCTTTGTCGCTCTTCTCTGCAATCTTTCTAGAGTCTCAACATCCTTTTTGCATCGTGGTGACCAAATTTAACAAATGTCTCACTGAGCAAGAGAAATTTTGTTGGTGGTTGTACGTTGAGGGATGTGTTGGTCATTACCTATAAAGCCCTTCATGGCACCGGACCAGGGTATCTACGAGACCGCCTTCTGCCGCATGAATCCCAGCGACCGGTTAGGTCCCACAGAGTGGGCCTACTCCGGGTCCTGTCAACAAAACAATGTCGTTTGGCGGGGCCCACGGGAAAAGCCTTCTCTGTGGCGGCCCCGGCCCTCTGTAACCAACTCCCCCCCGGAGATTAGAATTGCCCCCACCCTCCTTGCCTTTCGTAAGCTCCTTAAAACCCACCTCTGCCGTCAGGCATGGGGGAACTGAGATATTCTTTCCCCCTAGGCCTTCGCAATTTATGCATGTTATGTTTGTTTGTAGGGATGTTTGGTTTTTACAATAAGGGTTTTTAGTTGTTTTAGTATTGGATTTATATGATGTTTTTTATTACTGTTGTTAGCCGCCCCGAGTCTACGGAGAGGGGTGGCATACAAATCCAATAAATAATAATAATAATAATACCTGTAATGTTCCTGCAACCGTTCTTCATATCGTATGTCTTAGCCTCCAGTCCCCTAATTCTCTTTGTTGATCTTCTCTGCACTTTTTCTAAAGTCTCTACATCCTTTTTGCATCGTGGCGACCAAAACTGAATGCATTATTCCAAGTGTGGCCTTACCAAGGCCTTATAAAATGGTATTAACACTTCACATGATCTTGATTCTCTCCCTCTGTTGATGCAGCCTAGAACTGTGTTGGCTTTTTTGACATGGTTAGACAGCCTCTTCCTGAAAACCTCACAAAGGCAAGTCGCCCCCACCCCATCGTGAGAGATTACCTGGGAAAAGGAAGCTATGAACCATCAACCACAAACGTAAAGATGCACCTAGACAGCCAGAGACGGTAGGTGAGTCAGTGGTAGGGTATGACATAAACGGTGACTCAGCCCAGGTGATGAGAAATTTGACAGAAAGACTTTTGAATCATTCCAAATGACTCCAGCTTCATGAGAAATTGACCCAGGGGCTCTTGGGGCCAAAGACAGGTTTTATTTTATATCTGCTGTTACAATACAAGAAAGGATGTGGAGAGTCTACAAAGAATGCAGAGAAGAGCAACAAAGATGATTAAGGGAGTGAAAGCTAAAATATAGAAGGAATGGTTGCCAGAATTTGGGGTGTCTTTAATGTAAAGGACTGGGGTGATAGGAAGAGCAGTCTTCCAATATTTGATGGGCTTCCACACTTCAAAAGAGACATTGAAACTCTGGAGAAGGTGCAAAAAAGAGCAACCAAAATGATCAGGGGTCTAGAAACCAAGACTTATGAAGAGAGACTGCGGGAACTGGGCATGGATAGCGTAGAGAAAAGGAGGGCCAGAGCGGACATGATAGCTGTATACAGGTATATGAGGGGTTGCCACAAAGAGGAGGGGATCACTTTATTCTCCATGGCACCAAAGGGCCGGACGAGGAACAATGGCTGGAAGCTGACCAAGGAGAGATTCAACCTGGAAATAAGGAAGAACTTCCTGACGGTCAGAACGATCAACCAGTGGAACAACCTACCAGCGGACGTTGTGAACTCCAATACTCTGGACATTTTTAAGAGGAAATTGGACTGCCATTTGGCTAGGATGCTATAGGGTTCCTGCTTAGGCAGGGGGTTGAACTTGATGACCCGCATGGTCCCTTCCAACTCTAACAATAAATTAATTAATTAATTAAGAAGAGGGAACAACTTAGAACAGTGATGGTGAACCTTTTTTTCCTCGGGTGTCAAAAAAGTGTGTGAGCATGCTATCGCGCATGCACGAGTGCCCACACCCATAATTCAATGGTGGGGAGGGCGAAAACAGCTCCCCCCCCCCGGAAGACTTCTGGAGGCCAGAAACGGCCTGTTTCCCAACTTCTGGTGGGCCCAGTAGGCTCCTGTTTTCCCCTTCCCAAGCTCCAAAGGCTTCCCTGGAGCCAGGGAAGGATTTAAAAAACCCTCCCCCATCCCCCAGGAAGTTCTCTGGAAGCCAAAAACGGCCTCCCAGAGCCTCTGTATGAACCAAAACTCAGCTGGCCAGCATACATGTTGGAGCTGAGCGAGGGCAACAGCTCGCGTGCCAGCAGATATGGTTCTGTGTGCCACCTATCCCACCCGTGCCATAGGTTTGCCATCAGACTTAGAACTATACCTTACGTCTGACTTAAATGTAGTACATAAAATTATCTGCTACAATGTGAATGACTACTTCAGCTTCAAACAGAACAATACACAACACAAGCCCTTCATGGCACCGGACCAGATTATCTCAGGGACCGCCTTCTGCTGCACGAATCCCAGCGACCAGTTAGGTCCCACAGAGTGGGTCTTCTCCGGGTCCCGTCAACTAAACAATGTCACTTGGCAGGACCCAGGGGAAGAGCCTTTTCTGTGGCGGCCCCGGCCCTCTGGAACCAATTCCCCCCAGAGATTAGAATTGCCCCCACCCTCCTTGGCTTTCGTAAGCTGCTTAAAACCCACCTCTGCCGCCAGGCATGGGGGAACTGAGATACTCTTTCCCCCTAGGCCCTTACAATTTTATGCATGGTATGTCTGTATGTATGTTTGGTTTTTATAATAATGGGTTTTTAACTGTTTTTAGTATTGGATTATTATTATATGCTGTTTTATTATTGCTGTTAGCCGCCCCGAGTCTCCAGACAGGGGCGGCATACAAATCCAATAAAAATAAATAAATAAATAATAAACACAAGAACATAATAGATACAAACGTAGGGTAAACCGCTGCTAACTCCACTGCAGAAATTACGACTTCAGCAACAGAGTGGTCAATGCCTGGAATACACTACCTGACTCTGTAGTTTCCTCCCCAAACTCCCACAATTTTAACCTTAAACAGTCTACTGTTGACCTGACTCAATAATGGGCAGCCAACTGTGGGTGTGGCTTACTTTGTGGGTGTGGCATAATGGTCATGTGACTGGGTAGGAGTGGCTTGCCGGCCATGTGATCAGGTGGGAGTGGCTTGAACGATCATCATCGTTCAATTGAACTGTTAAGTCCTCAACTTACAACCTTACCTGTGTTGCTCGCTGGGGTGACAATTGGCATCGCGTTTCCTGCGCTCTCCTTCCTGGGTCGCCCCCACCAGCTCAGGCTGGACAGCTAGGCGAACGGGTGCTGCCAGAAGCATAAATGCTGCCAGCACCGCTTCCACCCACACCTTCTGCTTGCACCTCAGGCGAGAGATGGCTGCAGGAGGCTGGAGGGGAGCCAGGCAGAAGAGAGGGAAGCTCATCCGAGGCCAGGAAGGAGGAAAGAGGAAAAAAGCAAGGAGCCCAGATGCAGCAGCAGCAGCAGCAGCAGAGGAAAAAAGGAGAGCTGAGCCAAGACCAGTAATCCAGGAAGTGACAGCCGCCAATCAGCTGGACCTGCGCACGCATCTTCATTTCCACCGGTGGAACTGCGTCCCACCCCGTCCTGCCTGCTGCTCATCTGTGACCTCACCCGATTCCTAAGAGGTCTGTGAGGGGCGTGCATAAGGGCACCAGTGTGCCATTGGTGAGCCGTTGTAATCCACCCCGAGTCCTTGGAGAGGGGCAGCATAGAAATCCAATTAATAGTAATAATAATAATAATAATAATAATAATAATAATAATAATAATAATAATAATAATGAGCCAGGGTGGCGCAGCAGGTAGAGTGCTGTACTGCAGGCCACTGAAACTGACTTGTAGATCTGAAGGTCAGCGGTTCAAATCTTATCACCGGCTCAAGGTTGACTCAGCCTTCCATCCTTCCGAGGTGGGTAAAATGAGGACCCGGATTGTGGGGGCAATAGGCTGGCTCTGTTAAAAATGTGCTATGGCTAACATGTTGTAAACTGCCCTGAGTCTAAGGAGAAGGGCGGCATAAAAATCGAATGAATGAATAAATAAATTAATAATAATAATAATAATCCCTGTTCTAATGTCCCCTTCATGGAGGAGTTCCAATTTACCACCGCTACCGATGCTGATACTCGCATAGCTCTGCGTAACTGGCCGGCGCACAGTCGTATTGGAGCGAGAGTTGGCTTCTGCGCATGTGCAGAGAGCAAATATCGTGAGAAGATAGATAAATCCACAGTAGATGGTAGATAAATCCACAGTAACTGAATTTAAACACGCCTGGGATAAACATAGATCCACCCTAAGATAAAATATAGGAAATAGTATAAGGGCAGACTAGATGGACCGTGAGGTCTTTTTCTGCCGTCAGACTTCTGTGTTTCTATGTTTCTATGTAAGATGTGCAGGCATGCAAGATGCCAACATTTTGCATGCATGTGAATCCTCTCGCGAGATTTTGCTTCCTGCGCAGAAGCCAAATCTTGCTCCGACTTCCCCCCACCCCCCGGTCACTCAGAGCTTCACGCACAGATCAATTTCCGGAAGATCGGCTTCATCCCACCGCAGCCATCCCCGAAAGGAGCACCACAAAAAACCTGCAAAACCTCTTCGAACCAGAAACGGGGCTAGGCCACGCCCCCTCCAGCTCCCTCTCATTTTTAATCTCATCCATCTTTGAGGTGACAGAACGTAATCGGCAGCTTAACTGTAACCTATAGAAGAGCCATTTTTTAAAAAAAAGTTAAGTTGCGGGAGTGGCCGCCGACTGGCCTTGCCGATTTCACAACTCCTCACTTGAACTTCCTTTCTAACAGCGATCGCGAGAGAGACACAGAGAGAGACAGAGAGGGGGAGACAGAGAGAGATATGAAGGAAAGAAGGAAAGGAAGGAAGGAGAGAGAAAGAAAAGAGAAAGAAAGGAGAGAGGAAGGAAAGAAAAAAGGAAGGAAGGGAAGAAAGAAGAAAGAAGAGAAAGAAAGGAAGGCGAGAGAGAGAAAGAAAGAAGGAAGGAAAAGAAGGAATGAAGGAAAAAAGAAAGGAGAGAAAATAGAGAGAGAAAGGAAGGAGAGAGAAAGGAAGGAAAGAAAGAAGGAAAGGAAGAAAGGAGCAAGCAAGCAAGCAAAGAAAGAAAGACCAAGCAAAAAACCCTGCAAAGTTGTTGTCCCTCCGCCCCCCCCCGCCCCCCCACTCCCCCCCCATGTGCCGAAGGTCGCAATCCAGGAGAGAGAGAGAGAAGCCTCTCGCCGCCCTTTTCCCCACATCGGCAGCCCCACTCCGCGGCCGGCCGGAATCAATGAAGCCGTCCCGTCCCTTAAGGAATGCCTCCCCCCCGCGGGGCCCTTTTCTCTCCGCTCCGCGACGGCTGAGGAAGCGCGCACGAAGCAACCCGGGAGCTTTTCCCGCCTTCTTCATTCTCTCAGGCTCCTCTTCGGCTTACCTTCGTCGGGGCTTCGAGTTCTGCCTCGCCTTTTACTGCAAAAGAGGGAGGGTACCGTCTGCGCATGTGCAAGGAGCTGCTGATTTGGCGCCAGAACGCCAGGGCCCCTAATTGTTCAATTTGGCTGGGGCCCGGGACAGGACTCCCAGTAATACCCGTCTATCGGCGGCCCTGATTTCCGCTACCAGTGTACCCCCCCCTTCCAGATAGCGATTCATTTTTTAAAAAAATCCGCAAAAATCACCAGAATCTCCCCGGGTGTGCCGGTGAATGGGCACCGTTAAGCTGGAGCTACACACGCAGAGACCATTTTGTTATTGCAGGGGCCATTTTGTGTGCTTTTCCATTGTGTGTGTGCCAGTTGTGTGGCTTTTGTGTTGCTTGTGTGGGACGTGTGGAAGTTGTTTTTTGAGCTCACCCAGTTACGTAACCATGACCACCATGCCACGCCCACCCAGTCACATGACCACAGAGCCACACCCGCCGAACCAGTAGGGGAAATTTTTATGTTTCCCCCCTGTATTCTACCAATAAACAAATGGTTGTCATTCAAAGACTACCAATAGACCACTTAAGTTTTTTCACCCACCCTTAGATTTTTCATCATTTTTGAAAGAAAAACAAAAAGCGAAATAAAATACATTGGTACCTCTATCTAAAAATGCCTCTACTTAAGAACTTTTCTAGATAAGAACCGGGTGTTCAAGATTTTTTTGCCTCTTCTTAGGACCCATTTTCTACTTAAGAACCTGAGCCTGGAAAAATTTCCCAGGAAATTTGAGAGCAGCACGAAGGCCCAGCCAGTTTCCTGCCATTCCCCCTGGGTTTCTCTCTCTGGCGCAGTGTATGGGAGGCGCATGCTCCTCCTCGCCACCCCAGAGTCCCTCTTTTTTTTTTTAAGCCTTAAAGTTTTGGATTTTTTTGATTTCCCTCACCTCACCTTCTTCCTCCAGCAGCGACTGTCCTCCTCCTCCTCTTCTTCCTCCTCCCCCCACCCAAATTCCGAGCTTTTATTTCTTTCCTAATGGGTTTGCACGCATTATTTGTTTTTACATTGATTCCTATGGGGAAAATTGCTTCTACTTACAAACATTTCTACTCAAGAACCTGGTCACGGAATGAATTAAGTTCTTAAGTAGAGGTACCACTGTACAGTGAACCTGGCCAATGATATCGTCAGATCTGGCGTCCAAAGACATGAATTAGATTCTGTGGATTGACAATATAGTCTGGGTTAGGCGTTGATCGTATTAAATTATGCAAAATGTGGTTGCTTCTCCTGGATTGCAAAATACCATTCCCCTCCTTGGCCCAGTCCATACAGACAGGATTCCTGGCTACCCAGAGCTGTGAAGCAATCGTTGTCCTTATGTCTACAGAACATTCAGGTTGGCCGTGCTACGTCTGATAAAGAGTCAGTTTGAACCAAATGCCCTCAGGCTATCTAGCAGTTAGAGGGATCTGCCAGATAGACAATCTGTCCTATTCTTACACTGTATAAAATCTTTATTGGGAGGTAGAAATTAGTCCTGGTTCAACATGGAATCTTCCAACCTCTATTCCAAAACCCTTGAAGGCAGGACAAGTAATAATAATAATAATAATAATAATAATAATAATAATAATAATAATAGATTTGTATGCCACCCCTCTCCGAGGACTCGGAGCAGTTCACAACACAACAACAATATACAATGTACAAAAGTAATGTTAAAAGAACAATTTAATACCCTTATTATAAAAAACAAACACACAACCTAATAGACCATACATAAAAGACAATAAATAAATAAATAAATAAATGAATGAATGAATGAATGAATAAATAAATGAATAAATAAATAAATAAATTTCTCTCTCTGAGCTTCGTGGCACATCTGACCATGTCCCGCGGCACACTGGTTGAAAAATACTGGACTTGAAGACCTCCAAGGTCCCTTCCAACTATTATTATTATTATTATTATTATTATTATTATTATTATTATTATTATTATTATTATATAAATACAGGTCAGTTGACATGTACCTCCATTTTGATTACATGACCGTGGGGATTCTGTGATGATCCTATCTGTGAAAAGTCCCATTTTTTTGCGGCTGTTGTACGAGGGTCGCCCAGAAGGTAATGCACCACATTTTTTTTCTCATCCTACAGTAATGGCATGAATGCGAAACTTTACATATACATTATTTGAATTGTGAGGAGTACGTGTGTAAATTTTGCATTTCTTTAAACAGATAGCATAGCTGCAGCAGTGTTTCGAAATGGCGTCTGTAAGTGATATATGTTACAAGCAACATGTCGTCACTGAATTTCTCACTGCGGAGAAAGAAACTGTTGGGAACATTCACAAACATTTGTGTACAGCTGATGGAGAATCTGCAGTCGACAGAAGTACGGTTAGTCGCTGGGCACAGAGGGTGAGGCCATTACATTGCAGAAATGGCTTTGTGACCAGAAGGAGTAGTACCGACAGGGCATACACGCCCTTGTGTCTCGCTGGAGGAACGGGACGGAGGGTATGTGGAAAATTAGGGAGTGTAGAAGAAACATCATTTGTTCTTTTGTGTAAGTTTCGTTGTGTTCAATAAATAATTATTGAAGAAAAAAATGTGGTGCATTACTTTCTGGGCAACCTTCATATTCACCATAGTTATTTATTTATAAATATTACAAAGGTGGGGTGCCTATGAAGATTGTCAGTCATCCAGGTCACGCCTCTTTACCCATAAATCCTCATTTATATACTGTCTGGGTGCGGTCAACTTTCCTAGAGGCAGTGACAGGCTACCAAAATTTTTACTACCACACTGTGGGCATGGCTTATTATTATTTATTATTATTTATTGGATTTGTATGCCGCCCCTCTCCGCAGACTCGGGGCGGCTAACAACAATGATAAAAAACAACATGTAACAATCCAATTTAATAAAACAACTAAAAACCCTTATTATAAAAACCAAACATACACACAAACATACCATGCATAACTTGTAATGGCCTAGGGGAAGGAATATCCTAACTCCCCCATGCTTGGCGACAAAGGTGGGTCTTGAGTAATTTGCAAAAGACAAGGAGGGTGGGGGCCGTTCTAATCTCTGGGGGGAGTTGATTCCAGAGGGCCGGGGCCGCCACAGAGAAGACTCTTCCCCTGGGACCCGCCAAACGACATTGTTTAGTTGACGGGACCCAGAGAAGGCCCACTCTGTGGGACCTAATCAGTCGCTGGGATTCGCGCGGCAGAGGGCGGTCTCGGAGATATTCTGGTCTGATGCCATGAAGGGCTTTAAAGGTCATAACCAACACTTTGAATTGTGACCGGAAATTGATCGGCAACCAATGCAGACTGCGGAGTGTTGGTGTAACATGGGCATACCTAGGGAAGCCCAAGACTGCTCTCGCAGCTGCATTCTGCACGATCTGAAGTTTCCGAACACTTTTCAAAGGTAGCCCCATGTAGAGAGCATTACAGTAGTCGAACCTCGAGGTGATGAGGGCATGAGTGACTGTGAGTAGTGAGTCCCTGTCCAAATAGGGCGGCAACTGGTGCACCAGGTGAACCTGGACAAAGCCCCCCCTCGGCCCAGCTGAAAGATGGTTCTCTAATGTGAGTTGTGGATCAAGGAGGACGCCCAAGTTGCGGACCCTCTCCAAGGGGGTCAATAATTTCCCCCCCCCAGGGTGATGGACGGACAGGTGGAATTGTCCTTGGGAGTCAGAACCCACAGCCACTCCGTCTTATCAGGGTTGAGTTTGAGTCTGTTGGCACCCATCCAGGCTCCAACAGCCTCCAGACACCGGCACATCACTTCCACTGCTTCGTTGATTGGACATGGGGTGGAGATGTAAAGCTGGGTATCATCAGCGTACTGATGATACCTCACCCCATGCCCTTGGATGATCTCACCCAGCGGTTTCATGTAGATATTGAATAGCAGGGGGGAGAGGACCGACCTCTGAGGCACCCCACAAGGGAGAGACCTCGGGGTCGACCTCTGGCCGCCCAATAACACCGACTGCGACCGACCGGAGAGGTAGGAGGAGAACCACTGAAGAACAGTGCCTCCCACTCCCAACCCCTCCAGACGGCGCAGAAGGATACCATGGTCGATGGTATTGAAAGCCGCTGAGAGGTCAAGAAGCACCAGGCAGAGGATAAACCCCTGTCCCAGGCCCGCCAGAAATCATCCATCAACGCGACCAAAGCAGTTTCCGTGCTGTAACCGGGCCTGAAACCCGACTGCTGGGGACCTAGATAATCAGCTTCTTCCAAGGACCGCTGGAGCTGGAGTGCCACCACCTTCTCATCAACCTTCCCCATAAAGGGAAGGTTGGAGACTGGACGATAGTTATTAAGTACGGCTGGGTCCAGGGAAGGCTTGCTTGCTTGCTTGCTTGCTTGCTTGCTTGCTTGCTTGCTTGCTTGCTTGCTTGCTTGCTTGCTTGCTTGCTTGCTTGCTTGCTTGCTTGCTTGCTTGCTTGCTTGCTTGCTTGCTTTATTTATTTATTTATTTATTTGATTTATATTCGACCCCCCAAAGGGGTCCCGACCCCCAGGTTGAGAACCACTGGCCTAGAGGTATTCACTGTCTAGACTTTCTTCCATAGACTCACTTTCTAGAACTTTTCCCATAAATATATATTCCTGTCTGCTTTGTGACCTTCTGACCCTGGCATCTAATAGGGGCTCCTGGTCCCCAATGGTCCCCCTCCTCCTCTGAGTCAGACATTACCATAATTGGAGTTTCTATAGTCTCTGGTGGTTCCCCAGGTTTCTCTGGTTCCAATTCTCCCTCACTCTCACTCTCTGAGTCAGCACTCAAGAAAACTGACCTAGGGTACCAAGATGGACCCAGTTCATCCTCCTCAGAATGTGACTAACGGAGGGATTGAATCAAAAATCACACAAGGTCCTAGTACCTGTTCTGTCTGGGTCACTCCGGAAGCTATGACCAACCCAAAAAGATAAGCCAGACACACCGGTTGAATCCAAACACAGTTTTATAATGGTAAAGAGAAAAGAAGCCAACAGAAAATGTCCTTACAAGTCAGGAAAGCACTGGAACTCCAAATAGATACATGAAGGCAATTGTTCATACATAAACACAGGATCCTCAATGCCAAACGAGGCTGTTGCTAACATACACCAACCTCCCATGGGTCTTCAAGACTGCTGGGCCACGAGCCAGGAACAAAAACGCTGAGAGAACATGCAGATAACAGCAACTCCACTTTGATAACACTCCACGCTGCCGAAAGAGTTTTCCTGCCTTATAAACCCTTCCCTGCTAATGAGGACCACACCCAACCCCCTGGTGTTCCTCATTCAGGATTAGAACTGCCCCTACTCTCCCTGCCTTCCGTAAACTCCTTAAAACCCACCTTTGCCGTCAGGCATGGGGGAACTGAAACACCTCCCCCGGACATGTACAATTTATGCATGGTATGTTTGTGTGTGTGCTCGTTAGTAAATGGGGTTCTTTTTTAAACTTTTTAAAATATTTTAAATTTATTTGGATTTGTTACGATTGTTATATTTTGCTGTGAGCCGCCCCGAATCCGCGGAGAGGGGCGGCATACAAATCTAAATAATAAAAAATAAAATAATAAATAAATTCAACGCTGATAATATCTATTCAGTTGATTCCTCCTTCGATCTATGCCTCTCTGTCGCATACTAATGATAGCTTGTGCTTCGTCATCCAATGACTCCAGAGACTCCAGAGAATCCAAGCTACTTGCTTGAGACAGCCCTTCCCCAGGGCTCTCAGGCCTTTCTTCCTCGTCACTTTCCTGACTGTAATCTCCCCGGTCTGACTGCCAAGAACTCCCTTCTCCGCTCTCAGCCTCCCCCGGGCATGGAGCCAGCAGAGACGCAGCTGGTCTTTGATCTGACTCAGGCTGAACCACAACAGTACCCCTCTATAAAGCCTTAGTAAGGCCACACTTGGAATGCTGCATCCAGTTTAGGTCACCACCCTATTAAAAAGATTAGTAGATTGGAGACTAAAACATGCGATGAACAGTTGCAGGAACTTACCAAATTTGTGGATGATACTAAGCTGGCGGGACTAGCCAACACCCTAGTTCAGTGATGGTGAATCTTTTTTTGGGAGGGTGGCGAAAGAGTGTGCACGCACACTATCGCGCATGCATGAGTGCCCACACCGAGTAATGGGAAGCAAAATTTTTACTGCCACGTTGTGGGTGTGTCTTATTTTGTGGATGTGGCTTAATGGTCATGTGACTGGGTAGGAGTGGCTTGCCGGCCATCTGATCAGGTGGGAGTGGCTTGAACGATCATCGTTCAAGGGAACTGTTAAGTCCTCGACTTAGAACCTTACCAGTATCGCTCGCTGGGGTGACAATTTGCTTCGCATTTCCCGCACTCTCCTTCCTGGGTAGCCAGGCGAACAGGTGCTGCCAGAAGCATAAATGCTGACCACTTCCACCCATACCTTCTGCTTGCACCTCAGGTAGAAGGTGGCCATATGAGGCCGGAGGGGAACTGGGCAGGAGAGAGGGAAGCTCATCCGAGGCCAGGAAGGAGGAAAGAGGAAAAAAGCAAGGAGCGCAGACGCAGCAGCAGCAGCAGCAGCAGGGTGAAAAATGAGACCGAAACCAAGACCAGTAATCCAGGAAGTGACAGCCGCCAATCAGATGGAGCTATACACACATCTTCATTTCCGTCTGTGGAACTGCGTCCCACCCCGTCCTGCCTGCTGTCCACCCTGCCCACACTCATAATTCAATACCTGGGGAGGGCAAAACTGAGCTGGACATGAACCACTCACAACATTAGGAACTGAGATATCTCCCCCAGGCCTACACAATTTATGTATGGTATGTTTGTACGTATGTCTGCTTAATAATGGGGTTTTTAAAATATTTTAAATTGTAAATTATTAGATTTGTTATGAACTGCTTTATTCTGTTGTGAGCCACCCCGAGTCTAGGGAGAGGGACAGCATACAAATCTAATAAATAAACAAACAAACAAACAAACAAATAAATAAATAAATAAATCAACCAATCAATCAATCAATCAATCAACTGAGCTGGACGTGGGCCACTTACAACATTAGTCAAACCCCTTACCCAAACAGGAGACCCTATATCCTCCTGAACAAATGGCTGTTTAATCACTTCTTAAAAACCTCAAGTGTTGCAGCATCCACAACTTCTGGTGGCAAGCTGTTCCACTGGTTAATTGCCCTCACTGTTAGGAAATTTCCCCTTAATTCCAGGTTCCTTCTCTCCTTAATTAGTTTCCATCCATTGTTTCTTGTTTTGCTTTCTGGTGGTTTGGAAAATAAGTTGACCCCACCCCTTCTTTGTAGCAGCCTCTCAAATACCATAATACTGTACTCCTATCATGTCTCCTCCTAGTCCTCCTTTTCTGTAGACTTGCCAAACCCAAATCCTGCCACCGTTCTTCATATGTTTTATGAAAGCCTTTAATCATTTACTAGTTTGCTCTGTTCCCCCATTCCTGATAAATAGATCTATTGCAGACGGTTGCTTTCTCTCTGCACTCTGTATATCATGTTTTTCTTCACCAGGGAAACCAAAGCAGAGGTAGTAACATAGGGTTTCCCTCCCTTACTCTTCCCCGAAGGATGAAAAAAAACCCGGTTAAAAAATTAACTTCAATCGATCGGATGAAAAAGCTCACCCACCTTTGAAATGGGAGAAGCTCTCATCTATCATCCGAGACATCACAAAAGGGCATTTGGAACCATTAGTAAATGAAACACATTTTGTTTTACACGGGGAAATGAAACGGGCAGAAAAGGACATATTTGTATTATTTTCGACAATTCCAATAAAAATAGAAAAAGCCTATTTTAAAGAAATTAATACAATGATTTTGAAATTAGTCTGGCAAATGAAGAGAGCGAGAATAAGTCTAAAACTGCTCCAAGATATTAGGACTAGAGGTGGATTTGGACTTCCAAACTGGGGGATTTATTACCAAGCAGCAGTATTGACATGGATGACAGAATGGATTTTATTTCAAAGACTTTTGATACTTGAAGAACACAACTTGCAGATAGGTTGGCATGCATTTATATGGTAAGGGAGAAATAAAATACAGTACATAGTTATTTCCAGAGATGATATTATATTGGGAATTCATTATATTTAGTATGGGAAAAATTAAAGATAAATATTATTATTATTATTATTATTATTATTATTATTATTATTATGTCAGTACAACACAGCAAACGAAATCATTATGCTGGATTTCGTATTTCATCACCAGTCGGGCGCTTCCCAAGCACCTAGGACTGCGTGATGTAGTGGCGAATTATGTTTGCCGATCCCAGTAAAGTGGCCTTTTGCAATTGATAGATGGATATTTTGTAAATTCCAATGGTTTTCAAATGTCCGCTGAGATCCTTTGGTACTGCGCCCAGCGTGCCAAGTACCACTGGGACCACTTTCACTGGCTTATGGCAGAGTCATTGCAGCTCGATTTTTAGATCTTCGTATTTCACTAATTTCTCTAGCTGCTTCTCCTCAATTCTGCTGTCCCCTGGGATTGCGATGTTGATGATCCACACTTTCTTTTTCTCCACGATCATCCACACTTTCTTTTTCTCCACGATCACAATGTCTGGTGTGTTATGCTTCAGAATTCGGTCAGTCTGAAGTCGGAAGTCCCAGAGTAGTTTTGCTTGCTCATTTTCGACCACTTTTTAAGGCTTATGATCCCACCAGTTCTTTGCCACTGGGAAATGGTAGTTCCGGCACAAGTTCCAGTGGATCATCTGTGCCACAGCATCATGTCTATGCTTGTAGTCAGTCTGTGCGATCTTTTTGCAGCAGCTGAGCATGTGATCGATTGTTTCATCTGTTTCTTTACAGATTCTGCACTTTGGATCGTCTGTTGATTTTTCAATTCTGGCTTTGACAGCATTTGATTATTATTATTATTATTATTATTATTATTATTATTATTATTATTATTATTATTTAGATTTGTATGCTGCCCCTCTCCGGGGGAGCGGCTCACAACCGGATATCCAACTGGCTATGAGCATACCCAGTTGGATATCCATAATGGAAGCATTAACTCATCCAAACAGGGTGAATTGGCAGAACATACCAGGATAGAAGGATATTTTGACAGGTGAAGGGAAGCTGAAATCAACTCAGGAATTAGAGGAACAAGGAACCATAATTGACTGGTTTATGAGACTACAAATTCGGACAAGGTATGAAAAAGATAGCAAGACAGAGAATATTATGTTGGAGAAGACTGAATTAGATGAAATATTAGTAAGCGTAGATGAGAATTTGATTAAGAAACTATATAATTACTTATTAAGTATTGAGTTGGAATTTGAACAAGTTAAAGATACAATGGTTAAATGGGCACAAAACTTTGGGTATACAATAGAATGAGATAAATGGAACAACTGTGGAAAGGAATTATAAATTGACTATGGCAACAGCCTATAAAGAAAATTTATATAAAATGTTTTACACATGGAACCATGGAAAGAATTGCTAAAATGTTTAAGGACAAAACTATGAAATGTTGGAAATGTCAGTACATACCATCATATGTGGCTGACATATGCAGAAGCAAAACTATTTTGGATTCGAATATAGATATGAATTGAAAAATTGGTTAATCAAAAGCTAGAATTAAGACCAGAGACCTTTTCGTTGGTCATTTTGCCAAACAGTTTTAGTAAAGAAGAGACATACTTAATTGTACATGTGATAACAGCAGTATACACAAAAAAAATGGAAAGGGCCCAAAATTCCATCTGAAGAAGATATACTTCTTCTATTATAAAAGAAAAGGGATAGCAAATGAATATAACTATTTAGTAATATACTATCAGTCTGTTTAATATAAGATTTATTGGAATTGAAATCACTCAAGGAAAGGTTTAGAAGGAGAAAGAGGAAGTAGTTGGAGAAAGGAAGAGGTGGAGTGGAGGAAGGAAGGAAGGACGAGTACAAGTGCACTAGAGAGCCTTCCGTCCCCTGTCCTATTGCTCTCCTATATCTCCTATACCTTTCTTCTATTCCTATATCTCTTCTATTCTTTCATTGATATGTTCTATTAGTATATCTTCTTTTCTATTCTTTCATAGATATATTTTACTATGAGTATCTCCTCTATAACCTTCATCATGTATTTTACAATGTGTGTGTATGTATATATATATACCCACTGAAACTCTCGTTGTGTATTGGACAAAATAAATAAATAAACAAACAAACAAATAAATAAAAGGAAGGAAGGAGTGAAGGGAAGGAAGAAGGGAAGGAAAGGAAATGGAAGAGTTGGAGAGAGTGAGAAGGGAGTGAGAAAGAAAAAGAGGAATACAGACTGACAACTTAGAACAGCATGGCTTTACTGAAGGCAAATCGTGTCAGACTAATCTCATTGAGTTCTTTGACTATGTCACAAAGGTGTTGGATCAAGGTGGTGCCGTGGATATTGCCTATCTGGACTTCAGCAAAGCCTTTGATACGGTTCCACATAAAGAGCTGATAGATAAATTAGTGAAGATTGGACTTAATCCCTGGATAGTTCAGTGGATTTCAAGCTGGCTGAAGCATAGACATCAGAGAGTTATTGTTAATGGCGAGTATTCTGAGCAGAGTCAGGTTACAAGCGGTGTGCCACAAGGGTCTGTTCTGGGTCCTATTCTTTTTAATATGTTTGTGAGTGACATAGGGGAAGGTTTGGTAGGGAAGGTTTGCCTATTTGCCGATGACTCTAAAGTGTGCAATAGGGTTGATATTCCTGGAGGGGTCTGTAATATGGTAAATGATTTAGCGTTACTAGATAAATGGTCAAAGCAATGGAAACTGCAGTTTAATGTTTCCAAATGTAAAATAATGCACTTAGGGAAAAGGAATCCTAAATCTGAGTATTGCATTGGCAGTTCTGTGTTAGCAAAAACTTCAGAAGAGAAGGATTTAGGGGTAGTGATTTCTGACAGTCTCAAAATGGGTGAGCAGTGTGGTCGGGCAGTAGGAAAGGCAAGTAGGATGCTTGGCTGCATAGCTAGAGGTATAACAAGCAGGAAGAGGGAGATTGTGATCCCCTTATATAGAGCGCTGGTGAGACCACATTTGGAGTACTGTGTTCAGTTCTGGAGACCTCACCTACAAAAAGATATTGACAAAATTGAACGAGTCCAAAGACGGGCTACAAGAATGGTGGAAGGTCTGAAGTATAAAACGTATCAGGAAAGACTTAATGAACTCAATCTGTATAGTCTGGAAGACAGAAGGAAAAGGGGGGACATGATCGAAACATTTAAATATGTTAAAGGGTTAAATAAGGTTCAGGAGGGAAGTGTTTTTAACAGGAAAGTGAACACAAGAACAAGGGGACACAATCTGAAGTTAGTTGGGGGAAAGATCAAAGGCAACATGAGAAAGTATTATTTTATTGAAAGAGTAGTAGATCCTTGGAACAAACTTCCAGCAGACGTAGTTGGTAAATCCACAGTAATCGAATTTAAACATGCCTGGGATAAACATATATCCATTGTAAGATAAAATACAGGAAATAGTAAAAGGGCAGACTAGATGGACCATGGGGTCTTTTTCTGCCGTCAGTCTTCTATGTTTCTATGTTTCTAACTAAAGAGAAATTTCTTGACAGGGAAAAAAATTAATCCGTGGAACAGCCTGCCTCCAGAAGTTGTGGATACTCCAACACTGGAAGTTTTAAAGAAGCGATTGGATAACCATTTGTCTGAAGTGGTGTAGGGTCTCTTGCTGGAACAGGAGGTTGGACTATAAGACCTCCAAGGTCCCTTCCAGCTCTAGTCTTATTAACATAGAAACATAGAAGACTGATGGCAGAAAAAGACTTCATGATCCATGTAGTCTGCCCTTATACTATTTTCTGTAGGATGGATCTATATTTATCCCAGGCATGTTTAAATTCAGTTCCTGTGGATTTACCAACCACGTCTGCTGGAAGTTTGTTCCAAGAATCTACTACTCCTTCAGTCAAATAATATTTTCTCACATTGCTTTTGATCTTTCCCCCAACTTCAGATTGTGTCCCCTTGTTCTTGTGTTCACTTTCCTATTAAAAACACTTCCCGATTGATGGATTGATTGATTGTGCATAAAAAGTGTGCAAGGAAAGCATACGAATGACCATTCCAGAAACCGACACATAGATCTGGTCAATGCCAACTGGGAGATGACATCACACAGAATAACAGAGTCGGAAAGGATCTTGGAAGGTTTCTAGTAGACGAAGGGAAGGACAAAAGAGAATTAGTCTTCTGTGCCAATTCACGGCAGAAACCAGGGCCAGGACAGGAAGAAAAGTGGATTCAAATGTTGTGGGACAGGATTATAACCGAAAGATGAAATGGACAGGAACACACATCTCTCGCCAAAGCAGAGGTACACAACGTATGACCTCTGTGTGTGGGCCCCCAAACCGCATCGATTTTGCTAATACTGTATGCACAAAGTGTGCTCCACAAGATGAAAGTAAAGAGGCAAGATTTTGCTGGCACAATCACAGTGTGGGGAATAAAGAACACAACATTCGCAGAAGCCAAACCACCTTGTAGAGCGTTTGTAAACCCCTCCATCCAAAGTTATTTTTTATGTACACTGAGAGCATATGCACCAAAGACAAATTCCTTGTGTGTCCAATCACACGGCCAATAAAGAATTCTATTCTATTCTATTCTTGCAGATTCAAAATTGCTGCAATAATAATTTTAGATATACTGTACTCCATTTCTTACATACTGGGAGAAAGAAAGCGAAAACGGTTTTTTAAACAAGAAGATTATAAATTGTAATCTCAATTTCCTTTAGTAACATCTTTCTAAAGTCTTACTGTAAAGATTGGCAGCCATCCTTTTCATAGTAGAGCATATGCCAAATTCAAATTTAATTAGATGTTAAATGGAGGAGTTTTTCTGCTTGTTAGCTTATAAAAACCTCTTGAACTAATAATACAATTCAAGACAGGAAAAGTGTGCACACATATGCAGAGAGAAAGAAAGAGAAAGAGGAGAAAGAAAGAGAGGGAAGGAAGGAAGGAAGAAGGAAGGAAGGAAGGAAGGAAGGAGGAAGGAAGGAAGGAAGGAAGGAAGGAAGGAAGGAAGGAAGGAAGGAAGGAAGGAAGGAAGGAAGGATTTGATATGTGTTCCTAACTTCTGGCCTTTGTTTCCTTCTTAGCTATTTAATTGTCTCTTTTTTAATGATGTGTAGATGTGGCGGATTTGTCTAAATAACAAGCTTCCAGACTCACTATTTCCAACCTGTCTCTTCTGACATCCTGGATGAAAACATTTCATTGGGTTTCTCACGTTTTGTATTCAAACAAACAAATACTCTGTTCCTCAATATTGGTGAGACAGCATTAAATATAGACGTGATTGTTTGTTTGCTTGCTTGCTTGTTTATTATTTATTAGAGTCTTATCCCACCATTTTTATTTTATAGATGAACATATGCGATAGTCTTTCCTCCTATTTTCCCCACAACAACAACCCTGTGAGGTGAGTTGGCTTGAGAGCGAAGGACTGGTCCATGCCTTAGGCAGGACTATAACTCACAGTCTCCTACAGTAGTAATTGAAAGTCACCCAGCTGGCTTCATGCCTTAGGCAGAACTAGAACTCACAGTCTTTTAGTGATTGTCTTGGCTTTCATGTCTTAGGCAGGACTAGAACTCAAGTTTTGTCCATGATTACGCTCCTATGCACTTCTTATTTCTTGCGCCAGGTTCCTGAACTATTGCAAAAGTAACTTTGTCCTCGGAGAGGAGCGGCATACAAAACTAATAAATTATATTATTATTATTATTATTATTATTATTATTATTATTATTATTATGTCAGTACAACACAGCAAACGAGATCACTATGCTGGATTTCGTATTTCATCACCAGTCGGGCGCTTCCCAAGCACCTAGGACTGCGTGATGTAGCGGCGAATTATGTGTGCGGATCCCAGTAAAGGGGCCTTTTGCAATTGACAGATGGAGATTTTGTCAATTCCGATGGTTTTCAAATGTCCGCTGAGATCCTTTGGCCCTGCGCCCAGCGTGCCAAGTACCACTGGGACCACTTTCACAGGCTTATGCCAGAGTCGTTGCAGCTCGATTTTTAGATCTTCGTATTTCACTAATTTCTCTAGCTGCTTCTCCTCAATTCTGCTGTCTCCTGGGATTGCGATGTCGATGATCCATACTTTCTTTTTCTCCACGATCACAATGTCTGGTGTGTTATGCTTCAGATGATGATGATGATGATGATTATTATTATTATTATTATCTAACTAATCCTACCAGGGATTTAGATGCAAACTATTTCTGATTCTGATTCTGTCCTGTAGTCCTCCATTTACAACAGTATGTTTAGTGACTGTTTGAAGCCATGACAGCACTGAAAAAACGTGACTTATAACCATTGATAATAATCTATGAACTTTTCCAAAAGTAATTTTTGATTGAAGCAGCTTTGCAAATAATGGCACAGCCCGTCCCACGTCAGAGACGTCTCTCAATCTGGGCCTTTGCCAGGGAAAAGGACATTGTGTCCAGTCCAGGAATTGAAGTCAGAAGTTCTCAACCCGCCTGGTGGTAGGAATGAAGGGCTGCTGCCAAAATGAGGCTAAGGGATGAGACAATCAGAAATGCAGTTGTGCAACAAATTTCTGGATGGAAGATTTCACTGAATTGATCCAGACAAAGGGAAGCCAGGAACAGGAGAGATAGAGAGATAATGAACGAGGGAACATTTATACAACTGTTGGGTTATCTTGTTTTAAATAAATAATGAGTAGATGAGAGAAAGAGAGAGAATAGATGATAGATAGATGAGAAAGAGAGAGAGATGGATCGATAGATAGATAGATAGATAGATAGATACTCCTCAAAACCCACCTTTGCCGTCAGGCATGGGGAAACTAAACATCTCCCCCTGGGCACGTTGAAGTTATATATGGTATGCCTGTATGTGTGTATGTTAGTATAGGGGTTTTTCTTAAATTTATAATATTTTAATTAGTTGGATTGTATTGGATTGTTTTTCGCTTGTTGTGAGCCGCCCCGAGTCTTCGGAGAGGGGCGGCATACAAATCCAAATAATAAATAAATAAATAAATAAATACAGTAGATAGATAGATAGATAGATAGATAGATAGATAGATAGATAGATAGATAAGAAAGAGAGAGATGGATGGATGGATGGATGGATGGATAGATAGATGATAGATAGATAGGTAGGTAGGTAGGTAGGTAGGTAGGTAGGTAGGTAGGTAGATAGGTAGATAGGTAGATAGGTAGATAGGTAGATAGATAGATACGATAGATAGATAGATAGATAGATAGACAGACTGATAGATAGACTGATAGATAGATAGATAGATAGATAGATGATAGATAGATAGATAGATAGATAGATAGATAGATGAGAAAGAGAGAGATATGGATGGATAGATAGATAGATAGCTAGACAGACAGACAGACAGACAGACAGACAGACAGATGATCATCTATCAGAGCAGAGCACTGCACATCAAGACAACTAGACACAAGAACAGTTTTCCCCCCAAACATCCTCCTTCTGCTAAACAAATAATTCCCTCAACACTGTCAAACTACACTAAGGTTGCATTACTATTACTACTAATTTTTTCTCATCATTCCTATCATCCTTTTCCTCCCACTAATGACTGAATGACTGTAACTTGTTGCTTGTATCCTTAAGATTTTTATTAATATTGATTGTTTCTTCATTGCTTATTTGACTCCTATGACAATCATTGTTGTACCTCTGATTCTTGACGAATGTCTCTTTTTTTAAATGTACACCGAGAGCATCTGCACCAAAGACAAATTCCTTGTGTGTCCAATCACACTTGGCCAATAAAGAATTCCATTCTATTCCATTCCATTCTATTCTATTCTCAAAGTTACATTCCATTCTATTCTATTCTCAAAGGGATTCATGACTTGAGTATAATAATAATAATAATAATAATAATAATAATAATAATAATAATAATATTTATTGGACTTGTGTGCCGCCCCTCTCCAAAAACTCAGGGCGGCTCACAACAATAATAAAACAATATAGCAGTAAAACAAATCCAATATTAAAAAACATATATAAAACCCCAGCAATTAAAACCATACAGCACATACATACCAAACATAAAATATAAAAGCCTGGGGGAGGATGTCTTAGTTCCCCCATGCCTGGCGATATAGGTGGGTCTTAAGTAATTTGCGAAAGACAAGGAGGGTGGGGGCTGTTCTAATCTCTGGGGGGAGTTGATTCCAGAGGGCCGGGGCCGCCACAGAGAAGGCTCTTCCCCTGGGGCCTGCCAAACGACATTGTTTGGTCAACGGGACCCGGAGAAGGCCAACTCTGTGGGACCTTATCGGCCGCTGGGATTTGTGCGGTAGAAGGCGGTTCCAGAGGTATTCTGGTCCACTGCCATCTAAAAGTTCTAGCCTTTAAAAGTTTCTGAATCCTTTATTTTATCTCAAAATGCAAATATCCTGACTTTCCAATCTTAAATGCCCAGGTGGAATATGTGTTTACATGTCTGGGCTTTCTCTTCCCAATCGAAAGAGCTGCGTAAGAAAAATGATTATAGCCTTGGAAAATGAATTCAGGACTCGGAATGGCTATATTAAGACGTCTAACGATATTACTTCAGATCTGACACTCATTCTCAGTTCAGGAGTAGGAAAATTATCAAATGAAATCAGCATTTTGCTTGTCTTTTTTCGTTTCTCCCCGCAGCCCTTTGCTAATATGAAAGATGGCAGCCGTCAAATTTATTCACATTTTTCTTGTCAACAATATCATTAACCAAATCCCTCAATTTCAAAGTTAATAAAAGCAGCTGGCTTTTCGTGCAGCGTAAGGCTGGCTTGCCTATTTCAACCCTGCACATCGGCGAATTTGCATTGGATCAAATTTGCATATTAACGAAGGACTAATTGCTCTGCAGTCAACTTCTTGCATATGAAATTTGCTTGCGCTTTGTGTGACACCTTCTGAACGATTAAAGTGATCCAGCGGAATAATTTTTTTTCAAACCACAAAAATATTTGAAAGATAGAGGAGGGGAAAAGAGAGATTTCGCCAACTATTTTAAGGCTTTAATAATTCTTCCATTCTTGGTTTATTCCATTTCTACATATATTTAATTGAGGCAGGAAGGGATCCAGTGATGGGCTTCTATAGTTATGGTCAGATACACAGAACTGGTAGAAAAAATTTGAATTTTTTTCTTTTTTTTCCCTTCTGGGCTCTAGGTAATGTTTTTCCTATCACAGTAAATGAGGTTGAATGTGTATAATTTTAGAAGAGTTGTGTGTGTGTGTACATACACTTTATATAGTAGATAAGGCAGGGGTGGGCTACTACCCGGACGGGGGGAGAACACAGCCTGCAGGGGTATTTCAGTTCCTCCATCCCTGGTGACATAAGTGGGTCTTAAGCAATTAACGAAAGACAAGGAGGGTGGGGGCTGTTCTAATCTCTGGGGGAGTTGATTCCAGAGAGCCAGGGCCGCCACAGAGAAGGCTCTTCCCCTGGGGCCCCGACGACATTGTTTAGTCGACATTGTTTTGCAGACTAGATCCTAGATCCTTTAACTCAGTGATTTTCAACCTTTTTGAGCCATGGCACATTTTTTACATTTTAAAATCCTGGGGCACACGACCAACCAAAATGACACCCTAAGACACTCTCCTCTCTTTTTCCATCCCTGTCTCCTCCTCACCCTTGTGTGTGTGTTTGTATACACACTCTTGAACCATTTCCAAAAACAGGTGAGGGCTGGGGTTTTTTTCTTTCTTATTCTTTGGGTGCTTTTTATCATATGCTTTAAAACAAGAGTCATCTCTCTCTCTCTTTTGTTTCTCTCTCTTTCCTCTCATTCTCTGTCTCTATCATTTTCTCATTTTCTCTTTTTTTCCTTCCCTTTTTGCTCATTTCTCTCTCCCTTCCTCTCATTTTCTCTCTCTTTCTCTTGCTTGCTTTCTCTTTTGCTTTCTTTCTCTCACTTTCTCTCTCTCTGTCTCTCTCTCTTGCTTTCTTTCTTTTTCTCTCTCTCTCTCACGCACACACACACACTCTCTCTGCAAAAAGTTGCGAGACCAGAACCTGAGCTTCCTTCTTCGCGGTACACCTGACCATGTCTCACGGCACACTAGTGTGCCACGGCACACTGGTTGAAAAACACTGCTTTAACTGTTCCTCATATGACATGGTTTCCAGACCACTCACCATCCCTGTAACTCTCCTTTGAACTTGCTCTAGTTTATCAATGTCCTTTTTAAATTGCCCACCCCGAACTGAACACAGTATTCCAAGTGTGGTCATACCAAAGTACTGTAGAGAGGAATAATTACTTCACGTGAGCGAGATTCTATGCTCCTCTTGATGCATCCCAGGATTGTGTTTGCCTTTTTTGCAGCTGTTTCACACTGTTGACTCATGTTTAATCAATACACCCAGGTCTTTCTCACTTGTGTTGAATGGTTCTAGGCAGCTAATCCAGGGGTCAGTTACTCTGTTTGGACCAGATCACCATTCCCCCGTTTGGACCAGATCACCCAAACTGTTAGTGACCCGCTGGTGACGTGAAGATGGCATCATGGATCTGGTTCTGTCCATGATGGACATCACCGGTCTGTGTGCACTGTGATTTTTTTTCCAGAATTTTCAGTGATTTCTTTCAGTGTTTGGACGGCTATTCCTAGTGCTCTGCTTTGAAAAAAGCCCCCCCCCCTGCCTGCCCCCTGAGTTAATACCAACCTTTATTTCTTTGCCCAAAGCACAGCTGATCAGCTCCTCAACTGTCTTTTGGGCTGAGACCAGCTTATTTTTATTTTATTTACTTATTTGTCATACAAATATAGTATTGTATTGTAGTATGTTTAACATAATATAAAATGTATCAGGAAAGAGTTCATGAACTCAATCTGTATAGTCTGGAGGACAGAAGGAAAAGGGGGGACATGATCGAAACATTTAAATATATTAAAGGGTTAAATAAGGTTCAGGAGGGAAGTGTTTTTAATAGGAAAGTGAACACAAGAACAAGGGGGCACAATCTGAAGTTAGTTGGGGGAAAGATCAGAAGCAACGTGAGAAAATATTATTTTACTGAAAGAGTAGTAGATCCTTGGAACAAACTTCCAGCAGACATGGTTGGTAAATGCACAGTAACTGAATTTAAACATGCCTGGGATAAACATATATCCATTGTAAGGTAAAATACAGGAAATAGTATAAGGGCAGACTAGATGGACCATGAGGTCTTTTTCTGCCGTCAGTCTTCTATGTTTCTATAAAGTATAAAGTAGAGATAGAAAAGATAAAAAGACATTAGGACAGGAACGGTAGGCATGAAGGTGCACTTATGCACACCCCTTATAGACCTCTTAGAAAAGGGGAGAGGTCTATTGTAGATAATGTAAGGTTGAAGATTTTGGGATTGGGGGAAATCCGGTAGTGAGTTCCAGGCATTGACCACTTTGTTGCTGAAATCGTATTTTCTGCAATCGTATTTTCTGCAGTCTTGTTTGGAGCGATTTACATTTGGTTTGTATCTATTGCAGGCTCTTGTGTTGTTGTTGTTAAAGGTGAAGTAGTCGCTAACAGGGAGTAGATTGTGATGTATGATTTTATGAACAACAGTTAGATCAGTTCAGAGGTGGCGTAGCTGTAAATTTTCTAAACTTAGTAATTGAAGTCTGGAGCAGTAAGGCAATTTGTTGCGTGAGGAGGAGTGGAGGACTCTTCTTGTGAAGTATGGAAATAAATTCGCGCAAGGAAATCTCACAATGTGGACCGGTGGTGAAGGTATGTGGATCCCACACCAGAGCTGACCACATAGAGTTGAGAGTAGGTGGCTTTTTTACAAGGGTTACCCAGAAAGTACGTAGCTGTCGCAGGGAATGTTCGCGGGGGAAGTTGCTATTACTAAGAGGGTCACCCAGAAAGTAATTTTTATTTTTTATTTTATTTATTTATTTATTTTGTCCAATACACAATTAGGGTTTTAGTGGGTATATATCTGTATACACATAGTAAAATATATGATGAAGGTTATAGAGGAGATACTCATAGTAAAATATATCTAACAAATAATAGAAAAGAAGATATAGTAATAGAACATATCAATGAAAGAATAGAAGAAGAGATATAGGAATAGAAGAAAGGTATAGGAGATATAGGAGAGCAATAGGACAGGGGACGGAAGGCACTCTAGTGCACTTGTACTCGCCCCTTACTGACTTCTTAGGAATCTGGATAGGTCAACCCTAGATAATCTAAGGGTAAAGTGTTAGGGGTTTGTGGATAATGCAACACATTTGAATGAACCAGTCCCCTAATCATCTTTGTTGCTCTTCTCTGCACTTTTTCTAGAGCCTCAACCTCCTTTTTGCATTGTGGTGGCCAAAATTGGATGCTGTATTCCAAGTGTGGCCTTACCAAGGCCTTATAAAGTGGTGTTAACACATGATCTTTATTCCATCCCTCCGTTTACAGAAACTTAAAAAATTTAAAGTTTACAGAAACTTTAAACTTTGCAGAAGCTTTACAGAATACCTTATTATGGTTGGTGGCACCATCAACCAGTTGTTTTTCGACCGGGTTTTTGCCTTCTTATCCATCTTATTACTGCCATAGTTATTATTAATTTCCTGTTTGTTTCCTGTTTAATAGACAAGCTGTCAAGTCATATAATTTGACACGAATTCGTTCGCAGAAGTAGTTTTGATGAAACTAACTGTTGCGATGCTGAAAAAGAGATATTTTTTTCTCATTTTAGAAACATAGAAGACTGACGGCAGAAAAAGACCTCATGGTCCATCTAGTCTGCCCTTATACTATTTCCTGTATTTTATCTTACAATGGATATATGTTTATCCCAGGCATGTTTAAATTCAGTTACTGTGGATTTACCAACCACGTCTGCTGGAAGTTTGTTCCAAGGATCTACTACACTTTCAGTAAAATAATATTTTCTCATGTTGCTTTTGATCTATCCCCCAACTAACTTCAGATTGTGTCCCCTTGTTCTTGTGTTCACTTTCCTATTAAAAACACTTCCCTCCTGAACCTTATTTAACCCTTTAACATATTTAAATGTTTTGATCATGTCCCCCCTTTTCCTTCTGTCCTCCAGACTATACAGATTGAGTTCATGAAGTCTTTCCTGATACGTTTTATGCTTAAGACCTTCCACCATTCTTGTAGCCCGCCTTTGGACCCGTTCAATTTTGTCAATATCTTTTTGTAGGTGAGGTCTCCAGAACTGAACACAGTATTCCAAAATGTGGTCTCACCAGCACTCTATATAGTGGGATCATAATCTCCCTCTTCCTGCTTGTTATACCTCTAGCTATGCAGCCAAGCATCCTACTTGCTTTTCCTACCGCCCGACCACACTGCTCACCCATTTTGAGACTGTCAGAAATCACTACCCCTAATTTTTGCCAGAAAGGGTTGTCCAGAAGCAACGGGTGGAAACCAATCAAGGAGAGAAGCAACCTAAAACTAAAGATAAATTTCCTGACAGTGAGAACAATTAATCCATGGGACAACTTGCCTTCAAAAGTTGTGAATGCTAAAGTTCACTTAACAACTGTCTTGTTAACTTAACAACTGCCGTGATTCACTTAACAGTGACGAAAAATGGGGTGGCATTCACTTAACGAACATCTCACTTAGCAACAGAAAGTTTGGCCTTCATTGTGGTCATAAATTAAGGACTTGCATGTACCATCTGTTGGATGACTCAACAACCTTCAGGAAATTTTGAAAGGCCTTTTTTCCCCTAATCATAAAATACAGAGAGAAGAGACGTCTGCTTCACCCAGGCGGGGATTACTACAAGGTCAAATTCTCGCCACTTTGAGCACCACTCACTTAGATTTAAATAGCGTCCAGCAGCAGAAAGATCCATTAAGAAAATTAAACAAAACAACTGCTTTTCTGTACATGAGAAATTGGCCGGGGCTTAGAAAGCTGCTGCCGAGGGTGCTTGGCGGTTTGCCTATACCCAAAAAACTCTCCAAGGTTTATTTTAGGCCAAGGAGTCTGTGACTTTTTCCCACTGGTGTTTCCATTGCATGCTGTGAACCCCCGCTCCCAAATGTTGTGTGTGCGAACCTAGGGCAAAAGCCCAACATTGATTGGATGCCATTAACATGTACATTTAATTAAACACAGTTAACAGGATTACTCTGCTGTCAGACCCTTTTAAAACCATTCACTTTTCCGTTCAGGTTAAAAATTAGCACTCGGGAACAACATGGATTAAGCTTTGAAGATGTTCAACGGAAGAGAAAAAGGCAGTTTAACCCAGGCGGCACAAAAGTTGGCCAAATCAATCAATCAAGGTGCATGTGGGTGAAAAAAAAGTAAGGTTCTACATTTAGGCAACAAAAACAAAATGCACAGGTACAGTATAGTACAGTAGTCGCCCCGAGTTCGGGAAGAGGGGTGGCATACAAATCTAATAATAAATAATAATAATAATAATAATAATAATAATAATAATAATTATTATTATTATTATTATTATTATTATTAGGTCAGTACAACACAGCAAACGAGATCACTATGCTGGATTTCGTATTTCATCACCAGTTGGGCGCTTCCGAAGCACCTAGGACTGCGTGATGTAGCGGCGAATTATGTTTGCCGATCCCAGTCAAGCGGCCTTTTGCGATTGATAGGTGGAGATTTTGTCAATTCCGATGGTTTTCAAATGTCCGCTGAGATCCTTTGGTACTGTGCCCAGCGTGCCAAGTACCACTGGGACCACTTTCGCTGGCTTATGCCAGAGTCGTTGCAGCTCGATTTTTAGATCTTCGTATTTCACTAATTTCTCTAGCTTCTTCTCCTCAATTCTGCTGTCTCCTGGGATTGCGATGTCGATGATCTATACTTTCTTTTTCTCCACGATCACAATGTCTGGTGTGTTATGCTTCAGAATTTGGTCAGTCGGAAGTCCCACAGTAGTTTTGCTTGCTCATTTGCGACCACTTTATCGGGCTTATGATCCCACCAGTTCTTTGCCACTGGTAAATGGTAGTTCCGGCACAAGTTCTGGTGGATCATCTATGCCACAGCATCATGTCTATGCTTGTAGTCAGTCTGTGCAATCTTTTTGCAGCAGCTGAGAATGTGATTGATTGTTTCATCTGTTTCTTTACAGAGTCTGCACTTTGGATTGTGTTATTATTATTATTATTATTATTATTATTATTATTATTATTATTATTATTATTATTATTATATGTGGTACCTTACTCAACAGTAGTAACTCTGAGAGTCCTAGTGGACAACCATTTAAATATGACCAGCAGTGTGCAGCAAATACCAAAAAAGCCAACCCAGTTCTAGGCTGCATTAACAGAGGGATAGAATCAAGATCACATGAAGTGTTAATACCACTAAATAATGCCCTGGTACGGCCATACTTGGAATACTGCATTCAGTTTTGGTCACCATGATATAAAAAGGATGTTGAGACTCTAGAAAGAATGTAGAGAAGAGCAGCAAAGATAATTAGGGGACTGAAGGCTAAAACCTATGTCTAGAGGCAAGCTGTTCCACTGATCAACTGTTCTGACTTTCAGGAAATTACTCCTTAGTTCTAAGTTGCTTCTCTCCTTGTTTAGTTTCCACCCACTACTTCTTGTTCTACCCTCAGGTGCTACGGAGAATAGGTTGGTGCCTTCTTTGTGGCAACCCCTGAGATACTGGAACACTGTTACCCTGTCTCCCCTGGTCCTTCTTTTCATTAAATTAGCCAGTTCTTGCAACCGTTCTTCATAGGTTTTTGCCTCCAGTCCCCTAATCATCTTTGTCGCTCTTCTCTGCACTTTTTCTAGAGTCTCAACATCCTTTTTGCATCATGGCAACCAAATTCATTCATTCATTCATTCATTCATTCATTCATTCATTCATTCATTCAATTTTTATGCCACCCTTCTCCTTAGATTCAGGGCGGCTTACAACATGTTAGCAATAGCACTTCTTAACAGAGCCCGCATATTGCCCCCACAATCCGGGTCCTCATTTTACCCACCTTGAAAGAATGGAAGGCTGAGTCAACCTTGAGCCAGTGATGAGATTTGAACCGCTGACCTTCAGATCTACAGTCAGCTTCAGTGGCCTGCAGTACAGCACTCTACCTGCTGCGCCCCCCTGGAACTAACAAATGTCTTGCTGAGCAACAGAAATATTATTGCTGGTTGTACGTCAAGGGATGTACATATACTGTGATGGTTATAAGCATGAGGATGGTTGCAAGTCCCTTGCTTCGTACCCGTTGTCTCACTTCAAACGGTCATAAGTCAAGGACCGCCCTGTAAGGGGTTGGTAAAACAAATGAAGGCGGTGCAAACCAGCAGGAGGTTTGCTAAAAAACGCAAGGCAACTCAGGGTGCTAGGAATCTGGAGCCTAGGGCTTGCAATGAATAAGATGCAAATGTAAGCAGAGGGAAATAAGATAATTAGATCCCAGCAGGAAAGATGGGACTTCTCAGCCCATGAAGTGCTGCCTGCAAGGGAAATGGAATGGGGGATTTTGCAAAAAGCGTCTGCCAAGAAGGGAGGAAAGGAAAGAAAACGACATTTCGAGGAATAAAAGGTGTGGACTTGAAGGGTGCCAGTAATACAGATCGTTAGGCAAGGCGCCGACTAAGCTTGACCCAAAGAGCCCAAGCTTAGAAGCCCAAGCCAGGCAGAAGAAATTAAAAAAAACAACTGGTTAAGGAGGCAACTTAAAAGAGATTTTTAAAAGAGTCAGAGATTTGTGTGTGTGTGTTTCCAATATTTTTTATTTTTTAAACTCCACATCCACACACCTCTGGCAACATTGTACTGCTAAGCAGAGCATACCAAACATTTATGAGACCTATTCTAGAATACAGCTCACCTGTCTCTCATTGCACCTATCTTTATCTCTATCTCTTTCTATCTCTCTCATCTATCTATCTATCTATCTATCTATCTATCTATCTATCTCTCTCTCTCTCTCTCTCTCTCTCTCTCTATCTATCTATCTATCTACTGTATCTGTCTGTCTGTCTGTCTCTCTCTTTCTCTATCTATCTATCTATCTCTCTATCTATCTACTGTATCTGTCTGTCTGCCTCTCTTTCTCTATCTATCTATCTTTCTATCTATCTTTCTATCTATCTATCTATCTATCGATCTATCGATCTCTCTATCTCTCTATCTACTGTATCTGTCTGTCTGTCTCTCTCTTTCTCTATCTATCTATCTTTCTATCTATCTTTCTATCTATCTATCTTTCTATCTATCTATCTATCTATCTATCTATCTATCTATCTATCTATCTACCTCCCTACCTACCTCTATCTATCTATCTACCTACCTACCTACCTCTATCTATCTATCTATCTATCTATCTATCTATCTATCTTTCTATCTATCTATCTTTCTATCTTTCTATCTTTCTATCTTTCTATCTTTCTATCTTTCTATCTTTCTATCTTTCTATCTATCATCTAATATCTATCATCTATCATCTATCTATCCATCCATCCATTCTTCCCTCCTGCTAGCTACCTAGCTACCTAGCTACCCACCCATCCACCTACCTACCTACCTACCTGTCCCTCATTGCATGTCAGATATTAATACAATTGAGAAAGTCCAGAAATATTTCACAAGAAGAGGTTTCATTCCTCTGCTGGCAACAAAATGCCTTATTCCACAAGACTTGAAATACTGCAATTTGATAATTTACAACTATGTTGTAGGAAAGGTTTGCCTATTTGCCGATGACTCTAAAGTGTGCAATAGGGTTGATATTCCTGGAGGCGTCTGTAATATGGTAAATGATTTAGTTTTACTAGATAAATCGTCAAAGCAATAGAAACTGCAGTTTAATGTTTCCAAATGTAAAATAATGCACTTGGGGAAAAGGAATCCTCAATCTGAGTATTGCATTGGCAGTTCTGTGTTAGCAAAAACTTCAGAAGAGAAGGATTTAGGGGTAGTGATTTCTGACAATCTCAAAATGGGTGAGTAGTGTGATCGGGCAGTAGGAAAAGCAAGTAGGATGCTTGGCTGCATAGCTAGAGGTATAACAAGCAGGAAGAGGGAGATTGTGATCCCACTATATGGAGTACTGGTGAGACCCCATTTGGAATACTGTGTTCAGTTCTGGAGACCTCACCTACAAAAAGATATTGACAAAATTGAACGGGTCCAAAGACGGGCTACAAGAATGGTGGAAGGTCTTAAGCATAAAACACACCAGTTGCGGCCCTATTTGGACCGGGACTCACTGCTCACAATCACTCATGCCCTCATCACCTTGAGGTTCGACTACTGCCTTTGAAAAGTGTTCAGAAACTTCAGATCGTGCAGAATGCAGCTGCGATAGCAATCATGAGCTTCCCTAAGTATGCCCATGTCACACCGATACTCTGCAGTCTGCATTGGTTGCCGATCAGTTTCCGGTCACAGCTCCCCCCAGAGATCAGAATTGCCCCCACCCTCCTTATCTTTCGTAAGCTCCTTAAAATCCACCTCTGTTGTCAGACATGGGGGAATTGAACTATATAATTTATGCCTGATATGTTTGTGTGTATGTTTGGTTTTTTAAATAAGGATTTTTAATTATTTTAAACATTAGATTTGTTTTATGCTGTTCATTATTGTTGTTAGCCGCCCCAAATCTACGGAGAGGGGCAGCATACAAATCAAATCAAATCAAATCAAATCAAATCAAATCAAATCAAATCAAATCAAATCAAATCAAATCAAATCAAATCAAATCAAATCAAATCAAATCAATCAATCAATCAATAAATAAATAAATAAATAAATAAATGTTTTTAATTATTTTAAACATTAGATTTGTTATATGCTGTCCATTATTGTTGTTAGCCACCCCGAATCTACGGAGAGGGGCGGCATACAAATCAAATAAGTAAGTAAGTAAGTAAGTAAGTAAGTAAGTAAGTAAGTAAGTAAGTAAGTAAGTAAGTAAGTAAGTAAGCAAACAAACAAACAAACAAACAAACCAATGGGAAAAAAACTGCAAAGACATAGGGCTTGGAAAACATTCTTTGCAGAGAGTAATAATGAAAGAGCTTGCAAGCGGGTAACATTGTGAGCACCTGGTTAAGTCTGGAAAGAAACTTATTTGTAGCAACTTAAACCAATGGGGGGGGAAACCTGCAAAGACTTAGGACTTGGAAAACATTCTTTGCAGAGAGTAACAATGAAAGAACTTGCAAGGTAAGAGCTGGGAAGATCATTAACAGCTATTTAGGGCTCAACCCCCCCCCCCCACCAAATTCAGAGTATAAAACACACTCAGATTATTAGTCTCTTTTAAGGAGGAAAAAGGTGCGTCTTATACTCCGATAAATATAGTAATCGGTGATCCAAGTCATACTGGCTGTGGCCCATTACTGGTTTCCATCCATTGCTTCTTGTTCTACCCTCAGGTACTTTGGAGAATAGCTTGACTCCCTCTTCTATCTGTTTGTTTGTTTGTTTGTTTGTTTGTTTGTTTGTTTGTTTGTTTTGTCCAATATACAATAATACACAATGCAGGTAATAGAGGACACCTTCAAGGGAATAGAATTAGGGAAAGAATAGAAGAGAGAATATAGGATAAAATAAATCAATAAGAGAATAGAAGAAAGAGAAGATATATGGGATATAGGAGAGACAATAGGACAGGGGATAGAAGGCACTCTAGTGCACTTATGTGCACCCTTTACTGACCTCTTAGGAATCTGGAGAGGTCAACTGTGGACAGTCTAAGGGTAAAATGTTTGGGGTTAGGGGATGACACTACAGAGTCCAGTAATGAGTTCGATGCTTCAACAACTCTATTACTAAAGTCATATATTTTTACAGTCAAGTTTAGAGCAGCTAATATTGAGCTTGAATCTGTTATGTGTTCTTGTATTGTTGTGGTTGAAGCTGAAGTAGTCATTGACAGACAGGATGTTGCAGCATATAATCTTGTAGGCAATACTTAGATCATGTTTAAGGCGTCTTAGTTCTAAGCTTTCTAGGCCCAGGATTGTCAGTCTAGTTTTGTACAGTATTGTAATGGGAGGAGGAATGCAGGGCTCTTCTGGTGAAGTATCTCTGGACATTTTTGAGGGTGTTAATGTCTGAGATGCGGAATGGGTTCCAAACAGATGAGCTTTGTGGCAACTCCTGAGATATTGGAAGACTGCTATCATGTCTCCCCTGGTCCTTCTTTTCATTAAACTAGCCATGCCCAGTTCCAGCAACGGCCATCGTCCTTTGAAACCTCTCTTTTAAAAAATGCCATCTCCGCTCCATAGAACCAGTGAACAGCTATGCTGTCTTCTTAATGTTTTCTTTATATTTTCACATCGATCAAGACAAAATGTGCTCTCCACCTTTCGCTGAGCCACAAGTGGTTTGTGTATGCAAATTACACTTATTAGTGGTTTCTCCCCTTCCTCAATGCTTGGAGGAGAGCGCGAGAATAGCAGAGGATAGCCATTGGGGCAAAATTCTCATTTTAATTACTACTGCTCATTAAAGTTATCTTGAAGCCTGCTCTAACAAAATAAAGAAATGAATGGAACAAATAATTTCGGTTAAGGAAGGGGGAGAAAATCCCTTTTCTGCGGGCAGCGCAAAACAAGCCTATTTAATTTCCCAACATGAAATATTCATCAAAGTCCCAAGGGTCTTTTTTTCTTCAAGAGGCAACGGGGCTTTCTTTGTTTTTCCTTGAAGACCTTTTGTTTCTCAACCTAGAAGCTTCCTCGGTTCTAATGGAATGGTGGACCATGGAACCAGTGAAGGGCTCCTTGTTGCCGGCTCGAGATTCAGCTTCTGTATGGAACCCACATTACATATCTGACATCAACAGAAAGAGCCCCGAAATATTTCATAAGAAGAGTCCTTCACTCCTACTCCTCCCACAATTTGACATTCTTTGATTATTATTATTATTATTATTATTATTATTATTATTATTATTATTATTTATTGGATTTGTATGCCGCCCCTCTCTGCAGACTCGGGGCAGCTAACAACAGTGGTAAAACAACATGAACAATCCAATTAATAAAAACAACTAAAAAACCCTTATTATAAAAAACCAAACATACACACAAACATACCATGCATAACTTGTAATAGCCTAGGGGGAAAGGATAACTTAACTCCCCCATGCCTGGCGACAAAGGTGGGTCTTAAGTAATTTGCGAAAGACAAGGAGGGTGGGGGCCGTTCTAATATCTGGGGGGAGTTGGTTCCAGAGGGCCGGGGCCGCCACAGAGAAGGCTCTTCCCCTGGGGCCCGCCAAACGACATTGTTTGGTTGACGGGACACGGAGAAGGCCAACTCTGTGGGACCTCATCGGCCGCTGGGATTCATGCGGTAGAAGACAACTTACAACTCCATCGTCTCCGTTCCGACTTAACTATCATTCATAAAATCATATACCAAAATGTCCTACCTGTTAGCGACTACTTCACCTTCAACCGCAACAACACACAAGCACGAAATAGATTTAAACTCAATGTCAACCGCTCCAAACTCGATTGCAGAAAAGATGACTTCAGCAATCGAGTGGTCAACGCCTGGAATGCACTACCTGACTCTTTGGTTTCTACTCCTAACCCCAAAACTTTCAACCTTAGACTATCTACAGTTGACCTCTCCCCGTTTCTATGAGGTCTGTAAGGGGCGTGCATAAGCGCACCACTGTGCCTACCGTCCCTGTCCTATTGTCTTCTTTTGTTACTTTTTATCATTACTTATACAATGACAAGTGCGCAGTAGCCCAAGTGGGGACCTTCCTGGGCAGGGCCGATAGGCCAGTATTACTGGTACTGGCGTCAGGGGCCCAGTCAAATTGAAAAATGGGGGGGGCGGTTTTGGCCCGCCACCATGTGCCGGCCCCTGGCACCCGCAGCAGTCATTGTGCCCCGCGGTGCCTTCACCCAGAACAATTCAATTAGCCGCCGGGAGACCCTCTCTGCCATCTGCTCCGCCAGAGAAAGAGAGCAGCCTGGGGCCACCGAGGGACGGAGAAGGGACGGAGCGGCGGGTGCGGGGACTAGATGCGTGAAGACCTGAGGCACCACAGGTGGCAGCCAAGCAGTCTTTACCGCGGGACACAGGACCCTCCTCCGGTAAGGCAATCCTCCCAAGGGGCCTCTGGGTCACCCCGCAGGGCTCTGGTACGGGCGACGTTTGCGGGGGAGGGGGGGCTGGACGGGACAAGGGGGAGACAGCGGGAGGTGGGGGGGCTGGCGGGCAGGAGGGCTGCGCTGGTAGCTTCCCACAGGGGGGGGGGCTGCCAGAGGGGCCCGGATGCAACCGAAGGGAATGGCTGGAGGGCGAGCGGGAGGAAGGAAGGTCGCCACCGCCCACAGGCAGCCCATTTCCCGGCTTCTCCATTGCCGTCTTGCCAAGGCTGGAGGCCCCGGGCGAGAGCAGCGGGGGCCTTTCTGGAGCAGCCTCTGCCAGGAGGATGAGGGCAGGAGGGCAGCAGCTCCCAAACGCTGCGGAGACAAAATCGGGCAAGAGCAGCCGGGCGGAGCTCCTGTGGTCCTGGGAAATGGGAAGGCCGCGGCGGGCGGAGCAGAGCCAGGTCAGACTACGAGCAAGAGGGGTGGGGTGGGTGTATGTATGTATGTATGTATGTATGTTCCTGCCCTTTGCCAGGATCCCAGTTCGGTGATCTTTTTTGATGTAACCCTAATCAAAGTTTGATAGAATATCCTTTCTCCCAATACTGTATATTGGAGAGTAATTGAGAAAGAGGCAGGCAAAAGGGTTCTTTCTAACCAAGGTTTAATGGACTCGGGACCGTGAGAATGGGTATGCTGGAAAAGACATCAGCTGCAGGAAAAGTTGCACATATTTCTCGTTAGGTTGAAGGGTAAAGAATTGAGATCAGTTCTGATTCATTGCAGTATAATATAATGGAATGGAATAGAATATAGAATAGAATACAGAAAGGAATGGAATATAGAAGAATTCACTTATTCTATTTATTTATTATATTTCTATGCCACCCTTCTCAAAGCTACTCGGGGCTTTCGAAATGGAATAGAATAGAATATAGAATAGAATGGCATATAGAATAGAATAGGGAATAGAATGGGATACAATAGGAATAGAATAGAATGGAATATAGAATAGAATGGAGTATATAATATAGAAGAATAGAATAGGGAATAGAATGGGATACAATAGGAACAGAATAGAATATAGAATGGAATGGAAAGTAGAATATAGAAAAATAGAAGAATAGAATAGAATGAATACAAGGTTGACTCAGCCTTCCATCCTTCCGAGGTGGGTAAAATGAGGACCCGGATTGTGGGGGCAATAGCCTAGCTCTGTTAAAAAAAAGTGCTATTGCTAACATGTTGTACGCCGCCCTGAGTCTAAGGAGAAGGGCGGCATAAAAATCGAATAAATAAATACAATATAATGCAACAGAATGGAATATAGAAAATAGAATTAGAACAGCACCCTTGGAGGTCTGCTAGTCAAATTCCTTACTAAGGCAGGAAACACTCTATCTTTTCAGAAATGGTTATCCAATCTCTTCTTTAAATCTTCCAATGTTGGAGGACGCACAACTTTTGGAGGCGAGTTCCCACCCCACCCCCACCACAACCTCAAGTTGTTCCACTGATTATTTATTTTATTTTATTTGTTTGTTTTGTCCAATACACAATAATACACAACGAGGGTTATAGAGGATATAATCAGGTAGAATGTATTAAAGGGGGAATAGAGGAGAAAATAAAGGAGTGAAATATAACTATTAGAGAATAGCAGGAAAAGATATAGGTATAGAAGAGAAGATATAGGGGATATAGCATGGCCGCCAATAGGCCAGTATTACTGCTCCTGGCGTCAGGGACCCGGCCAAATTGAAAAATGGGGGGGGGGGGGCAGACACTTAGGCTGTATGGGGCCCAAAAATTCCTGATGGCGGCCATGGCTGCAGTTGCCGGAAAACTTGGAAGGCGCTAAGAAGGAAGCTGAGCTTCCATTCTCACAACTTTTTGAACAATTAGGGGGCCCGGCCATGCGCAGACTGTACCCTCCCTCTTTTGCCGGCTGCCTGCTGCCTCACCTCAGCAAAGTAAAAGGCCCGGCCTTTTTCTTTGCTGAGGTGACAGTCTGCGCATGTGCAAGGAGCTGCTGACTGCGGGCCCCCCTAATTGTTCAATTTCGCCGGGCCCGTGGCGGGACTCCCAGTAGTACCGGTCTATCGGCGGCCCTGACTGCAGCGCCCCGCCCGGCTGGAGCTTCCCTGGCGGCTGCAGCAGGTGAGCTTTGGGGCTGGTGGGAGGGTAGCGGCAGCGGAAGGGCGGCGCGCAGTGGGAGGGTGATGGCGGCGGCAGCGACAGCCGCAGCGGGTAGTAGCCCCCCTCTCCCCCCTCTCTCCCTCTCTCTTTCTCTCAGCAGTCGCAACAGGTAGTAGCCGTGGGGCAGCGGCAGAGTGGTCAGCTGTGAGACGGAACTCTGGAACAGAGGCACTGACCGCGGTGGCTGGACAGCATTTATGGCGTCTAGCAACACGTCTAGCCGCCGCCGTCAGTGCTCCGTTCCGGAGCTCCGCCTCACAGCTGACGACCTTGCCGCCGCCGAGAGAAAGAGAGAGGGAGAGAGGGGAGAGAAAGAGATAGCAAGTGAGGGAGAGAGAGAAAGAGAGAGGGAGAGAGGGGGGGAGAGAGAAAGAGAGGGAGAGGGAGAAAGAGAGAGGGAGAGAGAGAAAGAGAGAGAGAGAAAGAGATAGCAAGAGAGGGAGAGAGAGAAAGAGAGAGGGAGAGAGGGGGGAGAGAGAGAAAGAGAGGGAGAGGGAGAAAGAGAGATGGAGAGAGGGGGAGAGAAAGATAGCAAGAGAGGGAGAGGGAGAAAGAGAGAGGGAGAGAGGGGGGAGAGATAGCAAGAGAGGGAGAGAGAGAAAGAGAGAGGGAAAGAGGGGGGAGAGAGGGGGGAGAGAAAGAGAGAGAAAGAGAGGGGATAAAGGAAGAGGAGAGATAGAAAGGAAGAGAGAGAAAGAAAGAGGGATAGAAAGAGAGAGAGAGTGAGAGATGCTCAGTGAGCCTTTCTTTGAAGTTGCCTTTCTTTCTTTCTTTCTTTCTCTCTCTCTTTCTTTCTCTTTCTCTCTTTCTCTCTTGCTCTTTCATTCTTTTTTCTTTCTCTTGCTTGCTTGCTTTCTCTTGCTTTTTCTCCTTCCTTCCCTCCTTCCATTTCTTTCATTCCCCCTCTCTATTTTTATTTCTCTTTCATTCTCTTTCTTTCTTTCTTTCTCTCTTTCTTGCTTTCTTTCTTTCTCTTTTTCTATCTCTCTTTTACCTTCCCTTCCTCTATTTCTTCTTTTCTTTCTCCTTTCTACCTTCTTCCCTCCCTTCCTTCCTTCAGTCCTTCCTCTCTTACTCTCCCCTTTCATAAGTTTCCTTGCTTCCTTCCTCTGTTCCTGTCCCTTCCCCCTTTCTTTCTTTCTTTCTTTCTTTCTTTCTTTTTTCTTTCTTTCCTTCCTTCCTTTCTTCCCTCCATTTCTTGCTTTCCTTTTCCTTCCTCCCTTCTTTCCTCCCTCATTCCCTTCTTTCACTCCTTCCTCTCTTACTCTCCCCTTTCACACCTTTCCTTCCTTCCTTCCCACCCTCCGTCCATTCATTCACCCATTTCTCTCTTGATCGCCCCTTTTACCATTCCTCCCTCCCTCCCTCCCTCCTTCCTTCATAGCTCGCCCTCGCCTTTCTTCCCTTCCTTCCAGATGGGAGTGCCCCCTCAAGACACCCGCCTGAGTGCTGGTACCCTGCTTTTTCTCTCCCCTCGTCCTTTCCAGCTCCTCGCGTTTGCTGGCTGGGGAATTCTGGGAGTTGAAGTCCAGATATCTTCAAGTTGCCAAGGTTGGGAAACACTGGCCTATGGGACCGCCTCGCTTGGCGTGAAGCGGGAAATGATCCCCGGGGGATGGAGTGGCTTGGCGACTTAAAATAGTTTTTAAATGGGGGGGGGCAGACACTTAGGCTGTATGGGGCCCCAAAATTCCTGATGGTGGCCCTGGGTATATATCTATATACACATAGTAAAATACATGCAGTAACCGTTTTTTTTCTGCAGTTCTGATTCTCCTCTGAACTCTGTGTCAGTCTTGCTGGGTTGCAGAACCGAACCAGACAGTTTCATGGAGGTGCAGATAAGAAGGAGAGCTACCTGCAAATCAAAGGACACTCCTGTGCCCAGGTGAATGGGAATGTCTCAAAAGCAAAATCCAAAGGAAGATGACTACTTGCAGTTTTCTTTTCAAAAAGAAGAGAAATGTCTCTGAACAAACAAAAAAAATCTCTCCTACTATACCAATTCCGGAGGGAAATTCGAAATTCACATCATTAATCACAAAAGGGTGGCTGTGGCAGCCTGAGGTACAGGTGCGCCCTCTTGTGTTTATAAACTGATCCTGCAGCTCTATTTTTTTTTTAATGGGGAAATATCAAGCACAGAACAGATTAGAATATTGAACAGAGTGGAGTTATATAGAGCAGAGCAGAATAGAATAGAAATAGCGAATAGAATAGAATAGAAATAGCAATTAGAATAGAATAGAATAGAATAATTTGGCCAAATGTAATTAGACACACAAGAAATTTGGCTATGATGTAGAACAGTGTTTGGCTATGATGTAGAACTTGACTGCAAAAAATACGACTTTAGCAATCGAGTTGTCGAAGCGTGGAACTCATTACCGGACTCAATAGTGTCAACCCCCAATCCCCTACACTTCTCCATTAAACTCTCCACGATTGACCTCTCCCGATTCCTCAGAGGCCAGTAAGGGGCGTATATAAGTGCACTGATGTGCCTATCGTCCCCTGTCCAATTCTCTTTTCTTACCTCTTTTATCTTATATATTCTCTCCTCTATATATATTCTCTTCCTATCCACTTCCCTTCTTTTTACTTCCTATTTTTATATATATATTCATAATGTATATTCTCTCTCATATGTATTGTATATTGGACAAAGAATAAATAAAAAATAAAAATAAATAAAGTGTTTCCCAACCTTGACAATTTGAAGATATTTGGACTTCAACTCCCAGAATTCCCCAGCCAGCATTCGCTGGCTGGGGAATTCTGGGAGTTGAAGTCCAAATATCTTCAAGTTGCCAAGGTTGAGAAACACTGATGTAGAAGCTCTCACTGTATATGCAAAACAACAGAATCATCATCATAATAATGATACCAATACGAGAAGGCAATAGAAAAGACGAGAAGGATAATAGTGACGCAGCCATACTTCATGGGTATATCAATAAGAGACAAAGATTTTCTTTTAAAAAAAACAGGAATTACGGCAGAAAGCCCAACATTTCAAATAGCCTCCTCCAATCCTCTTCTCTTTTTCTTCCTCCCCTCCCCTTCCCTCCTCTCTTCTCTTCTCTCTTCGCTTCCCTTTTCAAAAATTTATATATAAATTCTTGGTTTGCAATCTTATTTATTTATTTATTTATTTATTTATTTATTTATTTATTTATTTATTTATTTATTTATTTATGCTGCCCCAGGGCCCCCATCAGGAATTTTGGGGCCCCATAAAGCCTAAGTGTCTGCCCCCCCGCCATTTTAAAACTACTGCCCACAAATCCCATGCCATGCCCACCATGGCCACACACCCTGGGCAAGCCCTCCCCCGGCCCTCTGAGGTCAAACACAGCCCTGATGTGGCCCTCAATGAAATTGAGTTTGACACCCCTGGCCTAGAGGCTAAATCCTATGAACAAGGGCTAAGAGGACGAGTATGTTTAGCTCAACAAATAGAAAACTGAGGGGGAATATACTAATAGTAGTTTCCCAATCTTTAAAGGGCTGCCACAGAGCAAATGGCATCTATTTATTCTCCATGCCACCTGAAGGTAGTACAAGAAGGAACCTCACCAAGAGGAAATGCAATCTGGAAATAAGGAAAAACTTGGGACTGGGCGGCTTATATATATAAATATATAAATATATAAATATATAAATATATAAATATATAAATATATAAATATATAAATATATAAATATATAAATATATAAATATATAAATATATAAATATATAAATATATAAATATATAAATATATAAATATATAAATATATAAATATATAAATATATAAATATATAAATATATAAATATATAAATATATAAATATATAAATATATAAATATATAAATATATAAATATATAAATAAATACATACATCCCTTCTTTTTTATTAAAAGAAATTAATAATTAAAAAAGCCAAAATCCATTACTATTAAAACTAAAACAACCAGCAAAACTATTAATAAAAACAGGTGAGGGCTGGGGGGGGGGTTTCTGTTATTATTTAAGTGTTTTTACCATATGCTTTAAATCAAGAGTCACCTCTCTCTTTCCTGTCATTCTCTGCCTCAATCATTTTCTCATTTCTCTTTTTTCTCCCCTTTATTCTATCATTTCTCTCTCTCTCTCTCTTCCTTCCACTCTTCTCTCTCTCTCTTTCTTCCTCTCTCTCTCTCTTCCTTCCTCTCATCTCTCTCTTTCTTTCTCTTTCTCTATCTTGCTTTCTTCCTCTCTCTCACTCTCTTCCTCTCTCATCTCTTTCTTTCTCTCTCTTTCTTTCTTCCTCTCTCTCACTCCCTTCCTCTCTCATCTCTCATCTCTTTCTTTCTTTCTCTTTCTCTATCTTGCTTTCTTCCTCTCTCTCACTCTCTTCCTTCCTCTCTCATCTCTCACTCTTTCTTTCTCTCTCTTTCTCTATCTTGCTTTCTTCCTCTCTCTCACTCTCTTCCTTCCTTTCTCATCTTTCTTTCTTTCTCTCTTTCTCTATCTTGCTTTCTTCCTCTCTCTCTCTCTCTTCCTTCCTCTCTCATCTCTCTCTCTTTTTCTTTCTTTCTTTCTCTTTCTCTCTCTCCCCCTCTTGCTCTCTCTCTCTTTTTCTCACTTTCTCTTGTTTTCTTTCTCTCACTCTTTCTCTCTCTCGTTCTCTCTCTCTTGCTATCTCTTTCTCTCCCCCCTCTTTCTCTCTCTCTCTCTTTCTCACTTTCTCTCTATCTTGCTCTGTCGCTCTCACTCTCTCTCGGTCTCCGGACGCTGCCGAAAGTGATTTTCAATGCCCCTGCCAGCCCGCCTGGAACATTCAAATTAAGGGGGGGGGGGAAAGCCGGCAAAGGTTTTCTTTCTTTTTCTTTTTTTTTCGGCAAGAAAAACCTTGGCCGGCGAAGGAGAAAGAGAGGCGGATCGGATGGGCGGGCGGGCATGCAGGGGGCAGTGTGAGTAGCCAGGGGCGCGAGGGGGCTAGAGGCGCGGGGGGCTGGGGGCGGCCGCGGCGTGCGCGCCCTTGGAAAAGGGTGTGCGGGGCCGGGGGGGCATTTTGGGGTGCGCTGGCTAAGGCGTGCGCAGCCTACAGCTACAGGGAATGCCCCAGCCGCCAAGGCCTCGTTCCCCTACGCCGCCACCCCGAAGGGGCTTCTACCTTCGCCGCGCGCTTCAAGAGAGGGCCGGTACTGCACCTGTGCGAGCGAGGAGCTGGAGCTCGGCGTCGGCGCTGCTCACTGGGCACAAATTACTGTGGGCGCCAGGGGGCCGGCAAAACCATCCGCCCCCCCCCTATTTGTCAATTTGGCCGGGCTCCTGACGCCACTACCAGTAGTACCGCCCTATCGGCGGCCCTGTGCTGCCCCTCTCCGTAGACTCGAAGCGGCTCACAACAATAACAAAGACAATGTAAGAACAAATCTAATAATTTTAAAAACACTAAAAACCCCATTATTAAAAGCAAGCATACACACAAACATACCATTTATAAACTGTATAGGCCCGGGAGAGATGTCTCAGTTCCCCCATGCCTGATGGCAGAGATGGGTCCTAAGAACTTTATGAAAGGCAAGGAGGGTGGGGGCAGTTCTGATCTCCGGGGGGAGCTGGTTCCAGAGGGTCAGGGCCACCACAGAGAAGGCTCTTCTCCTGGGTCCCGCCAAACGACATTGTTTAGTCGACGGGACCTGGAGAAGGCCAACTCTGTGGAACCTAACCGGTCACTGGGATTCGTGCGGCAGATATTCTGGTCCGATGTTTAGGTAGCACTCAAAGCTGCAATCATTGTTCAACATTAAAACAGTGAATAATACTAAGAATAAATTAAAAAAACATTAAAACACATTAATAATTATGAGTAGTTTCTTCTTATTATTATTTTAATAATAATCATTAAAATAGTGTACATTATCAAACCACAACTAATTGATATTAAATTTCAGTGTTCTCACCATCAGCCAAAGAGAAATTAATTATCAGCCAGGCAAAAGTACATAATCCAGTTATAGGCCCATCTGGTCAACTGTGTCTAAATAGGAAGAATAATGTTGTCAGCATTATTATATATCTTTACGCTCTCCTAAACTCAGGCTTGCAAAGATTCCTGGTTTAGATTGAGCCAGACTTTGTAGAAAGAGGGGCATGGTGTCTGTAAAATAAAAGGTGAAGGGAAGCTGGGTTTATTTAATGACCATATAATTTGCTTAACAACCATGTGATTCTCTCAATGACCATGCGATTTGGTTAACCATTGCCTGATCTGTTTAATGACTGCATGATTTGTTTAAATGACTACTGTAAAAATTGTTGTAAAATCGAGTCAGACTCAACATACAATTATCCTCATAGCTCAAGGACTAATTAAAGTTAAGAACTTGATTCCAAAATAAGTTATGACACTTTGTAAGCAGTGGGTGAAATCCAATTTTCTTTTACTACTGGTTCTGTGGGTGTGGCGTGGTGGCGGTGGCAGGGGAAGGATACTGCAAAATTCCCATTCCCTCCCCACTCTGGAGCAGCCGGAGATGGTATTTGCGGGTTCTCCAAACTACTCAATATTTCTTCTACCAGTTCAGAAACTGCTGGATTTCTGCTTGTAAGTCATTCTATTCTATTCTATTTGACTTTTCTAGCATCAGGAATATTGTTTTTGCAATTGCAGTAGGTTCCCCACAAATCTTGTTTTTCTGCAATATTTATTTATTTTATTTATTAATTCGATTTTTATGCCGCCCTTCTCCTTAGACTCAGGGCAGTTTACAACATGTTAGCCATAGCACTTTTTAACAGAGCCAGCCTATTGCCCCCACAACCCAGGTCCTCATTTTACCCAGCTCGGAAGGATGGAAGGCTGAGTCAACCTTGAGCTGGTGATGAGATTTGAACAGCTGACCTTCAAATCTACAGTCAGCTTCAGTGGCCTGCAGTACAGCACTCTACCTGCTGCGCCACTCTGGCTCATATGACATATATGATTTTAATAATACCGATAGTCCTCTACTTATCATAGTTCATTTAGTGACCGTTCAAAATGACAATGGGACTGAAAAAGTGACATGACTTATTTTTCACACTTATGACCATTGCAGTATGTCAGAGTGTGCACAGCTTTACTACATGAGACAACCCAAGAGAAATAAGTCTGTCAGGAGATGAACAGCTTATAAAAATAAATAAACAAATAAACAAACAAACAAACAAATAACACAAACAAACAAACAATAAATAAATAGGAAGCGGGGGTTTGTAATAAATAGTTGTTTCAGCTACAAAATAATATATACTACCTCTCTCTCTCTCTCTCTCTCTCTGTCTATCTATCTATCTATCTATCTACCTACCTATCTATCTATCTATCTATCTATCTATCTATCTATCTATCTATCTATTTGACTTATACAGTATACCATTCAATCCTTTAGGACTTAGGACTCAGGGCGGCTTACAAGAATAATACAATACAATAACAATTTACAGTCAAATATTAACAGCAATAAAATCCCTTAAAACCAAACCATTTTGCAATAATTAAGACAATAAAACGCTTAGACTAATCAATACAATTATTCCCCTATGCATATCCATAGTAGGTTTTTAAACTACCTGTTTGTGCACGGGCATGCGCAGAAGCATTCCAGGTGGGTGGGCAGAGCCTCCCATTGCCGGTGCTACAAGCTGTAAGAACCAGGTCAAACCGGGAGCAACCCACCGCTGATACATATACATACTATAGGCAGAGTTCAAACAAACAGCAATTACAGAACATACAGTGAGTGAGAGAGACACCCTAACAGGGCCTTATTATTATCCTGGCTCTTAAAGGATAATAGCCAAAAATGTTGTTGTCTCATTTCCATCATTACATCATTGCATCACTGCATCAGCTGGTCAGCTCTTAAATCACTACCCTGACACAGTATCCCCAAGGTGATGTGATCAAAATTCAGAAACTTGGCAACTGGCACGTACTTATGACAGTTGCAGTGTCCCGAGGTCACATGATCCCCTTTTGCAACCTTTTGACAAGCAAAATCAGTGGGGGGAGCCAGATTCGCTTAACAACCGTGTCAGTAACTTAACAACTGCAGCGATTCGCTTAACGACGGTGGCAAGAATAGTCTTAAATTGGGGTAAAATTCACTTGTCTAGCTGAAGAACGTCAATTTTGGGCTGACTTCTGGTTGTACGTGGAGGGCTGCCTATTCTGTATTATACTTTATATCTTGGTTTTTACTTCCTTTACTAAATTGTTATTTTAAGCTCTTGTTATATTTATTTTTTTAACCCTCCTTACGTGAATTTCCCTGGACATCTTCCACTCGTCCACTTGTTTCTTCTGTCGATGCTTATTTTGTTCTTTCTTTTGTTTCTTCTCCCTTGAACCAGTTTTCCTACAATCTCTGTTTACTCCAGAACGGAAATCTTTGGCTTCCTGTTCAAAATATTTATAACGCCCCAGAGGCAAACAGCTCCCAAGTTTGAGAAGAATGACTGCAACACAAAACCAGCCAAATTGAATTTTGGAAAAAAATGCTACATATGCCACTGGAATTAAGAAAAGCTCACACAACACTGAAGTTGTTGCGGTCTCTAATTCTATGACACTGAATGCTCTAAAATGATAAAAAAAACATACTTTGCAGCCACAAACCATTGAATTCTTCATTGAAGTCAATTCTTTCACTTACAATTTAGAGCAAGATCAACAGAATTGAAAGGGACCTTGGAGGTCTTCTAGTCCAACCCCATGCTCAAGTGGAAACCCCTATACTATTTACTAAGTCTGCACTACTATTACTACTGATTTTTTCTCATCGTTCCTATCCCCCATCTCTTCCCACTTATGACTGTCTGACTGCATCTTGTTGCTTGTATCCTTACAGTTTATATTAATATTGATTGTTTCCTGATTGCTTATTTGAACCCTATGACAATCATTAAGTGTTTTTTAACTCACGATTCTTGACAAATACTGTATATCTTTTCTCTTATGTACACTGAGAGCATTGGCACCAAGGACAAATTCCTTGTGTGTCCAATCATCACACTTGGTCAATAAAGAATTCTATTCTATACCAGGGATGGCTAATCTTTTCGTATCAGGTGCTAAAAGGGTGTGCGCGAGAGAGGCAGCACATGCACGCATATGCCAGCACCCATAATGCAATGCGTGTGTGAACTCGGTGCTCTCCCTTGCGCATGTCTGTGTGACCCCCATGTTCTTCCTGCATGTGTGAGTATGTGTGTTCCCCTCCCCCTGTTTTGGGCCTAGTAGGCCTCCCTGAAGCCTCCTGGGGGCAAAAGCAGGCTGCGGGCAAAATAGCATTTAGACTTATATACCGCTTCATAGTGCTTTTACAGCCCTCTCTAAGCGGTTTACAGAATCAGCATACTACCCCCCACAATCTGGGTCCTCGTTTTACCCACCTCGGAAGGATGGAAGGCTGAGTCAACCTTGAGCCGGTGGTGAGATTTGAAATGCTGAACTACAGCTAGCTGTTAGCTGACCAGAATATCTCTGAGACCGCCTCCTGCCGAACGAATCCCAGCGGCCGATTAAGTCCCACAGAGTTGGCCTTCTCCGGGTCCAATTGACCAAAAAATGTCAGCTGGCGGGACCCAGGGGAGGAGCCTTCTTTGTGACGGCCCCGGCCCTCTGGAATCAACTCCCTCCAGAGATTCGAATAGCCCCCACCCTCCTCGCCTTCCGTAAAATGCTGAAGACCCACTTTTGTCGCCAGGCGTGGGGATAATTACCATCTTTCCCCCTTTTTTGTTATGTTTTTGGCCTTACTGTATGATAGATTAGGTTGAATGTGTATGACTGCATAGTTAGGGGGTTTATTATATTATTAATGCCTTCTTAAATGGATTTAATTTTTTGTTATTAGATTTGTAATGTATTGTATTATTGTTATGCTGTGAGCCGTCCCGAGTGTTTGGAGAGGGGAGGCATACAAATCTAATAAACTATAACTATAACTAACTATAAGTAGCCTGCAGTGCTGCACTCTAACCACTGCTAAAGTGACCAGATCATGAGTTAGGTAAGGCGGGACACCATCGGCGGTGTGGCGGACGGGGGGATGGACGACTGACAAAACTCAAAACGCTCAAAAAAGCTTGCCTGTTCTTCCCCATGAAGACATAGCTGGCGGAGGGTGGTGGCTTCGATGGCGTCCACAGGGCCCCTGTCTTGTAGGCGTCGCTGGAGGGCTCAGAGGGAGACTGTAGCGGTAGTTGTGGGTCCTGCAGCAAAAGGACAGGTTTGGTCCATCAGTTTGGGGCGCAGAGGCGGCTTGGGTCAGCTTGCCGGCTTGCAGCAAACCCAGCAGCAGGAGGGCTGGTCAGGTGAGAGGCATTGCGGTGGCGGCGACAGGGCGCTGTGGAGCCAGAGCGAGCGAGCGTGCTTCTGCAAACTGGCCGCCCAAAAAGGGGGACTTTTAAAAAATAATGCAGGATGCGGGGGAAATTCCTAAAAAGCGGGACGTCTGCTCATCTTAACCACTGTGCCACTCCGGCTCTAAAGTTCTTCAATTGTTCAGTGAGACAAAAGGAGAGCTTATTGATTTCAGCGAGTGGAACGTGAAAGAAATACAGATGATATTTTTTTAACTTTTCCTTCTATTTTTTGGGCAATTCCTGTTGACTGTTGAAAGTTACAACATTGATGAGAAAAATGACTTATGGACATTTTTTCCACCTATAACCATTGCAGCAACCCCATGTTTTATCTGTATTGTACAATTTTTATCTTTGTTTATTTTTTATCCTGTAAGCCGCCTTGAGTCTGTGAGGAGAAGAGCGGCCTATAAATCAAATAAATAAATCAAATAAATTTATTTATTTTATTTATTTATTTATTTATTGGATTTGTATGCCGCCCTCTCCGTAGACTCGGGGCGGCTAACAACAATGATAAAAAACAACATGTAACTATCCAATTAATAAAACAACTAAAAACCCTTATTATAAACCAGACATACACACAAACATACCATGCATACCATGTAATGGCCTAGGGGGAAGGAATATCTTAACTCCCCCATGCCTGGCGGCATAAGTGAGTCTTAAGTAGTTTACGAAAGACAGGGAGGGTGGGAGCAGTTCTAATCTCTGGGGGGAGTTGGTTCCAGAGGGCCGGGGCCGCCACAGAGAAGGCTCTTCTCCTGGGGCCCACCAAACGACATTGTTTAGTCGATATGACCCGGAGAAGGCCAACTCTGTGGGACCTTATCGGTCGCTGGGATTCGTGCAGTAGCAGGCGGTTCCGGAGGTAATCTGGTCCAATGCCATGTAGGGCTTTAAAGGTCATAACCAACACTTTGAATTGTGACCGGAAACTGATCGGCAGCCAATGCAAGCCACGGAGTGTTGAAGAAACGTGGGTGAATCTTGGAAGCCCCACGATGGCTCTCGCGGCTGCGTTCTGCATGATCTGAAGTTTCCGAACACTTTTCAAAGGTAGCCCCATGTAGAGAGCATTGCATTAATCGAACCTCGAGGTGATGAGGGCATGAGTGACTGTGAGCAATGACTCCCTGTCCAAATAGGGCTGCAACTGGTGCACCAGGCAAACCTGGGCAAACGCCCTCCTCGCCACAGCCGAAAGATCATGTTCCAATGTCAGCTGTGGATCAAGGATCAAGTTGCGAACCCTCTCAGTAGTTTCCCCCCCCCCCAGGATAATGGATGGACAGATGGAATTGTCCTTGGGAAGCAAGACCCACAGCCACTCCGTCTTGTCTGGGTTGAGTTTGAGTTTGTTGACACCCATCCAGGCCCCAACAGCCTCCAGGCACCGGCACATCACTTCCACTGCTTCGTTGACTAGACATGGGGTGGAGATGTATGTATAACTGGGTATCATCGGCGTATTGATGATACCTCACCCCATGCCCTTGGATGATCTCACCCAGCGGTTTCAGATATTAAATAGCAGGGGGAGAGGACCGACCCCTGAGGCACCCCACAAGGGAGAGACCTAGAGGTCGACCTCTGACCCCCCCACTAACACTGACTGCGACTGACCGGAGAAGTAGGAGGAGAACCACTGAAGAACAGTGCCTCCCACTCCCAACCCCTCCAGCCAGCGCAGAAGGATACCATGGTCGATGGTATCGAAAGCCGCTGAGAACTCAAGAAGCACCCGGACAGAGGACAAGCCCCTGTCCCGGGCCCGCCAGAGATCATCCATCAACATGACCATAGCAGTTTCCGTGCTGTAGCCAGGCCTGAATCCAGACTGCTGAGGACCTAGATAATTGGCTTCTCCCAAGGACCGCTGGAGTTGGAGCGCCACCACCTTCTCCCTAAATAAATAAATGGGCCCTTGATCAAAATTCAGTTTGGCAAGTGGTTCATATTTTTGACAGTCGCACTGACTCTGAGATGACATGATCTCCTTTTATGACCTTCTGATAAGCAATCAATAAGCAATGCGGAAACCAGATTCACTTAACGTGTTGGATGAAGGTGGTGCTGTGGATATTGCCTACCTGGACTTCAGCAAAGCCTTTGATACGGTTCCACATAAAGAGCTGATAGATAAATTAGTGAAGATTGGACTTAATCCCTGGATAGTTCAATGGATTTGCAGCTGGCTGAAGCGTAGACATCAGAGAGTTATTGTTAACGGTGAGTATTCTGAGCAGAGTCAGGTTACAAGTGGTGTGCCACAAGGGTCTGTTCTGGGTCCTATTCTTTTTAATATGTTTGTGAGTGACATAGGGGAAGGTTTGGTAGGGAAGGTTTGCCTATTTGCCGATGACTCTAAAGTGTGCAATAGGGTTGATATTCCTGCAGGCGTCTGTAATATGGTAAATGATTTAGCTTTACTAGATAAATGGTCAAAGCAATGGAAACTGCAGTTTAATGTTTCCAAATGTAAAATAATGCACTTGGGGAAAAGGAATCCTCAATCTGATTATTGCATTGGCAGTTAGCAAATACTTCAGAAGAAAAGGATTTAGGGGTAGTGATTTCTGACAGTCTCAAAATGGGTGAACAGTGCAGTCAGGCGGTAGGGAAAGCAAGTAGGATGCTTGCCTGCATAGCTAGAGGTATTAACAAGCAGGAAGAGGGAGATTATGATCCCGCTATATAGAATGCTGGTGAGACCACATTTGGAATACTGTGTTCAGTTCTGGAGACCTCACCTACAAAAAGATATTGACAAAATTGAACGGGTCCAAAGACGGGCTACAAGAATGGTGGAAGGTCTTAAGCATAAAACCTATCAGGAAAGACTTCATGAACTCAATCTGTATAGTCTGGAGGACAGAAGGAAAAGGGGGGACATGATCGAAACATTTAAATATATTAAAGGGTTAAATAAGGTCCAGGAGGGAAGTGTTTTTAATAGGAAAGTGAACACAAGAACAAGGGGACACAATCTGAAGTTAGTTGGGGGAAATATCAAAAGCAACATGAGAAAATATTATTTTACTGAAAGAGTAGTAGATTCTTGGAACAAACTTCCAGCAGACGTGGTAGATAAATCCACAGTAACTGAATTTAAACATGCCTGGGATAAACATATATCCATCCTAAGATAAAATACAGAAAATAGTATAAGGGCAGACTAGATGGACCATGAGGTCTTTTTCTGCCGTCAGACTTCTATGTTTCTATGTTTCTATGTGTTTCTAACTTAACCATTGAAGTGATTCATTTAACAACTGTGGCAAGAAAGGTCGTAAATTGGTGCAAAATTCACTTAACCAATGTCTCACCTAGCAACATAAAATTGTTAGCTCAATTGTGGCTGTTAAGTTAAGGACATATTAACATAGAAGATTGATGGCAGAAAAAGACCTCATCGTCCATCTAATCTGCCCTTATACTATTTCCTGTATTTTATCTTAGGATGGATATATGTTTATCCCAGGCATTTTTTAAATTCAGTTACTGTGGATTGACCAACCACGTCTGCTGGAAGTTTGTTCCAAGCATCTACTACTCTTTCAGTAAAATAATATTTTCTCATGTTGCTTTTGATCTTTCCCCCAGAGGGGCGGCATACAAATCAAATCAAAGCAAAGCAAAGCAAAGCAAACAAACAAACAAACAAACAAACAAACAAACAAACAAACAAATATATAAATAAACAAACAAATAAATAAATAAACAAACAAATAAATAAATAAATAAACAAACAAACAAATAAACTAATTTCAGATTGTGTCCCCTTGTTCTTGTGTTCACTTTCCTGTTAAAAACACTTCCCTCCTGAACCTTATTTAACCCTTTGACATATTTAAATGTTTCGATCATGTCCCCCCTTCTCCTTCTGTCCTCCAGACTATACAGATTGAGTTCATTAAGTCTATCCTGATAAGGACTACCTGTACTATTCTGTCAGGTTTGGGTGGCAATTAAAAGACAAAGGCTGCTAATATTTTAAATTTTTTTGTTTGTTTCCTATCCCCAGCAGAACTTCACAGAACATCATTTTTTCAGATTTTCTCATCACGCTGAGTCAACTTGAAAACAGCAGGACAGTCCCCAAATGCAAATTTAAATTACTGTAAAACATGGAAAGGAAATGGCAAGCCTTGCAGATTTCTATCTATCATTCTTAAAAACAACTGTAATATCAAAGATGGGGCAGAGGATCTAGAATCCAGTAGATCCACCTGGTTCATCTGTCTCAGTGAAAACTTGAATTGCCGTGGGGAAAACCAGCGAGAGGAAATACAGGTGATCCTCAACGTACGGTCATTGTTTCCATTCTAAGCCAGATGGTTGTTAAGTGAGCTTTGACCCATTTTATGACCTTCCTTGCCACAGTTGTTAAGTGAATCACTGCATCTGTTCAGTTAGTGACACAGTCACTATGCGAATTGGGTTTCTCCGTTGACTTTGCTTGTCAGGAGGTTTGCGAAAAGGGGACCGTGTGACCCTGGGACCCTTCAATCATCATAAATGTGAGCCAGTGGCCAAGCATCTGAATTTTGATCACACAGCCCTGGGGATGCTGCAATGGTCTATAAGTGTGAAAAACGGTCACAAGTCACTTTTTTTATTAAAAAAAATGTTTTTCAATATGCTGTTATCATTTTGAATGGTCACTAAATGGTTTTATAAGTCAAGGACTACTTACAGTTTGCATTAGGCCTCAAGCCCACCATACTATAGAATAAGATTCAGGTAATCCTTGATTTTATTTATTTATTTATTTATGTATGTATGTATGTATGTATGTATGTATGTATGTATGTATGTATTCATTCATTCATTCATTCATTCATTCATTTATTGGGATTTATATGGTTTTATATCCCAGGACTCGGGGCGGCTTACAACGTATCAAAACAGCATAACAAATACATCTAAAAATCAAATTAATATGGCTAAAAAAGACATTAAAAACTCCAATATAATTTAAAAGAAAACATTCATCACCATTCACTCACAAAACATACTAAACACACTTTGGTCAGGGGGCTAAGATCTAATGGCCCAAAGCCTGGCGGCATAAATAGGTCTTTAAACTTTTACGGAAGGCGAGGAGGGTGGGGGCAGTGCGAATCTCTGGGGGGGCAGCTGATTCCAGAGGGCCGGGCCCCCCACAGAGAAAGCTCTTCCCCCGAGCCACGGCAAATGACATTGTCTGGTTGACGGGATCCTGAGAAGGCCGACTCTGTGGGACCTGACCGGTCGCTAAGACTCATGTGGCAGAAGGTGGTCTCGGACGTAATGTGGCCCTATGCCATGTAGGGCTTTGTAGGTCATGACCAACACTTTGAATTGTGTTTGATTTATGACAATTAAGTTGGGAAATATGGTCATAAGTCGTGTCCATCCTTAAGTAGGTCACCGGTTGACTGTGCTTGACTTTATTTTTGGTCACTTTTTTTTCAGCAAAGTTTGAACGGTCACTAAATGAACTTTTGTAAGGCAAGGACTACCTGTATTACCTGAAGTCTGCACTTCTATTTCTACTAGTTTTTTTCCTCATCATTCCTATCACCCATTTCTTCCTACTTAGGACTGTATGACTGTAACTTGTTGCTTGTATCCTAAGATTTTTATTAATATTGATTGTTTCCTGATTGCTTATTTGACCCCTATGACAATCATTAAGTGTTTTTTACCTCATGATTCTTGACAAATCTATATTTTCTTTTATATACACTGAGAGCATATGCACCAAAGACAAATTCCTTGTGTGTGCAATAACACTTGGCCAATAAAAATTCTATTCTATTCTTTTGATGAACTTATAAATCTCTGGGAATTATTAATTACCTAATGATTAATTAATTAATTTCGTCCAAGTAGCTGAAGCGACCACAGAAACTGACCTGAAGCCCCGCCCCCACACAGCCTCGCCCCCCAGGGCCGTCCTTTCACGGCGACGTCCCTAGCTCTGCCCACCGCGGCAACGCCTCAGACCCCGCCCCTCTCCGCAGCGCCGCCCCTGTTGCCCTGGCGACCAAGTTTTCTAGGCCTGCTTTCCTCCTCCGCCTCCTCCGGCCGGCGTGGCCACTCCTCTTCCTCCACGGAGCCGGTAGTCGGAGGCAGCTGGTCGTCGCTCGCTCCCTCGCTCGGTCGGTCACTCCGTCGGAGACTGGCGCTTGGTCGGCCGCCCTCGCGGCTGTCATGGCGGTGGAGGCGAGGCCCGGGCCTCCCGGACAGGCCTCGCCATGAAACTCCGGCCCGCTATGAGAGGTGCGTGGCAGCGGGGGACTTACCGGGCGGGAAGGGCCTCTTAATTGCGAGGGCTCGGCTGCCCCTTCTCCACATCCAGGCCGGTTGGGGACTGCAACACCCATCCTCCCCTGATATGGCGGGAGCGAGGAAAGAGTGGATGGAGGGAGGCCACCGGGTAATCTCACTGTAATCTAAACCTGGGTTTTCCAATCTTGACTCCTTTAAATTGGGGGGGACGGGACGACAAGTCCCAGAATTCCACAGGCACGATGGCTGGGGAACTCTGGGAGTTGACGTCCACCCTACACTCACCCAACCCTTTAAAGTACGCTGGCTGGGGAATTCTGGGAGCTGTAGTCCATCTTAAACCTTGCTGGCTAGGGAATTCTGGGAGCTGTAGTCCACCCATCTTAAAGCTTGCTGGCTGGGGATCCTGGGAGTGGAAGCCCTCCCTCCCTGCCCTTAAAGTATGCTGGCTGGGGATCCTGGGAGTCGAAGTCCACTTTTAGGCCAAGATTGGAAAACACTGGTCAAAATTGGGAAATCCCCTAGTCCTCATGGAGGTCATCAGCTGCCCACTCATCACCACCCATTAATGTGTCCAGATGTGTCCTTGAAATGACCAGGAAGTGGCTTCAATGCAGCCTGACTTTTTATTCGACTTGGTATTCTAATGAATTAACTTTTTCAGAGGAGCCCAACTGTGTGTTTTGTTTGGAAAGAGGAATTTTGTGGCCAGGACCTGTCTGGGCTCTGCCCATGCTTAGGGGTACTGTAGTTCCTGCTGCTCTGGTTGCGTCAGTCATGCCCTGCCTTTCAAAACAGGATTGGGGACTGAGCCCTGGCACTGAAGGGGATACATAGAATTACTATTATTAGGTGTTCTGTTGTCATAATGAGAGCAGTGATTAATCCCTTTCTTCAAAAAAGACTTAATTAAATTAAAAGCTTAATTTCCTTTTCCTGCAGTGAATTGTTGGTTGTGTAAAACTGGGCTAAATACAGAAAGTCCTCAATTTATAACCATTTGTTTAGTGAATGTTTGAAATTACGACGACATTGAAAAAAATGTGTCTTACAACTGTCTATGGATACTCTCGGTCATCCAGGTCATAGTTGTCCCAAAGATGCTTTATTTTTCAAGAGGCAACAGGGCTTCCTTGGTTTTTCTTTGAAGACGTTTCGCTTCTCCTCCCAGAAGCTTCTTCAGCTCTGACTGGATGGTGGGGAATGGAAAGATTGATACTCCTTGTAGACAGCTGGTCATTTGCATCCTTTTAGCACAGTGGTTCTCAACCTTTCTAATGTCGGGACAGGCGGTCCTCGACTTATGTCAGACTTCCCTGCCATCCCAAATATCCTGGGATCTATGACAATTTGCAACAGCCAAGTCTCTGCAGGACACGAGTTACAGTTTTTCTCAACCTTTCTAATGCCATGACCCCTTCATACAATTCCTTATGTTCTGGTGACCCCCAACCATAAGTCTAGTCCCAATTCTCCCAACAGAGCTTTAAGTTGATTGGCAGGAAGGTCTGAGGGACACCCCCACTGTAAACTCCTGATTGGTTGGATTGTACAAATATGTTCCAAGGTACCAGAATAGAAGTTTTAGTTCCTAACACCAGGGGAAATTTGTCTTTTCCCATGCTCTTATTAAGTGGCCCCTGTGAAATGGTCGTTCGACCCCCAAAGGGGTCCCAACTACCAACCCCCAGGTTGAGAACCACTATTTTAGCAGATTGTTAATGTCACCAGGAGGTTTATCTGTGTTATCAGGTACCGATTAGGTAACATCTTCAAAGAAAAACCAGCAGCCTCCAGTTACCTCTTGAAAAAAGCAGCTTTGGGTGACTTATGGCTGTTTATCACAATTTACGATTGTTGCTTTGTCCCTTTGGTCGCATTATTATTTTTGTTTTCCAGTAAAAGATTTTTATTTTTCCCCACCATAAAGTAAAACAATATACAGTGGTACCTCTACTTAAGAATGCCTCTACTTAAGAACTTTTCTAGATAACAACCGGGTGTTCAAGATTTTTTTGCCTCTTCTTAAGAACCATTTTCTACTTAAAAACTCGAGCCCAGAAATAATTTCCAGGAAATTTGAGAGTGGCACGAAGGCCCGGCCAGTTTCCTGCCATTCCCCCTGGGTTTCTCTCTCTGGCGCAGTGTAGGGGAGGCAGCCTCGCGCTGGATGTATGGGAGGCGCGTGCTCCTCCTCGCCTCTTCAGAGTCCCTCTTTTTTTTTTAAGCCTTAAAGTTTTGGATTTTTTTGATTCCCCTCACCTTCTTCCTTCAGCAGCGACTGTCCTCCTCCTCTTCTTCCTCCTCCTCCTCCTCCCACCCAAATTCTGAGCTTTTATTCCTTTCCTAATGGGTTTGCATGCATTATTTGCTTTTACATTGATTCCTATGGGAAAAATTGCTTCTTCTTAAGAACTTTTCTATTTAAGAACCTGGTCACAGAACGAATTAAGTTCTTAAGTAGAGGTACCCCTGTATAGTTATAAACACAACAACAATGCTTAAAATCAATCATATATAAACTTTTCTATTTACTCCCTCAATGGGGGCTCTTATCTCTCACTGTTTAAAATTTTCTATTAATTTTATTTATTTATTTATTTATTTATTTATTATTTATTAATCAGATTTGTATGCTGCCCCTCTCCGCAGACTCGTTATACAACATTATCAGTTCTTAAAAATCCTCTCCGTCTTACTATAAAAAGTTACATTACATCAATGCAAAGAATAATAAAATCTCTTATCTAAATTTTAATATTGTATCATATAGCTAATTAAAAATTCTATTCATATATATCTTTAGTAAAAGAAACTATTCATAATATGTCACCCACTTCAAAAAATAAAGTTCTATATATTTAAAATCTAAACAAAGTAAATTTTGTGTTATGTTGTTATATAGTGCTACCACCATTTCTCATTTTTGCCATCTGGCTTTCAAAGTTTAAATCAAATTCTCATGTTTCAATTTTTCCCAAATTAACCAGTTACTAATACATATCTCTTAGTTTTCTATCCAATCATAAAACTTCCCCCAAATTTTATAATAACCCGAGTCTTGTTTATCTTTTAAGTTTCAAAGTCAATCTCCTCATCTCTGCATAAACCATAATTTTTCTCAAAACTTCCCTTTCCGTTGGTATCCTATTCAATTTCCAACATTGTGTATATACAATCCTAGCTGCTGGAATTATATGTATAATTAAATATGTCTTTTCTTTATCAAAATTATCTGGTAAGATACCCAGAAGGTATATCTCGGGTTTAAGATCAATAGTTTTTCTTAAAATCTTCTGAATCCAATGTTGAATTTGTGTCCAAAATTTACGTGCTTCCAGACAAGTCCACCAAATGTGATAGAATGAGCCAGGTAACTCGCTGCATTTCCAACAGTTCATCAACAAATTCTGAAACATTTTAGCTAGCCATCTATAAAACATCTTGTACCCATTTTCCTTAAATGCAGTTGACATTGTCATTTTATAGTTTCTCTCCCATAATTGCTGCCAGCAATCTATATCTATTGTATGGCCTATATTTCTCATCCATTTTATCGTTGTATCCTTAACCTGCTGAAATTCTAATTCAATCGATAAAATGTATTTGTAAATTTTAGAAACATAGAAACACAGAAGTCTGACGGCAGAAAAAGACCTCATGGTCCATCTAGTCTACCCTTATACTATTTTCTGTATTTTATCTTAGGATGGATCTATGTTTATCCCAGGCATGTTTAAATTCAGTTACTGTGGATTTATCTACCACGTCTGCTGGAAGTTTGTTCCAAGGATCTACTACTCTTTCAGTAAAATAATATTTTCTCATGTTGCTTTTGATCTTTCCCCCAAACTAACTTCAGATTGTGTCCCCTTGTCCTTGTGTTCATTTTCCTATTAAAAACACTTCCCTCCTGGACCTTATTTAACCCTTTAATATATTTAAATGTTTCGATCATGTCCCCCCTTTCCCTTCTGTCCTCCAGACTATACAGATTGAGTTCATTAAATGCAGTTGACATTATCATTTTATAGTTTCTTTCCCATAATTGCTGCCAGCAATCTATATCTATTGTATGGCCTATATTTCTCATCCATTTTATCGTATCCTTAACCTGCTCAAATTCTAATTCAAGCGATAAAATGTATTTGTAAATTTTTTTGATCAAATTAACATCCTGACCCAATAAGATTTGATCTAATTCTGTTTTTGTAAATTAATACCTTCTGTTTAAACTTCTTTCTCCAATCTTGATTGTAACTGTAAATACATAAACCAATCCAATTTTACGCCTTGTTTTTCTAAATCTTGAAGTGTTTTTAACTTCAATGACTGTGTCATTATATCCTTGAATCTTAAAATATTAGTCCAATTTAATCTATTGGGCTGCATTAATACTTCTGTTATCAATATCCAAAATGGTACTTTTGAGTAGTATTTCACTTTCATCTTTTCCCAAATTGCCATCAACGAACTCCTTATAATATGTCTCTGAAAGTAACTACCGTATGTATGTTCTTCTTCTCCTACCACATAAATGCATGCCAACCATTTTGGTCACATTATTAAAATTCAGACGGCTGGTGACTGGCATGTATTTATAATGGTTGCAGTATCCTGGGATCATGTGATCCCCTGTTGGTGACCTTCCAGGCAAGCAAAGTATTCTAGTCCAACCCTCTGCTCAAGCAAGAGGACTAAGTGGATAGTTTGATTTCACAGAAGTTTGATTTACTTGGAGTTACATTGTGTTGTTTAAGTGTTCCCTTTATTTTTTTGAGCAGTGTATATACATTGATCTTATTTCGGTTTCTCTTTTTTTTTTTACCCTTCTAACCAATCCTCTTTCTTTTAGTTACAAATTTCTATTCTCTTTTGAAAATAAATCTTTATTTTCCTTTTTTGCAACAAGTCATAGAACCTGTTCCAACATTCATAATATTCTGATTCATCTTTGTTTTTTATCTCCATTGTTAGTTTGTCCATTTCCGCACAAATTTTTTTCTATTAAATCTTCCTCCGTAGGTATATTTTCATTTTCCCACTGTTGAGCAAAGACAATTCTCGCCGCTGTCATTATATGTAAAATTAGGTATATATGTTTCTATGTTTCTATTTGACATTTCCCGTACTTTTCATGTGTTATTCCCAATAGGAAGAGTTCAGGGTTGGGGTTTTTTTTTTCCTGTTTTCCTTTCTAAATTTTTTATGCCTTCCCTATCCCCCTGGAGATCCTCCCGAGGGCGGAAACAGCCCATTTGTGGACTTCCAGTTGACCGGAAGGCCTGGTTTTTTTGCTCTCCCCAGACTTCAGAGCCTTTGTAAGAGCCTGGGGAGGGCGAAAACGGACTTGATTTTATTTTATTGGATTTTATTGGATTTGTATGCCGCCCCTCTCCGTAGACTCGGGGCGGCTAACAACAGTAGTAAACAGCATATGACAATCCAATATAAACAGTTAAAAACCCCTATTGTAAAACCAACATACATACAGACGTACCATGCATAAAATTGTAAAGGCTTAGGGGGAAAGAGTATCTCAATTCCCCCATGCCTGGCGGCAGAGGTGGATTTTAAGAAGCTTACGAAAGGCAAGGAGGGTGGAAGCAATTCTAATCCCCCCCACCCTTCCAAGGCCTTTCAGAGGCCAGAAATGTCCCATTTGCCAATTTCCAGCATTGTGTGCTAAGAGCTGGGGGGTGGGGCGATGTGCACAAGCATGGGGAGAGGGCTCCATGCCCGCATGTGTGTGATGCCCCCGCACTCCCCTCCCTTTTGGCACGCAAATCAAAAAGTTCTCCATCACTGCGCTAGGGCTTATTTTCAGGGAAACATGGTAGACCTTCCACCCCTAAGCGAAGCCGGTTCTCTTCTGACTGTTTGTTTCTTCCTCCTTTCAGGAATCATCACACCCCGATCCAAACCTTGGAAGCCGGTCGCCCCCCACTCCGTACCATGCAATCCAACTCGAACGTTCGGCACAGCGGACTCAACAACGGCCACAGTCACAGCCCCACCGGCCAGGGCCCTCACGCCACCAGGTCTCCGGGAGAGGAATCTTGCCAGCACGGAGGGGACATTCACATCCAAATGACCTCAGCGGTCGGAGAGCCAGAGGCCAACGCAGGCTCCCGGCAACATTTGCGGTTGGGGACTCAGAGCCGGCCCCACGGCCAAATGCCCGGCGAAACTAGAAGTGGTCACTCCAGTGGTTCAGCCATGGAGGAGCAGAGAGACAGTTCTCTCTCGGAATTTAAATACCTCCTGCAGTGGCTGCACAAGAGCATCCCGTACATCCTGATTTTGTCCATCAAAATTGTCATGCAACATATCATTGGTAGCGTATCAACCTACTGGTGTTTTGGAAACGTCAAGGTGGTTTTTTTAAAAAAAGTTGTTATTTGCAAGTGATAAATGAGTTGGGTGTGGATCAGTCTGGACTTCAAGACCGGAAGTTTTGGACTCCCAAAAAGATTGAAATTCTGCTAAATTCGACATCCTCTATAAACGAAGCAGATCAATTCGATTTCCATCTCCCCCCCCCCCTTGATTTTCATCATTTTGATATATGGTTTAAGGATTTTGAGACCTTCCCAAGTGCTTCAAATCACGTTGTTTCAACCACAAAGGCCAATAACTCACTTTTAAAATTAGGCATAGATTTAAACCTTTTTTAACCTTTAAAAGATTCAATTTAATTCAAATTATTTGCCTTATATTCCACCCAATCCCCAGTCTAGGTCAGGGGGTCCCCAAATTTGGCAAGTTTAAGATTGTGGACTTTAACTCCCAGAATTTTGGGGAGTTGGAAGTCCACAAGTTTTAAAAGTTGCCAAGTTTGAAGACCTGTGGTCTAAATCGGTGGTAGGCAAAGTTGGCTTTTCTATGCCATGTGGACTTCAACTTCCAGAATTCCTGAGCTAGCATGATTGGCTCAGGAATTCTGGGAGTTAAAGTCCACAAGTCATCAGTGGTAGTTAAAATGATGGAGACTCTACTCAAAAAGAGGATAAATCAGCACCTAAAAAACAATAACTTGTTGGACCCAAATCAGCATGGCTTTACTGAAGGCAAATCATGTCAGACTAATCTCATTGATTTCTTTGACTATGTCACAAAGGTGTTGGATGAAGGTGGTGCCGTTGATATTGCCTATCTGGACTGCAGCAAAGCCTTTGATATGGTTCCACATAAAGAGCTGATATATAAATTAGTGAAGATTGGACTTAATCCCTGGATAGTTCAGTGGATTTCAAGCTGGCTGAAGCATAGACATCAGAGAGTTATTGTTAATGGCGAGTATTCTGAGCAGAGACAGGTTACAAGCGGTGTGCCACAAGGGTCTGTTCTGGGTCCTATTCTTTTTAATATGTTTGTGAGTGACATAGGGGAAGGTTTGGTAGGGAAGGTTTGCCTATTTGCCGATGACTCTAAAGTGTGCAATAGGGTTGATATTCCTAGAGGCGTCTGTAATATGGTAAATTATTTAGCTTTACTAGATAAATGGTTAAAGCAATGGAAACTGCAGTTTAATGTTTCCATATGTAAAATAATGCACTTGGGGAAAAGGAATCCTCAATCTGAGTATTGCATTGGCAGTTCTGTGTTAGCAAAAACTTCAGAAGAGAAGGATTTAGGGGTAGTGATTTCTGACAGTCTCAAAATGGGTGAGCAGTGTGGTCGGGCAGTAGGAAAAGCAGGTAGGATGCTTGGCTGCATAGCTAGAGGTATAATAAGCAGGAAGAGGGAGATTGTGATCCCCAAATCTGGTGAGACCACATTTGGAGTACTGTGTTCAGTTCTGGAGACCTCACCTACAAAAAGATATTGACAAAATTGAACGGGTCCAAAGACGGGCTACAAGAATGGTGGAAGGTCTTAAGCATAAAACGTATCAGGAAAGACTTCATGAACTCCATCTGTATAGTCTGGAGGACAGAAGGAAAAGGGGGGACATGATCGAAACATTTAAATATATTAAAGGGTTAAATAAGGTCCAGGAGGGAAGTGTTTTTAATAGGAAAGTGAACACAAGAACAAGGGGACACAATCTGAAGTTAGTTGGGGGAAAGATCAAAGGCAACATGAGAAAATATTATTTTACTGAAAGAGTAGTAGATCCTTGGAACAAACTTCCAGCAGACGTGGTTGGTAAATCCACAGTAACTGAATTTAAACATGCCTGGGATAAACATATATCCATTGTAAGATAAAATACAGGAAATGGGTATAAGGGCAGACTAGATGGACCATGAGGTCTTTTTCTGCCATCAGTCTTCTATGTTTCTATGTCATAGAAGAGCCCACTTTGCCTGCCTACCCCTGGTCTAGACAGTTCTTTACTTATAACCGATTGCTTAGTGACTGTTTGAAGTTATGATGAATCTCCCCAGATTCATGGGCTTTGGTTACATTTTGTGTGCTTGATGCCCATCCCCCATTCACAGAATCCCGCAGTCAGGTGACCACAATTGAGATTTTTTATTTTTGCCAGAAACCAGTATTTCCTTCGGGTTTCCAGCAAAAAAACCCAAACTCCTTTTCCAGAGAGTGGATTTACTTTATGACCATTGCATTTGCTTAACAAACACCAGAAAAATATAATAAAACCAGGGTTTTATGATATAAGTAAGGATTGGCACAATATACGACCATAATTCCTGATTCAATGGTCGTAAGTGAAGAACTTCCTGAATATTATTTTATACAGTCCTCAATAGCAGTTTTTTAAATGATTGTTCAAAGCTACCATGGTACTGAAAAAAGTGCCTTATGAATGACTATTTTTCACACTTAATGACCATTGCAACATCTCTAGGGATTTGATTGACATTTGGATGCTTGACAACTGATTTCATATTTATGACGGTTGCAGTGTCCTGGGGTCATGTGGTCCCTTTTTTGTGACTTTCCACGGAGGAAACCAGATTAATTTAACAACTGAGTTATTCACTTAACTGCTGCCATTCACTGAACAACTGTGGCAAGAGAGGTCGTAAAGTGGGGCAAAACTCACTTTAAAAACTTGTCACTCAGCAACATAAAATTTTGGCTCAGTTGAGGTCGTATGTGAAGGACTCCCTATAGTATAGTGGGCTTGCTTGAGGCCTAATGCAAACTATGGGCAGTCACAACCCTCAGCTTAGTGTCTGTTCAAAGTTACAACCACTCTTAAAAAGTGACTTACGACTGTTTTACACACTTAATGGCCATTACAGCCTCCTCATGGTCACAGGATCAAAATTCAGACGCTTGGCCACTGACTCATATTTATGACGGTTGCAGGGTCCTCTGATCCCCTTTTGTGACCTCCAGACAAGCAAAGTCTATGGGGAAGCCAGATGTACTTAAGGAGCATGTGAACTACCGTAAGAACTGCTGTGATTAAGAACATAAGAGCCCTGCTGAATCAGGCCAAAGCCCATCGAGTCCAGCTCACACAGTGGCCCACCAATTGTCCCTGGGGATCTTGAGTAGAAAGAGAAGGCAAGACCCTCCCTTTCCCTTGACCCCCAACAAGTGGTACTCAAGGGAATCCTGCCTGCCTCAACCAACATAGAGGCAGCACTTGGACATCCGTTTCAATAACCACCGATACACTTGGCATCCATGAATCTGTCTAATCCTGCCTTGAAACTATCAAGGCTGACAGCTGTCACGGCCTCTTCTGGAAGTGAATTCCATAAACCAAGGACCCTCTGGGTGAAGAAATATTTCCCTTGATTTGTCCTCACTTTCTTACGTATGAGCTTTAGGGAGGGCCCCCTTGTCCTAGTATTGTGTGATAGAGAAAATAATTTTTCTCTATCCACCTTTTCTATCCCATGCATGATTTTATACACTTCGATCAAGTCACCCCTTAAACACCATCTTTCAAGGCTGAAGAGACCAAGGCGTTTAAAAAATTCAGTGCCATGGTAGCTTTGAACAATCACTTAAAAAACTGCTATTGTGGACTGTATAAAATAATATTCTGGAAGTTCTTCACTTACAACCATTGAATTCACTTAATTGTGGCAAGGAAGGGGGTAAAACTGGGCCAAAACTCACTCGCCGACTTAAATCCTTTTGCTTCTGTCTACCCTAGAGAAGATCATTCCTTTTCTGGGGAGTTTTTATTTTTAAATGAAATTGGGATCTGGAAAACCCACTTTTCAATCTCTTTGAATAAGTCGTCCCTGCTTATTTTAGGGCTACCTTGAATTGTGGCACCCAAAACTGATTTTATAAACTATGCGTTACAATCAGATAAAATGGTTTCTCCTGCTCTGCTTCTGCTCAGACTAAACCGGTGATGGCAAACCTGTTTTGGTTCGCGTGGCAAAAGGAGTGTGTGTGTGTGTGCTAGCATACGTGCACATTCCCACAGTCCTTCCCTTCCCCCACATGCAGGCAACTGCCCCGCGCTGCCCCCCGCACATGCGCACAGGCCTTTCTGAAGCTTGGGGAAAAAAATGCCCGAGCGGAAAAACCGGAAGTTCGGGAAAATGCACTCTCGGTTTTCCCATGGTGCTATTTTTGGCACTCAAAGCTTCCCTGAACTCTCCAGAGTGCCAAAAACAGCACAACGGCAAAGCGGAAGTGCGTTTTTCCGAACTTCCGGTTTGTCCGTTGAGCAATTTTTTTTGCCTCCAGGGCTTTAGGAAGTGTCCAGAGGACGAAATGGCCTTTCCCAAGGCTGAAAATCAGGTGACCAGGACACACAGGTGCTCTGGAGCTGAAAATGACTAAGTTCAGGTTTGCCATCACAGGACTAAACCAAAACCAGGAGAAAGCCCTAAGGCCATGATTTATTTATTTATGTATTTATTATTATTATTATTTTATTTTCAAATTTTTATTTTACAGACAACAATAAAACATGACAAAGTGTCCAAACAACAATTACATAGTTATAAAATAAATCATTTTTGATTCCCAGGTCATTGGATTCATAAGAGATTATACAGTTCCATAAGTCCTTATGAGAAATTCCTTTCATCAGAAAATTTATTTTATTTATTAATTGGATTTATTTATATGGATTTATAATTGGATTTATATCCTGCGCATTTCTGAGGACTTGGGACAGCTTACAACATATAAAAGAAACAATGCAAAATTACCTAAATCCAATTATTTTAGACTAAAACTAATGATCTAAAACCCAATTTATTTAAAAAAAACAGCCACTCTCATTTTGGCAAATCAAAGATGCACTTTATTCATTGGCCGGGGCTGCTGTCTAGTGTCCCAGTGATGGCGAAACTTGTTTGGCTCAGGTGCCAAATAACGTGCATGCCGATGCCCACACCCATAATGCAGTCTCCTCCCCCATAAATGCGCACAACCCATGCGCTTCCCCCCTCCCCGTCTATGAGCACAAGACTCACTTAAGCTGTGGAGCTGTCCTACTTCAGATAGTTCCGGCCAGGACCATTTCTCCAGAGAGGGGCGGCATACAAATCCAATAAATAAATAAATAAATAAAATTCTTCTGCATCCGGGAAGGCTTTCCTGATAGGCCTCTGCAACCGTTAGCAGAGATCTGTCAATGTACTTTCCTTATACAGTGATCCCTCTATTATCGCGAGGGTTCCGTTCCAAGACCCCTCGTGATAATCGATTTTTCGCGATGTAGGGTTGCGGAAGTAAAAACACCATCTGCGCATGCGCGCCCTTTTTTTCTATGGCCGCGCATGCGTAGATGGTGGAGTTTGCGTTCCCTGCCGCCCACGCAAAGGGGAAACCCCGATTCGGCTACTCGCTGCTGCTGCGCTACCGAGCAGATAAGCTGCTGGGCGGCCGAAGGAACCTTCCCTGGGTCTTCCCCCTCTTGCTGGCGGGCGGGCGAGCGGCGGGCATCAGCGAGGAGCCGGGGTTTCCCCTTTGCGTGGGCGGCTGGGAAGACCCAGGTTGGGGTTCGGGGGGGTGCTGGGAAGCCCCCCAGGCCGGCTGCGACCTTTTAAAACAGCCGCGCCGCTTCCCAGCTGAGTCCTGAAGCCAAACGCGGAAGTTCGCCTTTGGCGTTTGGCTTCAGGACTCAGCTGGGAAGCGGCGCGGCTGTTTTAAAAGGTCGCAGCCGGCCTGGGGGGCTTCCCAGCACCCCCCCGAACTCGGGGGGGGTGCTGGGAAGCCCCCCAGGCCGGCTGCGACCTTTTAAAAGAGCCGCGCCGCTTCCCAGCTGACTCCCAAAGCCAAACGCGGAAGTGGTGTTTTTTTTAATTAATATTTTTTTTAAAATCGCGATATAGCGTTTCACGAAGATCGAGATCGCGAAACTCGAGGGATCACTGTATTGGGGCAAATGGGAAATTTACAGAGTCCTTGACTTACAACCACAATTGAGCCCAAAATTTTGTGTTGCTAAGCGAGGCAATTGTTTAAGTTCATTGCGCCTCATTTTGTGACCTCTTTTGCCACAGGGAATCACTACCGCTGTCAAGTGACAATTGTGCAGTCATTAAAGAAACCAGGCTTCCCCCATTGCTTTTGTTTGTCGGAAGCCAGCTCGGGAGGTTTCGTAAACTACTCAAGATTCACTTATACCACCAGGCATGGGAGAGTTGAGACACCTTTCCCCCAGGCTTTTTTATACTTTGTTTTATGTTTGGTATGAATGTGCTGTTTGGTTTTTAAAAAAAATAATGATAGGGTTTTATATGTTTTTTAATATTAGATTTGTTGCACTGCTATATTGTTTTTATTACTGTTGTGAGCTGCCCCGAGTCTTCGGAGAGGGGCAGCATACAAATCTAATAAATAAATAATTTTTTTAAAAAATCACGTGACCCCCACCAGGACACTGCAAAAGTCATGAATAGAATAGAATAACAGAGTTGGAAGGGACTTTGGAGGTCTTCTACTCCAATCCCCTGTTTAGGCAGGAAACCCTACACCACTTCAGATGGTGATCCAACATCATCTTAAAAAGTTCCAGTGTTGCAGCATTTACAACTTCTGGAGGCAAGCAGTTCCACTAACTGTTCTAATTGTCAGGAAATGTCTCCTTAGTTCTAAGTTGCTTCTCTCCTTGTTCAGTTTCCACCCATTGCTTCTTCTACCCTCTAATGCAGTGTTTCCCAACCGTGACAACTTGAAGATATTTGGACTTCAACTCCCAGAATTCCCCAGCCAGTTCTAGATTGTTCCGGTCACACCACAAGGATAGTTGTTCAACTTCCCGTCTGTATGCGGGTTCATCATTGTCTCGAATGAGTCCGGTCACTGTTGTATCATCTGCAAACCTCAGTAGTTTAACCGTCTTATTAACTGAGGAACTGCAGTGATTCCCTTAACAAACGTGGAGACAAAAGGAGCAAACTCACTTGACAGATTTCTCTTAACGACATAAATTTTGGGCTCACTTCTGGTCATAAGTTGAGGACTACCCATATTTTCTATTTTCCAGCCCCCCCCCCCCCCCCCAAAAAAAAAAAAAGTAAAAAGAGGAACAGAAGGCCTGTTTGGATTTTTGGCTCTTTGCTTCAACTTGAAGTCCAGTTTCCCGGTTTTAAAGGGAACAGGGAATCCATCCTTTTAATGCTATTTCTGCCCTTTTCTCCTCTGTTTTATGTTCTCTGTCTCCAGTAGACAAAAATAGAAAAGGAGCCTCCAGGATTTTTTTTAAAAATTTGCCCTTTTGTTGCCGTAAAACATTATGTAATTCTTGCTTAATTTTGCCATTTGTTTTAAAGAAATTTGGGTTCGGTGCTTTCTTTTTAGTTTTGCTTTTTTTGTGTTTTGTTCTTTTCCTTTTTTTTTGTTTGTATAAATTGACCCTTTTTTCCTAACAGGCATTTCTCTGGGAATTGGGCTGCTCACAACTTTTATGTATGCAAACAAAGCCATTGTAAATCAGGTTTTCCTAAGAGTAAGTATCCATTCCTCCTGCACAGTTGTAAGTATTTATTAAAGCTTCATTTTGCTCCGGAGATCGATGCAAATTCTGGAGAGAAATCTAGAGTCTCAGCTTTTGTTCTACCAGGATATAAAATAGCATAGATTTTTTTTTTAAAGGCTTCCTTTTAAAGATGATGTTAATTTAATTTGCTCTGGAGATCGATGCAAATTCTGGAGAGAAATCTAGAGTCTCAGCTTTTGTTCTACCAGGATATAAAATAGCATAGATTTTTTTTTAAAGGCTTCCTTTTAAAGATGATGTTAATTAAAAAAAATACTGACCTGGGTCATCTTAAATTAACACATTGAGAAATTTCAAATTAAATGCATGCAGACCACTGGATGACAGATAGTCCTCGACTTACAACCGTTTGTTTTATTGACCATCCCAAGTTTGCAACAGCACTGAAAAAAGTGACTTATGGCTGTTTCACTTTTACGACCATTGCAGCATTCCCCATGGTCACACGATCAAAATTCAGGTGCTTCGCAACTGTCTCCTATTTACGACGGTTGCGGTGGTCACATGATCCCCTTTTGTGGCAACCTGACCAAGAAAGTCAACGGTGGAGCCAAATTCATTCCACAATTGTGTCAGCTTCAATGATTCGATTAATGGCAAGGAAGGTCGTAAAATGGGGGGAACACTCGCTTAACAACTGTCTCATTTAGCGACGTAAATTTTGGGCCCAATTGTGGTCGTAAATCAAGGACTACTACCTTTATTTCAATAAACTAATTTAATTTTATAGATGAAATATAGAGTCAGATTGTTCTAATGGTTAAGATAATAGTCTAGAACAGGGATAGGCAGAGTTGACTTACGGACTTCAACTCCCACAATTCTTGAGTCAGGATTGAGAAGGATTTAGGGGTGGTGATTTCCGACAGTCTCAAAATGGGTGAACAGTGCGGTCAGGCGGTAGGGAAAGCAAGTAGGATGCTTGCCTGCATAGCTAGAGATATAAAAAGCAGGAAGAGGAAGATTGTGATCCTGCTATATAGAGTTCTGGTGAAACCACATTTGGAATACTGTTTAGTTCTGGAGGACTCACCTACAAAAAGATACTGATAAAATTAAACAGGTCCAAAGACGGAATACAAAAATGGTGGAAGGTCTTAAGCATAAAACTTACCAGGAAAGACTTAATGAACTCAATCTATATAGTCTGAAAGACAGAAGGGAAAGGGGGGACACGATCAGAACATTTAAATATGTTACAGGATTAAATAAGGTTCAGGAGGGAAGTGTTTTTAATAGGAAAGTGAACACAAGAACAAGGGGGCACAATCTGAGGTTAGTTGGGGGAAAGATCAGAAGCAACGTGAGAAAATATTTTACTGAAAGAGTAATAATAATAATAATAATTATTATTATTATTATTTATTAGATTTGTATGCCGCCCTCTCCAAAGACTCGGGGCGGCTCACAACACAATAGCAATACAATATAGATACAAATCTAATGTTAAAAAATTGAAAAAACTAATTTAAAAACACATTATAAAAATGTTCTCTACTACACAGTCATACACACTCAGTAGTAGATGCTTGTAACAAACTTCCAGCAGACGTAGTGGGTAAATCCACAGTAACTGAATTTAAACATGCCTGAGATAAACATAGATCCATCCTAAGATAAAATACAGGAAATAGTATAAGGGCAGACCAGATGGACCACGAGGTCTGTTTCTGCTGTCAATCTTCTATGTTTCTATGTAACTATTGTTGTTTTTGTGGAGCTCAGAATCTGATTGAAATGGTCTATTTTGGAAAGCTATAAGCCTATAACAGAATAACAGAGTTGAACGGGACCTTGGAGGTCTTCTAGTCCAACCCCCTTATACTACCCAGGTCAAATGGATCACATGACACTCTTTAAACCTTGTTTTTAGCCTATGAAGCTAACAATTGACTGACACTTTCTAAAATTTCTTCTCTTGCAGGAAAGGTGCTCCAGGCTAAGGTGTATATGGCTGCTACTGTTCCTGATGGGCTCTTCCGTTTTCATCTATTACACCTTCTACTCTCAGTTACTTCATTACAGGTAATTCAACACAGACTCAACTCCCCATATTGGTACAGGCGGTCCTCGACTTACGTCAGACTTCCCTGCCATCCTAAATATCCAGGGATCTATGACAATTTGCAACAGCCAACTCTCTGCAGGACAAGAGTTACAGTTTTTCTCAGCCTTTCTAATACCGTGACCCCTTCATACAGTTCCTCATGTTGTGGTGACCCCCAACCATAATAGTGCCAATTCTCCCAACAGAGCTTCAAGCTGATTGGCAGGAAGGTCAGAGGGAAACCCCCCACTGTAAACTCCTGATTGGTCAGATTGCAAAAATATGTTCCAAGGCCCCAGAATGGAAGCTTTAATTCCTAACACCATGGGAAATTTGTCTTTTCTCCTGGTCTTAAGCGACCCCTGTGAAACAGTCGTTTGACCCCCAAAGGGATTCGACCCGCAGGTCGGGAACCACTGAGTTTATTTATTGATTGATTGGTTGGTTGGATAGCCCTACATGGCATTGGACCAGATTACCTCCGGAACCGTCTGCTACCGCACGAATCCCAGCGACTGATAAGGTCTCACAGAGTTGGCCTTCTCCAGGTCCCGTCGACTAAACAATGTCATTTGGCGGGCCCCAGGGGAAGAGCCTTCTCTGTGGCGGCCCCGGCCCTCTGGAACCACCTCCCTGCGGAGATTAAAACTGCCCCCACCCTCCCTGTCTTTCGTAAACTACTCAAGACTCATTTATACCGCCAGGCATGGGGGAGTTGGGATAGCTCTTCCCTCTAGGCCATTACAAGTCATGCATGTTATGTTTGTGTGTATGTTTGGTTTTATAATAGGGGTTTTTAGTTGTTTTTTATTATTGGATTGTACATGTTGTATTTATTATTGTTGTTAGCTGCCCCGAGTCTGCGGAGAGGGGCAGCATACAAATCCAATAAATTATTATTATAAATTATTATATACTGCTCATCTCTGAATTACACTAATATCAAAAAAATGGGCGAATAGAATCATTAAAAGATGCAAAAGGAGGGGCAGAATGAAATGTGAAGGGCAAAAATTAAATTAATTTTTATTTATTTCAAATAATTAAATGGACTTGTTAAATTGTCCCGCAGCTAAGTTGGCTGCAGCAAACTGGCTATGGTGTCCTATTCCCAATGTGCAGGTTGTCCTCAACTTATGACGGGAACCCCCCAAAAATGCTTATGATTTAGAACTAAATTTCTGACATCATCTTTCTGTCCCCCCCCCCCAAAAGTTACAGGATCTCCTCTTAGATGCCATAATTGAGCTCCAAATTTCTCTCACTGAGGAAGATCGTTGCTAAACGGGTTTGGCCCTGGTTTACAGCTATTAAGTGAATTCATTGCTATTGTTAAGTTTTAGTAACATGGTTGTAAAGTGAATCTGACTTCCTCTCTTGACTTTGCTTATTGGAAAGTCTCAACAGGGGATCACGTGACCCCCGGGGACACTGAGACTCATAAATACGACTCAGTTTGACAAGCGCCTGGATTTTGATCACGTGACCACGGGGATGCTACCCAGCTCCTAATTGTGACAAACGGTCATAAGTCACTTTTTTCAGGGCTGTTGTAATGTTGAACAGTCACTAAAGGAACTGTTGTAACTTGAGGACTACCTGTATTGGAGGAAGCCAATAAATGGCAATAGCATTTATCAATAGCACTTAAGACTTAATATATGGCTTCACAGTGCTTTACAGCCCTCTCTAAGCAGTTTACAGAGTCAGCATATTGCCCCCAACAATCTGGGTCCTCATTTTACCCACCATGGAAGGCTGGGTTGACCTTGAGCCTGGTGAGATTCGATCTGCCAAACTGCTGGCTGCTGGTGATCAGCAGAAGTAGCCTGCAGTACTGACTCTAACCACTGCGCCACCAAGGCTCTTAAAATACTAAAGGTGAATGATGATGATAATAACAACAACAACAGAGTTGGAAGGGACCTTGGAGGTCTTCTAGTCCAACCCCCTGCTTAGGAGGAAACCCTACACTACTTCAGACAGATGGTTATCCAACATCTTCTTTAAAACTTCCAGTGTTATAGCATTCACAACTTCTGGAGGCAAGTAGTTCCAGTAATTAATTGTTCTGTCAGGAAATTTCAATTTAATTTAATGTAATTTAATGTAATTTAATTTAATTTAATTAATTTAATAATTTAATTTAATTAATTGATTTATATACCGCCCAATCCTGTGGTACTCAGGACAGCTAATGTTCTAAGTTGCTTCTCTCCTTGATTAGTTTCCACCCATTGCTTCTTGTTCTACCCTCAGATGCTTTGGAGAATAGCCTGACTCCCTCTTCTTTGTGGCAACCCCTGAGATCTTGGAGCACTGCTATCCTATCTCCCCTGGTCCTTCTTTTCATTAAACTAGCCATGCCCAGTTCCTGTAACCGTTCTTCATATGTTTTAGCCTCCAGTCCCCTAATCATCTTTGTGGCTCTTCTCTGAATTCTTTCTAGAATCTCAACATCTTTTTTTACATCGTGATGAGCAAAACTGAATGCAGTATTCCAAGTGGTGGTCTTATCAAGACTTTATAAAGTGGTATTAACACTTCACATGATCTTGATAATCTGGGAGTGGGGAGGGGGTGAGAAACACAAAACAATTTTCCAACCGTCACTAAATGAACTGTTGCAGGTCAAGGACTCCCTATGAAATTATTATTATTTTTTCCCTCCATTTGGATTCCTAGGCTGTCTATATTTTTACAGTTGTGTCCCTTTAACGCAGAAGTCTTCAAACTTGGCAACTGTAAGACTTGTGGACTTCAACTCCCAGAATTCTCCAGCCAGCTGAGGGCTTATGCTTCAACGTTTCCAGGCTGGTTTTTGTATCCCATTTATCCTCCCCTTGTTTTTATTGTTTGTCTTCATAGCTTGATCCTTTTAAATCCTGCGGTGGATGCCCTGAACTTCTGGGAGGTCCTCTGGATTGTGGGAATCACGGATTTCGTTTTGAAGTTCGTCTTCATGAGCTTGAAATGCACCGTTCTCCTCCTGCCTTGTTTTATCCTGTCTCTTAAATCTAAGGTGAAGACACCACTCTTATTAATTGGATTTTAACTGAACTGTCATGCTCCTTTTGGTGGGTCATGCTCCTTTGCTGCCTTAACTCATTGCCAAGAGTGCCGGTATTGACTTGAAAGCAAGGGATGAGTTTGAAAGGGGCCATACAGGTGAGTCCTTGACTTGGGACCACAGTGGAGACCAGAATGTCCCCAGGGAGTTGGGCAACATACAAATTGAATGAATGAATGAACGAACGAATGAACAAACGAACAAACAAACAATTTAATTTAATTTATTATATTTGTATGCCACCCCTCTCCGAAGACTCGGGGCAGTTAACAAACGTCTGTTGCTCTCCTACAAAAACATAGAAACATAGAAGACTGACGGCAGAAAAAGACCGCATGATCCATCTAGTCTGCCCTTATACTGCTGTATTTTCTACTGTATTTTCTGTATTTTATCTTAGGATGGATAGATGTTTATCCCAGGCATGTTAAATTCAGTTAGTGTGGATTTACCAACCATGTCTGCTGGAGGTTTGTTCCAAGGATCTACTACTCTTTCAGTCAAATCATATTTTCTCACATTGCTTTTGATCTTTCCCCCAACTAACTTGAGATTGTGCCCCCTTGTTCTTGTGTTAACTTTCCTATTGAAAACACTTCCCTCCTGGACTTTATTTAACCCTTTAACATATTTAAATGTTTCGATCATGTCCCCCTTTCCCTTCTGTCCCCCAGACTATACAGATTGAGTTCATTAAGTCTTTTTATGCTTAAGACCTTTCACCATTCTTGTAGCCCGTCTTTCGACCCGTTCAATATTGACAAAATTGAACAGGTCCAAAGACGGGCTACAAGAATGGTGGAAGGTCTTAAGCATAAACGTATCAGGAAAGACTTAATGAACTCAATCTGTACAGTCTGGAGGACAGAAGGGAAAGGGGGGACATGATTGAAACATTTAAATATGTTCAAGGGTTAAATAAGGTTCAGGAGGGAAGTTTTTTCAATAGGAAAGTGAACACAAGAACAACGGGGCACAATCTGAGGTTAGTTTATTTATTTATTTTTTATTTATTAGATTTGTATGCTGCCCTTCTCCAGGGAAAGATTAGAAGCAAGGTGAAAAAAATATTATTTCACTGAAAGCGTAGTAGATGCTTGGAACAAACTTCCAGCAGACATGGTTGGTAAATCCACAGTGACTGAATTTAAACATGCCTGGGATAAACATATATCCATCCTAAGATAGAATACAGGAAATAGTATAAGGGCATGAGGTCTTTTTCTGCCATCAATCTTCTGTGTTTGTATGCTAAGCAAGAAAGGTTTTAAGGAAGGGGGGTTTTTTGACATGTGTTATGACTTTCCTTGCCACAGTTGTTAAGTGAATCTGGCTTCTCCACTGTTCGCCAGGTAATTTTCACACACACACAAACACATACACTGCAACCATCATAACTATGAGCCAATTACCAAGCATCTGAATTTTTCACCGATTGTTGGGATACTGCAACAGTTCCTAACTCTAAAAAATGGCCGTAAGTTGATTGATTGATTGATTGATTGATTGATTGTTAGAGTTGAAAAGGACCATGAAGGCCATCAAGTTCAACCCCCTGCCCAAGCAGGAACCCTATAGCACACCAGTCAAGTGGCAGTTCAGTTCAGTTTTTTCAGTGCCATTGTAACTTTGAACGGTCTGTGTCACTGAAGGCAAACCTTTTTTTGGTTTGCGAGCCAAAAGAGTGTGTCTGCATCTGCTAGTATGTCCGTATGTGCCCACACCCATTCCCTCCCCCCATGCATGTAAAACCCCACCTCCCTTTGCTGCCCCTGCACATGGGCACAATCCCCTCCTGTCTCAACCTATGCGCACAGGCCTCACTGAAACCTGGGACAGTGAAGAAATGGCCAAACGGGGCAAACTGGATGTTTGGAAAAACAGATTTCCAGTTTCCCCGTTGTGCTGTTTTTTGCACTCTGGAGCCTTCAGGGGAGCTTCCCGAAGCCCCAAAGTGTGAGAAACAGCACAACGGGCAAACCAGAAGTCCGTTTCCCCAAGGCCGAAAATCAGCTGGCTAGCACCTGCATGTGCACTACAGCCAACAAAGGACATGATTTGTCTCTAATTCCATCACATGCCATGTCAAAAGTTAACGAATGATTACAGCGGTCACTTGAATTTCGCGGGGGATACGTTCCAAGACCGCCCGTGAAAGTCAAATTTCTGCAAAGTGGAGACACCCTTCCTTCCTTCCTTCCTTCCTTCCTTCCTTCCTTCCTTCCTTCCTTCCTTCCTTCCTTCCTTCCTCCCCCTCCCTCCTCCATTCCTGGTTTTACTTACCCCCAGAACTGCAGGGCAATGGGGCGGCAAGCTGGGGGCTTTGCTGCACTCGCTGCCTGTGTTTCCCATGGTGGCGGCGGCAGTGGTGGTCAGGGCAGGGGAAGGGGAAGCTCAAGGCAAGAGGGATCCAGACCAGGACTCGAAGCTCGGATTCCAGGCTGGTCAGTTGGGAGGTCGGACGCTACCACTAAGGGAGACGGCTTAGGTGGGTGGGGGAAGAAGAGGTGGCGGCGACGGGTGGCAGTAAGCGCAATTAGCGCGTGGCCCCCTGACCCAACAATGCCTGCAGCTCCTCCCCCCTTGGGCAAGTTAGGGTGGTCTTGTCCACCCGCAAGGCTTGGCTTCAAGTGGAGCGTACCAACTCTCCGAGAATTAAAGGGGAGGGATCGGGAGGCAGGGGCGAAAGCAGGCTATACCACGGGTTTTGAAAACCCGTGGTATAGCCTTTCTGTGAAAGTTGGACCCAGAAAGTCAAGGGACCATTGTACACATGATGATTATATGACGCCAGGACACGGCAGCCATCATAAGTATGAGTCACTTGCAAGCGCCCAAATTTTGATCACATGACCTCGGGGATGCCGCTAATGGTTGGGAGTGTGAAAAACAGGTCGTCAGTTCCTGTTTTAAAACGGTCACTAAATCAACTCTCATAAGTCGAGGGCTACCTGCATTGCGTGAATGGGTCCTGCAATGTTAATTTTGGTTGCCTTTCCCTTGCTCCCCACAGGGTTACTGGTATATGCTGCTGGAAGAGCTTTGCCAAAGCTATTGCAAAATGGTTCCTGCCCTGTGTGGTTTCGATATTTGGTCGGCTTCAGGGAATTGGACAGCACCATCGGGTGGAGCTTTGGCATCTTGTTGGCTCTGCTGTATCTTATCCTGAAGGTAAACATTGGTTGCCCTTTTTGGTGTCTTATCCTAAAAGAATGGAGTCACAGTGGGAGCAGAGTTTTCAATGTTACAAAGAGATCTTGGAGTCCTAGTGGACAATCACTTTATCAACAATCAGGATAAATCAGCACCTAAAAAACAATAACTTACTGGACCCAAATCAGCATGGCTTTACTGGAGGCAAATCATGTCAGACTAATCTCATTGATTTCTTTGACTATGTCACAAAGGTGTTGGATGAAGGTGGTGCCGTGGATATTGCCTACCTGGACCAGCAAAGCCTTTGATACGGTTCCACATAAAGAGCTGATAGATGAATTAGTGAAGATTGGACTTAATCCCTGGATAGTTCAATGGATTTGCAGCTGGCTGAAGCGTAGACATCAGAGAGTTATTGTTTACGGCGAGTATTCTGAGCAGAGTCAGGTTACAAGCGGTGTGCCACAAGGGTCTGTTCTGGGTCCTATTCTTTTTAATATGTTTGTGAGTGACATAGGGGAAGGTTTGGTAGGGAAGGTTTGCCTATTTGCCGATGACTCTAAAGTGTGCAATAGGGTTGATATTCCTGGAGGCGTCTGTAATATGGTAAATGATTTAGCTTTACTAGATAAATGGTCAAAGCAATGGAAACTGCAGTTTAATGTTTCCAAATGTAAAATAATGCACTTGGGAAAAGGAATCCTCAATCTGACTATTGTATCGGCAGGTCTGTGTTAGCAAATACTTCAGAAGAAAAGGATTTAGGGGTAGTGATTTCTGACAGTCTCAAAATGGTGAACAGTGCAGTCAGGCGGTAGGGAAAGCAAGGAGGATGCTTGGCTGCATAGCTAGAGGTATAACAAGCAGGAAGAGGGAGATTATGATCCGCTATATAGAATGCTGGTGAGACCACATTTGGAATACTGTGTTCAGTTCTGGAGACCTCACCTACAAAAAGATATTGACAAAATTGAACGGTCCAAAGACGGGCTGCAAGAATGGTGGAAGGTCTTAAGTATAAAACGTATCAGGAAAGACTTAATGAACTCAATCTGTATAGTCTGGAGGACAGAAGGAAAAGGGGGGACATGATCGAAACATTTAAATATGTTAAAGGGTTAAATAAGGTCCAGGAGGGAAGTGTTTTTAAGAGGAAAGTGAACACAAGAACAAGGGGACACAATCTGAAGTTAGTTGGGGGAAAGATCAAGAGCAACATGAGAAAATATTATTTTACTGAAAGAGTAGTAGATCCTTGGAACAAACTTCCAGCAGACGTGGTAGATAAATCCACAGTAACTAACATGCCTGGGATAAACATATATCCATCCTAAGATAAAATACAGAAAATAGTATAAGGGCAGACTAGATGGACCAGGAGGTCTTTTTCTGCCGTCAGACTTCTATGTTTCTATCACTTAAATAGGAGTCAGCCGTGTGCAGCAGCTGCCAAAAAAAGGCCAACACAGTTCTAGGCTGCATTAACAGAGGGATAGAATCAAGATCACGTGAAGTGTTGATACCACTTTATAAGGCTTTGGTAAGGCCACACTTGGAATACGGCATTCAGTTTTGGTCATGATGTAAACAGGATGTTGAAACTCTAGAAAGAGTGTAAAGAAGAGCAACAAAAATGATTAGGGAACTGGAGGCTAAAACATATGAAGTTGCAGGAACTGGGCATGGCTAGTTTAATGAAAAGAAGGACCAGGGGAGACAGGATAGCAGTCTTCCAATGTCTCAGGGGTTGCCACACAGAAGAAGGAGTCAACCTATTCTCCAAAGCACCTGAGGGTAGAACAAGAAGCAATGGGTGGAAGCTGAACAAAGAAAGAAGTAACTTATAACTAAGGAGAAATTTCCTAAGAGTTAGAATAATTAATCAGTGGAACAGCTTGCATTTAGAAGCTGTAAATGTTCCAACACTGGAAGTTTTTAAGAAGATGTTGGATGACCATTTGTCTGAAATGATATAGGACTTCACCAAGTCATGAAGTGGGAGAGAGCTCAAGTGTAAGAGCGCTGGAAACTGGAAGAGCAGTTCCCCACTGTGCATATGTACTCCGAGAAGCTGAGCTGTTTCCGGCAGGCGCATGTGTGCTGGTCACCAGGTCTTCTGAACATGCGCATACACGCCAAGGAGCTGCTCTTCTGGTTTTCTGCTCTCCTGCGCGGGAACACAAAACAGCAGCAGGTGACAGCTGGCGTGCCCGTAGAGATGGCTCAGCATGCCACTTCAAGCCATAAGTTCACCATCCTGGTCAAAGGGGCATGCCCACTAAATTTAATAATAGAAACATAGAAGATTGACGGGAGAGAAAGACCTCATGGTCCATCTAGTCTGCCCTTATACTGTTTCCTGTATTTTATCTTAGGATGGATGGATGTTTATCCCAGGCATGTTTAAATTCTGTTACTGTGGATTTACCAACCATGTTTGCTGGAAGTTTATTCCAAGCATCTACTACTCTTTCAGTAAAGTAATATTTTCTCATGTTGCTTCTGATCTTTCCCCCAACTAACTTCAGATTGTGCCCCCTTGTTCTTGTGTTCACTTTCCTATTAAAAACACTTCCTCCTGGACCTTATTTAACCCTTTAACATATTTAAATGTTTCGATCATGTCCCCCCTTTCCCTTCTGTCCTCCAGACTATACAGCTTGAATTCATTAGGTCTTTCCTGTTAAGTTTTATGCTTAAGACCTTCCACCATTCTTGTAGCCCGTCTTTGGAGAATGGTAATAATAGTTGGTAATAATAATAGTTGCATGACGTTTAAGACCACTTCGGTTTCTTCCAAAAAATGCTTGTGGTCCTAAACACCAAGTGAAGTACAGTATTATTACCGGATAATACCGTAACTCTTTTCTCTCCTGTTTTGCTTTCCAGGTTTTGAGTTTTTTTGCACAACTGAAAAACCTCAGAAGGGTGTTACGGATATTTTTTACACGACCGGTGAGTATTATATGCTCTAAAGAGAATTACAGATAGCTTTTGCCCTATGAGTGTAATTGAGCTGAAGCTGACCAGACTTAGGATGCTACCGAGATGAATACCTGGTAGGCAGATTTTTTTGTCTCCTATTTTTCTCTCCAAAAACTAAGGTGTGTCTTATACTTTGGTGCATCTTATACTCTGAAAAATACAAAACTCACGGCACTGATATATAATCACCCATCTCACAGGAGGTAACTATAATGGCAAACAATTAAAATGCTGAGTATTGCAGAGAGATGCAGGCTGTGTTTCAGCTTTCCCCTGTGAGCAGAGCCCTGTGTTAACAAAGAAGCCTGCAACTGTTACGGTCTTGGATGCTGTCTGAGCTTGGGTTTTTTCCCCCAGACGTTTCATTGCCAAACTAGGTAACATCATCAGTGTTAGTAGGGAGTGAGATAGAAACATAGAAGACTGATGGCAGAAAAAGACCTCATGGTCCATCTAGTCTGCCCTTATACTATTTCCTGTATTTTATCTTACAATGGATATATGTTTATCCCAGGCATGTTTAAATTCAGTTACTGTGGATTTACCAACCACATCTGCTGGAAGTTTGTTCCAAGGATCTACTACTCTTTCAGTGAAATATTTTCTCACGTTGCTTTTTTCAAATGTGATGGACGATTGTGGCGTTCTTCGTGCTGAGCTTGGTTTTCTTGCAGATGTTTCATTACCAACCTAGATAACATCATCAGCGCTAGTAACTGGCAACTGAAAGGCTTATTTTCTATATAAATAAAATTAATCATAGTCACACAGTTGCTTTGGAAAAGTCTTAATTATGTACGAGCCAAATACTTGGTGCCTTTTCTGATCTTTGTCTGGGAAGATATTTATTTCATAGAGGCTACAAAACAACCCCAAAATAAACTTGGGTTTAAGGTCAGCAAAAGAGCAGAATGGCTCCGGGTCAGAACTTCAAACTAAATACCCCCTAAAGGAGAATATCTGTAGCTCAACTCTGAAACGAGGGGACTTTGGTGAGCTCACAGCTGGGTGGCTTTCTTAAAGATGTTTCGTTACCCAAACTGTTGTGGTCAGCTCTGGCCCAGCTCCTGCCCCAAGGACTGTGGATGTGGGGGAGACATCCACATGTCGCAGGCCTGTTGTGCTCCCGGTGGAATCTGCTGATGAAGGCTCCTTTGACCAAGAAGACATGAGTGACAGGTAGGAGAGTGTGGCAGACAGCTCAGAAGGAGATCAATTATCTAGCTCCTCCTTAGATTCAGAACAAGAGTTAATGATACAGCCACGCATGCAGAGAGCGATGCATAGGCAACAACAACTGAGAGATTATTATCAAAGAAAATGAGGCCACCTGTGGTTGGGTGGGCTGTGGTAATTAGTGAGGCTGCTATAAATAGCAGCCTGTGGGTTTGGCCATTGTGGAGGATTATCTGATTGTTGTGTTTCGTGACTGCTTTACTGACTTTGACCTTTTGTGTGCTGATTTTTCCCCGCTTTGAAACCAAACCAGAGCAAAGTGTGTTTCACTTTGTGAAAGGACTGTGAATTGCCTCACAGCTGCAAGCTAAGTATCACAGAATTGATCAGGGACTTGTACAAATTACCAGTTTGTTTGGAGACGAGTGCTCTTTGCTATACAAAAGAGGGCTTAGGTTAAGTGAATTTTCATTATAAAGAACATTGTTTTGAATTGTCAAACATGTATGTGTCTGACATTTGTATCTGTGAATTTTCGGGAGGATTCTACTAGAGACCTCGACAGAACACAAACTAGGTAACTTCATCAGTGCTGGAAGGGAGTGGGGTTTTGCCCTGATGATGTAGCCTAGTTTGGTAGTGAAATGTCTGCAAGAAAACAGCCAGACTCAGGCAACACCAAGGGCCCTTAAATAGTCTCTCTTTTCTCCAGTGCCTCTGATATTATTATTATTTCCTCCTCCTCCTCTTCCTCCTCGCTTTGCAGAGCTGCGGCGTGGTGGCCAGCAAGAGACAGCGGGCCGAAGCAGACGATCTTTGTGCCATTTGTCAAGCGGAGTTCCAGCAGCCAGTTGTCCTCCTCTGCCAGGTAACACTCAGCAAACCCTTGTATTATTATTATTATTATTATTATTATTATTATTATTATTATTATTATTATTAGTCAGTACAACACAGCAAACGAGATCACTATGCTACATTTCGTATTTCATCACCAGTCGGGCGCTTCCCAAGCACCTAGGACTGTGTGATGTAGCGGCGAATTTTATTTGCCGATCCCAGTAAAGCGGCCTTTTGCAATTGACAGATGGAGATTTTGTCAATTCCGATGGTTTTCAAATGTCCGCTGAGATCCTTTGGCACTGCGCCCAGCTTGCCAAGTACCACTGGGACCACTTTCACTGGCTTATGCCAGAGTCGTTGCAGCTCGATTTTTAGATCTTCGTATTTCACTAATTTCTCTAGCTGCTTCTCCTCAATTCTGCTGTCTCCTGGGATTGCGATGTCGATGATCCACACTTTCTTTTTCTCCACAATCATCCACACTTTCTTTTTCTCCACGATCACAATGTCTGGTGTGTTATGCTTCAGAATTCGGTCAGTCGGAAGTCGGAAGTCCCACAGTAGTTTTGCTTGCTCATTTTCGACCACTTTTTCGGGCTTATGATCCCACCAGTTGTTTGCCACTGGTAAATGGTAGTTCTGGCACAAGTTCCAGTGGATCATCTGTGCCACAGCATCGTGTCTATGCTTGTAGTTAGTCTGTGCTATCTTTTTGCAGCAGCTGAGTATGTGATCAATTGTTTCATCTGTTTCTTTACAGAGTCTGCACTTTGGATCGTCTGTTGATTTTTCAATTCTGGCTTTGACAGCATTTGTTCTAATGGCCTGTTCTTGTGCCGCCAGTATTAGTCCTTCTGTCTCCTATTATTATTATTATTATTATTATTATTATTATTATTATTATTATTATTATTATTATTATTAATTAGATTTGTATGCCACCCCTCTCCGGAGACTCAGAGCGGCACCCTGCACTGAAGTCTGTGTGTGCTGTTTTCATTGTAACAGCATTTCCATCACGGGTGAAATCTTCAGTCTCTTAATGTCTCTGGAGGGTCTCGGTCATCTGGGTCTCGGTTGTCCTAAAGGTGCTTTTTTTCCCCAAGAGGCAACTGGACTTCCTTTGTTTTTCCTTGAAGACGTTTCGTTTCTCATCCGAGAAGCTTCTTCAGCTCCGACTGGAGGGTGGGGAATGGAAGGATTGATACTCCTTGCAGACAGCTGGTCATTTGCATCCTTTCAGAGGGTCATTGAAGCACTTGGAGGTTTATCTGTGTCCTCAGGCTCCCCTGAGTGGTGCAAATGGGTGTGGGGCCTTCTTGGAACTGCCGAGAGGACCGTGTTGTAGACTGGAGATAGATGATGTCATATCTGTTGTGAGTGGTCCATGACCGGGTCAGTTAGTCACAGATTCTGAGGAGGATGAACCGAGCCTGTCCTGGTTCCGTAGGCCAATGTTCTTGACAACTGTCAGATAGTGAGAATGAGGGAAGAGTTGGAACCTGAGAAACCTCCAGAGACTGTAGAAACCCCAGTGGTGGTAATATCTGAGTCAGAGGAGCAGGGAAACTTGGGAGAGGAACCCCTATTAGATGCCCGGGTCAGAAAGTCACGAAGCAGACAGGAGTATTTTTATGGGTAAAGGTTCAGAAGGTGAGTCTATGAAAGAACGTCTAGACCAGGGGTGGGAAATTAATTTTGCCATGGGGCCGCATAAGAAATGAGGGCCGGACTAATATAATTAATTCAGTTCTACCCAATACTGTATATTATTGGGTAGAACTGAGTTAATTATATTATAATTGTAAGTTATATATTATATATTATATACATATAATTATATATTATATATTATATCTTGAACACCCGATTCTTATCTAGAAAAGTTATATATTATATTACCGTATATATTATAATTATAATTATAAATTAATTGCCCACTCGATACATATGCTGGTGACAGATGCTAAATGAAAAAAGGTGAAATCATTTGGTCATTATCACTTCCCTATACAGCAGGGGTCCCCAAACATTTTACACAGGGGGCCAGTTCACTGTCCCTCAGACTGTTGGAGGGCCGGACTATAAAAAAAACTATGAACAAATCCCTATGCACACTGCACATTCCTTATTTTAACGTAAAAAAAACAAAATGGGAATGTACTATTTGGGGGGGGGGGGAAGAAGTCTGAAATTCATACATGTTTATGTTTTGTTTTTAATTTTCTTTTGTTAACATCTGATTGGCTATACAAGGTTTTCTTGGTTTATAGAAAAATGTATAAAAATATTATAGAAAAATATATAAAGAAAGAAGGAAGCACTTTGGCATAATGGTTAATAAGTTAGAAATATAATTGGTGTACTTTTTGAAGGAACATTAAGGAGGGAATTTAATTAAAAGAAAAGTATGTACTGGATGACAACATTAGGAAAAAAAAATTGCAACTGTTTTGATGATTGATATTAGTTACTGACAAAATACCGCATTTTATTCAGGAAAAATTAGATGGTACATTGTATTGTTTGAATGTATGTTGTGAGAAAAATTTAAAAAAATTTACATCCCCCCCCAAAAGTCCTTCCTTCCTCCGCCCCTCCATTCATTTCATTCTTCCTTCCTTCCTTGTTCCCTCCATTTCTTCTTCCTTCCTTCCTTCCTTCTTCCTTTCCTTCCTTCCTTTTCCCTCCATTTCTTCTTCTTTCCCTCTCCCTTTTTTTACTTCTTTCTCATGTTTTGTTTCCCTCTCCCTCGTTCTTTCCCTCCATCATTTTCTCATTTTTCTCTTTTTCTCTCTCACATTCCCTCCCCCTCTCACTTGTTTTCTCTCCCTCTCTCTCTTGCTTTCTTTCTCTCTCTCTCTCTCTCTCCTTTTCTTCTCTCTTCCTTCCTCTCTTCTTTTTTTTCCTGCCCTGCAACACGCCGTGGGGCAGTCAGCTGCAAGCAGAAGCTCCAAGACGGTGGCACCGATGTCGGGTCGCAGTACATTGCTGGCGCTGCACTGAGCATGGGCATGGACTGGCACTGGCCCACTGGCTGGGCCGGGACAGAGGTGCCAGCCCCATGCCCAGTGCAGCGCCAGCAATGTGCGGCGTCCTGCAACACATCAAGCTGCCGGCGCCAGTGCCTTGCAGCCAACCGCCCCACCGCCGCCCCACGCAACTGCTCAGTGCCCTCCCGCTCGACCCACGTTTGGCTGCGCCACCTTCGCGGCTTGCCCTGCTGCCCCGCACCCGCCAGAGCTGCCCGGTGCAGACTAAGTGCGGGGCAGAGTAGGCGGCGGCGGTGGCTTCAGGCCTGCCCCCAAGCTGAGCTTCCTTTGGCTTTCTTCGAGGCAAAACTGCAAAGCTCACCTGCATTCGGGCGAAGAGATCTCCACAGTGGGTGGTGGCGGCGGCGGCAGCTTCAAGGGACCAACAGCCGGTCCTTTTCGGAGCTGCGTTGCTGCAGCCTCCGATGCCGCCCACCGAGGAGATCCCTTCGCCTGGAGGCGGAGGCAGCCTCAGAAGCTGCAACTATTCAGCACCCAGAAAGACCGGCTCTTGGTCCCTTGAGCCCGCCGCCTCCACCTCTGTTCGGGCGAAGGGATCTCTGCAGTGGGCGGTGGCGGCGGTAGTTTCAAGAGACCAACAGCCGGTCCTCGTTGAGCTGAGCTTCCTTTGGCTTCCTCCGAGGCGGCAGGTGAGCTTTGCAACTTTGCCTCGAAGGAAGCCAAAGGAAGCTCAGCTTGGAGGCGGGCCTGAAGTCACCGCTGCCGCCTACTTCTCCCCGCACTTTGGCCGCACCGGGGCCAAGTAAGCCGAGGTTAGGCCTGTCGCCCCCGGCTCCAAGCGCGGGGCCTGGGCAGCGGGCAAGCATCGAGAAGGCCTCGCCGTCGCCTGGCCGGGGAAAAGCTCCCCTCCCCGCGATCCGGCCGTTAACAGGTTAGTGCGCGGGGGTCCTGATGGCTTGTTTACTGTCCCCTCCAGACGCTCTTGCAGGGCTTCCAGGCTCCCCGCGGGGCAGTGAAGAAGCAAAATAGCAGCACTCTCCCGCTGTCTCTGCCCCTCTCTTTCTTGCTTTATTTCTCTCTCTCACTCCCTTTCTATCTCTCCCTCTTTCTCTCTCTCTCTCTCCCTCTCCGCAGCAGACCCCCCCAACGCAAAAGTGCCCAAACGCGCACAAACCTCTCCGGTGCAAAAAAAAAAAGCAAAAAAGCGGCACTGGAGGGACGAAGACGGTCTGCAGCTGAGTGTCTGGAGGAGGAGGAGGTGGAAAGCCAGGGGGCGGGGAGGAAAGCAATTGGCCAATTTCTTTCTCGCCTTTAGGGAGAGGAACTGTTGCTGCTCTGCCATAGGGTGCTTTCCTTCCCGCCCCCTGGCTTTCCTCCTCTTCCTTGCCGCCGCCAGACGCTCAGCAGCAGAGTGGAGGGGAGATTCGGGAACTTAGTATATAGATTGTAAAATCTCGTACGCTGCTGCGGGCCGGGCAAATGGCCTCAGCGGGCCGTAGTTTGGGGACTGCTGCTATACAGTAATTCCAAATTATAAAACAGGTTGGACCGACCTCCGTGGGCCGATCACAGACAGCGGGCGGGCCGCATCTGGCCCAGGTCTGGTATAGACAGTTATATCTAGCAAACAGGTGACCACACCCAGACAGTATATAAAGGAGAATTTCTGGGTAATGGGAGTGTGGTGTTGCAACTTTTTTATGGTGGCAGGTCCTAGATTTGGGGTTCCAGAAATGCCATGCTGGCAATCTATTCTTCATCTAAAATCATCAGGCAGAAATGCAGCTGTGTGAGCAACCTCCTGGAGAATCGTGCACGTGTATTAAGTGTAATTAAAGAACTTTTATCTTACTGAGGAATGTGAAGTTAGCTTTGAGTCTTGGCGGCTGGACAGATGTTTACCTCTTATCCAATTTAACATGGAAAGCTGCCGAGATGGACTGGAAGGCATGAGTTTTCTTGTATAAATCATGCTTGTTATATAAGTGTGTTATTTGAAATATCAGCGTGTGGATTCTCCCTTTGATCCGATCTGGATAGGCCAAAGCAGAACAATATCCTTCCCCAAGAGGCAACTGGACTTCCTTTGTTTTTCCTTGAAGACGTTTCGTTTCTGGTCTGAGAAGCTTCTTCAGCTCTGACTGGAGGGTGGGGAATGGAAGGATTGATACTCCCTTTGCTCAATTTGGATATAGATGGCCTCTTTGACTCCTCTTTCAAACTAGCAGTCCAGCTCCACAGGGCTGAAGAAGTTTTTTGGCTGAGAAGCAAAATGTCTTCACAGGGAGAAAAAAAACCTAGAAAAGTCCAGTGGCCTCTTGAAAAATAAGCAGCTTTGAGTCATTTCCCCCCGACGTTTGCACGCTCCTCTAACCAAAGCAACCTCTTCTTTTCCTTCCCAGCACGTGTTTTGTGACGACTGCATCGCTCTGTGGCTCAACCGGGAGAAGACGTGCCCCCTCTGTCGAACAGTCCTTTCCACTCACGTCAACAAGTGGTACGATGGCGCAACCTCTGCACAATTGCAACTCTATTAAACAAACTAACAATAAAGTGGCTGTGTGCTTCACCGTATGGACTCATTTGAACCGCCAGGCGTGCGCGTTGTAGAGGACATGGCTGGAAGGAGAGAGGGATACAGAAGGAATAATGCCTTGTTCTCTCCACTGACTGTATTGGAATCCGTTCAGATTTATCACAGCTCGTATCCTACTTAATTTTCCACATGGAATTAATTCCCCTTTTAATGCCGCTTCTGGGAAATTGTCAAATTTCTGAGTATCAAAACACCGTTTTTTAAAGTCACTTAGTCTACCAAATCAGCAACGTGAGCAAGATCTTTACTGCCTCCAGTGTTAACGTCTCGTGTGTGTAAACTTTTAAGATCCAGAGGTACAAAATCCACTTGGTGGGATTTGGCGTTGTCGGGATGCCTCTAACCATTATACCTGGCCGCCACATGGCGAGAAGCATTGAATCATTTCTGCTTTCTGTGAACGTAAATCTCAAATTTTAATTATGCAAACGTGGGTGAAATTTTCTACTTTTTCTAAGTCTAAATTTTAAAGAACAAAGGTTTTGGCCTCTATTTTGTTGTAAGCAGCTAGATTTTTACTAAAGAGAAAACCGTATTTTAGCAGTACTTTTTTTAAAAAATATGTAGCCTATGGTTGATGAAAATAAATGCAGTTTGAATCTGTCAGCCTGCAAATTTTTTTTGTGTTAAACCTTTTTTACATTTACTCATTTTTTCCTGCATTTATATGTACGAGATGAATTTATTTGTGACTGAGGAATAAGATGAGCAGGCTAAGTCTAATATATGGTAGCGCAATGATCAGAACACAGTATTGCAGGCTAATCGGTGAATAAAAATCAATTGTTTAAAAAAAATTAATCGGATTTTTAAATCAGATTTTTTTGATTTTTATCAAATTTATTTTAATAAAAATGCTTTTGGAGTAAAAAATCTATCCAAGATGGTTTTCTGCTTAAGTTACATTAATAATTTAATTTATTCAGCATGAAATGGAGCTTAGTTATGTAGCATGAGGCTGTATATGCTGCAATGTTGGGACTGTTGGTAAGTCAACAGCGGGTCAGAGGAGGAGCCGCTGTGGGAGATGACAGTTCTTTAAAAAATTATGATTTAAATTGATTTAAGTCAAGCCTTTTTACTAGTGATTTAAATCGACTTGATTCAAACCAAATCCACCTTGAGGCTAATTCTGCCCACTGCCAGGAATTCGATCCTGACTGGCTCAAGGTGGACTCAGCTTTCCATCCTTCCAAAGTTGGTAAATTGGGGGTGAAAGGGGATGGTTTCACGTGAGTGGCAAGCACACGCAGCTCCATTTGCACAAACAAGAGGGAACCCAGAAGAGGGGGGGGGGGCGCTGCCCTATGACTGGACTGGATTCTAAATGGATTGCACTGTGGTATAACTTACTAACAACTCACCATTGACTTGGGTTCATTAGCTCTAAAAATTCATCAAAATCCGGGAAGCCAAAATTAAACCAACTTCATCGGAAGCATGCTTCCTTATTCAGAGTCAATTACAGGTCTATTTCTTTTTTAGGAGTATTTGGTCACAAACTTTTACAAGACAACACCTTATCATAGAAACATAGAAGTCTGACGGCAGAAAAAGACCTCATGGTCCATCTAGTCTGCCCCTCATACTATTTTCTGTATTTTATCTTAGGATGGATATATGTTTATCCCAGGCATGTTTAAATTCAGTTACTGTGGATTTATCTACCACGTCTGCTGGAAGTTTGTTCCAAGCATCTACTACTCTTTCAGTAAAATAATATTTTCCCATGTTGCTTTTGATCTTTCCCCCAACTAACTTCAGATTGTGTCCCCTTGTTCTTGGGTTCACTTTCCTATTAAAAACACTTCCCTCCTGGACCTTATTTAACCCTTTAACATATTTAAATGTTTCGATCATGTCCCCCCTTTTCCTTCTGTCCTCCAGACTATACAGATTGAGTTCATGAAGTCTTTCCTGATACGTTTTATGCTTAAGACCTTCCACCATTCTTGTAGCCCGTCTTTGGACCCGTCCAATTTTGTCAATATCTTTTTGTAGGTGAGGTCTCCAGAACTGAACACAGTATTCCAAATGTGGTCTCACCAGCACTCTATATAGCTTATCTTTCCCTATGTAGCTGCACAGGGTGCAAATTTGACTTCAGAGACCTAACTTTTCACCCGTTGGCACTTAGCCGCTGAGCCTGGCTTGGAAACCCAAATTTCTCCCTTCGAGAGCAAGAAATAAATAAATCACTATTCCACCATTTGTCCAAAGTTGCATTTAATTGCTATTTACACCCATCTGTTTTGAAATCAAGTATATTTTATTACAGTAAATAGTACAGAATGAGGTAAGAACCCTCATGCCATTCCTTGTAAGGCAGCTGTAGTCGGATTCGTAATGGATGGTTAACACAGCCAGCTAAAGTGTTGCAGAAACAAAACACGTTTTTTTAAAAAAGGGTTACAGGTGAAAAGTTGTCATTGTGCATCACGTTGTTGAGCTCTTCCCATCCCCTCCTCCCTTCCTTAAAAGTAGCGGGGTGCAGACATTTTAATTGCTAAGGATACACTGGGTAAGAGAACTAAAATGAACCCGGCATCGTTTCACTCTTCCGAAAGCTTGAAAGATATATCCTGGCTTAAGACAATGAAAGCCACAATTGCGTATTGTCATCAACACACATCCGGCACACACTTCTATTTCAACGGGGGAGTGAACAAGCCTTGGCTCTTCCTTCCAGTGTTGCCAGACAACATTTGCCCCTTACAGCCAGAAAGGACAGAGAAAACACAATCTGAACTACAGCTTTACACACAGCCGCTGCCCTTCCGTCCCGCATGCCCAGCAGTCCTAGGTTACCAGCGCAAGAGAACATTTGTAGCTCAAGGTTGGACTGCGGGGTCCCTTAGTTGCTCTCTGAGCTTGGCGGGTTTCTTGCAGACATTTCCTGACCCAGCTAAGTAACATCATCAGTGCTAGAAAGGGAGTGGGGGGTGTTGGCACTGATGATGTCACCTAGTTTGGCCAGTCGGGAAAACCACCAAGCTCAGAGAGCAAGCAAGGGACCCCACAGTCCCTAGATTATTTGAAACCTACACTCTCCCCTTTCTTTCTTCCTACACACCTTGGGCCAATGGGCTAGGGAAAGTAGTAGACCCAGAGGTGGGCTGCTAAGGTGGAACGGTGACGGGTGCTCGTCCCCCTGGCTGTGAGTGCTAGCGGAGTCCAGCGCAATTCTGCTACTGCACCTGAGCAGGGAGTGAAATTGCGCGCGGACATGTGTCCGTGCGCGATTTCACTCCCTGCCCAGGTGCAGTAGCAGAATTGCGCTGGACTCCGCTAGCACTCAGAGTGAGGGGGGTTGAGTACACCTCACTGTTCCACCTTAGCATCCCACCTCTGAGTAGACCTCCCCCTACTAATCCACGTCTGGCCACTCGAGAGGCCAATCCTGTGACATCCTGTCCCTGTGGATCGTAAGTGGTCTTCCTGGCTAAACCAGATAAGAGCAGGTGGCCTCAAGAGCTGGCGAAGGAGATCACCTCGTTCCTCCCTGAAGGCTGTCAATTTACAGAGCTTTTAGGGAAGTGATGGTGGCCAGGACCCCCAGCCACTCCTCTAACACAGCGGTCTGCAACCTTAACCAGTTTTGTAGACCAGCAGGAGAGGAAATGGTTCTGTGAGAGTAGCAGGTGCGCACAACCACAGCTCTGTGTGCGCCCGCTGCTCAATGGAACTGCCTGCCACTTGCCCAGTTCCAAACAAGCTGCAGGACAGTACCAGGCCACAGACCATGGGCTGGGGACTCCTACTCTTCAAACACACGGATACTTTCTCCCAGGATCATAGGAACAAGATTTAACACTATAGACTTGAACATGTTTGTCTTAACTTGGTTAGAACACAAGCTTGGAGGAAGCTAACAGCTGATGGCATCAAAACAAGCTTGGCATGCCAGAAGCGTCCATGCCCACCGATGGGACAACCCAAGCGATCCAGCACCTCGGTTGTTCTGCTCTGGGCCCCCCAACGTGCCAGGCAAGCTGACCTGTTCAAATGATTTCTTATTATTCACTCAAAGCAAACTCTTAATATACAATCAGCATTGATTCTTAGCCGAATGAAAACATGGTTCAAGTCATCGAGATTTAATACTTAATATATATATGTCGTTAGCTTCAGCCGATATTAACCCCAGTTATTTCTTCTTTATATAAGGATACAAAAATCTATTTTTTTAAAAATCAAACGATAGCAAAAAACCCCAAGATTATAATTGAAAAAGCAGATTGTATAAAATAAATCTTAATTACTATACCCCAACGGAAACCTCTTTTTTTTTAAGACATTGTTAAAGAAAGCACTTAATTTCTCCAATAGACATTTCCATAGATGGTTGCGATTTATCGTGTCCTTACGAGAGAATTACACTCCCTCTGAAGTTGACCCAAGAGCAACTATCTACAACAAGGGCAGGAATCCAGGTTGGGAAATTGATTCTTTTATACAAATAAATACAAGACCACCCTAATTGCATAGTGTGTGCGCGCTTAACTGTCCCAAATCGCAATTCCAAAGTTTTTCACAGTTTAAAAGACTAAATGGGGCACATGAAACTAATGTCTTAATTTCAGGGTGTCCAACCTTGGCTACTTTTAAGACTTGTGGACTACAATTCCCAGAATTCCCCAGCCAGCATGGCAAGCTATATTCTGGGAGCTGAAGTTCACTTGATCTTAAATGTTGCCAAGGTTGGATAGCCAACGACACAATTCCATCCAACACTACTAGATTTTCTCTGCTAATCCCTCAGCTAAGGGAGGTCTGCTTAAGCGACAGCACACAACGTACACAAGGTGATTGTAGCCAGCCACAGAGAAGGAACCGCCAAACACTGAAAAGTGAGCGTCTTGCACCGCTCCCAAAATTTAGATTTCATGGATGGAGAGTTATGTGCCTCCATAGGAAGGACTACCTTTTCCATAGTTCAGACAAGGAAAAAGTTCTACCTGTCCCAACGGATGCCCCTAGATCAATCTTTGCAAGACCTGGCTATTTCCAGGTACATCTGGACTTCCACTCCGAGAATTCTTCTCAATGGTCATCATGCTGGCTGTGGAATTGTGGGAGTTGAAGTTCACACACCTGGAAATGAACAAGGTTGGGAAAGGCTGTTCCAGAGCCACGGGGTTTTCCAAATGACAGGAGAAAAATGAGCGAGCCCCTTTCCTCTCCTGGGCCTGCCAAGACCTTCACCCAGGCAATGGTGGTCTTCATGGGACTTGAGGACCACAAGCTGCAGTCTCCCTCCCCTTCTCTCCTTTTCATCCTCTTCCCCAATTGTGCTATTATTCCTCTGCAAAAGGAAACAATGCCGTGATTAGTTAGTTGACGTGACACAACGTGCTAAATCCGAAGATGGTGCCTGTGGTAGAACAACAGTGGAAGACCCCCGATCTAGCTCACACCCAGATACTATCCTCATCCAGAAACGTCTCACTATTCACACGACATTGATTGATGCTTGAGGGTATCGGACAGAGTCTCATTTTGGAGTGGCCCATGCAAAATTTAGATTGCCGGTCCTCAAGTTCTAGAACAGGAGTTCCCAAGCTTGGTCGCTCTATGGACTTCAATTCCCAGAATTCCCCAGCCAACATGCTTTTAAGAAGGGAGTCTCAAGACATGGCCACTTTAAGGATTGTGGACTTTAAGTCCCAGAATCCACCAGCGAGTCAGGTTGACTGAAGGACTCAAGTCTTAAAAGTAGCCAAGTTTGGAGACCCGCTTTAAGGCTTGTGGACTTCAAGTCCCAGAATTCCCCAGCCAGCATACTTTAAGACGGGAGTCTCTAGACATGGCCACTTTAAGGCTTGTGGACTTTTAAGTCCCAAAATTTCTCAGCCAGTCATGATGGCTGGGGAATTCTGAGAGTCCCTTACAAGTGGTCAAGTCTAGAGATCCTTGTTCTAGAACCTGAACGAGCTCTTGAGCTACCTAGAGGAGAATCACCGCCCCTTTTCGGTGGGTCTCTCATTTCCAGGATTGTGGTTTTCCTTTTGCTCCTGGAGGGGGGAAGCCAAGGTCGACGACTCTACACAACAGAGATGAAGCCGTGCTCAACAATCCCTGCCCCCCACTCCCCTCAACACGGCCCCCCCTGACTTCTGGATCCGAGGTGGGGAAGTACAGTTGGGGAAGAGGTTCTGGCTAGATTCAAATAAAAAATATAGTTATGGCTCAGATCCTATGGCTCAAGGAGAGAAGCACAACAAAAGCATCACAAAAACCCTCTTAAGTAGCCATGGTTGCAGACTGACCAGGTTTAAGAAGGGGGGGGGGAAACGACGACCAAGCGAAAGGATGCCCACCCTGTCCCAACAATCCACTCACCCACTCTTGTGGACCAAAATTCACCCTTTCACCAAGCTGTAGCAATGGAAATGCTTTCTTTAAGGCAGGAAGTATTTTAAGTTAAGGTAAAGTTACCTTTATTTAATTCTTTGTACCTGTGACGGCATATAGTCTTTTGTGTACAGGTTTTATTTTATTTTTTTTCTTTCCTTTTTCTTCAATAACACTCGCAGAAACATAAATAGCAAATCTTCTGAACATTTCCTGAAATTAAATTGCAAAAAGTTCTCTGGAAGACATTCGTCGAAGGCCATCGTAATACTTGCGTTTTTTTTTCTTTTTTTCCCTTTTATCCCCTCCATACAATCAATGGATGGCTTTGCCCCGGCAGAGAAGCTATACGGTCATCCATCACCGAGGAGCAACGGAACAAACAGGGGATTTAAAACCATCCCTTCTGAGCATTCCCAATCTGCTGCAACACCAATAGAAATGTGCAGGTTTTTATTTTTATTTTTTAAAAAAGAAGATAGTCGTCTGCTAAAGCTTGTGCCCCTTTTTGCGATAGGTTTTAATCCCTCCTTGGCACGTGTGCCGGGTTATATAGCAAACTATATATCCAGCATAAAAAGAAATGTTTCCGATAAGACAAGATTTTTGTTCAGAACGATGAGAATATAGGACAAGACACCTAGAATTCAACACAGCCACAGAACTGCAGACCAGCAGGGCAAAAGGTGAGCGTTGGGGGGACGGGGGACGGAAAAACATCAAAAAGACCTTGGATTAAAGCACTAGCCAAGCTTTCTGGGTGACCCACGGCCTGATGGGAATCTTCTTTCAAACAAAACAAGACCAAGAGGGGGAAAAAATAAAGCATTTAAACCAGATGAAGAGGGTCAAACTGTTATCCTACCAATCTTGGCAACGTAATTAACAGTGATTTATTATTATTAATTCTTTTACAAAAACCATAATTTCAAATATAATAAGAAATGTTGAGTCTCGCTAGCTTGTTCTATTTCTCTCTTTGCTGAGGGAAACCAATAATTCCGTAGTTCCAACCGTGGGAGACTTTTTATGATGATGAGCCCCTTCTGAAAGGGGAAGGGGGAAAAACTAGTAAGTAAAATTATTTCTTTTAAAACAAGATTCGTTTAGGTTGATTTCTGCATGTGGTTGGAGTTCAGCCTCGGACCTCCGATCGTTTCTTAAGATTGCAGGAAGCCCCCCGGAAGGAACTCGGCGGGATGAAATCCTCGGGAAGAAAAAGGGGGCCAGGGGCTGGCATTCTGCACACTCGCCCAGGGGGCACGGACTTCCCTGGGGGGTGGGGGGTGGCACAACCATGCAGGAGAGCCAAAGTCTACTCTCCATCCTGTTAGCTTGAAGCGATTTGACTTGGGGGGGGGGGGAAATATATATCTTTGATAAGAGCGGAGAAGATGCCACGCTGCTTATTGGTTAGCTTGCTGTGCCTAAGTTGTGTAATACCATTTTTTCCCCTTTTTTTCGCTCACGTCCTGTCTTTACGCACCATTGATTCAGAGGAGGGACGGAGCAGGTGGGGAGAAAGAGAAAGGAGGGGAGAGGAAGGAAGCGAGGGGGGATCCATTCTTTTCGTTCTTCTTTTCCGTTATTCTGTGCAATGACTAACTTGATACCGTCGCTGGGGATGGGGGCAGAAGCCACGAGAGGTCTCGTCTTTTGGCAGAAGGGTGGCGGTGAGGCACGGCTGCCGTTTCGCAGAGAGCTGTCCTCCTCGTCTGCTTGTCGCTCCAGTCGGGTGTCGGGGAAAAGGGCTGCGGCCGATGATGTCATAGGTTCATGCGCAAGTGCTCTGGTCGTTTGGGAATGAGGGGGAAGGCCTGCTTTTTGTAGGGCCCCGTGTTGGGCTGCCGGATCGGAAGCGGAGCGGAGGCTTCTCCGCAGACTGTTACATCCATCTGTTCGATCCCACCCGTCTCCATCGGGTAGTCCATGGGCGGCTGAGGATTGGCCACGCCGGAGGAACCGCCTCGTCCCCAGAAGTCGCCCGGAGAGAACTTGACAGGGCTTTGGAAGAGAAGAAGCAGCCATTGAAAACTTTTCATCAAAAAATAAATACCGTATTTTTTCAGAGGCACCTTTCCCTCTCCTAAAAGAGGCTGAAAATTTGGGTGCATATTATACTCTGAGTGTAGCTTTTTCGAAGCTATGTTTTCCCCAGCCCTAATGAGGTGCTAACAACCTTCCTGGCTTGCAGGATTTTTTGATGGCTACACCAAAGTTTTTTCCCCCAGTCCTAAGTCTTTGCAGGCTTGTTTTCATTGCTATTCTCTCTGAATAAGGTTTTTAAAAAGCCCTAACCAGGGGATAAAATTATGTGCTGAAGCTGACCAGACGAAGGACCCTAGCCAGATGAATACCTGGTAGGCAGATTTTTTACCACTATTTTCCTCCCCCAAAATTAAGGTCTTATATTCTTATATTAAGACTCACCTTAATTTGGGGGATCTTATACTCCAAAAAATACAATACTATCTATATCCGTCCATCATCTTTCTCTCTTCTATATCTATCTATATATCTATCTATCTATCTATCCATCCATCCATCCATCCATCCATCCATCCATCATCTACCTTTCTCTCTCTGTCTCTCCCCCTCCCTCCTTCCCATCAACTTGTGCAACTCCCAGTCCTCAGCTAACCATGTTGAATGGGGAATTTGGGGAATTGAGGTCCACAAGTCTCTAAGTTGCCACGGTTGGAGACTCCTGTGTTAAGCCAAGTATTTTAGAGGCAAAAGGTGAAATCATATTGTACACAAGCCCAACAGTTGTATCTACAGTGCTATTTAAGCCAGAATATGCTGACTATGGGTAACTTAATGGTGAGGCAACGATGTAGACTTTCTGTGCTTACTTGCACCTATCTTCCAACCTGGAGATCACAGCAGTGCCACAGCAACTACAAATAAGGGCCTTCTACCAACTGACTTATGGACGTTTTATGGCACTGACCGGGTTGTATGGAAACCTGTTTGCAAACCTTTGGATAAAAAATACGACATTCCCACGCAACCAACTGACATTCTCAGGCTTTCATGAAGAGCAGACAGAGGCTAAGCACTCACAAAACATCCAGCAATGGGAAGAGACAAATACCTGATGGGAGTCCGAGGACTGCCAATAAATCTGCGCGGTGACCGGATTTTTGGTTCAAAGGAAAACTTCTCTTTTACGCTTTCAAGTACGGAGGGAGCCACGTACGTGAAACCCTGCAAGGGAGGGGGGAGGAGAAACGAGGATGGCCGGCGACCATCCCCACCAAAAAAGAAAGAAAGAACTCGAATGAGGGCATTGCATTGTGACGAAACCAAAACTGGCCATGAAGTGCCAACCCCCACCAGCGTTGCAAGGAGGACCAACATACAGGTAGGAGCAACCAAGATAGCTTAACTCAGGCTGATCTGTTGGGTCAGCTCTGGAGAAGAAAGCTCTTTCTCTGCCAGTTGCCTTCGGACTCTCCTTATACCCAAGCAACACTGCAGAAATATAGACACTGCTCAAAAAAAATAAAGGGAACACTCAAATAACACATCCTAGATCTGAAATAATGAAATATTCTCATTGAATACTGAGTTGAATACGCTGACAACAAAATGAAATTGATTGTCAATCATTGTTGCTTCCTAAGTGGACAGTTTGATTTCACAGCAGTTTGATTTACTAGGAGTTATACTGTGTTGTTTAAGTGTTCCCTTTATTTTTTTGAGCGGTGTACATTGCCAGCAGCAAGGGGGGAAATAACGAGTGAGGAACTCGAGATAGGTGAAAAGGTAGGTGAAAATAATCTCGTTTCCGAGATTATTAGAAACATAGAAGATTTATTGGCAGAAAAAGACCACATGGTCCATCTAGTCTGCCCTTATACTATTTTCTGTATTTTATCTTAAGATGGAGGCATGTTTAAATTCAGTTACTGTGGATTTACCAACCACGTCTGCTGGACGTTTTTTCCAAGGATCTCCTACTCTTTCAGGAAAATAATATTTTCTCATGTTGCTTTTGATCTTTCCCCCAACTAACTTCAGATTGTGCCCCCTTGTTCTTGTGTTCACTTTCCTATTAAAAACACTTCCCTCCTGGACCTTATTTAACTCTTTAACATATTTAAATGTTTCCATCATGTCCCCCCTTTTCCTTCTGTCCTCCAGACTATACAGATTGAGTTCATGAAGTCTTTCCTGATACGTTTTATGCTTAAGACCTTCCACCATTCTTGTAGCCCGTCTTTGGACCCGTTCAATTTTGTCAATATCTTTTTGTAGGTGAGGTCTCCAGAACTGAACACAGTATTCCAAATGTGGTTTCCCCAGCACTCTATACAGTGGGATCACAATCTCCCTCTTCCTGCTTATTATACCTCTAGCTATGCAGCTAAACATCCTACTTGCTTTCCCTACCGCCTGACTGCACTGTTCACCCATTTGGAGACTGTCAGAAATCACTACCCCTAAATCCTTCTCTTCTGAAGTTTTTGCTAACACAGAACTGCATACTAGATAAATGGTCATGGCAATGGAAACTGCAGTTCATCTACATTTTGAGAATTGGAGCAAGAAAGCAAACAGACCTGGTTGGCTTGGATGTGTCAGGATTCATCCTCAAACATTCCAAAGATGCTTTTTCCAAAATCAATTGGACTTTCCTAGATTTCCCCCCCTCCCCCCCCCTCCGAAAACATTTTGCTTCTCATCCAGTTTGAAAGCATATGCTTGTGTGTCCAATCACACTTGGCCAATAAAATTCTATTTATTCTATTCTATTCTAGTCTCTATTTGATTTTCTATTCTATTCTATTTTCTCTATTCTATTCTCTCTACTCTTTTTTCTCTACTTTATTTACTCTATTCTATTTACTCTACTCTATTTACTCTACTCTACTCCACTCCACTCTACTCTCCATACATTCCATTCCATTCTTGAAGCAGCAGCTTCTGGGATGAAAAGTGAATTTTTTTTCAAGGGGAAAACAACCTCCCAGCCCCAATGAAAGTCAAGTTGCCTTCTGGGAAAAGAACCTTTGGGACGAACATGACCTAGATGATTGAACATCTCCATAGATATTCATCCTCAAGCTTACTCACCAAGAAAACTTGGTTGGCACTTTCGCTGAGGGTCGAGTCATCTGGACTATCGACGGGAGTCTGACGTGTAAATTTTGCATCAAATTGGCTCACGTCTTCTTCGGATTGCTTTGCAAAAAACAAAAGTTGGGGAAGGGTTTTTGGTTGGTTTTTTTTTTAATAGTTTAACAGACAAGCACAACAGCCTTAGCGGAGACAAAGCTTCTGGATGGAGGAAGCGTTCCGTAGATCCCTGCTGGAGTTCCTGCTGCCGCCACCGGAGCGTCCCTTTTTGGACAACTGGGTAAGGGGAAGGGGGAAGAGAGTCACGGATCAAAGAAAAAGGAGGATTGAGAAGAGATGCCTTCAAGGCCAAGACATCAAGGAGACCGCCCCTCCCAAGCGCACCCATTAGCTGGACTCCAGAGCTCTACCGAGTCTGAGTTACTGCAATTATAAAGCACATACAGGTCATCCTCAACTTTATGACCCGCAATTAGTGACAGTTCAGTGCTCGCTAAGCAAGGCAGCTGTTAAGCGAGTCATGCCCAATTTTAGGACCTTCCTGATCACGGTTGTTAAGCAAATCACTGCGGCTATTGAAAAATCATGTGCTGATTTAAGTGACTCTTCTTTCACTGACTCTGCTTATTGAAAGTCAGCTGGGAAGTTGTGAATGACCATCACCTGACCCAGGGATGCTACAATTGTTGTTAATACTTGCAGGTTGCCTAGCGCAGTGATTTTCAACCTTTTTTGACCCACGGCACATTTTTTACATTTACAAAATCCTGGGGCACACCACCAACCAAAATGACACAAAATGACACCCTAAGACACTCTCCTCTCTTTTTCCATCCCTGTCTCCTCCCCCCTTGTGTGTGTGTGTGTATATATACACACTCTTGAACCATTTCCAAAAACAGGTGAGGGCTGGGGTTTTTTTCTCTCTTATTCTTTGGGTGCTTTTTATCATATGCTTTAAATCAAGAGTCACTTCTCTCTCTCTTTTTTCTCTCTCTTTTTTCTCTCTCTTTCCTCTCATTCTCTGTCTCAATCATTTTCTCATTTCTCTTTTTTCCTCCCCTTTTTGCTCATTTCTCTCTCTCCCTTCCTCTCCTTTTCTCTCTCTCTCTCTTTCTTTCTTGCTCTTTCTGTCTCTTGCTTTCTTTCTCTCACTCTTGTTTTCTCTCTTTCTCTCTTTTCTTTCTCTCTCTCACTCTTTCTCTCTCTCTTGCTTTCTTGCTCTCTCTTTCTCTCTCTCTTGCTTTCTTTCTCTCTCTCTCTCAGCAAAACGTTGTGAGACCGGAACCTGAGCTTCCTTCTTTGCGGCACAACTGACCATGTCTCGCGGCACACTAGTGTGCCACGGCACAGTGGTTGAAAAACACTGGCTTAGCGCACCCAAATTTTGAACAAGGATTCCTGGGGATGCTGTGACTGTCATAAGTGAATGATTGTTAAGTCGACGACTACCGGAGCAATTCTATTTTTGATAGAATTCACCCGTCTTCCCAATTCTGGACGCTTTCAGCTGAATGTGTCTGCAACTTCAAAATTCCTTAGCCAACAGTAATGGAGAAATTCGTTGCAATTCCAATGCTTCTAGAAGAGACCAAGATGAAGGAGGCTGCATAGGTGGCCCTTGGCTTATGACCACAATTGAGCCCCAAAATTCCTGTTGCTAAGTGACAGTTAAGTAAGGTTTTGCCCCATTTTACGATGTTCCTTGCCACGGATGTTAAGAGAATAGGGCTTTCCCATGGATTTCGCTTGTCAGAAGGTCGCAGAAGGGGATCATATGACATCAGGACACTGCCAAGTGTCAAAAATATAAACCAGTTGCCAAGAAGACAGGGGATGCTGCAACCATCATAAGTGTGAAAAACAATCATTAAGTAATTTTTCCCATGGCCGTTTAACTTTGAAGATTCATTAAACAAATTGGTTGTTAAGGCGAGGACTACCTATAACAGCCAGCTGCATCTCTGGGCTTTAATTTATGAATGTAGATCAGCAAATTATCCACTTTTGCAACCCAATGGTTTACAGGAAGCCCAGATTCTGCTAGCAGCGCAAAATCTTCTGGCTTCTTCTGAAATGCAAGAACCACTTTAAAATTGGGGGATGCAGTCAGGAGCGGGATTTGGACTGATTTGGGCGAACCGGATGCTAATTTTACATCTGGTTTGCCAAACCAGTAGTTGCAAGGACTGGCTGATCCCGCCCACGCCTTCCCAGGAGTCTCCACACGGCCTGTTCTGGATGCCAGGAAAGTGCAGGGCCCATGTGGAGGCTCCGGGAGGGCGAAACGGGCCTCCCACCCAGCAACAGGGCAGGGAACCGGTTGCTAAAAAAAAAATAAATCTCACCCTTGGATGCATTTCAGCCCAAAATTTAAAACGGAGAAAGAATTAGAGGTGAACTCCCTTCTGGGGGATGCGATATGCAGCTCCGAGTATTGATTCAGACAACTTTGGAAAAATGGGACCAAACCTCTCATGTCTGGTTTGGGAATTGCATACTATAATTCCAAAATTTGGTTTATCTGGCTGGGCTGTGCCTGAAGATCACAAGCGCGGATTTAAATAACATACCAATAAAGGTTTAAAAGGTGGCTCCAGCTTCCGAGCTAGCAGTTCTTCCCAAGTGATGTGTCTGAAGAAGGGATGACCCTAAAAAAAAGGGGTGGGGGTTTATCAGTCAGTGTCCAATCAAAGCGAGCAGAACATAACAAATGAGATGTCCTTAGCTGTTAGAATATTCACCACCAGGACAGCCATGGTAACAAGGTCAGCCAATGAATAGGCATAATAAATAAATCAGCCAATGAGAGCTTAGACATATCTGAGTCTGTGCAGAGAATAGAAACAAAAACTTAACAGAGATCTCATTCGTCTGGGCTTGTCTGCTGTGCTGAAGTGAAACTAACTGCTCTCTCATGCCTTGTGTTTATTTGGAAGAACTACTTGTGGCTCTGTTGGGGGGCGGGGGGAATGGATGGATACTGAGCAAAGTGATAATTGTTCCATAAAATAAACTAAAGATGTGTTTCAACCTCAGCAAGTGTGGACTTCAATTCCCAGAATTCCCCAGCCAGCCATGCTTATATTTTAATTACTATACCCCAAAGGAAACTTTTTTTAAAAAAGACATTGTCAAAGAAAGCACTTAATTTCTCCACTAGACATTTCCATAGATCAGGGGTCCCCAAACTTTTTACACAGGGGACCAGTTCACTGTCCCTCAGACTGTTGGAGGGCTGGACTATAAAAAAAACCCTGCGGTTTTCTTAATGCCGCCGCCTTGAGGGAGGAGGAGGAGGTGAAGTGGAGCAAGTCCCCAACTCCTTGCCGAGTTTTCTCTTTCTTTCTCTCTCTCTTCCTTCCTCTCCTTTTTCTCTCTCTCACTCTCTCTCACCAGCATTTGCGGCGTGCGAGCGCGGCTCTTTCTTTCACCCATCGTCGTCACCTCCAGCCACGCCGGCAGCAGTCGCTGCAAGTTCCTCGGGCGGGTTCTGCCACTTTCTAATAATCTCTGCACTTTCTAGGGCCACCTGGCTGGGCTGTTCAGAGGGAGTGGCAGCTCCCACCCAAGGAACCTGCAGCGATGGCTACCGGCGGGAGAAGGAAAGGGAGCCGCGGCCGCCCCCGCCCGCTGTGGATGGGCGGGTGCCGAGCCTCTCGGTTGTGGCCTCTCCGCCCCCATCCCCCTGCCAGCCCACAAGGGGATGGGGAGTGCGTGCGCACGTGCAACATTCAGAATAAGAAATACCTTCGCCATTCAAAAAAAGAAAAACTTTAGCCGGCCTCGCACTTTCGTCGCTCCCCGCCCCCAACTCCAATGCCCGGCTCCATGAGAAGGCTTATTTTGGGGGAAACACAGTGCCTTTTCACAGTTATCCCCCTCGTACAAGAAAAAGCAAGGAAGTAGAAGAGATAGCTCTGCAGTTTTCCATTTATATCAGTTGAGTTGCAAAGCAGACGGGCTTTGGATGTAAGAAAGGGTTTGGTATAATTTCAGAGAGACTTAAAGCCCGTTAGAAAAGCGATCCCTTCTCTAAAATTATTTTAATGGCCAGAAGAGAAGGCAGGACATTTTCCAGGAAAATCAAAGAATTGTGTACCTGAACTTCTCCAGCATCTCCAGGGCCAGCTCCTAGACGTGAGGCAGCATTTCTCTTTAGCAGCTGAAGAGAGGAAATAGATGTTTAAAACCAGTTAGACTTCCTTTTAGAAAAAGTTACTTTATAAACTGTCAGAACTGCCCCAACTTTGTCCTGTCAGCAAAGACCCTCAACTCCATTTGTTGTGAAAGATATATTTTACTGAAGGCCAAGTGGATTACAGTATAGCAAAGCCAGAGCTGAGGCTCACGCAGCACAATTTCCCAATTAACCTTTCCCTCTGAGTCACCCATTCAAAAAGAAATAATCAAAATCCATCTTCCAAACCAAATTCCTTTTTATATAGGTAGACATCAAACTGGCAATGTCTGCTGTAATTCCAGATCTGACACAAACCGGAATTATACCACATAATGTGGTAAATTAGAAACATCCCACAAAATGGGATGAGCTGGGGTGGCGCAGCAGGTAGAGTGCTGTACTGCAGTCCACTGAAGCTGACTGTAGATCTGTAGGTCAGCGGTTCAAATCTCATCACCGGCTCAAGGTTGACTCAGCCTTCCGCCCTTCAGAGATGGGTAAAATGAGGACCCGGATTGTGGGGGCAACATGCTGGCTCTGTTAAAAAGTGCTATTGCTAACATGTTGTAAGCCGCCCTGAGTCTAAGGAGAAGGGCGGCATAAAAATTGAATAAAAATAAATAAATAAATAAAAAAATAAAAATCCCATTCCCCAATTAAAACAGAATCCACATTGCCCAGGGTCTTCAAATTCCACCTCCAGCTCACAGCCAGGACAGCCTCTGTTCCCACGTCTATTCCCCCCTTCCACCTTAAGCCCAAACAAACCCCCATTACATAAGTTAAGAAAAAGAAAAGCAATAAATGTGCACGATGTTGAGCTAAATAATATGGCTACTACACATATGCCAATTTCAGGTTCAACAGTTCAATTGTATTCCAATATATTATTTTGGGAACAGTTTTTTCAACTGTAGAATGGGCAGTGCGGATCTACCGTAAGTAAGAAAAAAAATTGTCCTCCCTGGCCTCCCAAGCCCTATGCAAACCCCGGAGTTTGGTTTTTTTTTTGCAAAAATGGGCCTGTTTTTCACCATTTTTTTGTAAAAAGGTGGGCAGAGGTTTTGGGAGGCCTGCAGAGACCTCCTGGGACTAGGGGAGTGCATGATTCACTTAATAACCATCGCAACAGAGGCCGTAAAATTGAGCACTACTCATTTGACAGCCATTTTGCTTAACTTCAGAAAATTTGGGCTTAGTTGTGGTCGTAAGTCAAGGATTATCTGCATCTGAGCACAGAAGCTATAGAAGAGTTAAGAAATTCGAAAAACTGCTATGAATTTATACTTGAGCCAAACTCTGGGATTACCCTCTCACCTTTTTAAGCAGGTCTCGGGCTTCTTGTGTGAGGTAGGGAGGCAAATTGAGTTTACACTTGAGAATCTTGTCAATCGTTTTCTTTCGGTTCTCCCCAGTAAAAGGGGGCTGAAAAAGGAGGAGGAGGAGAGAGAAGCTGTGAATAAAATGCACCACATCACATAACGTCCGCGATCAAAACAAAATTCTTCTTGTGCTTCCTAGCTTTTAAGCAGGCCTGTAAAAACCGATTTCCAAATCAGATTATTCTAAAGTGGATTTGATCTACAACCAGGGCTAAGAAATCAAAATAGCACGGACGAGTGTCTCAAAGGTGCATTTTCTAATGGCAACTGGACTTCCTTAATTTTTTGTTGAAGATATTTCGCTTCTCATGCAAGAAGCTTTATCAGTTCTGACAGGATGGGGGGGGGGAGATGGAAGGCTTAGTTCTGCCCCTTCTTCCATCTCTCCCACCATCTTTCAAGAACCGATGAAGCTTCTTGCATGAGGAGCAAAATGTCTTCCAGGAAAAACAAAGAAAAGAAAGTCCAGCTGCCTTTTGAAAAAACCCGCCTTTGAGACAACCATGTCTTGTATGGCTGAGAATCTCCAGAGACATAGATGGATATTTTTGTACCCATTTTGTTGTGAACCACCCTGAGTCTGCGGAGAAGGACGGCATAGCAATCTAATTAGTAAATAAACCTAATTAATAAATGCAGGTGATCACATGACAAATGGCAGACATTCAATCACACAGTCACAAACATTATCTTGACTTTTTGATACGTTGGATGCCCTGACTACAACGTCAGCATTAAGCGCATAAGGAATCAATACCATTCCTGGACTGCAAACCCAACAGGAAAAGCACAGAATTCAGAAATTCAATTTCCAAGTTTGCTGCACTTTCAAATTTCACATGATTCGGGTGAGAAATTCAGCCCAGCCAATGGAAGGAAATTTCCGTTCCCCAAAAAAATGCTGTGGACACCTGTAAGTACTGCGAATCAACATAAATGGAACAGCTAAGAGCCGCGGTGGCACAGTGGTTAGAGTGCAGTACTACAGGCTACTTCTGCTGATTACCGGCTGCCAGTAGTTTGGCAGTTTGGGTCTCACCAGGCTCAAGACTGACTCAGGCATCCAGCCTTCCGAGGTCAGTAAAACGAGGACCCAGATTGTTGGGGGCAAGAGGCTGTCTCTGTAAACTGCTTAGAGAGAGCTGTAAAGCACTATGAAGCAGCATATAAGAATAAGCGCTACTGTTTTTTCTATTGCAGGCTAACTCTGCCCGCTGCCGGGAGTTCGATCCTGAACGGCTCAAGATTGACTCAGCCTTCTGTCCTTCCAAGGTCAGTAGAATGAGGACCCAGATATGCTGACTCTGTAAACTGCTTAGAGAGGACTGTGAAGCAGTATAGAAAGGTGTTGGGGTTAGCTCTGGCCCAGCTCCTGCCCCAAGGACTGTGGATGTGGGGGAGACATCCACATGCTGCAGGCCTGTTTTGCCCCCGGTGGAATCTGCTGATGAAGGCTCCTCTGACCAAGAAGACATGAGTGACAGGGAGGAGGAGAGTGGGGCAGACAGCTCAGAAGGAGATCAATTATCTAGCTCCTCCTTGGATTCAGAACAAGAGTTAATGATACAGCCACACATGCGGAGAGCGATGCATAGGCAGCAACAACTGAGAGATTATCAAAGAAAATGAGGCCACCTGTGGTTGGGTGGGGCTGTGGTAATTAGTGAGGCTGCTATAAATAGCAGCCTGTGGGTTTGGCCATTGTGGAGGATTATCTGATCATTGTGTTTCGTGCCTGCTTTGCTGACTTTGACCTTTGTGTGCTGATTTTTCCCCGCTTTGAAACTAAACCAGAGCAAAGTGTGTTTCACTTTGTGAAAGAAGGACTGTGAATTGCCTCACAGCTGCAAGCTAAGTGTCATAGAAGTGATAAGGGACTTGTACAAATTACCAGTTTGTTTGGAGACAAGTGCTCTTTGCTATACAAAAAGAGTGCTTCGTTTATTTGCATTTTCGATATAAAGAACATTGTTTTGAATTTTCAAACGTGTGTGTGTCTGAAATTGTATCTGTGCATTTTCGGGAGGATTCTACCAGAGAGCTCGACAGAACAGAAATTTAAGTGCTATTGCTATGTCATTCCAAGAAGCAGAATGAACTACAGGTAGTCCTTGGTTTAAGATTGCTTTATTTAACAACCTTTTGAAGTTGCAATGGACTTCAACAATAGCTATCTCTGATCTGTCTTCAAAATCACAACTGTCTCTCTTTCTCTTTCTCTCTGTCTCTCACACACACACAACATGATTGGATTTCAGGGCCTGGGTAACCGAGTCTGCGGAGAGGGGCGGCATACAAATCTAAATAATAAATAAACCAGCTTGCATTTATGACTGGTTGGGGTCTGTGACCAATTTGTGGCATGTGATTTGCTTACTAGTCGCAGTGGCTCGCTTTACTGCCATCGTAAAAATAGACTTAAAATAGAACTTGATCGCGTAGTGCCTCGACTTATGACACAACCACTTACAATCGATATTCCTGGTTCCACTGTGGCTGTGAGTGATGGACTACCTTGTACAGGCAGGTTCGCAATTGTTTTCGGAATAAACCAGACTATAAATGAGATTCCTTCCAAAAACCAGGAAATCTAACTGCACAGGTTTAGCAACAGGCAGGTAAAAGACCCACATGGCAAATTCTTTAAAGGCAGGGAGCGTGTTCCAAAACAAAACAAAAATAAAAAATAACAACATGCAGCTTGTAAGTGTGCACCTACTGCTCCAGTCAGCATGTCATACATTAGTGCCCCCAAACTCCACCAGTCCACGGCACGGTTGTGCCCACTCCTCATCAGAATTTCAGGGGCCCTAAAAAGACATCAAATGCAAATAGCAAGGATCAGCACAGCAGAGCGCAGCATCGGTTACAATTACAGATCCTGTGGACAGCACCCCAACAACCTATTGTGACAGTCATAAATCAGTCGAATAATTTCAGTGACAGACGCTCACCTGTGGGGAATAACCATTGCTTCCAGGTGACTAGCTTTGCCAACTCGCTATGCACAGACTCATGGGTAGTGTCAGATCTTACAAAACAGGGGTGGGGAACGATGGCCCCTTTAGGACTTGTGGACTCCAATTCCCAGAATTCCTAAGCCAGCCATGGCCCCTTTATGACTTGTGGACTTACAATGTGCATAAGCGCACCATTGTGCCTAACGTCCCTGTCTTTTTTCATTATTTTTCTAATGTTATGGTTATACAAATTACCATCCTACAATTGTCTGACAACTATATATAAATAAAAAGTAAATAAATAAAACTCCCAGGGGCCATTGAGATCCACAAGTCATAAAAGCTGGCTAAGCTGCCAGCTGTAATTTGAGGATCACCTGTCGTAAAATGTACTACAGGTAGTCCTCAACTTACAACAGTTCAAAGTTACAACACCGCCGAAAAAAGCGACATCACCATTTTTCACACTTATTACCATTGCAGCATGCCCAGTCTTGGGATTTACCCTCGGATGCTTGAAAGCTGACTCGTATTTATGACAGTTGCAGTATCTCGGGGTCAGATGATCGCCTTTTGTGACTGCTCTGACCCAGCCTTCGCTGAAGCAAGAAACAGACCCCTCACCAAGAAAACCCCCACTTTATCTCCCTCTTGTGAATTGATTGCATTCACCAACCGAAAGTCCAGGCAAGAATCCTGCAAGGCAGTTTTAACTGCAGCAACAATAGGATAATTACAAGGCTGTGAACTTCCAACCGAAAGACTGCAAATTAAGTTCTGGCAAGGCAATTTTTGTTGCATTAAACACAAATGAACAAAATTTTCAGAAATACAAAATATTGTCTCCTGCAACAACCATTTGCCTTTCCTTCTATTTATTCTCCAGCCAGGGAGAGGCCATTAAGTGTCCATTTCCGGGCACAACTCAAAGTGTTGGTTATGACCTGTAAAGCCCTACATGGCACATGACCAGATTATCTCCGAGACCGCCTTCTGCCGCACGAATCCCAGCGACCGGTGAGGTCCCACAGAGTTGGCCTCTTTAGGGTCCCGTCGACCAAACAATGTCGGCTGGCGGGACCTAGGGAAAGAGCCTTCTCTGTGGGAGCCCCAACCCTCAGGAATCAGCTCCCCCCCCCAGAGACTCGCACTGCAACCACCCTCCTTGCCTTCCGAAAGAGCTTAAAAACTCATCTTTCCCGCCAGACCTGGGACTTTTAGATCTTCTCCCTGACCACTGAATGCTGAAGTATGATTGTTGAATGTTTGGTCGATAAGTTTTTCTTTTAATTGTTTTTAAATTGTAGTATTCATTGGATTTACATTATTGTTGTTTTTATATATGCTGTGAGCCGACCTGAGTCCTCGGAGAGGGGCGGCATACAAATCCAAACAACTAACTAACTAACTAACTAACTAACTAACTAACTAACTAACTAACTAACTAACTAAATAACTAAATAAATAAATAAATGTGTGCTTTGCGTACTGAGTCGACTCCTTGTCCTCCGCTGTTCACCTCTCCTAACTGATCTGTGCATACGTGCATCTGGAACAGGCCCCAGCTGTTCTTCCTCCTCACTCATATCAGCCTCCAAAGGCAGCTACCTTTCTGGTGGCTGGGAAATGCCAGATGGCCCCGGCTCTGTCTTTGTATCTGACGCAGAGCATCCATCAGAGCCTTTCCCAGACTCAGAATTGGGCCAACCTCTTCCCTAACTCCCTCTTCATCTGAGTCTGCCGCTAGCTCTGCTGGCAGCTAGTGGGCCACAATAGCGACCTTCCGACATGCAAAGTCCAGGGGGAAGTCAGATTTAGTTAACAACTGTGTTACTAACTTAACAACTGCAGTGATTCACTTAACAACTGTGGCAAAAAAAGTCATACTATGGGGCAAGACCACAAATTTTTCACTTGGCAACATAAATTTTAGGCTCAGGTGTTAGGACTGCCTGTGTATGCCTTTCAATTAGTGCATGAAAAACATGGCGCTTGCTGAAACACTGATGAGATCTCAGTGGTACATATGCAGAGGGATGTTCATTCTCCAAAATTTAGGATGCCAATGTAGAGACAAGGTTCCAAATCTTAAAAGTTAGACGTTTATCAAAACCAGCAACTTCTCAAAGCAGTGTGACTCCAGTAATTAAGAGTGATAAATCCTATATCAAGCCGACTATTCAGCATGAAAAAGCACTAAGTGACTTTAACCTCTATCTCACAGGGTTGCTCAGGAGAAAAGTAGGAGTGCATAGGAACCTCACCACTTTATCTCCCCCAACATGTTGCCAGGATAGGGAACGTTCCCAGAACAGATGAGCCTGGGTCTGTGCTAGGCCTCCCACTCCTAAGTCATACAGTGCTCAAGTTTTTAAAAATCTTCACAATTGTTAATTGTTCACTGCGGAGAGCATGGATGGGGAGGGTCGTTAGGTTGACATTTCACTTAGCGACAGGTGACCTGCAACTGAAACTGCAGCCTCTGTTACTGTCCTAAATTGAGAACTACATTTAAGCCATGTGCCATCTTAATTTTCGAAATATAAATCCAAATAGCTAAATAAAAAAATAAATTATCCTGTAGAACTTCTGAAAAGATAATGGGGTTTTTGAGATAAAAAACAACAGATTAAAATGACAAGAGTCCTGCCTGGGTCATTGTGACTGTAGATTACAGTAAACTTAGGTCCAATGCACCTGAAGGACATTAAGTTGAGAGAGATTCTTTTCATCTTCTTATGAAATCCTGGGAATGAGAGGTTGGGCAAGTGTCCTCTCCCAATTTAAACTGGAAACGTTCATTTGCTCTGACCACTAGGCAGGTTGATCTGAAAGGGGGGAAATACTTCTCCTTCAGCAGTTTTTCTATCATTATCAGCTGGACTCACATGTATTCTATTGTTCCACAGAACGTATGTGTGACTGTGCCATCATGAATGGATTCCTTACACAGTCCAAAATCAGTCAGTTTAACGTGACCTGAAAAAAGGAGAAATAACAAAGATGAAAAATCAGAAAGATTTAATTTAATTTAATTTAATCACAGTTACAATATATTTTGACACATAAGCATTAACACATACAAAATGCCAGCAACCGGGAAATTGCTTGACTTTCTAAACCCTGACAGGAGTGTAGCCTGCTGCTACTAGTAGGTATCTCGAGGACAAATATCCTGCAAAATAGGGGGGCCATCAATGAAAAGACCTGCTGCTACTAGTACCTGTTACTTCTTTCACTTCCTGCTTCTTTTAAGCAGCAAAAATACAGGCAGTCCTTGACTTACAACTGTAATGGAGTCTGCACATGATGTTTGTTAAGTGAGATACCCACATGATCACTGTTCAATTTTTTTAAACTGATTTTACGGTTTTTCTTTTTTTAAAAAATACATTATAATTCTAAAATGTCTTCGGAGAGTGGTGGCATACAAATCTATTATTATTATTATTATTATTATTATTATTATTATTATTATTATTATTATTATTATATGTTTTGGGTTGTGAGCTGCCCAGAGTCATTTGCTGAGATGGGCAGCTATAGAAATCCTATCCAATCGAAATCCAATCAAAATCACCTTGCTTAAACACCCTAATCCATTTAAATTTAAATGTTAAATTTAATGTTTAATGACCATAATAGGGAGAACAACCCTATTATGGTAGTTAAACGTTAAATGGTCTATAAGCAAATTTTGTTCATGTGATGGGAGGGGCATGACCATTGCAGTGGCTGTAACTTCAGGTAGGGATTCTAAGTCTTTCATTCAGAGCCATTTTCATTTTGAATGCTCACTGAAGGAACAGTTTAAGTCAATGATTACAATAATGGGAGTTGTCAGCATCTCATCTCATGAATGCCAAGACTGAGAAAAGACCATGAAAGCTTTCGGACATCCTGTAGTAAAATTCATGCTCTAAATTCACTAGACATGTTCACAAGAATTCAAAATCGAAGTGTGCATTCAGTAATTTAATGTCTGGTGGGACGTTGTCCTTACGCAAGAGGTCTCCAATCTTGGCAACTTTAAGACTGGCTGGGGAATTCTGGGAATTGAATTCCATGAGTGTTATAGTTGCCATGGTTGAAGACCCGGCTGCCTTAAACTACAGTGATACCTCGTCTTACAAACGCCTCGTCATACAAACTTTTTGAGATACAAACCCGGGGTTTAAGATTTTTTTGCCTCTTCTTACTAACTATTTTCATCTTACAAACCCACTGCTGGGATGCTCCGCCTCCGGACTTCAGTTGCCAGTGAAGCACCCGTTTTTGCGCTGCTCGGATTCCCCTGAGGCTCCCCTCCATGGGAAACCCCACCTCCGGATTTCCGTGTTTTTGTGATGCTGCAGGGAAATCCCAGCAGGGGAATCCCAGCAATGCAATAACGGGCGCTTCACTGACAACGGAAGTCCGGAGGTGGGATTTCCCAGCGAGGGGAGCCTCAGTGAAATTGCAGCATCGCAAAAACACAGAGGTCCGGAGGTGGGGTTTCAAGGACTTCGGTGTTTTTGCGATGCTGCGATTTCACCGATGCTCCCTTCGCTGGGAAACCCCACCACTGGATTTCCGTTGCCAGTGAAGCGCTCGTTTTTGCGATGCTGGGATTCTCCTGCAGCATCGCAAAAACACAGAAGTCCGGAGGTGGGGTTTCCCATGGAGGGGAGCCTCAGGGAAATCCCAGCAGCACAAAAATGGGCAATTCGGCTGGCAAAAGGGGTGAATTTTGGGCTTGCACGCATTAATCGCTTTTCCATTGATTCCTATGGGAAACACTGTTTCATCTTACAAACTTTTCGCCTTAAGAACCTCGTCCCAGAACCAATTAAGTTTGTAAGATGAGGTATCACTGTATCTCAAAATGCAGAATATGGCAATCCCAACCTGATAATGTTGGCTCTCAGGCGTGGAAATCTATTCGACTGAATCTTACCCAGATTCCAACAATTCTGAAAAATGGTTGGGGGGAAATAAACTAAAGCAGGCTTGGCCACTGTCAGTCTAACCTTGGTGATTCAACATGATGTTTTCTGGCTTTAAGTCACGGTAGATGATTCCTTTCTGATGCAGGTGTCCCAAAGCCATCGAAATTTCAGCCAAATAGAAACTGCAATGCAAAACAACAACAAAAAGTATGGCTTTAAATAAGTCAATCAATCTCAATGAGCAACCATATAAATTAGATTAAGAAATAATTTTAAAAAATGAAGCAGATGGGGCATGACAAGAGGACTCAGCTTCCAAGCTTTATAGTTGCTTATCTGGCTTAGTTTTACTATCTCACTATTCCGGCTCCTTGAGGCTGGGCTTCCCCATCCCTGCTGTGGGGGTAATAGCCTCAAAGGAAAAAGGATAATCATAATTTTAGTTGTGCAGTTACATGGATAAATCAGTCCACTTCAAGCTGTAGGTGGTCCTCAACTTACAACCATAATTGCAACCAGAGTTTCCATTGCTAAATGAAGTGGGGTTTTTTTTTAAGCGAGTTGTACCCAGTTCTATATTTGCCATAGTTGTTAAGCGAATCGCTTAGAGTTCCCTTTACAGACTTCAGGCATTTTTCATCAGAAACAAGAATTAAAACAGCAGTTTGTGGCAAAAAAAATGGCATTACTTAGAGCTATGTGTCTGCAGGCTGCTGCAAAAAAAGCCTTAAATTTGGTCCGTTGCTGAGCACCCAAAATGCAGTCATGTGAATGCATGGAATGGGTGGTGACCATCAGAACTTGGGATTGTATGTACATTGTAACTTCAAATGGCCAGTAAACAGCCAGTTAAAAGTCAAGAACTACCTATCATCCTCCTTCAGCTTAGCTTTTAATGTGACAAAGGATGGGAGCCATTTTAATTGGCAAAGAGTTTCAATCAACAGTAGATGCTGTTCATCAGGGGTCCCCAAACTTAGCAACTTTAAGACCTTCTTTAGAAACACTTAATGATTTCCAACCTGTTAATCATTGATGGAACGTTGGGACAGCCCAAAGGACAGACTTCAGCCATATCAGATTTTTTTTTTCTCCTTCCTTGATGAAAACCACAAGATCAACAGACAGATGAAATGCTAAGCCCCCCAAATTTTGTTTTTAGCCCAAACTGAATGAAGCTGCTGGAATGCAACATCATATTTAACTCTTAAGTAAAATATATGCAGCCTTTACGTATTGGTCAAAAATCTGTCCGCAATCTGCCTTTAGCAAACTTCTGTACAGAGGTGTGTTTCAACAGGAGCTATTTTAGGCCCACTGTGGCTTTGTGGCTATATTTAGTGGTATTTATATAACTATTTAAATGAAAGACAGTATCTACATTTACGTTCATACTGTGACATATCATAAGATCAGCCTTCAGGCACACCCAGGCATAGCTCAATATCCAGCTCCCAAAATGGCCTTGACTTTTGAAACATGGGAAGCAAAAACGCAGCCCAGCAGAAAGCTGTAATAATGCCAGGCCAACTCTGCCCCACAACTGGCTTCATATGTTCTTCACCCAGCTCTTGGCTAAATCTACCCTACTGGAGTTGAAGAATCTTTCCGTCACTTACCAAGCGGTGTCTTCCATAAATATCCCCTCTCGTTCCAACTGCATGAAGAGTTCTCCTCCTAAAATCGAAGCGTTGAGAAAAGCCTAGTAAAATGTCAGCTCCATCATTAGGAAAGTAATTTGAGGCAGATGCCACCAGACAAGAGGAATGCCTGCATGGGCAGAAAGCTAGTTGCCCTTCTAGCAAGCCCTACTAGAAATCTTGTCTGCTAGTTGCCCTTCTAGCAAGTCCTACTAGAAATCCTGTCTGCTAGTTGCCCTTCTAGCAAGTCCTACTAGAAATCCTGTCTGCTAGTTGCCCTTCTAGCAAGTCCTACTAGAAATCTTGTCTGCTAGCTGCCCTTCTAGCAAGTCCTACTAGAAATCTTGTCTGCTAGTTGCCCTTCTAGCAAGTCCTACTAGAAATCCTGTCTGCTAGTTGCCCTTCTAGCAAGTCCTACTAGAAATCTTGTCTGCTAGTTGCCCTTCTAGCAAGTCCTACTAGAAATCCTGTCTGCTAGTTGCCCTTCTAGCAAGTCCTACTAGAAATCTTGTCTGCTAGTTATCCTTCTAGCAAGTCCTACTAGAAATCTTGTCTGCTAGTTGCCCTTCTAGCAAGTCCTACTAGAAATCCTGTCTGCTAGTTGCCCTTCTAGCAAGTCCTACTAGAAATCTTGTCTGCTAGTTGCCCTACTAGCAAGTCCTACTAGAAATCTGCAAACTGCTTAGAGAGGGCCGAAAAGCGCTGTGAAGCAGTATATAAGTGCTATTGCAGGCTAACTCTGCCCAAGCCGTACTGACCGGTTCAAGGTTGACTTAGCCTTCCATCTTTCCGAGGTGGGTAAAATGAGGACCCAGATTGTTGGGAGCAATAGGCTGGCTCTGTAAACTGCAATAGGCTGTAAAATCACTGTGTCTAAGTGCTTAGTCTAAGTCTAAATGCTATTGGTATCACATGACCTTGAGACACAGCAAAGGTTGTCAGCATGAAACAATTGCCAAGTGTCTGAATTTTGATCACATAATCGTGGGGAAGCTACAAAAGTAAAAAAAAGTCACTTTTTCCATTGCCAATGTAACTTTGAATTGTCGTTAAATGAACCATTGTTAAGTTGAGGACTATCTGTAATTGCTATTTTCCTAGAAATGCAACCTTCCTGATAAGAGACCATTTCTGAAAGGAGAAGCTGTCAGGTGTGAAAGACCAGGTCCATAACTGAAGGTCCAATTAGACTGCTTCGTTGCAAATTATGCCTATGCACTTTATAGGTGTTGGTTATGACCTATAAAGCCCTTCATGGCACCGGACCAGATTATCTCAGGGACTGCCTTCTGCTGCACGAATCCCAGCGACCAGTTAGGTCCCACAGAGTGGGTCTTCTCCGGGTCCCATCAACTAAACAATGCCGCTTGGCGGGACCCAGGGGAAGAGCCTTCTCTGTGGCGGCCCCGGCCCTCTGGAACCAACTCCCCCCAGAAATTAGAATTGTCCCCACCCTCCTTGCCTTTGGTAAGCTACTTAAAACCCACCTCTGCCGCCAGGCATGGGGGAATTGAGATACTCTTTCCCCCTAGGCCTTTACAATTTTATGCATGGTATGTCTGTCTGTATGTTTGGTTTGTATATTAATGGGTTTTTAATCGTTTTTAGTATTGGATTATTATTGTACGCTGTCTTATTATTGCTGTTAGCCGTTATAAATAAATAAATAAATAAATAAATAAATAAATAAATAAATAAATAAGGAGTCCTCTCAACTAAGAGTTGCCACCTACTTGGAGTTAGATACGGGTCAATGGCGTTGGGGGGAGGCGGGGTTTGACTTGTCTGTGTGTGGCTACGTAGGGATTCTAGGCTGAGCTCTCTTTTGACTCCTCTTCCAGATTCTGCCACTCTTTCTCCCAGAGCAGTATGGGAAAAAACTAATATGAAATAGATGCTTCTTTAGAGAAAATTTGTTGAAAAAAGTAGTACAATTTTGGGCCCAAGTGTACCCATCGTCCCCCTTTCCTTCTCCTGTCATGTATTAGATTTACCAAAGAAGATACAATTAGTCCTCGACTTATGACTGGTCATTTAGCAACCATTCAAAGTTACGAGGACTGCATTTTGGGTGCTTGGCTACCAAATCATATTTTCAGTTATTTGCAGCACCCGTTTTTATGGTTTTTTCCGCTAGAAATCTGTATTTACTTCTGGTTTTCAGCAAAAACATCAATTGCAGACAACTGATTTGCCTAATGACCGCCCCAAGAATTTGAGCCCAGGAAATTGAGCCCAGTGACATGGGGTCCTGCTTAACAACCAGCACGACTTAACAAGTATAATTCTGGGTTCAATTCTGGTTGTTAACTGGGGGACTACAAATATTTCTAAAAATGCAGAGGAGTTTTATGAGGGCAATGTAGTGGGTAAGCAATGAAATGGATCGCACACAGTTGGTGAACTCAAAATCCACATTTTGATTCTCCACTCACTTACCGCTGAGATACTCGAGGATGAGGTAGAGTTTTCCACCAGTCTGAAAGGCATAAATCAAGTCGACGATAAATGGATGCTTCACCTCCTCCAAGATATTCCTCTCGGCTTTGGTGTGAGCAGTGTCTTTTGCGTTCCTCACAATCATCGCCTAAAGAAGATGAAACAATCATAATACAGTGGTACCTCATGATACGAACCCCTCGCCATACGAACAACCCGAGATACGAACCCGGGGTTCAGAAATTTTTTGCCTCTTCTTACGAACTTTTTCCTTCTTACGAACCCGCCGCCGGAAGTTCTCAGCGTCCTCCTGAACCCGAACGCCAAACCCGAACTTCCGGGTTCGGGAGGCCGCCGAGAAGCCCCCCGGCTGTTTCAAAAGGTGACAGCCAGGCGGCGGGGCTTCTCGGCGGCCACCTGAACCCGAACTTTTGCCGAACTTCCGGGTTCGGCATTGGGAGAACGCTGAGAAGCACCCGGCTGTTTCAAAAGGTGACAACCGGGCGGTGGCGTTTTTTTGCATTTTTTTTTCGTTGCACGCGTTCATTCATTTTACATTGTTTCCTATGGAAAACAATGTTTCATCTTACGAACTTTTCGCCTTACGAACCTCCCCCGGGAACCAATTAGGTCCGTAAGACAAGGTATTACTGTATTGTTTCCCATAAAGGTGGAGGGAATGATAGAATCTTGCGGTGGGGTTAAAAGAGGGACCAGATTAGAATCCCTACATAGCCACAAGTAGACCAAGATTGAACCTTCCTTGAATTCCTTGACCCTTGTCTAATTCCAAGCCAGTGTTAACTATTAGTTGAGAAGATTCTTATAAATAGACTTTTAGCAATAAATTAATTTAACTGGACTTTCACATGCGGATCTGATCTTTCCTGCCTGACAAAAAACCAGAAGAATTGTATCAAAAGTCTGCTACATTTGTGACTACGCCCCAAACTGGAGCCACTGATAGCAACCTGAGTTTGCAAAACGTATTGAGTGCAATGGACCAATTCATTCCTAAAAGCCAAATTGTGTTTCCTTCCTCATCTTCTACATTTCCTATTTTTGAGGTAAAGGTAAACATATCCTTGCCTCAAAACCTGTAGACCCAGGTAAGTGTAAATATAGTGTGTGTTTGTAAAACAGCCAGCCATGATTTGAAGCGAGATTTCTAATGCTTCTTTGTGTAAGCCAGGATTTGTTCAACTTAAAGGTCAAGTATGGTTTGCTGTGAACAAGGAAGGGACTGAAGTGGGTAAAATTACTGCATATTGTACCAACTGAAGTTTCTGAACCACCCCAAGTTGGTTGAGGAGTCTGATTGCAAGGTGATAAAGACATGAGCAGCTGTAGTTAGAGTAGAGAAAGGATAAAGCAGGCTGCCTGGGGAATTCTGGGAGTTGAAGTCCACACATCTTATAGTTGTCGATGGTGAACCTATAGTGCGGGTGTCAGAGGTGGCACGCAGATGCATAATTGCCAGCACGCAAGCCGTTGCCCTAGCTCAGCTCCAGCAGACATGTGCACATTGGCCATCTGATTTTTGGTTTTCATAGAGGCTCTGGGAGGACATTTTCAGCTTCCGGAGGGCCTCCAGGGGATGGGGAGGGCATTTTTGCCTTCCCCATGTTCCAAGGAAGCCTCTGGAGCCTGGGGAAGGTGAAAAACGGGCCCACCAGAAGTTGGGAAATGAGCTATTTCTGACCTCCAGAGGACCTCTGGAAGGCAGGGGAGGCAATTTTCGCCATCTCCAGGCATTGACTTATGGGTATGGGCACTCACAGAGGCGCGATAGTGTGTACACACGTACTTTCGGCACCCGAAGGAAAAAAGGTTCACCATCACTGATCTAGATTCTTGTACTTTCATCTGGATCCCTGATTTAAAGAGATTAGGTATTATAAACCAGTGATGGCAAAGCTTTTTTTCCTCAGGTGCCAAAAGCACATGCACACCCATAATTCAATGCCCCCCATGCCTCATGCTACCCTGCCCATGTGTGCACGCCCCCCCACCCCTCATGCATGCACATACGTCACCCACTCATTTCCTGACTTCTGGGGGGGGCATTTTTCACCACCCCCAAGCTCCAGAGGCTTTCTTGGAGCCTGAGGAGGGCAAAAACACCCCCCAGAGCCTCCCACAAACTGAAAATCAGCTGGCCAGCGCGCTCATGCGCACTGGAGATGAGCTAGGGCAAAGGCTTGCGTGCTATATGCCTCGTGGGGTATGCGTCCCATAGGTTCGCCATCACGGTTATAAACCCTAAATAGCCTCTTCAAATTATCTGGCTTGGTTTTCACAGCCCATTCAACTTCATTTACCAAAGTCTTCAAACATAAGATGCTTGCTTTTAATAATGGGCTTTTTAGTGTTTTTTAAATTATTAGATTTGTTCTTACATTGTCTTTGTCATTGTTGTGAGCCACCCCGAGTCTACGGAGAGGGGCGGCATGCAAATCTAATAAATAATAATGATAAAAATAATAAACTATCCAATGGCTTATAATGATGGTCTGGTTCACACATGACAGGTGAATCAGTTTCATGCAATTCAATGAACTTCAGACAACCAAACCCACTTGAACCAAGCCAAGTGTCTCAAACCTTCTCTTCCTTACCACATTCTCCTTCCTCCCTTTTTTCAAAAGAGGTTTTACAGATCACAGAAGGGCATACCGGTAATTTAACCCTTTGTTAAATGTATGTTCAGCTATAATAGATTCAGGGTCATGTAAGTTTCAACAGACTGGACTACTGGACTGGACTACTATCTTACAAGGAGCAGTAACAGCAATGCCTGTTAAAAATATCTGTATATTAAGTGCACCAAGTAAGCAAAAGTACATAATAACAGATGGAAAAAACTTTACAAGCAAACAAAAATTCCCCAGTTACTGCTAATATCTGAAGAAACTATGCTACTCAAAAAAAATAAAGGAAACACTTAAACAACACAATGTACTGTAACTCTAAGTAAACCAAACTTCTGTGAAATCAAACTGTCCACTTAGGAAGCAACACTGATTGACAATCAATTTCACATGCTGTTGTGCACATTCAATTTTGTACAGAACAAGTATTCAATGAGAATATTTCATTCATTCAGATCTAGGATGTGTTCTCTGAGTGCTCCCTTTATTTTTTGGAGCAGTGTAGATAGAAACACAGGGCTGGTTGTATAAAACTTCATTTCAGTTAGGATGACAGTCCTCAACCTACCACCACAATTGAGCCCAAAGTTTATGTTGCTAAACAAGACAATTAAATGAATGTTGCCCCATTTTATAACTTTAGCCTCAATTATTAAGTGAATCAGTATTAAGTTAGGAACACAGTGTTAAGTGAATCTGGTTTCCTCATGGCCTTTGCTTGTCAGAAGGTCCCAGAAGGGGATCACATGACCCCAAGATACTGCAAACACCATAAATACATGCCAGTTGCCAAATGGGGCAATTTTGATCACATGACCACAGGCACACTGCAAGAGTGATAAGTGTGAGAAACTGTTGGGCCATTGTCATTCTGAACGGTCACAAAATGAATGGTTGTAAGTTGAGGACTATCTATATTTCTTAGTAAACTTATATTCTCCTAGCAATGATTTTCTGGAGTTTCAGCAAGATCCTCTTAAGGAAGCTTGGATTCAAGATCTGCAGCCGAGGAAAACCTTGTTCTACGTACAATGCACCCCAAGTTGTCCATTCTTCTGCAGTTGGATAATCAAAGCCACCTCACCTTTTTCAGCACTTTCATGGCAAAAATTTTGTTTGTGTTTGCTCCTGTTACTTTGCGAACTTGGAAAACCTGCCAAAAATTTGAAAAAGAATTAATATTACTTTTTTTCTCCCATCACCCATCTTCTCCTACTTATGACTGTATGACTGCAACTTGTTGCTTGTATCCTTACGATTTATATTAATCTCGTTCTTCCCTGATTGCTCATTTGTAATCTATGACAATCATTAAGTATTGTACCTCATGAAGCCTACATGGATTAGGACAGATTACCTTCGGAACCGTCTTCTGCCTCGTGCATCCCAGTGGCCGGTTAGGTCCCACAGAGTTGGCCTTCTCCGGGTCCCGTCAGCCAGACAATGCCGGCTGGTGGGATCTGGAGAAGAGCCTTCTCTGTGGTGGCCCCGGTCCTCTGGAACAAACTCCTTCCAGAGATACGTACCGCCCCCTCCCTCCTGGTCTTTTGTAAGGCTTTGAAGACCCACCTCTGCCGGCGGGCATGGGGGCCGTGAGTGTTGAGATTGTCTCTGGCTGGTATTATGAATGATTGAATTGACAAATGTGTAGGACTGCATATGGGGTTTTCTAACACTTTTAGTAATTTTGTATAATTCTTTTAAAAGTAATTTTGATTTTTTTATATATATTGTTGCACTTGTAATGTTGTAGGCCGCCCTGAGTCGCCTCAAGAAGGGTGGCCTAGAAATCTAATAAATAAATGAATAAATAAACAAACAAACAAATAAATAAATGATTCTTGACAAATGTATCTTTTTCTTTTATGTACACTGAGAGCATATGCACCAAAGACAAATTCCTTGTGTGTCCAATCAAACTTGGCCAATAAAGAATTCTCTTCTATTCTATTCCCCAAAAAAGTTCACAGTGACTGCAAGACAAGCTGTTTTCCTTCAATTCCTTTCCTTCCTTTAATCAGTGAATAACCAGTGACCAGGGCTCACTACCTGAATGACACTAAGCAAGCCACAGATAGCACAAGCCAGTTTCCCTGGAGTAGGATTTCTATGAAATTTTGTGTGAACATGCACACATGACCCCAATGAACACTGGTACAGTTTTGTGTGTGCCGATGCAATACGTGTGGAGATAATAGTCATTTCTTGACCCCATACCACAACCTTCTACAGCACTGATGGCGAACCCATGGCACCGAGGAGCCATATTTGCCGGCACACAAGCCGTTGCCCTAGCTCAGCTCCAATGTGTATGTGTGTGCCGGCCACCTGATTTTTTTGGCTTGCAGAGAGGCTCTGGGAGGGTATTTTTGGCTTCCAGAGAGCCCCCGGGGAGATGGGGGAGTGTTTTAATCCTCCCCCTACTCCAGGGAAGCCTTTGAAGCCTGCGGAGGGTGAAACACGAGCCTACTGGGCCCACCAGAAGTTGAGAAACAGGCTGTTTCCAGCCTCCAGAAGACCTCCGGGAGTGGGGAAAGCTCTTTTCACCATCCCCAGGCATTGAATTATGGGTGTGGGCACTCATGCATGTACAATAGCATGCGCCCACACTTCTTTGGCACCCAAGGAAAAAAAGGTTTGCCATCACTGTTCTACAGTATGACTCTGAGGTTCCAGCAACTTTTGTTTGTGTCAACAAAATATTGCCAGAGATATTATGTCTCAAAGTTGCTGGAACCTCAGAGTCATGCTGTAAAACAGGAGTCTCCAACCTGGTCAACTTTAAGAATTGTAGACCTCAACTCCTAGAATTCCTCAGCCAGCAAATCTGCCATGGGGGGCAATGAATTCTAGGAGTTGAAGTCCACACGTTGACCAGGTTGGAGACCCCTGCTGTAAAAAGCTGCAGTATGGGGTCACACAAATGACTATACAGTAATACCTTGTCTTATGAACCTAATTGGTTCCGGAAGGAGGTTCGTAAGGCGAAAAGTTTGTAACAAGAAACAATGTTTCCCATTGGAAACAATGTAAAAGCGATTAATGCGTGCAAGGGGGAAAAAACGTGGCCTCCAGGAAGGATGTCTTTGTGACGTCAAAGCTCCACCCATGGAATTCCCTATTGGGATTCCCCATCTTCTTTCCAGCCTCCAGATCGGCCGAAAGCACCACCGCCGATCGCAAAAACGGCGCTCTGCTGAGCGGCGGCGCCCGGCTATAACCTTCTGAAACAGCCGGGCGCTTCTCGGCGGCCTCCGGAACCCGAACTCGAACTTCCGGGTTCGGGAGAACGCCGAGAAGCCCCCCTGCTGTTTAAGAAGGTGACAGCTGGGCGGCAGCGCTTCTCGGCGGACTCCTGAACCCGAAAAGTTCGGGTTTGGGTTCGGGAGAACGCTGAGAAGCCCCCCAGGTTTTAAAAGGTGAAAGCCGGGCGGCGGCACCCAGCAGAGCGCCATTTTGCGATCTGCGGTGGGTTCGTAAGGCGAAAAAAGTTTGTAAGAAGAGGCAAAAACTTTCTGAACCCCGGGTTCGTATCTTGAAGTGTTTGTATCACGAGGGGTTTGTATCACGAGGTACCACTGTATCTGGAGAATTGCATCGGCACAAGTAAAACCATGTTCATTGGTGACATGTGTGCATGTTCCCATAAAATGTCACCGAAATCCGTGATGGTCGAGCGCAACACTTTTCTGAAATCAGACCACTTGACATAGAATGAATGATCCAAATACTGTTTGAACTTAGGTAACCCAACTTTTGAAAACATAATGAAAACAACAGGGAGGTCTGGATAAGGGTACACAGATGCCATCAATCAAGCACATATTATGTAATCAACAGGCCAATAGTCACCCTCCTAACCCCTGCTCCGAGTTCATCTGTGTTTTTGTTTTTATCTTCTAAGTTACTCAAGGAACCTTTGCCATAAAGCAGTGTATAAACAACCTAGAAAGATTACAGAGAAGATTGCTACAAGGTGCTGGGCCATAAACTACAGCCGATTTATATAAAACCTATTGGCCCAGCTCACTCTAGCTATCTGTGGACTCCTGGGTATTGAAGTCTATGGTTCAGAAACACTGATCCACACGGTTAAACATGGGACCTTTCAGGACCTATTTTGAGATTCTCAGGGTTGAATCTTTTTTTTCTTCCTTTTCTGGATATAGAGGCTATGTTTGACTCCTGAGCTACGGTCCCCGCCCAGCAAATAAAATTTCCAGTCTTTCTTTTCTTTCTTTCTTTCTTCCTTCTTTCTTTATTCAATTTTTATGCCACCCTTCTCCTTAGACTCAGGGCGGCTTACAACATGTTAGCAATAGCACTTTTTAACAGAGCCAGCCTATTGCCCCCACAATCCGGGTCCTCATTTTACCCACCTCGCAAGGATGGAAGGCTGAGTCAACCTTGAGCTGGTGATGAGATTTGAACCGCTGACCATCAGATCTATAGTCAGCTTCAGTGGCCTGCAGTACAGCACTCTACCTGCTGCGCCACCCCGGCTCATATGCTCTGATTAAACAACTGAGGCAGAAATATGGGGCCATTTTGCTCACTGCACCAGGTGGGAACATTCCCTGGTTCCTATTCCCTTCATTCCAGAAGACACCCAAATTTGGTGTTTTATTAATTCAGCCGCCCAACTTACACGCAGTGATTTATATTTGAAATGTGAATTTAAATATTCAGAAGGAAAACCTGTGCTGGGCCCACTGGCGTAAAACCATCAGGAAAAGACAAGAGATTCTCCAGCTCTGCTTACCTTTCCGTAGCCTCCTTTGCCAAGAACACGGAGCAGCTCAAAGCACTCTGGCCGGATCTTCTCCGGACCTCGGTTTACGCTCGTTTCCGAAATCTCAAATTTTTCACAATGCTCCATGCCACTGGAAGAGAACCAACAATTTTTGTTTTACAAAATAAGGCTAGCAACCCTACTTCCAACTGACTCTGCTACACTGCCAGCTCTTTGGAACATCCCGATTCCCTCAGCCTCTTGCCCTCCACCAAGAGCTGTGGTGGTGCAGTGGTTAGAATGCAGTATAGCTGGTAAACTCACTGCTCACTCCAGGAGTTCGATCCTGACCGACTCAAGGTTGACTCAGCCTTCCATCCTTCTGAGGTGGGTAAAATGAGGACCAAGGTTGTTGGAGACAAAAGGCTGACTCTGTAAATCGCTTAGAGCAGTGATTTTCAACCTTTTTTGAGCTGCGGCACTTTTTTTACATTTACAAAACCATGGGGCACATTGAGGGGGGGGGCGGCTAAAAAAAGTTTGGACAAAAAAATTATCTCTCTCTTCCTCCCTTTCGCTCTATTTCTCTCTCTCTCCCTCTTTCTCTCCCTTCCTCTTTTTTCTCTCTCTCTCCATCCCTCTTTCTTTCTCTCTTCCTTCTTTCCTCTTTTTTGCTCTCTTTCTCTCTCCCTTCCTCCCTCCCTCCCTCTATGTCTTTCTCTCTTCCACCTTCCCTCCCTCTTTCTCTCTCTCTCTCTTGCTTTCTTTCTCTCTTGTTCTCTTATTCTCTCTCTTGCTTTCTTTCTCTCTCTTGCTTTCTTTCTTTCTCTTGTTTTCTTTCTTTCTCTCTTGCTTGCTTGCTTTCTCTCTCTCTTGCTCTTTCTTTCTCTCTTTCTCTCTCTCTCTCTTTTTCTTTCTTTCTCTCTCTCTTATTTTCTTTCTCTCTCTGAGCTTCGCGGCACACCTGACCATGTCTCGCGGCACACTAGTGTGCCGCGGCACACTGGTTGAAAAACACTGGCTTAGAGAGGGCTGTGAAGCCAACTCGGTAAACGACTTAGCCCAGAGGTAGGCAAAGTTGGCTCTTCTATGACTTGTGGACTTCACTCCCAAAACTCCTGAGCCAATCATGTTGTTCTGTCAAGCTCTCTGGTAGAATCCTCCCGAAAATGCACAGATACAATTTCAGACACACACATTTGAAAATTCAAAACAATGTTCTTTATACCGAAAATTCAAATAAACTAAGCGCTTTTTTTGTATAGCAAAGAGCACTCGTCTCCAAACAAACTGGTAATTTGTACAAGTTCCTTATCAGTTCTGTGATACTTAGCTTGCAGCTGTGAGGCAATTCACAGTCTTTCTTCTTTCACAAAGTGAAATACACTTTGCTCTAGTTTAGTTTCAAAGCGGGGGAAAATGAGCGCACAAAGGTCAAAGTCAGCAAAGCAGGCACAAAACACAAGGATCAGATAATCCTCCACAATGGCCAAACCCACAGGCTGCTATTTATATTTATATATAAATTTATATATATTTATAGCAGCCTCACTAATTACCACAGCCCCACCCAACCACAGGTGGCTTCATTTTCTTTGATAATAATCTCTCAGTTGTTGCTGCCTATGCATCGCTCTCCGCATGCGTGGCTGTATCATTAACTCTTGTTCCGAATCCAAGGAGGAGCTAGATAATTGATCTCCTTCTGAGCTGTCTGCCACACTCTCCTCCTCCCTGTCACTCATGTCTTCTTGGTCAGAGGAGCCTTCATCAGCAGATTCCACCGGGAGCAAAACAGGCCTGCAGCATGTGGATGTCTCCCCCACATCCACAGTCCTTGGGGCAGGAGCTGGGGCAGAGCTAACCACAACACATGTTAACTAAGATATTCTGGGAGTTGAAGTCCACATGTCATAGACCCAATAGGGGAGTACCACACTGGGGGTGGCTACTGGAGTAACTAGCTGATTCTCAACTCCCCGCTATGCTTTTTGCTCCATCTCCAGCTAACCTTTTAATTCTATTTTATTGTTCTTGAGATTCTCAGTCATCCAGGTGGTGGTTGCCCCAGTGGTGCTTTTTCAAAAATTGGACCTGCTTGGTTCTTCCTTGAAGACATTTTGCTTCTCATCCAAGAAGAATGTGGACCACATTCTGAACACAGTTTGAAAGAGGGGTCAAAGAGGCCATCTTGGACACCACCTATCGGGTTCCCCCCAAAATAAAACCCAACCGGAAAATAAGTCCAAGCATGATTTTTCCAGATGCTCGCAATGTAAGTATCTCCTGTTTACAACACAATCCTTTCAGCATTTCCAAGAAGGTTCCACCCCCGTTTGCACTATTGAAATGGCCCTGAGGGCACAGACAAGCCTCTGTGGCCTCGACAACTCTCAGGAAGAGCCAGATGACTGCAAGGAATATATAACCTTCCATATTCCCCAGTCAGAAATGAAGAAACTCCTTGGATGAGGAGCGAAACATCTTCAAGGAAAAACAAAGTCCAATTGCCTTTTGAAAAGCACCCTTGGGATTTTATTGTACTTACACTGGGTTTTTAAATTTTCGTTTGCCATAGGTATGTTCACTCTTTTTATCTCTCTCACACACACACACACACACACACACACACACTTTTTATGAATGGAAGACGCCTAGAGTAGCTCCATGGCAAGATGGGCAACAAATAAATTTAACAAATAGCTTAGCAAAAGAAACAGTCTCATCCTCTTTATGGAAACAATTTTTTTTTTAAAAAAAAATCTTTTTCCTTGCAGATAAATTAAATGTGATTAAAACTGTTTCAGGCTTGGAATTCATCAATCCCAACGCTTTATCCCAGGGTGAAAATGCAGCATCTCCAAGAGAGAAGGCTTGTTTTGTAACCACTTCCCCTTTACTTTGAGGATATTGCCAACTGTATGTCCATCCCAGACAGTATGCATTTAAGTTTTAAGACTTACAGGTCATATGGGTTGACTCCTCCATGATCCATGCTTTCGCTTAAGTGACCCTAAAATGAAACCGTGAGAGAAAAGTCATTACAACACTGTAAACAAGAATTATCTGGAAAGCGCAGTAAGATTTGTTTATACATTAACTCCTGTTTTAAAGGTTGATAGCACCACAAGCCTGCAGACCTGAATTTATATAATAAGCCTTGTCAGCAGAAAGATATGGCAACCACACTGGAGAGAAGCGCCAAAACCTGGGAATTGACTGCACAGATTCAGCAGTTTTTAAGCAACTCTCCTATTACTCAGCAGTGTGTAAATCCTATAAATAGTTGGAAAAAAGAGTTTGAGAAAAGACATTATCAACACACTGGAGTGAATATAAATGAAAGATTGCAAGGAGAATGTCTGCTACAATAAAACATTTAAGTTTAGGTTTGTGCAATTCACCCCTATAGTGAAAACACAGAACAACTTTTTCTGTATCATAAAGACTGTGATAACCTTACAGAAATAAAAGTTGTGCTTGACTTAAAATCATTCATTTAGTGACAGTAGCAGGGGGGAAAGTGATTTATAACCAGTACTTGTATTTATGACTGTTGCAGCATCCTCACAATCAGGTGATCAAAAATTGGTTGCTTGGCAACCAACACATACTTATGACAAAAGTCACATGATCACCATTTATGACCTTCCCAGATAGCTTCTGACAACAAGGTCAATAGCGAGAGAAAGGGATTTGCTTAACGACACGATTCTCTTAACAACTGTAGTGATTCATTTAAAAACTGTGGCAAAAGGGTAGTAAAATCAGAGGTGACTCACATAACGACCGCCTTGCTTAATAATTTAGTGAAAATTTTATTCCCAATTGCGGTTATAAGTCAAGGACTACCTGTATAAAAAGGAAACTTGTTTAATCAACTCCTCTGTGCAAGTATAGAGTTATATGGGCTAGTCTTTGGGCTATAAGAAATATGCTGCTTTTGTTAAAAACAGATTACCACAGCTTCTGTACTGGAAATGGTCCCAAAAAGTTGGAACATCCTTTCTGCAATCTGTGAAAACCACAGCCCACCATACAGAAGGTGTGAGTAAAATCACAGTTGTAAACCCATTAGTATAATTCTCTATAGATGAGACTGCAGGACTGGGTTCATAGTCCACCATAGTTCATATTTAGTAAATAATACAAGCATCAGGAAAAGTCCAATTAGGCATTTTTTCATTAGAGACAGAGAAACCAGAAAGGGGTGTATGCAATACTTTCCCCAACCACATTCTTAAGATTTCATTCAATATAAGAAATATTTCGCTATGGTTCTTTCTACTGTGTGACTACTAGCACTACAACATTCCTATACATCCCAGTACAGTAATTAAATTATTAGTAGAAATGAAAAAATCTAATAATTCCTTAAAATAAATCAAAATCACAAAAGATGGGAATCCCCATGTATTTTTTAAAAAGGAAAGTGGAGGGATAATTTCACTATAACTAGGTGGTGGTTGTTGTTGTTGTTGTTATTATTATTATTATTATTATTTATTAGATATGTATGACGCCCCTAAACTCAGATCTGAGATACAGATCTCTCATCTTATGTTAGGGAGAATGTGGAGACTCTGAAGTTCAGCACAAGTATTTGTGTTCCTGATTTGTATTTACATCTAGATGACTCTTAGATTACTCTTAGATTACATATTCACTCAAGATAGAAACTACAATGCCTACATCAATCCTGGAAAACTAAGCAACAAATTGTTTATGTCTGTAAAGATCAAGAGTTAAAAACATTATGCAAGCCTGACATGAGTAAAAGATTACAGATGTTGAATAAACCTTTTGTCTGAAATAGTGTAGGGTCTCTGGCCCAAGCAGGTGGTTGGACTAGAAGACCTCCAAGGTCCCTTCCAATTCTTTTATTATTATGATGGCCAAAGTGGGACAATTTTTCACTCTGCTAAAAAAAAAAGTTCCCTGAGGATGGGTTCCAGCATGAAGATGAAAGTTCAGGAGACTAAACCATTGGTCCTGGTGACCGACCCTGATTGGATCCTGCAACATTATCCCAGGACATTCATTCCTGGGATAATGCCTTCATTCGTGAACATTTTTCAAGAGTGAAAAATCCTGCTATAATGCAGAGGAAAGCCAATTCTACCATTGTTTTTGCAGGCCACTGGTAAAGAGCATAAAGCAAACTTTACAATTAGTCCATGCCAACTCTTAAAAGTGGAAGTGTTTAGAGCAGGAGTTCCCAACCCTTGGGCCGCTGCCCACTACCTGGCCACAGCCTGTTGGGAACCAGGCCACACAAGTGGCGGGCTGGCGCTTGCAGCTCGACTTAAGTGAGCAGTAGGATGGTGCGTATGTCCGCGAATGAGTTGGCACTTGCGCAGACTGGTTCCCTTCTCTCTTTTGCTGCTGGGCCGCCAAGGTGTAAAAGGTTGGGGACCACTGGTTTATGGGTCTTTAATAACATATGGAATCTGTAGTGTCAAAGTCAGCAACCTCCAACCTGCAGACAGCTACAAACCAAATTTCATGGCAACAAGTGCAAAATCTGGAGGACAGAAGGAAAAGGGGGGACATGATTGAAACATTTAAATATGTTAAAGGGTTAAATAAGGTCCAGGAGGGAAGTGTTTTTAATAGGAAAGTGAACACAAGAACAAGGGGACACAATCTGAAGTTAGTTGGGGGAAAGATCAGAAGCCACATGAGAAAATATTATTTTACTGAAAGCGTAGATGCTTGGAACAAACTTCCAGCAGACATGGTTGGTAAATCCACACTAACTGAATTTAAACATGCCTGGGATAAATATATATCCATCCTAAGATAAAATACAAAAAAATAGTATAAGGGCAGACTAAATGGACCATGAGGTCTTTTTCTGCCGTCAGTCTTCTATGTTCTATGTTTCTATCTCTGAGGCAAAGTTCCCCTCTTTGTTTCCAAAGAAAAAGGGAACATAAGCAGTCTGGATATCATTAAAGTAAAGCACCTTTCAAAGTATTCTCCCTGCAAACCATAAATATCAGCCCATATACATGACATTAATACACAACTGCAGTTTTAGCTACCAAAAAATGTAATTCAAACAACAACAGTGTAGCTCTCCAAAAGTTGCCAGTCATGCTAAGGTAGCACAATTAATTAATTGCTAATCTTTATTGCTTTACTGAGTGTTCTAACCCCAAACCCTTATCAGAAATTTAAGTAATGTGTTTTCCCAAAAATAAAACCCTGTTTTATACTCTTTAAAAATGTATTTATTTATTTATTTATTTATTTATTTATTTATTATTTAGATTTGTATGCCGCCCCTCTCCACAGACTTGGGCGGCTCACAGCAAAATCTGAAATAAGCGTTTATTGCCATACACTTAAAAGCCTGATTGGGCTAATTATCAGGGGATGTCTTTTTTTTTGTTTTTGGGAGGAGGGGGGAGGATATATGTAATTAAAGATTTGCCTTTACAGATATTTGGCACAAAAAATGTAAATATCTAGTTTCCTTTCCACAATCCCCTAAAACTAATGATCCTATTTGATGCAAAATGTTGAGACTACAGATAGTCCTCGATTTACAGCCATTCATTTAGCGATCAAAGTTACAATGGCACTGAAGAGATACTTATGATCGTTTTTCACACTTATGACCACTGAAGCATTCCGATTCTGGACGCTTGATAACCAGTATATATTTATGACGGTCAAATTGTCCTGGAGTCATGTGACCACCTTTTGAGACCTTCTGGCAAGCAAAATCAAAGGGAGGAAAGCCACTTAACCACGTTATTAACTGAACAACCACAGTGATTCACTTAACAATTGTGGCAAGAAAGTTTGTAAAATGAGCCAAAACTCACTTTACTGTCTAGCAACAAACCAATTGTGGTCATGTGGAGGAATACTTGTATATAAGGGGATATACCATTTGCCTGCATTATTCTAAAAAGTTGAGTATAAATTTTCACCTGTCCAAAAATACCCATCTCCCTTTCCATTCCTATTCTCTTCATATTCCCCCCATACATTAGTCTACCAATCTGTATCAAAAAGGGCTCTCCAACATCTCTGTTAATAGTCCTGTTTCTATCCAAAGCCAAATCACCAAAAGACAGTACTGTATACAAGTTTAGACTAGAGGAGGTTAATTTGAGTTATGAAGGACAACATATTTTCCATCATAAGCTACAAGGCTGTATTATTGTTGTTTTTATACTAAGATCTGTGATGTTCAATGGGATTACTGAAGCTGCCTCCTCCAAGGTGAATGCCTGAAGGCAAACAGACTGTTTGCATAAGTCTTTGCCTCCCCATATGAGTAATACGCTACATAAGGAGTAGCTGACCTTACCTACTGTGAAGCAACATTACTAAAGCAGCCTGGATAGTCACCAATGGTTCACTTATTACAGCAGCGTTATTATGGAGAATTGCATTCCAAGGGAAGGACCTACATTAGGACTTGTACAAGAAAATAGGAGGACTCTCTAACTACTCAAGGGTAAGACTGACTGAAGAGGAAGAAAAGACACCCAAGCTTGGACTGCCCCAAATTTATTACAGCAGTGGTCCCCAAACTATGGCCCGCGAGCCACATGCGGCCCGCTGAGGCCATTTATCCGGCCCGCGGGGGGTGGGGTGTATTTTTTTTCTCTTAACATGCATTCAAACAACACAGTGTACCATCTAATTTTCCATGAATAAAATGCAGTATTTTGTTAGTAACTAATATCAATCATCAAAAAAGCTGCAAAAGTATTTTTTCTAATTTTGTCATCCAGTTACATTCATTTTCTTTTAATTAAATTCCCTCCTTAACGTTCCTTCAAAAAGCACAACACCAATTCTATTTCTAGCTTATTAACAATTATGCCAAAGTGCTTCCTTCTTTATACATTTTTCTATAAGCCAAGAAAACCTTGTATAGCCAATCAGATGTTAACAAAAGAAAATTAAAAACAAAACATAAACATACATAAATTTCATACTTCTTCCCCCCCTCTAAATAGTATGTTCCTATTTTGTTTTTTACTTTAAAATAAGGTATGTGCAGTGTGCATAAGGATTTGTTCATAGGTTTTTTTTTACAGTCCAGTTCTCCAACAGTCCGAGGGACAGTGAACTGGCCCCCTGTGTAAAACGTTTGGGGACCCCTGTATTACAGCATCAGTTTCCATGGTCTAGAGCCCATTTCATCTCTGCAGCAGACAGAGGTCAACACTCCTGGCAATAATCAACTGACATGTCGGGTTCTTGCCCCATAGACCACTGGCAATAAATTTGCCAATGTGACTTTTTTTTCCCTTTTAAAGTCACTGTGTTCGCTTGGGTTCAAAAGCCTGGGTCCTTTTGAATGCCACCGTTTTGGGCGTCATGTTTACTTTGGTTTAAAAGCCTGGGTTTCTTTTATATGCCACAGATTTGGGGCATCGCTAAAGAGGGACTGGATAAATTCAAGGAGGAAAAAAGTGCATCAGAAACTATACAGAGGCCTTCAGATGCAAAGGAGAGGGGCAAGAGGCAGGCAATGCCCTCAGGAACCTAGCTGGGCTCTTCCCTCCAGCACCTCATGAGAAGGCCTCCAGTAATTAATGTAATTAAGTGAATTAATTAACCTTTTCTTTGAATTAACAGAGCTCATCTGTTCATTAAAATTCCCTCTGAGTCACACTTTAGGTCCTTTGGTCTTTGCACTTTGCAACCAAGATGATTAAAGGCCTGGAGACTACAACACATGAAGAACAGTTGCAGGATTTGGGGTTTGGCTAAAAAAAAAAAAAGACTGGGGGGGGGGGGGGACATGACAGCAGTATTCCAGTATTTGAGGGGGCTGCCACAAAGAAGAGGGAGTCATCTTCTAAAACACCAGAAGGTAAGGCAACAAACAATGGATGGAAACTAATCAAGGAGAGAAGCAACCTGGAATTAAGGAGAAACTTTCTAACAGTGGGGGCAATTAACCAGTGGAACAGCTTGCCACCAGAAGTTGTGGCTGCTTCATCACTGGAGGCATTGTTAAGAAAAGACTCGAAAGTCACCTGACTGCAATGCTACAGGGTGTCCTGCTATGGCCTAGAAGCAGAGATCTTGCCTCACAATTAGGAGGCAGTGAGTTTGATCCTAGATAGATGTAGGATCTCCTTTTGGGGCAGAAGGTTGGACTAGATGACCTGCAAGGTCCCTTCCAACTCTGTTAATCTGTTAAACCAGGGGCCTCCAACCTTGGCAATTTTATGACTTGTGGACTTCCATGCCCAGAATTCCTCAGGCAGCACATGCTGGCTGAGGAATTCTGGGAGTTGAAGTCCACAAGTCATAAAGTTGCCAGGGTTGGAGGCCCCTATGTTAAACCCTCTGAGGTCCCTTTCCAACTACATTCTGTATTTCTTCTTTCATTTGCAGAGGACTGCAAAGACTTTCCAATGCAATCCGGGCGCAGGGCGGTTCTTCAGCTCCCTGTAACCACCACCCTGCGAGGTAGGCTGGGAGAAGAAGAAACCGGCCTAAAATCTATCTCCCTGGGAAAGAGGGACTTGAATCCTGTCTCACTGATGCCTGGGGTGAACCGGGGTGGCGCAGTGGTTAAAGTGCAGCACTGCATGTTCCTTCAGCTAACTGCTAGCTGTAACTCAAACTGTAGAGTGTGGAGGACAGAAGGGAAAGGGGAGGACATGATCGAAACATTTAAATATGTTAAAGGGTTAAATAAATTTCGGGAGGAAAGTGTTTTTAATAGGAAAGTGAACACAAGAACAAGGGGGCACAATCTGAGGTTAGTTGGGGGAAACATCAAAAGCAACGTGGGAAAATATTATTTTACTGAAAGAGTAGTAGATGCTTGGAACAAACTTCCAGCAGACGTGCTTGGTCAATCCACAGTAACTGAATTTAAACATGCCTGGGATAAACATAGATCCATCCTAAGATAAAATACAGGAAACAGTCTAAGGGCAGACTAGATGGACCATGAGGTCTTTGCTGCCGTCAGTCTTCTATGTTTCTAGTTCAGCAGTTCGAGTCTCACCACCGGCTCAAGGTTGACTCAGCCTTCCATCCTTCTGAGGTGGGTCGAATGGGGACCCAGATACTTGGGGGCAAGAGGCTGATTCTGTAAACCGCTGGAAAAGTATGAAGCGGTATATGTCTAAACGCTATTGCTAACGCTTTTGCCTCTGACCCGGACGGCTACGATCTTCTTCTTCAAGCCTCCCGGGACAAGATTTCTTGGTGGTCTCCTGTCCCCGCTTGGCTCTCCGAGACCGGTCAGGGGCTGCCCGAGTTAGGCCTCCCTCAGCGTTCCCTCATCCCGTCCTCCACGGGCCAGAAACGCCGCGGGGAGCTTCCTCCCTCAGCGGCGCGAAAAAGGAGACGTAGAACCCGAGGAGTCTCAAGCCTCGGCCCGGGCCCCGCCTCGCCTCCCCCCCCCCCCCCAGGCCTCAGCCTTCCCACGCCGCCTTCGGCCTGGCCACGCCGCGCTCACCCCTTCCTCCAGCTCCTCGTCCGAGGCCGCCTCTTCGGGCTGGTCGAGGTCAATGTCGAAGACGCCCGCCATGGCCCCTGGGACAACGCGCGCGGGACAGCCGCCTTCGCTGCCAAGAGCCGGGAGCGTCCGGGTGAAGGCTGAGGGCGCCTCATGGGCCCGCGGCACCTTCCCACAGCGCCGCCATGACGGCCGCCATCGCCCGGGCTAAGCCAGGCCCTGCCTCCTCAGGCTCGCCGGAGCAAACGCGCATGCGCCGGAACGGGCGGCCTGTGGTGGTGATGGGAAGCCGCGCCGACGCGAGCGCGCGCCAAGCCCAGCTTTGCCGCTCAAAAAGGCTGCCCGACGTCGCCGTCTTGGAGGACGAGCCGCCGCGATCTGCGCAAGCGCAATGGATGGAATCACTCGACCATGCACGCGAGCGCGCGCATGTAGGCGGAACGGCGGTTGCTCTTTTTAAAACCAGCTCTCGAGTGCGCCGGCGTCCATAGGGCGCATGCGTTAATCTCACGATTGAGGCAGCCACATGCCCTTTCTCGGATAACTTTTTATCCACCACCCCCTCCCAGACTGATTTTCCCGCCTCGACCGACGGGGCATGGTGAGCGCATGCGCAGAATAAGCCGAAACGGCCGTAGCTGTTGCTTTGGGATACGCAAAGAAGGAAGCGAGGAAGGAGGTGTGAGAACTTAGGCGCATGCGCCGTGGGAGGAAGAAGGAAACTGGTAAAAGAAGCTGCATTATTATTTATATTTTTATACACGATAACATGTAGAATGTGGATACATATTGTATATATGGGTATATGTGTTTAACTATGTCAGCTATTCATAATATAGCTAAGAACTTACGCGGTGTGGTTTTCTAATTAAAGTTAAATTTTGTCAATTATTTTTGAATTCATAAACATTTTGCTAATAGCTTATAATTTATAGACTTCTCTGTACGAATCAGGAGGTTGATTTCTTTCCCTCAGTAAAGTAATTCATACATATTTGTTTTAACATATTTACTATATAGTAGTTGAAGGTTGAAGCCAGATTCGGTTAACAACTGGGTTATTAACTCATCAACTGCAACTTTGGCCAAAAAAAAAAAATGGAGCAAAACTCACTTAACAAATTTTGGACTCAATTGTGGTCGTAAGTCAAGGACTGCCTCAGCACAGATTCCTTCTACGTTTCTAGTTTGCTGGCATGCTCCTCTTAAGAATTTGTTTTCATGGATCTGTGAATAAATAAATAAAGTTGGTGCTGCCAGATTCCAGGTTTAAGATGGCGATTAATAGCAATAGCATTTGGACTTATACACTGCTTCAAAGTGGTTTACAGCCCTTTCTAAACACTTTACAGAGTCAGCCTCTTGCCCCAAACAATCTGGGTCTTCATTTTACCTAGAAACCTAGAAGACTGACAGCAGAAAAAGACCTCATGGTCCATCTAGTCTGCCCTTATACTATTTCCTGTATTTTATCTTACAATGGATATACAGTACAGTATGTTTATCCCAGGCACGTTTAAATTCAGTTACTGTGGATTTACCAACCACGTCAGCTGGAAGTTTGTTCCAAGGATCTACTACTCTTTCAGTGAAATAATATTTTCTCATGTTGCTTTTGATCTTTCCCCCAACTAACTTCAGATTGTGTCCCCTTGTCCTTGTGTTCACTTTCCTATTAAAAACACTTCCCTCCTTGACCTTATTTAACCCTTTAACATATTTAAATGTTTCGATCATATCCCCCCTTTTCCTTCTGTCCTCCAGACTATACAGATTGAGTTCATTAAGTCTTTCTGATACGTTTTATGCTTAAGATCTTCCACCATTCTTGTAGCCCGTCTTTGGACCCGTTCAATTTTGTCAATATCTTTTTGTAGGTGAGGTCTCCACCTTGGAAGGATAGAAAGCTGAGACAACCTTGAACCAGTCAGGATGAAACTCCAGGCAGTGGGCAGAGTTAGACTGGAATAGCAATAGTACTTATTGGTTCACAGTAATTTACAGCCCTCTCTAAGCAGTTTACAGAGTTAGTATATTGCCCCCAACAATCTGGGTCCTCATTTTACCCACCTCGGAAGGACGGAAGGTTGAGTCAACCTTGAGCCTAATGAGATTCGATCTGCCAAACTGCTGGCAGCTGGTGATCAGCAGAAGTAGCCTGCACTCTGTTGTGGTTAGCTCTGGCCGAGCTCTTGCCCCAAGGAATGTGCAGGTGGATGTGGGGGAAACATCCATATGCCGCAGGCCTGTTTTGCTCCCGATGGAATCTGCCAGATTCGGTTAAAAGCCTCCTCTGACCAAGGAAGTGTGAGTGACAGGGAAGAGGGGAGTTTGGCAGACAGCCCAGGAGGAGATCAATCATCTGTATCATCCTTGGATTCTGAACAAGAATTAATGATACATCCACCCATGCGTAGAGTGATGCATAGGAGACAACAACTGAGTATGTGTTAATTTGGCATTGTTTCAACTTATGATTTATACCATTTATTTTATTTGTGTAAATGTGTATATATGTAATAAAAATTTTATTTAAAAAAAAGGAGACAACAACTGAAGGATTATTACAAGAGAAAATGAGGCCACCTGTGGTTGGGTGGGGCTGCTGTAATTAGTGCTACAGATAAAAGTGCAGCCTGGTGTTTTAGCCTCATGGCAGTTTATCTGATTCATTGTTTTGTCAAGATTGTGGTTTTTGTGCTGTTCAAGATTGCGTGTGGACTCTCTGGACTTTAGAATTGGATTCAATTTCCCAGTTATTGGGTGAACAATTGGATTGCATTTAACCTGTGCCTTGTGTGTACCAGAAAATCCCTTTGACATTTAAAAAGGGAGCTGTTTCTGTTTTTCTGTTTATAAAAACTTTTGGGTTTTCCTTTTATCGTGTGGTGTGTGTCTTCCTGGACTAATTACCCTGTATTATGGGTGGTTGAAACACGCCGGCAGAACACACTCTTACCACTGTGCCACACAGCTCTTAAAACTTGGGTGTTGGTGTTTTCTTAGTTTACTTTATTGTCATTGCTTCCTCTTCAGGCAAACGTGGCTAAGAATGTCCATCGTAACCATTCAACTGGGTCAGTGTGGCAACCAGATTGGGCGCGAGGTGTTTGATACCATCTGCACAGACCTCCACAGCTCTCAGGGCTTCTGCTCCAAGAAGGAGAATGACTCTTACCAGGCTGCTTGTAAAGAACGCTTTTTTGAGGAAAAAGATGAAGGTAAGAAATCATCAACATCATGGCCTCTTGAAAGGTTCTGGGAAGAATTGAGACAAACCAGGCTGGAGAAGAATAAAGAATAACAGATTTGGAAGGGATCTTGGGGGTCTTCTAGTCCAACACTGTGCTCAAACATGACTAAGTCAGGGTTTAACTCAGCTGCCTTATTTTAATACTAAACAGGACACTGTTGCATTTCAGATTATACTTGTACAGATGCTGTTAAAATTGTTGTGGCTTTTTTGAAGTATACATTATTCTCTGCTATTTAAAAGAAGATACAATAGCACCGGCCTCTTCAGATCAAGCATTTATTTTAAAAAGCTTCTTCATCTTGTTAAGTTATCTAGAACAGTGTTTTTCAACCAGTGTGCCGCGAGACATGGTCAGGTGTGCCGCAAGGCGGCTCCTGCAAGTGGGAGCTCCAGGGCTGAGGCTTCCACTTGTGGCTGTCCCCGCCCGCCAGATCCGTCCTTCTCTCCGGCTTTCTTGGGGCGCGGCTCCTCCCACAGCGGTGGCTGCAGCGGCGCTGGCGATCCGGCTGCTAGCCGCTCCGAGCGCTGTGGGAACACCCACCCCTCTCACAGTCCCGTCCCAGGCTGTCAGTAAAGGGGCTGCTTCCCATCCCCCTGCCAGCTTGCTCGGAACATTCAAACTAAGGAAAACCTTCGCCGGCCTCCACAGAGAAGAAAGGAAGAGAGAGAACGAGAGAGAGAGAGCAACAGAGAGAGAGAAAGAGAGAAAGAAAGAACAAGAGAGAGAAAGCATGAGAGAGAGAGAAAGAACAAGAGAGAGAGAAAGAAAATAAGAGAGAGAACAAGAGAGAGAGAGAGAGAGAGAGAAAATAAGAGAGAATGAGAGAGCAACAGAGAGAGAGAGAGAAAGAACAAGAGAGAGAAAGAAAATAAGAGAGAGAACAAGAGAGAGAGAGAGAAAGAAAATAAGAGAGAACAAGAGAGCAACAGAGAGAGAGAGAAAGAACAAGAGAGAGAAAAAGAAAATAAGAGAGAGAAAGAAAATAAGAGAGAGAACAAGCGAGAGAGAGAAAGAAAATAAGAGAGAACGAGAGAGCAACAGAGAGAGAGAGAGAAAGAACAAGAGAGAGAAAGCATGAGAGAGAGAGAGAAAATAAGAGAGAGAACGAGAGAGAGAGCAACAGAGAGAGAGGAAGAACAAGAGAGAGAAAGCATGAGAGAAAGAACAAGAGAGAGAGAGAAAGAAAATAAGAGAGAACGAGAGAGAGAGAAGGAAAGCAAGAGAAAAAAAGAGATAGCAAGAGAGAGAGAAAGCAAGAGAGACAGATAGGGAGAGGAAAGAAGAGCGAGAGAAATGAGAACAAAAAGGGGAGAAAAAAGGAGAAATGAGAAAATGATTGAGGCAGAGAATGAGAGGAGAGAGAAACAAAAGAGAGAGAGAGAGAGAGGTGATTCTTGAAGCATATGGTAAAAAGCACCCAAATAATAAGAAAACCCCCCAGCCCACACCAGTTTTTGAAAAGAATAAAAGAGAAAAAAAACCCAGCCCTCAACTGGTTTTGGAAATGGTTCGAGTGTGTATACACACACACACACACATGAGGGGGGGAGAGAGACAGGGATGGAAAAAGGAGAAATGAGAGGGAGAAGGAATGAGAGAGAAAAGGGGGAAAGACAGGGGAAGTACCCAGAAATGAGACAGTGGTATAAATTTGAGGAGGGATGATTGATGATTGACTGTATTTATAAGGGGATGTTACATGGGATTGTATATATGAGGGGGTTATTTATGTATGTATGTATGTATGTATCTATGTATGTATGTATGTATTTATTTATTTATTTATTTATTTATTTATTTATTTATTTATTTATTTATTAGATTTGTGTCATTTTGGTTGGTGGTGTGCCCCAGGATTTTGTAAATGTAAAAAATGTGCCGCGGCTCAAAAAAGGTTGAAAATCACTGATCTAGAACAGTAATAAAGCAGTCTTTAAAAAATAAATCTAGTAATTTGAACATTCTATAGACAGTTGTAGTTATTGACTTAATGTATTTTTCAGCGTATAAGTTTTCGGAGAGGGGCGGCATACAAATCTAATTAATAATAATAATAATAATAATAATAATAATAATAATAATAATAAGACACACCTTTTTACCTCCAAAAGTATGCCAAAAACTGGGTGCGTCTTATACAACGAAGGTTGCATGGGGGGGAGTTGGCTGGTTAGCAGCGGTGGCGGCAGCATTCCCGTAGTCCTGCGGTGGCAGCTTTCCACGTGGTTTGGCAGCTGGCGCACGCCACCACTGCCAAACTGCGTGAGAAGCCTCTACCGCCAGACTGTAGGAAGGCTTCTGTCACCGCTGCTGATGCGGCGGCTCCTGTCCGCGGCTACTTTCCCGTGCAGAATTTGGTATAAGATGCCGCCAAAGGACAAACAGCAAGAAGATGGATCAGCCCGGCTTTCGCCCATATGGAACATTTCCCTCCAAGCAGATTCGGATGATTCTTATTCACACGCACACATAGATGGATTTTATCCGTTTAGGCGTCAGCCGGAAGTCACTGCAAATAAAATGGGCTTTTTTACCACACTTCCCCTTTGAATGGAGAAGCTCAACACCTGTAAAAACACACCATTGAGAATCTTTTAAGGCAGCGGCCCCCAAACTACGGCCAGCGGGCCACATGCGGGCCGCTGAGGCCATTTATCCGGCCCATGGGTGAGTGACACAACACAGTGTTCCATCTAATTTTCTATGAATAAAATCCTGTATTTTGTTAGTAACTAATATCAATCATCAAAAAAGTTGCAAAAGTTTTTTTTTTCTAATTTTGTCATCCAGTTACAGTGATCCCCCGGTTATTGCGTCCCCGACCATTGCGAACAGGGTAATTTGCGATTTTTGAACCCGGAAGTCAAAACACCATCTGCGCATGCGTGCCCTTTTTTCTATGGGCACGCATGCGTAGATGGCGCCGGGCAGATCAGCTGCTGGGCGGCTTCCCTGGGTCTTCCCCCTCTTGCTGGCGGTAGGGCGAAGCCCCCCCCAGCACCCGCTCGCCCGCCCTTCGCCCTTCGCCCGGGAAGTTCGCCAGGAGTCAGCGGAGAACGGCGCGCCTGTTTTAAAACGATCGGAGCCGGCCGGCTCCGATCGTTTTAAAGCAGGCGCGCCGTTCTCTGCTGACTCCTAAAGCGGGGAAGTTCGCCAGGAGTCAGCGGAGAACGGCGCGCCTGTTTTAAAACGATCGGAGCTTTCCAATGAGTCCCGAAGACAAATGTCAAACTTCCGCGTTTGTCTTCGGGACTCATTGGAAAGCCGCGCGGGTGTTTTAATGTCATGTCAGACTAATCTCATTGATTTCTTTGACTATGTCACAAAGGTGTTGGATGAAGGTGGTGCCATGGATATTGCCTACCTGGACTTCAGCAAAGCCTTTGATACGGTTCCACATAAAGAGCTGATAGATAAATTAGTGAAGATTGGACTTAATCCCTGGATAGTTCAATGGATTTGCAGCTGGCTGAAGCGTAGACATCAGAGAGTTATTGTTAATGGCGAGTATTCTGAGCAGAGTCAGGTTACAAGCGGTGTGCCACAAGGATCTGTTCTGGGTCCTATTCTTTTTAATATATTTGTGAGTGACATAGGGGAAGGTTTGGTAGGGAAGGTTTGCCTATTTGCCGATGACTCTAAAGTGTGCAATAGGGTTGATATTCCTGGAGGCGTCTGTAATATGGTAAATGGTTTAGCTTTACTAGATAAATGGTCTAAGCCTGGGATCGACAAACCCAGGCGCCTGGTCGCCAGTGGCGCCTAGAAAATGTTGTCTGGCGCCTAGAAAATGTTGCCTGCTGTACTGTATGTATACCAGGGGTCTCCAACCGCCGGTCCGCGGACCGGGACCGGGCCGTTGGGGGTTTTCAGCCGGTCCGCGGCGCCAGGGCCCCCTCGGCCTTTCCGCGCTGCCCACCGCCCGCCCGATTTGCCCCCTCTGCTCCTCTGCCACCTCCTGCCTTTCACCGCAGCTCCTCCCGCACCCGGAACGCACGCCCTGCCCGCCTCACATTTGCCGAGAGGACTTTCGCCCCGGGCTCTCAGCAAGGGGGCTGCATGAGAGGCGGGGCCGGCGGAAGGTGATATTCAATGTCGGGGGCGCATGGGCGGTTTTGCGCGCGCTCCCTATCTCCCTGCTAGCCCACTCGGAATACTGTATTCAAAATAAGAAAAGCCTTCGCCGGCAAAGGCTTTTCTTATTTTGAATACGTATTCCGAGTGGGCTAGCAGGGAGATAGGGAGCGCGCGCAAAACCGCCCATGCGCCCCCGACATTGAATATCACCTTCCGCCGGCCCCGCCTCTCATGCAAACCCCCTTGCTGAGAGCCCGGGGCGAAAGTCCTCTCGGCAAATGTGAGGCGGGCAGGGCGTGCGCGCGTCACCGCTGAGAAGAACGGAGAGAGAACGAGAGTGAGTGAAAGCAACAGACAGCAAGATAGAGAGAAAGTGAGAAAGAGAGAGTGAGAGAAAGGGGGGGGAGAGAAAGAGATAGCAAGAGAGAGAGAACAAGAGAGAGAAAGAGCGTGAGAAACAAAACAAGAGAGAAAGAGTGAGAGAGAGAGAAAGCAAAAGAGACAGAAAGAAAACAAGAGAGAGAAAGTGAGAAGAAGAGAGAGAAAGAGAGGGAGAGAGAGAGAAAGAGAGAGGGGGGAGAGAGAGAAAGAGAGGGAGAAAGAGAGGGAAAGGGGGGAGAGATAGCAAGAGAGGGAGAGAGAAAGAGAGAGGGAAAGGGGGAGAGAGGGGGGAGAGAAAGAGGAGATAAAGGAAGAGGAGAGAGAGAAAGGAAGAGAAAGAAAGAAAGAGGGATAGAAAGAGAGAGAGAGTGAGAGATGCTCAGTGAGCCTTTCTTTGAAGTTGCCTTTCTTTCTTTCTTTCTTTCTTTCTTTCTCTTTCTTTCTTTCTTGCTCTTTTTCTTTCTCTCTTTTACCTTTCCTTCCTCTATTTCTTTTCTTTCTCCTTCCTACCTTCTTCCCTCCCTCCCTCCAGTCCTTCCTCTCTTACTCTCCCCTTTCATAAGTTTACTTGCTTCCTTCCTCTGTTCCTGTCCCTTCCCTCTTTCCTTCTTTCTTCCTTCCTTCCTTCCTTTCCTCCCTTCCTTTCCTCCCTCCATTTCTTGCTTTCCTTTTCCTTCCTCCCTTCTTTCCTCCCTCATTCCCTTCTTTCACTCCTTCCTCTCTTACTCTCCCCTTTCACACCTTTCTTTGCTTCTTTGCACCCTTCTTCTGTTCCTGTACCTTCCCTCTTTCTTTCCTTCCTTCCTTCCCACCCTCCGTCCATTCATTCACCCATTCCTCTCTTGATCGCCCCTTTTACGGCGCCGCTGACAGCTAGCTCCCCTCCCCCCACCGGGCCATGGAAAACTGGTCTAGCTGAAAGCCGGTCCCTGGTGCAAAAAAGGTTGGGGACCTCTGATGTATACAGTATATTTTTCCCGCCTTGTGTTTACGCCCAGAAATGGTACATCTTGGCTTCCGTAGCTCCGCCCATCAACCTCGGAGCGAGCTGCTTTCCCAGCGTCCCCTGCGCTTGCGTGTGTCTCTCCCTCCCCCCCTTGCCTCCATTCCGCCTCCTACTCGAACCCCTTCACTCCCCCCCACCGCACACAGACGCTCCGATCTTGGCCGCTCACCCGCCTTCGGAGAGAAGCGGAAGCCCCTCCCCTCCCGGCGTGAGGTTTTGTTCATTCCTCCTCCGGCCGCGTGCGCGGTGACTTCCGACCAGTAACCCCTCCTCCCCCCTCCCCCCCTCACCCGCGTCCCCGGCCCGGTCTCCCTTTCCTTCTTCTCTGTTTCGGTTTCTGACTAACGGTCTCCCCTCGGATCCCGACGGGAGTACAGCAGAGCCGGCTCGGCGGAGCCAGGCCTGCGCCGGGGGGGAGGGGGTGAAAGCGATGTCAGGTGGAGACTCAGCAGCTGCCGCGGCCTCCCCTCAGCCGTTGCCCTTCTCGCTGCCCAAGCCTCCCCCCCTGATGCAACTGAACCCCGGCGAAGGCGTGCGTCCTGTGGGACCTCCCGGGCCGGAACAGTCGCCGAAAAGCGCTCGCATGGGTGGCCGGCCGGACTGGCCTGCCGGGAAACCCGTCAGTCTTCTGGCGCCTCTCCTTCCGCCGCGCGGGGAACCCGAACCGCTCCTTCCCTTCGGGCCAGTAATCTCAACCACACCGGACTACGGTGTGGTTGAGATTACTGCATTGGCTCATCATTTTCGTAAACAGCTATCTCCACCTGAAAGTGATGACCAATGCATTCACTCACTCCTCAATGAGTGGTATGAGTTTAAGGTCCTTGGAAAAGGAAAGAAACTGTGTGAGCTTCTGGATTTGGCACTCTCCAACACCGAGAGATTTCCAGTTCTGGGAAACCTGTTGTCGATTGTAGCGGTGCTCCCTGTCTCAACCTCATGTTGTGAAAGAGGATTTAGTTTGATGAACATGGTCAAAAATAAATTCAGATCAAGGATGCAAGAAGAAAGTTTAAGTGACTTGTTTATGATCACCATGAATGGGCCATCTGTGAAGGCGTTTGATCCTGCCAAGGCTGTGGACCACTGGTACTTCAGCTCTAAAATCACAAGGCATGTTCATGGCCACAAAACGCAAAGTGAAAAACACTAGAATGTTGCCTAAAATCTAAAATATCAAAATATAATATTTATTATCTTTAAAAGTAAAATGTTGTTTATAACGTTTGTAATGTTTTTTTTGTTAAATTAAAAACCAAGTTTGCTTAAAAAAAATTCTGGCTCCTAAATTTTTTGGCTGGCTCCTAGATTCTGAACAACTTTGTCGACCCCTGGTCTAAGCAATGGAAACTGCAGTTTAATGTTTCCAAATGTAAAATAATGCACTTGGGGAAAAGGAATCCTCAATCTGAGTATTGTATTGGCAGTTCAGTGTTGGCAAATACTTCAAAAGAAAAGGATTTAGGGGTAGTGATTTCTGACAGTCTCAAAATGGGTGAACAGTGCAGTCAGGCGGTAGGGAAAGCAAGTAGGATGCTTGGCTGCATAGCTAGAGGTATAACAAGCAGGAAGAGGGAGATTATGATCCCACTATATAGAATGCTGGTGAGACCACATTTGGAATACTGTGTTCAGTTCTGGAGACTTCACCTACAAAAAGATATTGACAAAATTGAACGGGTCCAAAGACGGGCTACAAGAATGGTGGAAGGTCTTAAGCATAAAACGTATCAGGAAAGACTTAATGAACTCAATCTGTATAGTCTGGAGGACAGAAGGAAAAGGGGGAACATGATCGAAACATTTAAATATATTAAAGGGTTAAATAAGGTCCAGGAGGGAAGTGTTTTTAATAGGAAAGTGAACACAAGAACAAGGGGACACAATCTGAAGTTAGTTGGGGGAAAGATCAAAAGCAACATGAGAAAATATTATTTTACTGAAAGAGTAGTAGATCCTTGGAACAAACTTCCAGCAGATGTGGTAGATAAATCCACAGTAACTGAATTTAAACATGCCTGGGATAAACATATATCCATCCTAAGATAAAATACAGAAAATAGTATAAGGGCAGACTAGATGGACCATGAGGTCTTTTTCTGCCGTCAGACTTCTATGTTTAAAACGTCGCCGCCGACATGGGGGGCTTGCTAGCACCCCCCCAAACCCGGGTTGGGGGTTCGGGGGGGTGCTAGCGAGCCCCCCATGTCGGCGGCGACGTTTTAAAACAGCCGCGCCGCCCCCAATATTCGGCTCCTCGCTAGCGCTGCGGAAGTTAAAAACACCATCTGCACATGCGCAGATGGTGTTTTTACTTCCGCAGCGCTACTTCGCGAAAACCCGCTCGTTGCGGGGGGTCCTGGAACGGAACCCTCGCAACGAGCGGGGGATCACTGTACATTCATTTTCTTTTAATTAAATTCCCTCCTTAATGTTCCTTCAAAAAGTACACCGCCAATTATTATATTTTTAACTTATTAACCATTATGCCAAAGTGCTTCCTTCTTTCTAGGTCCTCAACTTATAGAAACATAGAAGATTGACGGCAGAAAAAGACCTCATGGTCCATCTAGTCTGCCCTTATACTATTTCCTGTATTTTATTTAGGATGGATATATGTTTATCCCAGGCATGTTACTGTAGATTTACCAACCACGTCTGCTGGAAGTTTGTTCCAAGCATCTACTCCTCTTTCAGTAAAATAATATTTTCTCATGTTGCTTCTGATCTTTCCCCCAACTAACTTCAGATTGTGCCCCTTGTTCTTGTGTTCACTTTCCTATTAAAAACACTTTCCTCCTGAACCTTATTTAACCCTTTAACATGTTTAAATGTTTCGATCATGTCCCCCCTTTCCCTTCTGTCCTCCAGACTCTACAGATGGAGTTCATTAAATCTTTCCTGATAAGTTTTATGCTTAAGACCTTCCACCATTCTTGTAGCCCGTCTTTGGACCCGTTTTCCAATATAGGGTCGTAAAAAAAGAGGTGTTTTTTTAAAAAAAAAATTAAAATTATTTGGATTTATATTCCGACCCTCTCCAAGGACTTGGGGCGGCTTACAACATATAAAAAACAATGCAACATCATAATCCAATTAATTTAAAACAGTTAATCTAAAACCCCCATAGTATTAAAATCAGTCATTGCCATTCACACAAGAAGTATATGCTACACTTGTTTGGCCAGGGGGCTAGGGTCTTATGGCCCCAATCCTGGATGCATAAATGAGTCTTAAGACTCTTGTGGAAGGTGAGGAGGGAGTAGGAAGTGCAGATCTCTGGGAGGAGCTGATTCCAGAAGGCCGGGCCCCCCACAGAGAAGGCTCTTCCCCTAGGCCCCGCCAAGCGTCAATGTCTAGTTGACGGTTTTTTTCCAACCCACCCTCCTCTTTTTCTTACTTAGGTATGGTTGCTCGGGCTGTTCTGGTCGACATGGAACCGAAAGTGATCAACCAGACTTTATCCTTTGCCTCAAAAACTGGGAATTGGAGATACGGGCCCCGGTCTGCCTTTTGTCAGAAACAAGGATCGGGAAACAATTGGGCGCACGGGTATGTGGGATTGCTGTCGAAACGAACAACCCCTTTATTTATTCCTCCAGATGGTTCTTCAAAGTGCAGCTGCCAAAAAGAATCCGGCTGTTTTGCAATTAATAATAATAATAATAATTAATAATTAATAATAATAAGTCTCAAAATGGGTGAACAGTGCAGTCAGGCGGTAGGGAAAGCAAGTAGGATGCTTGGCTGCATAGCTAGAGGTATAACAAGCAGGAAGAGGGAGATTATGATCCCGCTATATAGAATGCTGGTGAGACCACATTTGGAATACTGTGTTCAGTTCTGGAGACCTCACCTACAAAAAGATATTGACAAAATTGAACGGGTCCAAAGACGGGCTACAAGAATGGTGGAAGGTCTTAAGCATAAAACGTATCAGGAAAGACTTAATGAACTCAATCTGTATAGTCTGGAGGACAGAAGGAAAAGGGGGGGACATGATCGAAACATTTAAATATATTAAAGGGTTAAATAAGGTCCAGGAGGGAAGTGTTTTTAATAGGAAAGTGAACACAAGGACAAGGGGACACAATCTGAAGTTAGTTGGGGGAAAGATCAAAAGCAACATGAGAAAATATTATTTTACTGAAAGAGTAGTAGATCCCTGGAACAAACTTCCAGCAGGCGTGGTAGATAAATCCACAGTAACTGAATTTAAACATGCCTGGGATAAACATATATCCATCCTAAGATAAAATACAGAAAATAGTATAAGGGCAGACTAGATGGACCATGAGGTCTTTTTCTGCCGTCAGACTTCTATGTTTCTATAATAATAATGTATTAAATTTGTATGCCACCCCTCTCCGAGGACTCAGGGCGGCTCACAACAGCAATAACAATACAATACAAATCTAATACAGTAGTCCCTCACCTATCGCTGGTGTTACGTTCCAGACCCGGCCACGATAGGTGAAATCCGCGATGTGGAATTTATCGACTGATAGTACTTATTTAAGTATTTATATTGTAATTGTTTGGTAGGTTTCCATTGTTTTAAGTGTTTATAAACCCTTCCCACACAGTATTTACAGTGGTCCCTCGATCATCGCGAGGGTTCCGTTCCAGGACCCCTCGCGATGATCGATTTTTCGCGAAGTAGCGGTGCGGAAGTAAAAACACCATCTGCGCATGCGCAGATGGTGTTTTTACTTCCACCGCAGCAGCGAGGAGCCGAAGATTGGGGTTTCCCCGCCGCCTCGCTGCTGCTGCTTATCCGCGTGCGCGCCGCCGGGGCTTCCCCCACCCACCCGGTTAGTGTTGTTGCTTCCCAGCTGGGAAGCGGGCCTCGCGCGCGCGCGCCGCCGGGGCTTCCCCCACCCACCCGGTTGCTGTTGTTGCTTCCCAGCTGGGAAGCGGGCCTCGCGCGCGCGCCGCCGGGGCTTCCCCCACCCACCCGGTTGCTGTTGTTGCTTCCCAGCTGGGAAGCGGGCCTCGCGCGCGCGCCGCCGGGGCTTCCCCCACCCACCCGGTTGCTGTTGTTGCTTCCCAGCTGGGAAGCGGACCTCGCGCGCGCGCCGCCGGGGCTTCCCCCACCCACCCGGTTGCTGTTGTTGCTTCCCAGCTGGGAAGCGGACCCGCGCGCGCGCGCCGCCGGGGCTTCCCCCACCCACCCGGTTGCTGTTGTTGCTTCCCAGCTGGGAAGCGGGCCTCGCGCGCGCGCCGCCGGGGCTTCCCCCACCCACCCGGTTGCTGTTGTTGCTTCCCAGCTGGGAAGCGGACCTCGCGCGCGCGCCGCCGGGGCTTCCCCCACCCACCCGGTTGCTGTTGTTGCTTCCCAGCTGGGAAGCGGACCTCGCGCGCGCGCCGCCGGGGCTTCCCCCACCCACCCGGTTGCTGTTGTTGCTTCCCAGCTGGGAAGCGGGCCTCGCGCGCGCGCCGCCGGGGCTTCCCCCACCCACCCGGTTGCTGTTGTTGCTTCCCAGCTGGGAAGCGGACCTCGCGTGCGCGCCGCCGGGGCTTCCCCCACCCACCCGGTTGCTGTTGTTGCTTCCCAGCTGGGAAGCGGACCTCGCGCGCGCGCCGCCGGGGCTTCCCCCACCCACCCGGTTGCTGTTGTTGCTTCCCAGCTGGGAAGCGGGCCCCGTGCGCGCAACGGCGCCACTTACCGGGGCAAGAGGGGGAAGACCCAGGGGAAGCCGCTCAGCCCGGTGGGGAAACTCCACCATCTACGCATGCGTGGCCATAGAAAAAAAGGGCACGCATGCGCAGATGGTGTTGTTTACTTCCGGGTTGAAAACTCGCGATATAGCGTTTAGCGAACATCGAGATCGCGAAACTCGAGGGATCACTGTATTTTAGATACAGTATTTAAATAAAGTATTTACAATTTTAGATATATTTTTTTTTAAAAAACCTGCCAATCGAGTTCCGTGGGCTGTTTAAATCTGCCGATCGACTTCCTTAGAAACCCGCGAACCAGCGAAGATTCGCAAATGATTTTTCTCATTAATATTTCTTGAAAACCCGCGATGAAGTGAAGCCGCAGTAGGTGAAGCACGATATAGCGAGGGACTACTGTATTAAGAAAAACATATCTCCATTTAACTAATCCAATCTCAAATATTATATAAACAACATCTTCGGAGAGTCTTCGAAGGGGGGCGGCATACAAATCTAATAAATAATAATAATAATAATAACAACAACAACAACCTCTTATAACTGTTAAAGATTCTAGATAAATAAAACTTCTCATCCTCTAACACTTTATCAAACTCATAGTCTAAAAAGTAGTCTTATATGTTTAAGCTAGTATTAATAACTAGGTTTTGTGTTATATCATTATATAGTGCTACCACCATTTCTTATCTTCACCATCTGGATTCTAGCATTTCAATTCTCTTGTCTCAGCTCAAAACTAGTTATCGTATATACTCGAGTATAAGCCAAGTTTTTCAGCCCCCAAAATGGGCTGAAAAACCCGACCTCGGCTTATACTCGAGTCACCACAAGAGGGCGCCGAATCACCACAAGAGGGCACCCCGCCAGCAAGCTAAACAGGGAGGAACTCTCTCCAGGCTTTAGAAGCCTCCAGCCAGAGAGAGAAGCAGATTTAAGGAGGAGAAGGAGGGGGAGGGCAGCTCTTCCCTTTCCTCCTCCGTGGCTGTGGGCTATTCTGGCTCTCCTCCGCCTCATTTCCCTGTTGCCGTCCCAAGTGGATCTCTTTAGCAAATCTGCTTCCCTGCACAACACATGGGGCAATAAAGGGAGACTGAGGAGAGAGCCAGCAAGCTAAAGGGTGGGAGGGACCGGGACGGCATGAACTCTCTCCAGGCTTTAGAAGCCTCCAGCTGGAGAGAGAAGCAGATTTGTTAAAGAGATCCACTTGGTACGGGAGGAGAAGGAGGAGGAGGGCAGCTCTTTCCTTTCCTCCTCCTCCCACGCAGCTGTGGGCTATTCTGGCTCTCCATCTCCTCCTTTCCCTGTTGCCGTCCCAAGTGGATCTCTTTAGTAAATCTGCTTCCCTGCACAACACATGGGGGAATAAAGGGAGACGAGGAGGAGGGAGGATCAGGGGTGGGAGATCAAGCCAACGAGCCAGCCAGCAAGCTAAAGAGGGGGGGAGGGAAACAGCATGAACTCTCTCCAGGCTTCTAAAAACTCAAGTTTAAAGAGCCCTGGGTTAGGGTTAGAAATGCAAGAGTCTTCAAACCTGGAAAAATTAGGGTTTGTGGACTTCAACTCCTACTCCTGAAGTAGCATGGCTGGTGCAGGAATTCTGGGAGTTGAAATCCACTACTCTTAAAACTGTCAAGTTTAAAGACCCCTGGGTTAGGTTTAGAAATAGGTTTTAGCTTGGTTGCTGATTGAGCTACTTTTTTTACTTTTTAATTTATTATTATTACCAGATTGCTTTCATTTACCCTCTTTTAAATTTACAGAGCTAATTTTGGTTTTCTTTAAAATAAATATTCTAAAACATTTAATCTACTGATGTCTCAATTAATGTAATTTTATTGGTTGAAATTTTTATAAGTTACCAGTAGCCACTGCATTTTCTAACCTCGGCTTATACTCGGGTCAATAAGTTTTCCCAGGTTTTTGTGGCAAAAACTGGTGCCTCGGCTTATACTCTGGTCGACTTATACTCGAGTATATACGGTAATTATTTTAACAAATATATTTTAGCTTTCTATCCAATGATACAACTTCCCCCAAATTTTATAATAATCCAAATCTTGTTTATCTTTAAGTTTCAAAGTCAGTCTATTCATCTCTGCACAGTCCATAATTTTTCTCAAGACTTCCCTTTCAGTTGGTACCCTATTCAATTTCCAATTTTGTGCGTATGCAATTCTCACAGCCATTACTATATGTATAGTAATATTGTATGCTGCTCCAAGTCTCCGGAGAAGGGCGGCATACAAATCTAATTAATAATAATAATAATAATAATAATAATAATAATAATAATAATAATATGTTTCTTCTCTGCTAAAATTATCTGGTAATATACCCAGAATATATATTTCTGGTTTTAGTTCAATAGCCTTTCTTAGAGTCTTCCATTCCTTCCAAAGAGAAAGGAATCATTGATTTAACCACGAAGGATTTGTCGTGTTCGCGGAGCTGAGTCAGAACATCCTCTTTCTTTCCTGAACTCCGGCCAGGTACTGCGTCCACGGCCCGAAACACAAAGACGCGATCATGGACCTCATTCGGAAGGAAGCGGAGAAGTGTGACCGGCTGGGTGGCTTCTTGATGATCATGAGCATGGCTGGCGGAACGGGGTCGGGCCTGGGGGCGTTTGTGACGGCAGCCCTAAGGGACGTCTATCCAAACTCTTTCCTGCTCAACCACGTTATCTGGCCGTACGGAACGGGAGAGGTGAGTTGAGTGGAAATTCTATTGGCTGATTGTGTTTTTGAATTCAGGAGGAGGGGACTAGACTGGGAAGTTTAAAAGAGTGAGTAAAACCATTTTAAACTGCACTTTCAGAAAGAGGAAGAGGAGAGGAAAATAGTGTTCTCTTACAGTTTGTATTTCTGAATTCAAGGGGAGAGGATATTACTGGCTTAAGGGGAAATTCTATTGGCTGATTGTGTTTTTGAATTCAGGAGGAGGGGACTAGACTGGGAAGTTTAAAAGAGTGAGTAAAACCATTTTAAACTGCACTTTCACAAAGAGGAAGAGGAGAGGAAAATAGTGGACCGCGCGCCGAATCATATAACTATAAACCAAAATCAGCAAAGTTTGGTAGCAATAGGGGTTGTTGATTTTCCTGCTAAGTACTTGTATTTCAATACATTGTTAAGATGACTGGCTTGGTGCAGTGTAACATTTGTTTGGCTGTTGTCTTCCGTAGTACCTTGTGGAACTTGGGGTACTGCCCTCTTTGCATTAGGACATCTAGGTTAGATGGAGAGATCTCTAGATTGCAGTCCTTAGTTTGTAGCTTGCAGGCAGAAGTGGAAAGATTGTCCCAGCCACGTGCTGTAATGCAGCCATGTGTGCAGCCTCCACTTCCACAGCGCCCCCCAAGGAGGAGGGCTGTTTGGACAACTGTTGGTTCAGGAAGATTACGTGCAGTTGAACAAAAACATAACAATTTTGGTCTCTCTGTATCCAACTCCTATAATGTTCTTGCGGATTTAAATAGTAAGGATGTTGTAGATATTAGCAAGGCCCCTCAGGCGGAGAATGAGGGGATGTTCAAAGGAGAAGTTGTTGTAAATGTGGAGCATAGTGTCACCAAACCAAGTCCAGTTAGTAGAAATAAAGAGAGGACACATGTTCTTGTGGGTGACTCGATTGTCAGAGGTGTTGATTTGGGACAGAGGAAGGATGTGGTGAAGGTGATGAGGTGTCTTCCAGGAGCCACTGCCCACAGGGACAGGAGGCGGATTACAAACATTGTCAGGGCTGTGAGTAAAGGTAATAAAGTTGATGTGGTGGTGCATCTTGGCACAAACGATTTGTCCCAGAGAAATATTAATGTAGTAAAAAGAGATTTTCAAAGTCTAAGTGTGGAGCTGGGTAAAATAACCGATTCAGTGACTTTCTCAGAGGTGTTACCGGTTTGTGGCCAGGAGGGTAAAACAAGTTGTATCAGAGAGTTTAATGTGTGGTTAAGGCAGTGGTGTAAAGCTGAAGGTTTTGGTTATGTAAGTCATGATGTCAGTAGGTGGTCTAATAGGGAGTTGTTTAAGAGGGATGGTTTGCATCCATCATACAGAGGAACCCAGGTGCTCGGTGAGGAATTCAGAACTTTTTTGGACAGGCATTTAAACTAGGTAAAGGGGACAGAGATGTACCAGATGTGGAGGATTTCTGTCCCCGACCAATGAGGATACATCAGTTTCTGGAAGCTTATGAAAAGGGAGCTGTAAATAAAATAGATGTAGTTGTTGATGATAAGGGGCAAACTAATAATGAAAATAATGTTCTTCGGGTAATGTACACGAATGCTCGAAGCTTGAGCAACAAGCTCTGTGAGTTAATGGCCATAATATCTAGAGATAATTTGGATCTGGTTGCCATAACTGAGACATGGTTTAAGGATTCTAATGAATGGGAAATATCCATACCAGGATATACACTGTATAGGAAGGATAGAATAGAGAGAAGGGGAGGTGGAGTAGCCATTTATGTTAAAGAAAGTCTAAAAACAATACTAATTCAAAATACATGTAAAGATCTGGAGACCCTCTGGATTTGCATGCAAAATAAAGATGGTTCTGTCATTAGAATTGGGGTGATCTATAGGCCTCCAGGGCAATCTGACTGATTTGTTTAACCAATCCCTGTTAACAGGAGATGTTCCTGAGGATTGGAGAATGGCCAGTGTTGTGCCTATCCACAAGAAGGGCAGTAGAGAAGAAGCTGGTAACTACAGGCCAGTTAGCTTGACATCAATTGTAGTTAAAATGATGGAGACGCTACTCAAAAAGAGGATAAATCAGCATCTAAAAAACAATAACTTATTGGACCCAAATCAGCATGGCTTTACTGAAGGCAAATCGTGTCAGACTAATCTCATTGAGTTCTTTGACTATGTCACAAAGGTGTTGGATCAAGGTGGTGCCGTGGATATTGCCTATCTGGACTTCAGCAAAGCCTTTGATACGGTTCCACATAAAGAGCTGATAGATAAATTAGTGAAGATTGGAATTAATCCCTGGATAGTTCAGTGGATTTCAAACTGGCTGAAGCATAGACATCAGAGAGTTATTGTTAATGGCGAGTATTCTGAGCAGAGACAGGTTACAAGCGGTGTGCCACAAGGGTCTGTTCTGGGTCCTATTCTTTTTAATATGTTTGTGAGTGACATAGGAGAAGGTTTGGTAGGGAAGGTTTGCCTATTTGCTGATGACTCTAAAGTGTGCAATAGGGTTGATATTCCTGGAGGGGTCTGTAATATGGTAAATGATTTAGCGTTACTAGATAAATGGTCAAAGCAATGGAAACTGCAGTTTAATGTTTCCAAATGTAAAATAATGCACTTGGGGAAAAGGAATCCTAAATCTGAGTATTGCATTGGCAGTTCTGTGATAGCAAAAACTTCAGAAGAGAAGGATTTAGGGGTAGTGATTTCTGACAGTCTTAAAATGGGTGAGCAGTGTGGTCGGGCGGTAGGAAAGGCAAGCAGGATGCTTGGCTGCATAGCTAGAGGTATAACAAGCAGGAAGAGGGAGATTGTGATCCCCTTATATAGAGCGCTGGTGAGACCACATTTGGAGTACTGTGTTCAGTTCTGGAGACCTCACCTACAAAAAGATATTGACAAAATTGAACGGGTCCAAAGACGGGCTACAAGAATGGTGGAAGGTCTTAAGTATAAAACGTATCAGGAAAGACTTAATGAACTCAATCTGTATAGTCTGGAAGACAGAAGGAAAAGGGGGGACATGATCGAAACATTTAAATATGTTAAAGGGTTAAATAGGGTTCAGGAGGGAAGTGTTTTTAACAGGAAAGTGAACACAAGAACAAGGGGACACAATCTGAAGTTAGTTGGGGGAAAGATCAAAGGCAACATGAGAAAATATTATTTTACTGAAAGAGTAGTAGATCCTTGGAACAAACTTCCAGCAGACGTGGTTGGTAAATCCACAGTAACCGAATTTAAACATGCCTGGGATAAACATATATCCATTGTAAGATAAAATACAGGAAATAGTAAAAGGGCAGACTAGATGGACCTTGGGGTCTTTTTCTGCCGTCAGTCTTCTATGTTTCTATGAGTGTCCCAGGTCTCCTTCGATGGAGGGTGTTGTGTTTGGGCCTGGGCCAGCCGTTGCTCCCACAGATGGGAGAGATGCGGCACAAAGTGAATGTGAAAGACTGGCTGACAGCCAGGAAGATGTGGCAGACAGCCAGGAGGACGAGTCCACTGGAACACAGGATTCAGCAGACAGCCCAGGGGATTTGGCCTGCAGTCCCTCAGACAGTCTTTCGTCCCTGGGTTCTTCTGCAGATCAATATATTGATCTGCGTAGCCGAAGAGCTATGCAAAGAAGGGATCGCCTTAAGGAGTATTACAAGTCATTATAGGAGTACCTGAGCTGGGTGTGGTTCTTATACTGAGAGCTGGGTGTGGTTCCCTTAATGAGGGCTAAAGGGATAAAAGGGAACAAAGGCCAAGGCAAACTGTGGCTGTTTATCTGTGTTATTTTGTGGTTCCTGCTCTGAAGTTTCTGTTCCGTGCCGTTGGAGTTTTCAACCCAGCTTTTTCAGACAAGTGGGAGATGAAAACTCTGGGACTTGCTGTTTGCTCCAAAGATTCAAAAGGACTCCTGAAATGTCTTTGCTCATTTCAGGTTGTCTTTGTTTGTTTTTTCCTGTGTTTTTGTATGCGGCTGAAGTAAGCCTTGCATTGTTTTCAGACACTGCAAACTGTTTTGAGTAACCCTTTTTTGTTTATTTAATACAAATTTGCTGATTAGCAGAGCACGTGTGTGTTTGATTTCTTTTCCTTGGACTGTTACGCATCGCCTGAGCCAGTCAGGCAGAACAGAGGGTGCCGGATTTTCTTGCTTATGGGCGCAGAGATGCCTAAGATGGGAAATTGTGCAGGGTGGGCAGGCCAGAAAAATTGGGTGGTGGAGGGGGGGGGGACTTTCCTGGGATTCGGGGAAACATAATGCACACATGTGATCCTCAACTTATGACCACAGTTGTGAACTTATGACCACAGTTATGAATTGTACACTTGTTAAGCGAATCCAGCGTCCCCCCTTAATTTTGCTTGTCAGAAGCTACATAGAACGGTCATAAATGGGGATCACAAATGAGCCAAGGTGGCGCAGCAGGTAGAGTGCAGTACTGCAGGCCACTAAAGCTGACTGCTAGATCTGCAGATCAGCGGTTCAAATCTCATCACCGGCTCAAGGTTGACTCAGCCTTCCATCCTTCCGAGGTGGGTAAAATGAGGACCCGGATTGTGGGGGCAATATATGCTTCCTCTGTTAAAAAGTGCCATTGCTAACATGTTGTAAGCCACCCTGAGTCTAAGGAGAAGAGCGGCATAAAAAAATCAAATAAATAAATAAATAAAAATCACACACCCCTGGGATGTTACAGTTGTTGTAAATACATGCCTATTTTCAAGCACCTGGATTTTGATCATATATCTAATTCCTTGCTTAGCAGTGGGAAGTTTTGGCTCGATTGCGGTTATGACCTATAAAGCCCTTCATGGCACTGGACCTCTCTACATGGGGCTACCTTTGAAAAGTGTTCGGAAACTTCAGATCGTGCAGAATGCAGCTGCGAGAGCAGTCATGGGCTTCCCTAAATATGCCCATGTTACACCAACACTCCGCAGTCTGCATTGGTTGCCGATCAGTTTCTGGTCACAATTCAAAGTGTTGGTTATGACCTATAAAACCCTTCATGGCACCGGACCAGATTATCTCCAGGACCGCCTTCTGCCGCACAAATCGCAGCAACCAGTTAGGTCCCACAGAGTGGGCCTTCTCCGGGTCCCGTCAATTAAACAATGTCGTTTGGCGGGGCCCAGGGGAAAAGCCTTCTCTGTGGCGGCCCCGGCCCTCTGGAACCAACTCCCCCCAGAGATTAGAATTGCCCCCACCCTCCTTGCCTTTCGAAAGCTGCTTAAAACCCACCTCTGCCACCAGGCATGGGGGAATTGAGATACACTTTCCCCCTAGGCCTTTACAGTTTTATGCATGGTATGTCTGTATGTATGATTGGTTTTTATATAATGGGTTTTTAACTGTTTTTAGTATTGGATTTTGTTATACAGTATACTGTTTTATTGCTGTTGTTAGCCGCCCCGAGTCTGCGGAGAGGAGCGGCATACAAATCCAATAAATAAATAAATAAATAAGACAAGGATTACCTCCATCTAAAGCCACTTCCATTCTCTCCCCTTCTTTTCAAGGTGATTGTCCAAAATTATAACTCCGTCTTGACGCTCTCCCACTTATACCAATCCTCAGACGCCCTTCTGGTACACGAGAACGACGTCATCCATAAGATCTGCCTGCAGCTGATGAATATCAAACAGGTTTCTTTCCAGGATGTCAATCGAGCAATTGCCCATCAATTGGGCAGCGTCTTCCAGCCAGCCTACTCCTCTGAAGGGGCTGCTCACTACAGCAGGTCACCTCTAGGTATTTAGTTGCTCTTTCTGAAAACTCTCTAGCCCAGCCTTTCTGAACCATGGCAACTGGGAGAGGTGTGGACTTCAACTCCCAGAATTCCCCAGTCAGCACAGCTCACAGCACAGCTGGCTGGGGAATTCTGGGAGTTGAAGTCCACACCTCATCGAGTTGTCAGGGTTGAGAAAAACTGGTTTTGGCCTATTTTTTTTGGCCTACTAGTTTTCCCCCATCATTTCTATCACCCATTTTCTCCCATTTATGACTGTAATTTGTTGTTTGTATCCTTAAGATTTTTATTAGTATTGATTGTTTCCTCATTGCTTATTTGACCGCTGTGACAATCATTAAGTGTTTTTTACCTCATGATTATTGACAAATTGAAACATAGAAGACTGACGGCAGAAAAAGACCTCATGGTCCATCTGCCCTTATACTATTTTCTGTATTTTATCTTAGGATGGATATATGTTTATCCCAGGCATGTTTAAATTCAGTTACCAACCATGTCTGCTGGAAGTTTGTTCCAAGGATCTACTACTCTTTCAGTAAAATAATATTTTCTCATGTTGCTTGAGAAAATATTATTTTACTGAAAGAGTAGTGTCCCTATTATTTTATGTACACTGAGAGCATAGGCACCAAAGACAAATTCCTTGTGTGTGTCCATTGTCCAATCACACTTGGCCAATAAAGAATTTTATTCTGTTCTATTTTTTCCCTCAAAGTCATCCCAATGGCGCGCAAACCCAAAATAAAGCAGAAGACAAAAAAACAAGCTTGACTCATATTTATAAGGGTTGCAGTGTTCCAGGAGGGTGTCAAGGGATCCCCTTTTGCGACCATCCTACAAGCAAAGTCAACCTGATTTGCTTAACAGTCGCGTTACTAACTTAACACCTGCAATGTTTCCCTTAAGCGTGTGGCAAGAAAAGCCATAAAAGGTGTTCTGTCGGGCTCTCTGGTAGAATCCTCCCCAAAATTCACAGGTACAAATTTCAGACACACACACGTTTGAAAATTCAAAACAATGTTCTTTATAATGAAAATTCCCTTAACCTAAGCCCTCTTTTGGTATAGCAAAGAGCACTGGTCTCCAAACAAACTGGTAATTTGTACAAGTCCCTTATCAGTTCTGTGATACTTAGCTTGCAGCTGTGAGGCAATTCACAGTCCTTCTTCTTTCACAAAGTGACACACACTTTGCTCTGGTTTAGTTTCAAAGCGGGGGAAAAGCAACACACCAAGGTCGAAGTCAGCAAAGCAGTCACGAAACACAACGATCAGATAATCCTCCACAATGGCCAAACCCACATGCTGCTCTTTATAGCAGCCTCACTAATGACCACAGCCCCACCCAACCACAGGTGGCCTCATTTTCTTTGATAATAATCTCTCAGTTGTTGCTGCCTATGCATCACTCTCCGCATGCGTGGCTGTATCATTAACTCTTGTTCTGAATCCAAGGAGGAGCTAGATAATTGATCTCCTTCTGAGCTGTCTGCCCCACTCTCCTTCTCCCTGTCACTCATGTCTTCTTGGTCAGAGGAGCCTTCATCATCAGATTCCACCGGGGGCAAAACAGGCCTGCAGCACGTGGATGTCTCCCCCACATCCACAGTCCTTGGGGCAGGAGCAGGGCCAGAGCTAACCAGAACAAAAGGGGTCAGAATTTCATTTAGCCAGTCTCATTTTGCACCTGGAATTTTGGGCTCCATTGCAGGAATCAGATACACACACCGGGTTTAAATAATAAAGGATTTTAGTATGTACAAGAACTATTTACAATTAAAGTATTTTCAAAATGAAAATAAAGTATTTTAACGGCTTTGCCATAATGATTATAGAGTCTTATCAGCTGGCTAGAGTCCCAGAAAGAGATGAGCACGACAATAATTACTCAGCTGGAATAATATTCAGAAGGAGAGATGTTCAGAAGTTAGCAGGAAGCCCGGAGCTCCTCAGAAAGCCAAGAATATGTCTATTTAAATCACAAGCCAAAAAAACCCCCCAGAACTAGAAATGAGATGCTAGAATGAAGCACGTTGTTCTCTGCGCAGAAGCAGCATGTTAAATACTCTGAGGGCGTGGCCCATTGGTCAGCAGTGCTACTCATGAGTAAACCTGTTCCTGAGTAACCACTCATGTCTCCTAGAGGCCCTGCGAACCCTAGCATCAAGAGGCTCCTCCTCTTCTGAGTCACTTATCTCAGGAGGTGCAGAAGGCCCTGGTTGTTCTTCAGTCTCTGACACCACGTCCTCTTCGCTGTCAGTCTCAGGTGCCAGGAATACTGTACCACATCTCCACTGTCTCTGCATCTTCTGGGTCCCTGACTAATTGCGCAAGACGCGAGTGGACCACAACAGTATCTGTGTAACTTTCTTATTTAAGGCCCATCGCGGTTCAATTCTTCATAGAATCGAAGTGTTCAAACCACACTGTTCCTATTCATTCCTTCTTTTTTTTTCAGGGGATCTGATGGAAGCTTTAGTTCCCCATCCGGAGTTTAAGATGCTTGGACTACGGAATATCCCTCAAATGTCCGAGAATTCCTTGGCCTACACCACCTTTGCTTGGCCTGGACTCCTGAAACACCTCCGTCAGATGCTGATTGCCAACGCCAAAATGGAGGAAGGTGAGATCAAGAGCTGCCTTGACTTGACTCTTCTGACCCAGCACCCCAAACACAACAAACCCTCTGAAGTTAATTCAGTCCTCCTTCCACTTCCGCCCAGGTGGGTGGGCACAGGATGTCCTTGAACCACTCGAAAGAAAGCTTTGTGGCTGCATGTATTCACTCATGAAAATCACCCCTCTCTATCAACATCAGGCCTTCTTTAGATAGTGTAACAAGCCGTTAATTTCTCACCAACTTCTGCACCGGCTTGACATATTCCTTTATTTATTTATTTATTGGATTTGTATGCCACCCCTCTCCGTGGACTCAGGGCAGCTAACAACAGTGACAAAAACCAGAATGTAAAAATCCAATACTACAACAGCTAAAAACCCTTGTTATAAAACCAATCATACATACAAACATACCATGCATAAATTGTAGAAGCCTAGGGGGAAAGATTATCTTAATTCCCCCAAGCCTGACTGCAGAGGTGGGTTTTGAGGAGCTTACGAAAGGCAAGGAGGGTGGGGGCTATTCTAATCTCTGGGGGGGGAGTTGGTTCCAGAGGGTCGGGGCCGCCACAGAGAAGGCTCTTCCCCTGGGCCCCGCCAACCAACATTGTTTAGTTGACGGGACCCGGAGAAGGCCCACTCTGTGGGACCTAACTGGTTGCTGGGATTCGTGCGGCAGAAGGCGGTCCCAGATATAATCTGGCCCGGTGACATGAAGGGCTTAGGAGCCCTAGCAGCCCTGGCAAAAGTTTCTTTCTCAATGCCGGATAGCAAGTCTGGCCGGCCGGAAGACAAATAGTTGTCTACCACACCTATTCACTCCCCACCCAGCCCCGCCTTTTATCCCCAGAGTTAGGGTGGGGCTTCACTAGCAGCGGTGGCTCTTCCGTCCCAAGGACCGGCCCATAGATTTCCACTGCTCTCCTCTCTGCACATCCACATGGCAGGCACAGGACCCAGCTGTTCCTCCTCTTCCTCATCACCCATCTCCAGACCTGGGGACTGTTGACTCTCCACCTGAGGGCTGATGGATGACCCAGGCTCCATCTCTCTCTGTCTCTCTCTGCCTATTCCATTCCCTCTTCCCCCTCGGAGCTCCCAGGTTGCTCTGATGCTGAGCCTGGTTCCCAAGCGGCCTCCTCTGATTCGTCTGCTGGAGGGGCCAACGGCCAACAGACCACAACACTTATCTTCCTGTTTACGTTACCTTCGCAGGTATTGACTGGCAGGTGCGGCCTCCAGCCAGCAGAGCTCCTGGGCCTGAGAAACCCTCTTCAAACCGGACAATTAATTTCAATACTTCGATCGCCAATTTGGTCACTCTGCGAGGGAAGGACGTACAGGGTGCAGATCTGGGTAAGCGCATGAGGTTGCACGAAGCAGCGACAACAGGGGGGGGGGGGGCTTCCCCTCTGTGGCTGCCAACTGTTCTGTCGAGCTCTCTGGCAGAATCCTCCCAAAAATTCAGATACAAATTTCAGACACACACACGTTTGAAAATTCAAAACAATGTTCTTTATAACGAAAATTCACTTAAACCAAGCCCTATTTTGGTATAGCAAAGAGCACTTGTCTCCAAACAAACTGGTAATTGGTACAAGTCCCTTACCAGCAGCCTCACTAATGACCACAGCCCCACCCAACCACAGGTGGCCTCATTTTCTTTGATAATAATCTCTCAGTTGTTGTTGCTGCCTATGCATCGCTCTCCGCATGCGTGGCTGTATCATTAACTCTTGTTCCGAATCTAAGGAGGAGCTAGATAATTGATCTCCTTCTGAGCTGTCTGCCACACTCTCCTCCTCCCTGTCACTCATGTCTTCTTGGTCAGAGGAGCCTTCATCAGCAGATTCCACTGGGAGCAAAACAGGCCCGCAGCATGTGGATGTCTCCCCCACATCCACAGTCCTTGGGGCAGGAGCTGAGCCAGAGCTAACCACGACACCAACCAACCAACCATTCCTCCTGGCTCACCTCTACTACTTGGTTCCTTCTAGAAATAACGAAGGGTGACCCAAATTGGTGCTTATATGTAGTCCCTGACTACGATTGGGAGCAGGATTTTGATTGCTAAGCAAGGCGTTGTGACAATTTTGCAACCTCTTTTTTTTTTTTTTTGGCCACGGTCGTTCGGCGTTGCAGTCATTAAGTGAATCACTTGGTTGTTAAATGGTTCCAGCCCTTTGTCTCTGCTTCTTAGAAGTGTTCTGCTACCATTCTGTACGAATGGGCATGATTGTTTTTAATATAACTAGGGATTTTAAATAGTTTGTGTTGTGATTCAGTCTGAGGCTCCTCAGGGAACGGCTGGAACTCTGCCGGCTCCATGCTCAGAGGGGGAGGATGAGGAACAGGAGGAGGAGGAGGAGGACCAGGCAGAGGAATGTCAGGACGAGGAGGAGGGGGAACAGCCTGAGATCCCCGGGGGGGAGCTCTCCCCAGCGAGTAGCCTGGAGTCATTAGATGAGAACACACAAGCCATCATAGATATGAGGCAGAGAAGGGCATCACAAAGAAGGGGACAATTAGCCAGGTATTTCCATCCCTAATAGGCAACAGCTGGGTTTGGGTGTGGTTCTCGTCAGAAAGGTTGAAAAGGCAGGCCCGCCCTTCCTGTATTGTGGAGAGTTATCTTTTGGGAGTCCTGTGACCTTGCTTCGATCCTTGGCGTCTCTGATTCTGGCTTGTGGCCTCGAAGCCTGAAAACTTGGGAGAGGCGTGGGTTTTATTATCTACAGTGGTGTGTGTGCCAGCAAGAAGCCTGTTGTATTGTCTAGCCGTCGTGACTGTTCTGTGAAGCTTCATAGCATTCCAGTTTGTAAGAACAGTTTTTGTTATCTGTGTTTGTTTTCAAAGATATAAAATGACTTTGCTTTTTACCAGCGTGTCTGGCTACTCTTTTTAGTTGGTGTTGGCGTCTGGGGGAACCCAGACAGATCAGTTTGTGTAATTTTAATTTAATTGGATTTAATTTATTGTAACCTACTGTTTTTATATGTTGTAAGGCGCCCCGATTCCTCGGAGAGGGGCAGCATAGAAATCCAATGGATGGATGGATGGATGGATGGATGGATGGATGGATGGATGGATGGATGGATGGATGAATAAATATCTGCCAAACAAAACTCCACATTGGGGACAGGAAATGTCTCCCCCTGGCCTTTATATTTTATGTATGGTATGTTTGTGTGTATGTCTTGTTTTTAAATAAGGGGTTTTTAGATATTTTTAAATATTAGATCTGTTATTAGATTTGTTATTGTACATTGTTTTTATTATTGCTGTGAGCCGCCCCAAGTCTACGGAGATGGGCGGCACACAAATCTAATTAATAATAATAATAATAATAATAATAATAATAATAATAATAATAATAATAATAATAGGCATCCGGCCAGTAAAACACTCTGCCAGCTCCATTGAGTTGCCCAGACTCCACCCCGATGCAAGGGATTATGGAGTCGTTGGAAGGAAAAGAAGAAGGGAGGACTTTTTGTCATCCTCCTAATGTGTCACTTTTTTGTCCCTCGCAGGGGGTTTCCAGGATCCAGCCTTGTACACTTCCTGGCTCGATCCTCCACAGGCGCTGAGCATCTGGCGCACACCCAGAGCCTTCAATAAGTATGAGAAGTCGGCTACTCTGGTCAGCAATAGCCAGTTTCTGCTCCATCCACTCAACAGCCTCGTGGGAAAGGCGTGGAGAATGTTCGCTTCCAAGTAAGTTCCCAATAAATTGAATTCCCTGTCCGAATATATAGAGTTACACAGCAGCTGGATAGGACACGACTAGATACCAGAATTTACAGTGTAGCAATTCAGGAACCAGTTCAGATAAATAACGAAGACATATTAGTAGAAAACAATAGCAAAGAGTTTTGTTCTTCAGTGCAGGACTGAAAGGTTCCTTTCTTTCTTTCTTTCTTTCCTTCCTTCCTTCCTTTCTTTCTTTCTTTCTTTATCTTTCTTTCTTTCTTGGATTTGTATGCTGCCCCTCCCCGGAGATTCGGAGCGGCTAACAGCAATAATAAAACAGTGTACAATAGTAACCTAATACTAAAAATGATTAAAAACCCATTAATATGAAAACCAAACATACATACAGACATACCATGCATAGAATTGTAAAGGCCTAGGGGGAAAGAGGATTTCAACTCCCCCATGCCTGACGGCAGAGGTGGGTTTTAAGTAGCTTAAGAAAGGCAAGGAGGGTGGGGGCAATTCTGATCTCTGGGGGGAGCTAGTTCCAGAGGGCCGGGGCCGCCACAGAGAAGGCTCTTCCCCTGGGTCCCGCCAAGCGACATTGTTTAGTTGACGGGACCCAGAGAAGACCCACTCTGTGGGACCTAACTGGTCGCTGGGATTCGTGCAGCAGAAGGCGGTCCCTGAGATAATCTGGTCCAGTGCCATGAAGGACTTTATAGGTCATAACCAACACTTTGAATTGTGATCGGAAACTGATCGGCAACCAATGCAGACTGCGGAGTGTTGGTGTAACATGGGCATATTTGGGAAAGCCCATGATTGCTCTCGCAGCTTCATTCTGCACGATTTGAAGTTTCCGAACATTTTTCAAAGGTAGCCCCATGTAGAGAGCGTTACAGTAGGAACCTTTAGGAACCTTTAGGATTGTTTCAATCTGTAGCACTAATCCAAACCAACATTGTAGAGGCAGTCTTTGACTTACGACGATGATTGAGCCCCAGATTTATGTTGCTATAAGTGAGACACTTGGTTACGTGAGTTTTGCCCCATGTTGTTGTGAGTGCTCCTTGTCCACCTCAGGTCATGTCAGGATGAGCCAAGCCCCTCTGGGTACCTGGGGCCAGGGGGTTGCCAGAGGAATCAGAGAGCAAGAGTGAGGGAGAAAGTGACTTGAGTGAGCTTGAGGAACCACTAGAGGGGGTTGAGGTGACATTGGGAGAGTGGTCCCAGTCAGAGAGGGAGGAAGACATGAGAGTGGAAAGCCATTGCATAAATCCTCGCTGTAGAAGAATGCTTAGAAGGCGAGAAGAGTTACAGAGTAAAAGGTATTAATTTACAGCCTTTGAGTTGTGATGTCACTTCCAGACATTATAAAGGAATAGGGATTGTGGGAAATGGGGCACGGAGACTCAATGCTGTTCTTTGGAAGAGACATGAAACGGAGGGTGCCCTGGAACAAAGCTTTAAAACCATGATTTCTGCTTCAAAAATATCATCCTTGTTGGACGCTGTGCTAGGGAAGACTTTGGTGAGCAGACGTATGCTTACGTAAATTGAATTGGGCCTCATCTCAGGAATGCAGATAAAGACGGAGTTTCTGGCGCTCTTCCCAAACATAGATTACAGCTAGCTACAGAGATAAATAACTGCTTCGCTGTTGTTTTAAACCTGTGTTTCACTCATGTGTACTTGTTTTCGAATATAGTGTGGGTAAAATCCATAAAATTCATAAAATAAGTGAATTCTGAGATTGGAATCTGATCCAGAGGGCCGTGTTCAGAACACATGTTACAACTTCTCTTGCCAGGGTTGTTCACTTGAATCATTGATTGAATGATTGAATGAATGAATGAATGAATGAATGAATGGAATTACATGCCACTGCTCTCTGTGAACTCGGGGCGGCTCACAACATTTCAATAAAAAACACAGTATATAAAACACATCTAAAACCAAAAGATATACCAGAATAAGATCTTTGCTAAAACTCAATGTATACAGTATATGTAAATATAATTTATTTATTCGATTTTTATGCCGCCCTTCTCCTTAGACTCAGCAACATGTTAGCAATAGCACTTTTGAACAGAGCCAGCCTATTGCCCCCCACAATCCGGGTCCTCATTTTACCCACCTCGGAAGGATGGGAGGCTGAGTTAACCTTGAGCCGGTGATGAGATTTGAACCGCTGACCTACAGATCTACAGTCAGCTTCAGTGGCCTGCAGTTCAGCACTCTACTTGCTGCGCCACCCCGGCTCTTGTCATAATTTATCTAATAGTAAATAAGCACCATTAGATTTGTACTATAGGCACGTCACAAACATGTCCAACTTTTATTTTAATGCTTTCTCTTTCTTTTCTCTGTGAGTTTGATTGTTTGTGTTTTATGTGTTTAAATAAAGTTTATTTTTATATTTGAAAATCCAATTAACATAAATAATTAATTTAAAATATTTTTAAAAGCTAAAACATTTTAAAAATCGAACATTCGAATACACACTATTGCAGTTCTTAAGTTAATAAATTCTTAAGTCAATGTCGTCTGGCGGGACCCAGAGGAAGAGCCTTCTCTGTGGTGGCTCCGACCCTCTGGAACCAGCTCCCCCCCAGAGATCAGGATTGCCCCCACCCTCCTTGCCTTTCGTAAACTCCTTAAAACCCACCTCTGCCATCAGGCATGGGGGAATTGAAACATCTCTCCCTTGCCCATGTAGTTTTTGTGTATGATTCGATAGTGTGTTGTTTTTTATATATTGGGGTTTCTTTTTTGGACTTTTTAATCTAAAACTGTAATCTAGATTTTTAAATATTAGATTTGTTACTATGTACTGTTCTTCACCATTGTTGTGAGCCGCCCCGAGTCTGCGGAGAGGGGCGGTATATAAATCCAATAAATCTAATCTAATCTAATAACCTAATATGTGCTATAGGCTCGCCATCACGGCCCTATACCATTCTATTGCATTCCTATTCCTATTCCTTGTCTATTCTATTCTATTTTATTCTATTCTATTCTGCATTCTATTCTATTCTACATTCTATTCTATTCTGCATTCTATTCTATTCTATTCTATTCTGCATTTCTATTCTATTTTTAATAGGAAAGTGAACACAAGAACAAGGGGGCACAATCTGAGGTTAGTTGGGGGGAAAGATTAGAAGTAATGTGAGAAAATATTTGACTGAAAGAGTAGTAGATGCTTGGAACAAACTTCCAGCAGACGTGGTTGGTAAATCCACAGTCACTGAATTGAAACATGCCTGGGATAAACATAGATCCATCCTAAGATAAAATACAGGAAATAGTATAAAGGGCAGACTAGATGGACCAGGAGGTCTTTTTCTGCCGTCAATCTTCCATGTTTCTATGTTTCTAATAAGATGATGATGATGATAGGCGCTCTTGCTCACCGAAACCTCTTGTTCCACGCAGGGCTTACATTCACCAGTATTCAAAATTTGGGATTGAAGAAGACGACTTTCTGGGCTGCTTCACCACCTTGGAACAAGTGATTGCCAGCTACAGGAGCCTCTGATTTCTCAAAGCACATAAGGACTCTGTGCCTTTTCCAAGAGGACCGAGCGTGATGGGGACGGTCTCCCACGCACCCGTCTCAATGAAGGACATGTATTCTGCAGTGCCTTAACAAATGCTAGAGCTTCCTTACCTCTGGAGGCCTCTCTTAGGGGCTGCACATTTTCGACGGAGGAAGTATTTTTAATGACAAAGGGCCTTCAGTTTTGGATCACATCAGGCACCCTTGAAGACAATTGGAGAGAGGTCTTTTTTCATTCACCAGCATCCATATTTTCTGGTTTTGTACTGAATAAAGCCATTAATTTATGACACCTGCCTGTGTGAATACTCATTTTTCTTCCTACAGCGGCAGCATAGATTTTATTTTATTTATTTATTCTTTGTCCAATACACAATACATATGGAAGAGAATAGACATTGAGTAATATGTGAGTGAGCAGTGTGGTCGGGCGGTAGGAAAAGCAAGTAGGATGCTTGGCTGCATAGCTAGAGGTATAACAAGCAGGAAGAGGGAGATTGTGATCCCCTTATATAGAGCGCTGGTGAAATCACATTTGGAATACTGTGTTCAGTTCTGGAGACCTCACCTACAAAAAGATATTGACAAAATTGAACGGGTCCAAAGACGGGCTACAAGAATGGTGGAAGGTCTTAAGCATAAAACGTATCAGGAAAGACTTAATGAACTCAATCAGGAGGACAGAAGGAAAAGGGGGGACATGATCAAAACATTTAAATATGTTAAATGGTTAAATAAGGTTCAGGAGGGAAGTGTTTTTAATAGGAAAGTGAACACAAGAACAAGGGGACACAATCTGAAGTTAGTTGGGGGAAAGATCAAAAGCAACATGAGAAAATATTATTTTACTGAAAGAGTAGTAGATCCTTGGAACAAACTTCCAGCAGACGTGGTTGGTAAATCCACAGTAACTGAATTTAAACATGTCTGGGATAAACATATATCCATTGTAAGATAAAATACAGAAAATAGTATAAGGGCAGACTAGATGGACCATGAGGTCTATTTCTGCCGTCAGTCTTCTATGTTTCTATGTTTCTATATATATAAAGATAATATGTAAAATAGAAGAGAAAATATATGAGAGGAAGAAAATATATATGATATATGAGATAAAGGAAAGACAATTGGACAGGGGACGTTAGGCACACCAGTGCGCTTATGTACGCCCCTTACTGGCCTCTTAGGAACTTGGAGAGGTCAATCGTGGATAGCCTAAGGGAGAAATGTTGGGGGTTAGGGGCTGACACTATTGAGTCCGGTAATGATTTCCACGCTTCGACAACTCGATTGTTAAAGTCATGTTTTTTACAGTCAAGTTTGGAGCGGTTAATATTAAGTTTGAATCTGTTGCGTGCTCTTGTGTTGTTGCGGTTGAAGCTGAAGTAGTCGTTGACCAGTAGGACGTTGCAGCATATGATCTTGTGGGCGATACTTAAATCGTGTTTTAGTCGCCGTAATTCAAAGCTTTCTAGACCCAGGATAGTTAGTCTATTTTCGTAGGGCATTCTGTTTCGAGTGGAGGAGTGAAGGGCTCTTCTGGTGAAGTATCTTTGGATGTTTTCGAGGGTGTTGATGTCCGAGATGTGGTATGGGTTCCAGACAGATGAGCTGTATTCAAGGATTGGTCTGGCAAAAGTTTTGTAGGCTCTGGTGAGTAGTGTGAGATTGCCGGAGCAGAAGCTATGTAGGATCAGGTTAACAACTCTAGAAGCCTTTTTGGCGATATTGTTGCAGTGGGCTTTAGCACTTAGGTCATTTGATATTAGTATGTTATTAGATTGGGATAGATGGGGAATTCATCAGATTTGCAGATGACACCAAACTGGCAAAAATAGCCAACACTCAGAAGATAGGCTCAAGATACAGAATCGAACATTGGGCGCTCTCTAAGAAAGCCCAGCTGCTGTGGACTAGAGGTGGAGCTCTTGCCTCACAATCAGGAGGTTGGGAGTTTGATCCTAGGTAGAGGCAGGTGTGGGATCTCCAGTTTGGGCAGGGGTTGGACTAGATGACCTGGGAGGTCCCTTCCAACTCTGTCAATCTGTTAAAATGAAATTCAATGGTGAAAAAAGGAAGGTTCTACATTTAGGAAAGAAAAACAAAATGCACAAGTCCAGTATATGTGATATATTGTTCAACGGTAGTAACTGTGAGAGGGATCTTGGAGTCCTAGTGGACAACCATTTAAATGTAAGCCAGCCGTGTGCAACAGCTGCCAAAAAAGCCAACACAGTTCTAGGCTGCATTAACAGAAAGATTGAACCAAGATCATGTATTAATGCCTCTTTATAAGGCCTTGGTAAGGCCACACTTGGAATACAGTACAGCATTCAGTTTTGGTCACTACGATGTAAAAAGGTTGTTGAGAAAGTGCAGAGAAGAGCAACAAAGATGATTAGGGGACTGGAGGCTAAAACACGATTGCATGAACTGGATATGTCTTGTTTAATGAAAAGAAGAACTAGGGGAGACATGATAGCAATCTTGCAATATCTCAGGGGCTGCCACAAAGAAGAGGGAGTCGAACTATTTTCCACAACACCTGAGGGCAAGACAAGAAGCAATGGTTGGAAAATAATCAAGGAGAAAAACAACTTAGAACTAAGGAGAAATTCCCGACAGCAATTAATCAGTGGAACAACTTGCCACTGGAAGTTTTTAAGAAGAGATTGGACAACCAGTTGTCTGAAATATGGAACACAAGGAGTCCTTGATTTACAATCATTAAACACATAAGAAGAGCCCTGCTGAATCAGGCCAAAGCCCATCGAGTCCAGCATTCTGTGTCACACAGTGACCCACCAATTGTACATTGGGATCTTGAGCAGAAAGAGAAGGCAAGACCCTCCCTTTCCCTTGACCCCCAACAAATGGTACTCAAGGGAATCCTGCCTGCCTCAACCAACATAGAGGCAGCACATGGACATCCGTTTCAATAACCATCGATACACTTGGTATCCATGAATCTGTCTAATCCTGCCTTGAAGCTCTCCAGGCTGACAGCTGTCATGACCTCTTCTGGAAGTGAATTCCATAAACTAACAACCCTCTGGGTAAAGAAATATTTCCCTTTATTTGTCCTCACTTTCTTACCTATGAACTTTGGGGAGGGCCCCCTTGTCCTAGTATTGTGTGATAGAGAAAAGAATTTTTCTCTATCCACCTTTTCTATCCCATGCATGATTTTATACACTTCAATCAAGTCACCCCTTTCATAAGGGAGGTGCTCCACTTCCTTGATCATTCTTGTTGCTCTTTTTTGCACCTTTTCCAGTTCCATTACATCCTTCTTGTGGTAAGGTGACCAGAACTGTACACAATACTCCAAGTGTTGTCTCACCATTGATTTGTACAGAGGCAATACAACACTTAATTTACAATTAATTTAATGACAGTTGGAAATTACAATACTGGAAAAAGTAACATGATCGATTCTCACACAATAATCATTGCTGCACCACCATGGTCATAAATAAGATAAAATATTGAGGCACTTGGCAACACAATAGTGTCATTTAACTGAGTCTTAGTACATGTTGTTTCTACACAATAAACCGAAAAATCTGTAGCTATCCAAAGCACATTTTCAGACTTACAAATTTTATCAAAAGACATATATATTTTATTAAAAGACATAAAGCTTTATAAAACTACAACTCATTGGTTTCTGGCTGTCACATACAGTAGTTTTCAACTTACAGCAATTTCTTTAGTGACCAGCATTGAAAAAAGTGACTTCTGAATGTTTTTCACACTTATGACCATTGCAGCAATCCCCAGGGTCAATGTGTCCAAAATTCAATCATTTATGACGGTTTCACTGTCCCAAAGTCATGTGATCGCCCTTCACGACCTGTCAAGCAAAGTCAATGGGGAAATGAGATTCACAACCAGGTTGCTAACTTACCAAATGCAGTGATTCACTTAAAGGTGGAAGAAAAGGTCATAAAATGGGGCAAAACTCACTTACTTAACAAATTAGCCTCCCTGAGTCTATGGAGAGGGGCGGCATACAAATCTAATAAGTAAGTAAGTAAGTAAGTAAGTAAGTAAGTAAGTAAGTAAGTAAGTAAGTAAATAATGTCCCACTTAACAACAGAAATTTGGAGCTCAGTTGTAGTCATAAGGATTTGCAGCTGGCTGAAACGTAGATATCAGAGGGTTGTTGTTAATGGTGAGTGTTCTGAGCAGAGACTGGTTAACAAGCGGTGGTATAACAAGCAGGAAGAGGGAGATTGTGATCCCGCTGTATAGAGCGCTGGTGAGACCATGTTTGGAACACTATGTTTAGTTCTGGAGACCTCGCCTACAAAAAGATATGGATAAAACTGAACAGGTCCAAAGATGGGCTACAAGAATGGTGGAAGGTCTTAAGCATAAAACCTATCAGGAAGGACTTCATGAACTCAATCAGGAGGACAGAAGGGAAAGGGGGGACATGTTTGAAACATTTAAATATGTTCAAAGGTTCAGGAGGGAAGTGTTTTTAATAGGAAAGTGAACACAAGAACAAGGGGGTAAAATCTGAGGTTAGTTGGGATAAAGATAAGAAGCCACGTGAGAAAATATTATTTTACTGGAGGAGGAGGAGATGCTTGGAACAAACTTCCAACAGAAGTGGTTGGTAAATCCACAGTAACTGAATTTAAATATGCCTGGGATAAACATATCCATCCTAAGATAAAATACAGGAAATAGTATAAGGGCAGACTAGATGGACCATGAGATCTTTTTCTGCCGTCAATCTTCTATGTTTCTATAAGTTAAGGACCCCTGTATTAGTTATTTATTATTTTATTTTATTTATTTTATTTTTATTTATTTATTGTATTTATTTTTAGCATACGTAGTTCTCCTACGCTGGGCAATTCTGGGAGTTGAAGTCCACACATCTAAGTTGCCCAAGTTGAAAAACATTGCATTTAATCCATTTTCATGACATCTTACTTTCCCATAAGGTACAGACTGACTAACTGAAGCAGCCCGAAACCCACATAATTTTTTTAATGAGGTCTTTATTTCTGTTCTTTTGTCCTATATACAGATAGGACACAAGATGGCGCCCGCATTCCACTCATTGGCGAGCAAGTGGATTTTGCTTGGATCCACTTCCAGTGGCAATAAACCGCTCCAGGTTTAACTAAGGTTGATGGAAAGAAAGATTAAATTAATTAAATTTTCGGACAGGATTTGCTCCTTTTTCCACATTTGTGCTAATTTTCAATGAAATAGTATAGGATTTTTTATCGGAGAAGGAGGTTGGAATAGAAGTCCCTTCCAACTGTATCATTCTGTTATAGAGCCTCAGTGGTGCAGTGGTTAGAGTGCAGTACTGCAGGCTCCTTCTGCTGATCACCGACTGCCAGCAGTTTGTGAGTTCGAATCTCGGTAGGCTCAAGGTTGACTCAGCCTTCCATCCTTCCAAGGTCGGTAAAATGACCCAGATTGTTGGGGGCAATAAGCTGACTTCTTTAAACCGCTTAGAGAGGGCTGTAAATGCACTGTGAAGCGGTATATAAGTCTAAATGCAATTGCTATGCTATTATCTGACCTTTTTTTTTCAGTCGGTTCACCAAATGGTTGTAAGTTGAGAACAACATACAGTTTGCATTCTGCTGGTTTCATGGCTGGGGGGTGTTGTGGTTAGCTCTGGCCCAGCTCCTGCCCCAATGACTGTGGATGTGGGGGAGACATCCACATGCTGCAGGCCTGTTTTGCCCCCGGTGGAATCTGCTGATGAAGGTTCCTCTGACCAAGAAGACATGAGTGACAGGGAGGAGGAGAGTGTGACAGACAACTCAGAAGGAGATCAATTATCTCTCTCCTCCTTGGATTCAGAACAAGAGTTAATGATACAGCCACGCATGCGGAGAGCGATGCATAGACAGCAACAACTGAGAGATTATTATCAAAGAAAATAAGGCCACCTGTGGTTGGGTGGGGCTGGGGTCATTAGTGAGGCTGCTATAAATAGCAGCCTGTGGGTTTGGCCATTGTGGAGGATTATCTGATCGTTGTGTTTCGTGACTGCTTTACTGACTTTGACTTTTTGTGTGCTGATATTTCCCCGCTTTGAAACTAAACCAGAGCAAAGTGTGTTTCACTTTGTGAAAGAAGAAGGACTGTGAATTACCTCACAGCTGCAAGCTAAGTATCACAGAACTGATAAGGGACTTGTACAAATTACCAGTTTGTTTGAAGACGAGTGCTCTTTGCTATACAAAAAGAGGGCTTAGGTTAAGGGAATTTTCATGATAAAGAACATTGTTTTGAATTTTCTCACATATGTGTGTCTGAAATTTGTACCTGTGAATTTTTGGGAGAAGTCTACCAGAGAGCCCAACAGAACAGGGGGGGAGTGGAGTGGAGTAGGGGGGCTGAGTGACCATCCCATCATCCTGTTTGTGTCCTATCGCCTTTTCCGCACACAAAGAGCTGATGCTGTGGTGTTTGTTTGCCGGCAGCAGGGAAAAAAACCGGGCTTCGATTGACATTGATCGAACCGAAAGACCGAGATTGCTAAGAGAAATAACCCACGTCTATCAACTCATTGTCACACCTGGCTTGGATAAGTTATACTTGGGATCTGGATTTTTCCTGCCTTTCCAAATAACAATCAGTTAACGAAAAAGTAATCATTAAATTGGGTGTGGTGAGATAGGTAATATACAAAGGTTTGGAAGAGAGAACGTCAATGCTTGAGACTTTGGATGGCCTTTTGTCTGTGAAATGGTGTAGGGACTCCTGCCTGAGCAGGGGTTGGACTAGATGATCTTCAAGGTCCCTTCCAACTCTAGTAATTTGTAATCTGTAAAGTCTGGGCTGGGGTTTCAAGGCCTTAACTAGAAGCAAGAAGAGGGAGATTGTGATCCTGCTGTATAGCAGTTTAATGTTTCCAAATGTAAAATAATGCACTTGGGCAAAAGGAATCCTCAATCTGGGTATTGTATTGGCAGTTCTGTGTTAGCAAAAACTTCAGAAGTGAAGGATCTAGGCGTAGTGATTTCTGACAGTCTCAAAATGGGTGAACAGTGCGGTCAGGCAGTAGGGAAAGCAAGTAGAATGCTTGGCTGCATAGCTAGAGGTATAACAAGCAGGAAGAGGGAGATTATGATCCCGCTGTATAGAGCGCTGGTGAGACCTCATTTGGAAGACTGTGTTGAGTTCTGGAGACCTCACCTACAAAAAGATATGGATAAAATTGAAAGGGGTTCAAAAGACGGGCTACAAGAATGGTGGAAGGTCTTAAGCATAAAACTTATCAGGAAAGACTTCATGAACTCAATCTGTACAGTCTGGAGGGCAGAAGGAAAAGGGGGGACATGATCAAAACATTTAAATATGTTAAAGGGTTAAATAAGGTCCAGGAGGGAAGAGTTTTTAATAGGAAAGTGAAGACAAGAACAAGGGGGCACAATCTGAGGTTAGTTGGGGGAAAGATCAGAAGCAACATGAGAAAATATTATTTGACTGAAAGAATAGTAGATTTTTGGAACAAATTTGCAGCAGACATGGTTGGTAAATCCTCAGTGACTGAATTTAAATATGCCTGGGATAAACATATATCCATTGTAAGATAAAATGCAGGAAATAGTATAAGGGCAGACTAGATGGACCAGGAGGTCTTTTTCTGCCATCAATCTTTTATGTTTCTAAGACCTCCATCTCTGTTTTGATCAACAATTTGTAAGTCACTTTTTTCAAAGTGGTTGCAACTTCAAGCTGTCGCTAAGTGAAGTGTTCTAAATCGAGGACCACTTAGTGACCATTCAAAGCTGCTACGGCACTGGAAAAGAAGGTGACTGATGACCATTTTTCACACAATCACCGTTGCAGAATTTCCCCAGGCTCGTGATCAAAATTCGGATGTTTGGTTCGTATTTATGATGGTTGCAGCGTGTGAGGGTTACGCAACTCACCTTTTGCAACCTCCTGACAAGCAATGTGAGAAGCAGGTTCGCTTAACAACCGTGTTATTAGTGGCAGTGATTCACTTAACAACTGTGGCAAGAAATGTCATAAAAACAGGGTACAACTCACTTTGCAATTGTCTGGCTTAGCATAGGAGATTTTTAGGTCCAATTGTGGTCGTAAGTCGAGGACCACCTGTAAAGTCCATCTAGGAGGGAATTGGCTGGTCTACCCTTTGTTCTAGCTGGAGCAGCTATTGCAACCGCAAAGCTGCGCCCAGGAGTAGCTGTTTACTCTTCTGTGTAAGAAAAGAAAGGAAGGGGGTGGAGAGCAGGATTTCTGCTGAGTCACAATTCTCGCTGATCAACTTATTTTTGTCAGAAGAGGAAAGCAGTTGGGAGATTGACGTCTGTCAGAAATGCAGCCGGGCATGGGGTTTTTTTTTGAAACTTCAGATGCGGTGGGGAGGCATCAAGAAGTTAGCTAATGAATGGGTGCATGGGTAAAAAATGCTTTAAAGGTTGGGGGAAGAAACTAAAGGACCATACTGGACAGGTTCATTTTGAAGAAAATTGGCGCCCACCCTTTCTGGAAGAATAAAAAAATTTTAGGAATATTTTTTTTTAAAGGCAGAATATTATGTTACACCAAAACTCCGCAGTCTGCATTGGTTGCCGATCAGTTTCCGGTCACAATTCAAAGTGTTGGTTATGACCTATAAAGTCCTTCATGGCACCGGACCAGAATATCTCCGGGACCGACTTCTGCCGCACAAATCCCACGACCAGTTAGGTCCCACAGAGTTGGCCTTCTTCGGGTCCCGTCGACTAAACAATGTTGTTTGGCGGGACCCAGGGGAAGAGCCTTCTCTGTGGTGGCCCCAACCCTCTGGAACCAGCTCCCCCCAGAGATCAGAATTGCCCCCACCCTCCTTGCCTTTCGTAAGCTCCTTAAAACTCACCTTTGTTGTCAGGCATGGGGGAATTGAGGTATTCCTTTCCCCCCAGGCCTATACAAGTTATGCATGGTATATTTGTGTGTATGTTTGGTTTTTAATAAGGGTTTCTTAGTCACATTTGTCCTTTTTGTGGTTATTCAAATAATGGGGCTACATCAAAAGTCCAAGCACCTATTTGAAAACTTATCTTGGTCGGTAAGTCACTCCAGCCCAGTCACATGACCTTTAAGCCACTTCCGGTCACATGATTGTCAAGCCACTCCCACCTGATCACATGGCCGGCAAGCCACTCCTACCCAGTCATATGACCATCAAACCACACTCATAGAATAAGCCACGCCCACAGGGGGGCAGTAAAAAGTTTGGCAGCCCATCGCTGTCTGCAGCCAATACAAAATACAGTGGTACCTCTACTTACAAACTTAAATCATTCTGTGACCAGGTTCTCAAGTAGAAAAGTTCGTAAGAAGAAGCAATTTTTCCCATAAGAATTATGTAAAAGCAAATAATGTGTGCGATTGGGGAAACCACAGGGAGGGTGGAGGCCCTGTTTCCTCCCAGGAGATTCCTAGAGAGGCCTCACGGAGGCTTCTCCCCGCCTTTTCCAGCCTTGTTTCCTCCCAGGAGATTCCTAGACAGGCCCCACGGAGGCTTCTCCCTGCCTTTTCCGGCCCTGTTTCCTCCCAGGAGATTCCTAGACAGGCCCCACAGAGGCTTCTCCCCACCTTTTTTGGCCCCGTTTCCTCCCAGGAGATTCCTAGAGAGGCCCCATGGAGGCTTCTCCACCCCTTTTTCGGTTACAGTTTTCGGAGGCTCAGGTTTGTAAGTAGAAAATGGTTCTTGAGAAGAGGCAAAAAAATCTTGCACACCCAGTTCTTATCTAGAAACGTTTGTAAGTAGAGCCGTTCTTAGGTAAAGGTACCACTGTAATTTCCCCTGAGAACCAAGATGTTCCCACAGGTGATTGGAGAGGAGGAGTGAAGTTTCCAAGCACTTTGACAGCATTTTGGTTGAACCATGTGACATTGTTTGAGAAAGGGAGAAAACTTCTACACGGGAACCTTTAGAGTCAGTTTTCACCAGCCTGTGCCAATATGATCTATCCAATAAAGTTGTTCCTTTGAAGAACCTGCTTGCCTTAAAGTTCTGCTTGCTATGGTTGTGCCGCGAGTGGTCCATGACCAGCTCAGTTAGTCACAGATTCTGAGGAGGGCGAACCACGTCCTTCAGAGTTTCCTTAGAACGCAAAAAAGTTGTGTACTTTATTTTGATGTGGGATCTCCCCCACCTTAAAAATAATCCAGGAATATTAGAAAGTATTTGGGGTTTTTCTTTAGGTTCACTTTTCCTCTTTTTATTTTTAAAGGGCATTTCCTATTACAATTTTTTTTTTGAACTATACATTTAAATTGAGTCGGAGGAGATATGGAGAAAATTTGAGATAACAGAGCCTTATGGATTAGAGATTAGAGAACCATCTTTCAGCTGTGGTGAGGGGGACGTTTGCCCAGGTTCGCCTGGTGCACCAGTTGCGGCCCTATCTGGACCGGGACTCACTGCTCACAGTCACTCACACCCTCATCACCTTGAGATTCGACTACTGTAACACTCTCTACATGGGGCTACCTTTGAAAAGTGTTCGGAAACTTCAGATCGTGCAGAATGCAGCTGTGAGAGCAATCATGGGCTTCCCAAGGCATGCCCATGTTACACCAACACTCCACAGTCTGCATTGGTTGCCAATCAATTTCCGGTCACAATTCAAAGTGTTGGTTATGACCTATAAAGCCCTTCATGGCATCAGACCAGAATATCTCCGGGACCGCCTTCTGCCGCACAAATCCCAGCGACCGATTAGGTCCCACAGAGTTGGCCTTCTCCGGGTCCCGTCGACTAAACAATGTCGTTTGGCGGGTCCCAGGGGAAGACCCTTCTCTGTGGCGGCCCCGACTCTCTGGAACCAGCTCCCCCCCGGAGATTAGAACTGCCCCCACCCTCCTTGCCTTCCGTAAACTCCTTAAAAACCACCTTTGTCATCAGGCATGGGGGAATTGAGATATCTCCCCCAGGCCTATACAATTTATGTATGGTATGTTTGTATGTATGTTTGATTAATAATGGGGTTTTAAAAATGTTTTTAAATTATTAGATTTGTTATGAATTGTTCTATTGCTGTTGTGAGCCGCCCCGAGTCTACGGAGAGGGGCGGCATACAAATCTAATAAATAAATAAATAAATTAGAGGTGTTTAAAATTAGAAACAGCTAAAAATTTGTATTAGCTAATAGCGTTTTAATTTTATATAAGAAATCTGAGTAGCCATTTTTGTTCAGATGTTAAAAGCAATGGAGGTAGTATTGGTTTTTCATTTGTATACCGTAAGTTTTAAAAATTGATCAATTGTATTGTACCTCGGTGGTATTTTAAACTACATTTGTGATTGGAGAGAAAAATTTAAAAAACAATCTTTGCCCCAAAAAATTATAATGCAGGAATGAAAAGGAAGAAGGATGGAGGGAAAGTCCCTTTGGAGAAAGGAAAGGGGTGTTGAAATAGTATAATGAAGTCAGACCAAAGTTGATCCTCAGCCATGCTTCTAGTCCTCATTAAAGGCCTCTTTCTTTCTCTCCCTCCCTTGCTACCACCTTCAACTGCCTTTATGTTGACCTTCCTCTTTTCGGTGACTCATAACAGCCTTCAGATAACACTCTTCTGCCCTGTGCTCTTAATTCTCATTTATCCCTCCAGATCCTTTGCATAAAAACTGCCTCTCTCGGTTTCTCACCTCCTCCTAACTCTCTCTTCCTGTTACTCATTCCCTCTTACAACCTCTCCCTTTCTCTTTCACAACTTCCTCCACCCCCCAGCCTTTGTTTCCCTCCCCTCCTAGGAGAGTGGGGTGGGGAGACATTGCCCAAGAAAGCAAATTCCATCTGGGGGGGTGGTGGTGAAAGAACAGGAAGGAAAGGAAATTTTTAAAAGGCAGGTTTTTATGCAAACAGTGAGTGACCCAAGAGAATCCCTCCACCAGATTAAAATAAACACAGTCTGTGATTGTCATTTTAGGTGAAATTCTCAGGTAGGTTCAACGGCAACGATGCAGCTTCATAATAATAATAATTTAATAATAATTTATTAGAAAGATAGAAACCTAGAAGACTGACGGCAGAAAAAGACCTCATGGTCCATCTAGTCTGCCCTTATACTATTTCCTGTATTTTATCTTAGGATGGATCTATGTTTATCCCAGGCATGTTTAAATTCAGTTACTGTGGATTTACCAACCACGTCTGCTGGAGGTTTGTTCCAAGGATCTACTACTCTTTCAGTGAAATAATATTTTCTCACGTCGCTTTTGATCTTTCCCCCAACTAACTTCAGATTGTGTCCCCTTGTTCTTGTGTTCACTTTCCTATTAAAAACACTTCCCTCCTGAACCTTATTTAACCCTTTGACATATTTAAATGTTTCAATCATGTCCCCCCTTTTCCTTCTGTCCTCCAGACTCTACAGATTGAGTTCATGAAGTCTTTTCTGATAGGTTTTATGCTTCCACCATTCTTGAAGCCCGTCTTTGGACCTGTTCAATTTTGTCAATATCTTTTTGTAGGTGGGGTCTCCAGAACTGAACACAGTATTCCAAATGTGGTCTCACCAGCGCTCTATATTAGATTTGTATGCCGCCCCTCTCCATAGACTCTGTAGACTTCATCCTTTGCAGCAAATCAGGGTGATAGTTTATTTATGGTTTGTCCAATAAACCCAGATTTAGTCGTGTGGAGACAATATTATTTGTTTGTTTGGGGGTAATTGTTTTTTCTCCATACAAACTTTTTCAATACATTACAAAATGCCTTCATATAACAATAAAAACAGTATCGAGTTAGTAAGCCAATTATAATTGCCCCACCCCCCAAAAAATTATTAGTTCCCAATTAATTACTTCCGGTATTCATCAAACCCACCAACCTTGACCTCTAATTTTGTTATCTGGATATCTAATTTTCTTCTAATTGAATTCGACCTTGATTTCTTTTAAAACCTTATTAAATTAAGCGGCATGCCATGTTTGTTTGTTTATTTATTAGGTTTCTATGCCGCCCTTCTCCTCAAACTCAGGCTCATATCAGAAAAAAAATACAATATCTAGAAATCTAAATCTAAAAGCATCCTAAAAACCCATTGGTTAAGAACCCAATTTCTTAAAAACCAATCGCTTCATAAGGATCTATGGAACATGTATTATTTGTTATGAATCCAATGACCTGTGAATCAAAAACAATTTATTATATAACTGTGTAATTGTTGTTTTGACACTTTGTCATGTTTTATTGTTGTTTGAAACATAAAATTTGAAAATAAAAATAAAAATTATAAAATAAAATTAAAAAACCAACCGCTCACATTCCTCCAATCATACATATCAATTCATTCACCACCCCTGTCAGCAGAGATGGGTCTTCAAAACCTTACGGAATGCAGGGAGGGTGGGGGCAGTACGAAACTCTGGAGGGAACTGATTCCAGAGGGCCGGGGACACCACAGAGAAGGCTCTTCCCCTAGGCCCCACCAGACAACATTGTCTAGCTGATAGGACCTGTAGAAGGCCGACTCTGTGGGACCTAACTGGCCGCTGGGATACATGAGGCAGCAGACGGTCCTGTAAGTAATCTGGTCCAACGCCATGTAAGGCTTTATAGGTCATAACTAGTGTTGGGCGAACCCAACGTAGTTCGGGTTTGGCGGGTTCGGACGAACTTGGCGGCGGAGTTCGGGTAAGTTCACCGAATCCGAACCCGAACCTGAACACTTCTGGCCCCGCCCTCCCATCTTCTGGAAATAAAGCCACAGTCCAGGAAGGAGTCTCCGTGATGTCAAAGCACCGCCCCCGGAATCCCCTCGTGGGATTCCCCACCTCCTTTTGCTTGCAGCACCATTTCCGAGGCAGGGAAATTTTGGGCTTAGAGGCATTGCGGCTCTCCATCCCTGTTGCGCCCATTGTCCAGGGCCGCCTGTCTCCTTTTATTTTTACGGAAAAGGCTCGGACGCCGGGGTGGACTTCAACTCCTAGAGTTCCTCAGCCAGCTTCATTGAGTCAGAGCCCTCCCCCCTCCCTCTCCTGCCCACCGCGGTGTTCGAGTGAACGCCGAACCTGAACACAGACTTTTTTAAAAGTTCGGGTTCAGCATGCCGAACACTGCAAAGTTCGGTACGAGCCCAAACTATGCAAGTTCGGTTTGCCCAACACTAGTCATAACCAACACTTTGAATTGCGTTCGAAGGCCAATCGGCAGTCAATGCAGCTCACGGAGTGCTTGAGAGACACGGACATATTTCGGGAGGCCCATGAGTGCTTGCGCAGTTGCATTTTGCACCACCTGAAGTCTCTGAACGCTCTTCAAGGGTAGCCCCATTTAGAGAGTGTTGCAGTAGTCGAACCTCAAGGTGATAAGGGCATGACTAACTTGGCCCTTAACCCCAATAAGACCAAGGACTTAAGAGTGAACTACAGCAGTGTTTCCCAACCTTGGCAACTTGAAGATATCTGGACTTCAACTCCCAGAATTCCCCAGCCAGCATTGGCTTTTGGGGGGAAAAAACTGTTTTTCTGTCTAGTTGTCTTGGTGTGCAGTGCTCTGTAGCACATTTTGAGGGTAGGAGTTGAAACAATTTATGTCCAGGATGTGAGGGGTCAGTAAATATTTTCACGCTCCTCTATTTGACTTGTGCAGTATACAGGTCCTCAATGGAATGCATTTTATTGTTGTTGTTTTTAATTGCAGTATATATTTTTAACAATAAGCCACCATGAGACGTTGTTTTGAGATGGGCGGCTAAAGAAATTGAGTAAAAATAAATATGCCAATATCCCAAATGAAAACAAGCTCATCGTTGTTTGTGCTGAATCCAGATTGCCTGTCCCAAAGACTCCTTCGGTGGCGTGATCAGCAAGCTCACCGTGACCTGTTATTAAATGATGATATGAGTTAATTGTTAACTGGTAAAGGAAAAACTGGCTCATCCCTTAATGGCAAACCCCCTGCTTTGCATTTCCAAGGTTCCAGATTTTGCATATAAGGTCTACAGATGGTTTCCAGAGAGTACAAGGTGAGGAGATAATTGGTTTCAATTAGGTTGCCCTCCCTTTTTCACAACGCAAATTATTCAGGCTTGACTTTCAAAAGACTCTTCCCTGAGGAGAACCTGGAGGCCTCAAAATCTCACGAGGGGATGTGTGAGAGAGAATTTGGTGATTATATTGCTTCTACGCATGTGCAGAAGCAAAAAAAAAAATCACTGAAATCTCTCCCATGGGTGCATCCCCTCAGAAGTGTGCATGCATCCCCTCAGAAGTGTGCATGTGTCCCCTCACAAGCATGTCTCCTCACAAGTGCGTGCGTTCCCTCACAAACACATATGTCCCCTCACAAGCGTGTCCCCTCACAAACACATATGTCCCCTCACAAGTGGGTGCATCCCCTCACAAACACATATGTCCCCTCACAAGCGTGTCCCCTCACAAGTGCGTGCGTCCCCTCACAAACACATATGTCCCCTCACAAGCGTGTCCCCTCACAAGTGCATGCGTCCCCTCACAAACATATATGTCCCCTCACAAGCGTGTCCCCTCACAAGTGCGTGCGTCCCCTCACAAACACATGTGTCCCCTCACAAGCGTGTCCCCTCACATGTGCATGCTTCCCCTCACAAACACATATGTCCCCTCACAAGTGTGTCCCCTCACAAACACATGTTTCCTCACAAGCGTGTCCCCTCACAAGTGTGTGCATCCCCTCACAAACACGTGTGTCCCCTCACAAGCTGGGATATGTGCTCAACTTTTGCTACCTATGCAGTGTCCTTCTCCATACCGGTAGCAACCCGCTACAGGTCCCAGATGAAGAGAGCTTCCTTCCTGAGGTTTGGTTCCAGGCTGGGGTGACATGCTCCCGGTTCGTGCAGGCTTGTTTGTTGTCGAACAGCCGCTCACGAAGGCAGCATAAGGTTCTTCCCACCTGCCCGGATGCCGCCATTTTGGTTCTTTTACCATCTGTGCATGCACAGAAAGCTTTGCGCATGCACAGAGGGTAAAATAAGCCAAATGGCAGCATCTGGGCATGTAGGCGGAGCCTCGTGCTCCTTTCCCGACAGGCTTTCCAACAACCGACAGACACGAGCAAATCGGCAATATTTCATTTCCAGGTAGACGTCGCCCTTGGGAAAGAGTCAACTTTCTTTCAGGCCTCACAATCCCACATTCCCCTCAGGCCCCGCATTCTGGACACAAAGGACACCTCACACGAGATATCACTTCGGGCACATGCGCAGAAGCAAAATCTTGCATGGAAGTGCCAACACATGTCAGGCACACGCAGGGCCTCCGGAACCCATCATAACCTGCTACCGGATCACCGATCCCATCCGAACTGTGTGGGGCCCGTCACTGCACCCGGAGAAGGCCAACCCTGTGGGCTCTGATCGGCCACCAGGAACTCTGAGGCAGAAGACGGTCCCCACCATTCCCCACCATCCCGTCAGAACTGAAGAAGCTTCTTGGATGGGAAGTGAAACATCTTAAAAAAAAAAACAACCCACAGAAAGTCCAGTTGCCACTTGGACCTGGATGGCGGAGAATCTCCACAGACTTTTTAGCGGCTGGCAAAATCTTCTGGTTAATTTTTGAGTACCTCTGGGCTGTCGGACACAGTGACGTCTATTCATGCCAGGAAAGGCATGATGTGGGGAAATTCAAAGTGTTGGTCATGACCTATAAAGCCCTTCATGGCACCGGACCAGGGTATCTACGAGACCGCCTTCTGCCGCACGAATCCCAGCGACCAGTTAGGTCCCACAGAGTGGGCCTTCTCCGGGTCCCGTCAACAAAACAATGTTGCTTGGCGTGGCCCAGGGGAAGAGCCTTCTCTGTGGCAGCCCCCCACCCTCTGGAACCAATTCCCCCCAGAGATTAGAATTGCCCCCACCCTCCTTGCCTTTCGTAAGCTCCTTTAAACCCACCTATGTCGTCAGACATGGGGGAATTGAGACATTCTTTCCCCCTAGGCCTTTATAATTTATGCATGGTATGTTTGTTTCTATGGATGCTTAGTTTTATAATAAGGGGTTTTTTTAGTTGTTTTTAGTATTGGATTTACATGACGTTTTTTATTACTGTTGTTAGCCGCCCCGAGTCTACGGAGAGGGGCGGCATACAAATCCAATAAATAAATAAATCTCAGGAGGAAAAAGTCTCAGGAGAACCTCGGAGCAGTGACGTGCTCAGGACGTGGTTGACCTTTTTGGAGCAAACGCAACCTGAGGCGTTTTTTTTGAAACTGGTAATCTCACAGCAGGGCAAAGGTTCCTTCAGTTGCGTGTCAGACAAGCGAGAACACAAAAGCCGACCTAGCCGTGTGTCAACTCAAGGTTTACAAATTTGTTTAGCTTGTACTTGAGCCCTTTCTCTTTTGTAAATTCCCTTTCTCCCTCTCCTTCAGGGTTCAAATATTCGGGAACCCAGCCATTTGTGATGGATTTATTTATTTTATTTATTATTTATATTTATGTGCTGCCCATTTCAATAGGACTCAGGACGGCTAACAATAATCATACATTTATGTATGTATGTATGTATGTATGTATGTATGTATGTATGTATGTATGCATGCATGCATTGTATTGTATTTATGTATGTATGTATTGTATTGTATTTATTGTATGTATGTATTGTATGTATGTATGTATGTATTGCATTTATTGTATGTATGTATTGTATGTATGTATGTATGTATGTATTGCATTTATTGTATGTATGTATTGTATGTATGTATTGCATTTATTGTATATATGTATTGTATTTATGCATGTATGTTTGCATATGTTTGTATTTATTGTATGTATGTATGTATGTATGTATGTATGTATGTATTGTATTTATTGTATGTATGTATGTATTGTATGTATGTATGTATGTATTGTATTTATTGTATGTATGTATTGTATGTATGTATGTATGTATTGTATTGTATTTATTGTATGTATGTATGTATTGCATTTATTGTATGTATGTATGTATGTATGTATTGCATTTATTGTATGTATGTATTGTATGTATGTATTGCATTTATTGTATGTATGTATTGTATGTATGTATGTATTGCATTTATTGTATGTATGTATTGTATTTATGTATGTATGTTTGCATATGTTTGTATTTATTGTATGTATGTATGTATGTATGTATTGTATTTATTGTATGTATGTATTGTATGTATGTATGTATGTATTGTATTTATTGTATGTATGTATTGTATGTATGTATGTATGTATGTATTGTATTGTATTTATTGTATGTATGTATGTATTGCATTTATTGTATGTATGTATGTATGTATGTATGTATGTATTGCATTTATTGTATGTATGTATTGTATGTATGTATTGCATTTATTGTATGTATGTATTGTATGTATGTATGTATGTATGTATGTATTGCATTTATTGTATATATGTATTGTATTTATGTATGTATGTTTGCATATGTTTGTATTTATTGTATGTATGTATGTATGTATTGTATTTATTGTATGTATGTATTGTATGTATGTATGTATGTATTGTATTTATTGTATGTATGTATTGTATGTATGTATGTATGTATTGCATTTATTGTATGTATGTATTGTATTTATTGTATGTATGTATTGTATTTATGTATGTATGTATGTATTGTATTTATGTATGTATGTATTGCATTTATTGTATGTATGTATTGTATTTATTGTATGTATGTTTGCATATGTTTGTATTTATTGTATGTATGTATGTATGTATGTATGTATGTATTGTATTTATTGTATGTATGTATTGTATGTATGTATGTATGTATTGCATTTATTGTATGTATGTATTGTATTTATTGTATGTATGTATTGTATGTATGTATGTATGTATGTATTGTATTTATGTATGTATGTATTGCATTTATTGTATGTATGTATTGTATTTATGTATGTATGTATGTATTGCATTTATTGTATGTATGTATTGTATTTATGTATGTATGTATGTATTGTATTTATTGTATGTATGTATTGTATGTATGTATTGCATTTATTGTATATATGTATTGTATTTATGTATGTATGTTTGCATATGTTTGTATTTATTGTATGTATGTATGTATGTATGTATGTATTGTATTGTATTGTATTTATTGTATGTATGTATGTATTGTATTGTATTGTATGTATTGTATGTACTGTATGTATTGTATGTATGCATGTATTGCATTTATTGTATGTATGTATTCATGTATGTATGTATGTATGTATGTATGTATGTATGTATGTATGTTTGCAGAGAGGGGCGGCGTACAAATCTAACAATTTAAAAAAAAAATGTATATATGTATGTATGTATTGTATTTAGTGTATGTATGTATGTATTGCCGCCCCGAGTCTATGGAGAGAGGCAGCATTTAAATCTAATAAATAATAAAAAATAATACAGTGTTCCCTCGATTTTCGCGGGTTCGAACTTCACGAAACGGCTATACCATGGTTTTTCAAAAATATTAATTTAAAAATACTTTGCGGGTTTCCCCCCCTATACCACGGTTTTTCCTGCCCGATGACGTCATATGTCATCGCCAAACTTTTGTCCGCCTTTAATAAATATTTTTTAAAATAAACTTTAATAAATAAACATGGTGAGTAATAATCTAAATGGTTGCTAAGGGAATGGGAAATTGTAATTTAGGGGTTTAAAAGTGTTAAGGGAAGGCTTGTGACACTGTTCATAGCCAAAAATAGTGTATTTACTTCCGCATCTCTACTTTGCGAAAATTCGATTTTCGTGGGCGGTCTCGGAACGCATCCCCCGCGAAAATCGAGGGAACACTGTAATAATAATAATTGTATGTATGTATGTACGAGGACTCAGGGTGGCTTACAACATAGCAAAACAATATACAATATGCATATCTAAAAAAATACAATTAACATAGCTAAAAAAACTTTAAAAACTCTAATAACGTTTAAAATCATTCATTCCCATTCACACAGCAAGACATACTACACTCGTTGGCCAGGGTCTAATGGGCCCAAGCCTGGTGGCACAAATAGGTCTTTAAACTTTTATGGAAGTCGAGGAGGGTGCCAATCTCTGGGGGGAGCTGATTCCAGAGGGCCGGGGCCCCTACAGAGAAGGCTCTTTCCCCTAGGTCCCACCAAACAACATTGTATAGTTGACATGACCTGGAGAAAGCCAACTCTGTGGGACCTGACTGTTCACTGGGACTCATGCGGCAGAAGACGGTCCCGGAGGTTATCTGGTCCGATGCCATGTAGGGCTTTAATACTAAAGCAGTAAAAAAAAAAGTAAAACAATACTATAAAATACATTAAAACCCTAAAAAGCCATACAAAACACAGACATTCCTAATTCCAGGCCTACTGGAAGAGCCAAGGTTTAACAGCTTTCCGGAAGACTGGTAGGGTGGAGATAGTACGGGTCTCTGGGGGCAGTTGATTCCGAAGGGTCGGAGCCACCACAGAGAAGGCTCTTCCCCGAGGTCCTGCCAGCTGACAATGTTTGGCGAATGGGACCCAGAGAAGGCCGAAACTGTGCGCCCTGACTGGCCATAGTGAGGTATGAGGTAGGAGGTGGTCTTGTAAATAGTCTGGCCCTGAGACATTTAGGGCTTTAAAGGTGGTAACCAACATCTTGAATTGCGTCCGGAAACCTGTTATTGCATAACCAGTTTGACTGGTAAGAAAGTCCAGTAGCTCAATCAGGAATGATAACAAGTAATCTTTTAACCGTTTGTAACCATTACATCAGTACTGGAAAAAAATGACTTATGACCGTTTTTTGCGCAGTTGAACATTGCAACATCCTCACAGTCACATGATCAAAATTCAGGGGCTTGGCAGGAACTAGCATGTACTTCTAACGGTTCAAGTCCCGGATGACACACACTATTTGCAATCATCCCAGCTGGATTCTGATAAAGTCAATGGAGGAAGTTTGGCGACCGTATATGCAGTAATGGGCTGCTGCTCCCATGGGGGGGACACACAGTGCGGGTATTATTATTATTATTATTATTATTATTATTATTATTATTATTATTATTATTATTAGATTTGTATGCCGCCCCTCTCTGAAGACTCGTAGTAAGTTTATGCACTATTTATTGAATACTTAATCGTTTTTTAATTGTCCTCCCCTCTGCAATACCTTAGTAGGATCCTTAATTACTTTTAAAATAGGAAATAATTAGTGTTTTTACCCATAAACACTTTAATCATTGTAATCATTATCTAGAACTGAACTTTTATAGCAATGAAAGTAAATTGAGCTACTTGCCTAATCTGTTATCATTCGGAACCTCTCGGTTCAGTCCAAAACCTTAAAATGTGACTGAGCTCCTCAACCAATAATGCTGCCTACCATTTGTCCTTTTTGTGGCTATTCAAATAATGGGACTTCATCAACTGAAAAAAGAGTCCAAGCACCTATTTGAAAACTTATCTTGGTTGGTAAGCCATCTGGTCACATGATTGTCAAGCCACTCCCACCTGGTCACATGGTTGGCAAGCCACTCCTACCCAGTCACATGACCATCAAACCACAATCACAAAAGAAGCCACGCCCACAGTGTGGCAGTAAAAATTTTGGCAGCCTATCACTGCATATATGATTCACTTAACAACCGCAGTTGATTCGCTTAACAACGCGGGGGGGGGGGGGTTAGGGGGAAATGACTGTAAAATGGAGCCAAGCTTACTTAACTGTTCTTGCTTTAGCAATGGACATTGTGGCTTCAGTGGCACAGTGGTTAGAGTGCAGTACTGCAAGCTACTTCTGCTGATCACCGGATGCCAGCAGTTTGGCAGATCGAATCTCAGTAGGGTCAAGGTTGACTCAGCCTCCCATCCTTCCAAGGTCGGTAAAATGAGGACCCAGATAGAAACATAGAAACATAGAAGACTGACGGCAGAAAAAGACCTCATGGTCCATCTAGTCTGCCCTTATACTATTTCCTGTATTTTATCTTACAATGGATATATGTTTATCCCAGGCATGTTTAAATTCAGTTACTGTGGATTTACCAACCACGTCTGCTGGAAGTTTGTTCCAAGGATCTACTACTCTTTCAGTGAAATAATATTTTCTCACATTGCTTTTGATCTTTCCCCCAACTAACTTTAGATTGTGTCCCCTTGTTCTTGTGTTCACTTTCCTATTAAAAACACTTCCCTCCTGGACCTTATTTAACCCTTTAACATATTTAAAGGTTTCGATCATGTCGCCCCTTTTCCTTCTGTCCTCCAGTCCAGACTATACAGATTGAGTTCATTAAGTCTTTCCTGATACATTTTATGCTTAAGACCTTCCACCATTCTTGTAGCCCGTCTTTGGACCCGTTCAATTTTGTCAATATCTTTTTGTAGGTGAGGTCTCCAGAACCCCCAACCAGATTGTTGGGGGAAAGAAGCTGACTCTCTGTAAACTGCTTAGAGAGGGCTGTAAAAGCCCTGTGAAGCGGTATATAAGTCTAAAAAGCTATTCCCACTACTATATAAGTTATGTCAAGGATTATAAGTGCCGTGGTGGCGCAGTGGTTAGAATGCAGTATTGCAGGCTACTTCTGCTGACTGCCTCCAATTTGGCAGTTCAATTCTGACCAGCGCAAGGTTGACTTAGCCTTCCATCCTTCTAAGGTGGGTAAAATGAGGACCCAAATTGTTTGGGGCAAGAGGTTGACTCTGTAAAGTGCTGAGAGAGGACTGTAAAAGCACTATGAAGCGGTATATCAGTCCAAGTGCTGTGGCTATTATTTGTCATGAAAAATTAACGCAATTTCAGTTATTAAAGTTTTCTTCCATTTAGGCCTGTGATGGTGAACCTATGACACGTATGCCACACATGGCAAGCGGAGTCATATCAGAGGACACGCAAGACTTTGCCATGTTTCAGCTCCAGCATGTGTCCGTGCACTGGCCAGCTGATTTTCATAGAAACATAGAAGATTGACGGCAGAAAAAGACCCCATGGTCCATCTAGTCTGCCCTTATTCTACTTCCTCTATTTTATCTTAGAATGGAGATATGTTCATCCCAGGCATGTTTAAATTCAGTGACTGTGGATTTAACAACTACTGATGGAAGTTTGTTCCAAGCATCTACTACTCTTTCAGTAAAATAATATTTTCTCACGTGGCTTCTGATCTTTCCCCCAACTAACTTCAGATTGTGTCCCCTTGTTCTTGTGTTCACTTTCCTATTAAAAACACTTCCCTCCTGAACCTTATTTAACCCTTTCACATATTTAAATGTTTCGATCATGTCCCCCCTTTTTTCTTTTGTCCTCCAGACTATACAGATTGGGTTCATTAAGTCTTTCCTGATACGTTTTATGCTTAAGACCTTCCACCATTCTTGTAGTTGGCCCATTTGGCTGTTTCCCCCCCCCGTTCCCAGACGGTGAGAGGGCAGTGTGTGGGGAGGTTGTACGTATGTGTAAGGGAGATGGCAGCACACGGGCCAAAAAAGGTTCACCATCACAGTTTTAGTGAATCTAGCCTTTGAAACCACAGCAGAGCAACGTGTGTTTGTGTGTGTCTCACTTCTTTGTAGGAAGAAGGGGTGTGAAGTTTGTTATGTCTGTTTAAAAGAAATAAGGGAAAATTCACTGATTGGTTAAGACGCGGCTTTGGTTAGAATGCCGCCAAAAATAAACGGTTGTCAGAAATGTTCCCACGTAAAGGAAAAGTATAAATAGGGCAACGGATTAGCCGTTGCCCTTGTTGGGAGATGATTGTCCAAGAGAGCTGTTCACCCTATTATGCCTTGTTGAATAAACCTGTTGAAGGTGAAGCAGTCTCCGGTGCAGTGATTTAACAAAGTTTCTTCACAGCTGCTAGCTAAGTACGTAATGACTGCTTAAGGGAAACTGTACAGACTACCCGGTTGTTTTGGGACGAGTGCTCTTTGCAATACAAAAAGAGTGCTTAGCTTATTTTGAATTTTGTGATAAAGAACATTGTTTTGAATTTTCAAACATGTGTGTCTGAAATTTGTACCCTTGAATTTTCAGGAGGCTCCTACCAGAGAGCCTGGCAGAACATCGCCCAAACCCCAAGGGGGTCCTGACCCCCAGGTTGAGAACCACTGACCTAGACTGTGTACTCAACTGTCGACTTGTCATCTGTTTGGTGAAGGGTCAAGCCGACCAAGAAACTATTTTCTGGGAACGTGGTCACGTTGTGTGATTTGACAATCTGACAAACTGCGATCGGACAACATGATGTCCAATGACACTGGCCGAATAAAGAATCTTCCCATTGCTATATATTCCCATTCCAAACATCTCCCGATGTTCTCACTGGGACGAACAGATGGAAGATTCCTCCATACGTGCGAGGAAGCAATAAAACTCATCCAGTTTGGACTTTACCTTCTTCGATGGAAAGTCCTCCCCTTATTGTTCTTGAAGATTATTTGCAGCCATTTCCTCCATTCCTTTCTCCTGCTCCGGCCAACCCGACCATTGGGTGTTATCGCAAGGTACAAAACACCGTGCTGCAGAAAACCAAGGGGCACGAGGCCAAACAGGAAGCTCTGAATGTTTGCAGAGGCAATATAAATATTCAGCTTTTTTTAAACCCTCCCCCTTTTATTACTTTTATTTAAAAACCCAAAGGTGTTGAACACACCTAACACTCTTCCTTATTTTCCCCACAACCTCCCTGTGAGGTGGATTGGGTTAGAACTGGCTCAAAGCCATCTTTTTTCATGTGTGAGGTGGGATTGGATTAGAACTCAGACTCTCCTGTGGATTGGTCCAAGGTCACTTACTTGGCTTTCATGCCTAAACATAGAGACATAGAAGATTGACGGCATAAAAAAACCTCCTGGTCCATCTACTCTGCCCTTATACTATCTATCATCTATCTATCTATCTATCTATCTATCTATCTATCTATCTATCTATCTATCTATCTATCTATCTATCTATCTATCTATCATCATCTATCTATCTATCTATCTATCTATCTATCTACCTACCTACCTACCTACCTATCTATCTATCTATCATCTATCTATCATCTATCATCTATCATCTATCTATCTATCTATCTATCTATCTATCATCTATCTATCTATCTATCATCTATCTATCTATCATCTATCTATCTATCTATCTATCTATCTATCTATCTATCATCTATCATCTATCATCTATCTATCTATCTATCTATCTATCTATCTATCTATCTATCTATCCATCCCTCCCTCCCTCCCTCCCTCCCTCTATCTTATTTATTTATTTATTTATTTATTTATTTATTTATTTATTAGATTTGTATGCCACCCCTCTCCGTACACTCGGGGCGGCTCACAGCAATAATAAAGACAATGTAAAAACAAATCTAATAATTTAAAAAACACTAAAATCCCCATTATTAAAAGCAAACATACACACAAACATACCATGTATAAACTGTATAGGCCCGGGGGAGATGTATCAGTTCCCCCATGCCTGATGGCAGAGGTGGCTTTTAAGAAGCTTACGAAAGGCAAGGAGGGTGGGGGCAGTTCTAATCTCTGGGGGGAGCTGGTTCCAGAGGGTCGGGGCCGCCACAGAGAAGGCTCTTCTCCCAGAGAAGGCTTGTTCTGCCAAACGACATTGTCGACGGGACCCGGAGAAGGCCAACTCTGTGGGACCTAACCGGTTGCTGGGATTCGTGCGGCAGAAAGCAGTCCCGGAGATATTATGGTCCGATGCCATGAAGGGCTTTATAGGTCATAACCAAACCTTTGAATTGTGACCGGAAACTGATCGGCAACCAATGCAGACTGTGGAGTGTTGGTGTTACATGGGCATTTTTGGGAAAGCCCATGATAGCTCTCGCAGCTGCATTCTGCACGATCTGAAGTTTCCGAACACTTTTCAAAGGTAGCCCCATGTAGAGAGCATTGCAGTAGTCGAACCTCGAGGTGATGAGGGTATGAGTGACTGTGAGTAGTGAGTCCCGATCCAGATAGGGCTGCAACTGGTGCACCAGACGAACCTGGGCAAATGTCCCCCTCACCACAGCTGAAAGACGGTACTCTAATTTCCTGTATTTTATCTTAGGATGGATCTATGTTTATCTCAGGCATGTTTAAATTCAGTTCCTGTGGATTTACCAACCATGTCTGCTGGAAGTTTTTTTCAAGCATCTGCTACTCTTTCAGTCAAATAATGTTTTCTCAAGTTGCTTGTGATCTTTCCCCCAACTAACCTCAGATTGTGGCCCCGTGGTTATTGTGTTCACTTTCCTATTAAAAACACTTCCCTCCTGAACCTTATTTAACCCTTTGACCTATTTAAATGTTTCTGTCATGTCCCCCCTTTTCCTTCTGTCCTCCAGACTATACAGATTGAGTTCATGAAGTCTTTCCTGATACGTTTTATGCTTAAGACCCTCCACCATTTTTGTAGCCCGTCTTTTGACCCGTTCAATTTTAAACTTCTAAAGAGGGATTAGAACTTCTGGTAATTGGCCCAAGGTCATGTATTCAACTTTCACGACTAAGGTAGGACTAGAACTTAATCTCTTGATGATTCGCCTAAGGTCACCCAACCTGCTTTCAATCCTAAAAATAGAATAGATATTGTGAATGATTGAATTGAATGAATGGGAATGACTGTATATAGGTTTTTTTTACGATTTTATAAACAATTCTTTTTAACAATAATTAGATTTCTTGATACATATTATTTTCATTATGTTGTACACCACCCTGAGTTGCTTCAAGAAGGGTGGCATAGAAGTTAATAAATAAATGATTGATAGTGTTGTGGTTAGCTCTGGCCCAGTTCCTGCCCCAAGGATTTGGGGGAGACATCCACATGCTGCAGGCCTGTTTTGCCCCCGGTAGAATCTTCTGATGAAGGCTCATCTGACCAAGAAGACATGAGTGACAGGGAGGAGAGTGGGGCAGACAGCTCAAAAGGAGATCAATTATCTAGCTCCTCCTTGGATTCAGAACAAGAGTTAATGATACAACCACGCATGCGGAGAGCAATGCATAGGCAGCAACAACTGAGAGATTATTATCAAAGAAAATGAGGCCACCTGTGGTTGGGTGAGGCTGTGGTAATTAGTGAGGCTGCTATAAATAGCAGCCTGTGGGTTTGGCCACTGAGGATTATCTGATCCTTGTGTTTCGTGACTGCTTTACTGACTTTGACCTTTTGTTTGCTGATTTTTCCCCGATTTGAAACTAAACCAGAGCAAAGTGTGTTTCACTTTGTGAAAGAAGAAGGACTGTGAATTGCCTCACAGCTGCAAGCTAAGTATCACAGAACTGATAAGGGACTTGTCCAAATTACCAGTTTGTTTGGAGGCAAGTTCTCTTTGCTATACCAAAAGTGGGCGTAGTTTAAGTGAATTTTCATTAATAAAGAACATTGTTTTGAATTTTCAAACCTGTGTGTGTGTCTGAAATTTGTACCTGTGAATTTTTGGGAGGAGTCTACCAGAGAGCCCGACAGAACAAACAGACAGACAGACAGATAGATGGATGGATGGATGGATGGATGGATGGATTGGAAGGGACCATGGAGGTCTTCTAGTCCAACCCCCTGCTTAGGCAGGAAACCCTACACTACTTCAGACAAATAGTTATCCTACATGTTTACAAATAGTTATCCCACTTCCAGTGTTGGAGCATGCACAACTTCTGGAAGGAAGCTGTTCCACTGATCAATTGTTCTGTCAAGAAATTTCTCCTTAATTCTAAATTACTTCTCTCCTTGAATAACTTCCACCCTTTGCTTCTTGTTCTACCCTCAGGTGCTTTCGAGAATAATTTGACTATTCTATTCTAACAATCCTAATCCTATCCTAAGGCAAGACCAGAACTCAGAGTCTCCTCTTTCTCCAAACTGGCTAAATCAGCAGAGAAATAAACTTAGGTTTCCCACAAGTCTCTAACCATTAAAAGCCCAGGGGTCAGCAACTTCAGGTCCGAGAATGAAAATTTGATTGCATGTGTAAGGGGAAATTTGAAAATTGAAGAAGCGGTTTCTGATGTGCGTCGGGCAAGTTTCAAAACATATTAAAAATGAAACCCTTTCAGGTCTCTTCGTAAGCAACTCCCTTGGTCCCAGTTTCTCAGTTACTACTTCTTTTTGCTGGTTTTCTTTTGAAGTTGGGACTGTGATTACAAAAGCTTTTTCGAATACCAAGAGGTGGCTCGCTTTTAACTTGAGTAACAGAGTTCTCTAGTTTGAAGAGGCCTTGAGGTCCACAAGACTAACCCTGCTCAGGGCGTAAATTACTTGCAGGACCGCCTCCTGCCACACGAATCCCAGCAACTGGTTAAGTCCCAAGGAGTTGACCTTCTCCAGGTCCCGTCAACTAGACAATGTTGTTTGGCGGGGCCCAGGAAAAGAGCCTTCTATGTGGTGGCCCCAGCCCTCTGGAATCAGTTCTCCCAGAGATTCATACTGCCCCCATCCTCCTTGCCTTCTGCAAGAATCTGAAGACTCATCTATGTTTTTATTTATTTTTATTTATTCATTTGTCCAATGCACAAATACATAGGAAGAAAAATAGACATGTGGTAATATGTATAAGGGTAAAAGTGAACTTAGAGGAGAGGATATATGAAAGGAATATATATGATAGGTGAAAGAGAGGAAAGACAATTGGACAGGGGACGAAAGGCACACCAGTGCACTTATGTACGCCCCTTACTGGCCTCTTAGGAACCTGGAGAGGTCAATCGTGGAGAATCTAAGGGAGAAATGTTGGGGGTTAGGGGTTGACACAATTGAGTCCGGTAATGAGTCATTGACCGGTAGGACGTTGCAGCATATGATCTTGTGGGCAATACTCAAATCGTGTTTTAGGCGTCGTAGCTCTAGGCTATAGATAGTGTGGCAAGCTGTTGATTTATCACCAACTTCTGCACCGGCTTGACAGATTCAGTGTGATGGTTTCCCTCCAGAAGTTGTTGGGTGTTCCAACATTGGACATTTTCAAAAAGATGGTCTAATGTGTCCTGCCCTAAGGAAGGGGTTGGATTAGACCAGGGGTAGGCAAAGTTGGCTCTTCTATGACACGTGGACTTCAATTCCCAGAATTCCTGAGCTAGCATGATTGGCCCAGGAATTCTGGGAGTTGAAGTCCACATATTATACAAGAGCCAACTTTGTCTATCCTTGGCCTATACCAGGGATAGGCAAAGTTGGCTCTTCTATGACTTGTGGACTTCAACTCCTAGAATCCCTGAGCCAATTATGCTTAGCTTAGGAATTCTGGGAGTTGAAGTCCACTTGCCTTAGAAGAGCCAACTTTGCCTAGCCCTGCACTATGCAACCTTCAAGGTCCCTTTCAGAAATCTACGGTCTACCACACAGGGGGCTAATCAGTGAATGGTTCGTCTCTGGCACTACTGGTGTGCTCCTGGAGACTGGCGGAGGCACATCTGGTGGGTGGGTGCGCTTCAACACAAGATTCAGCTTCTGCGCATGCGTTGGAAGCAAAATCTCGCACGAGGATGCTCATGCGCAAGAGATTTCATCCGTTTTCACTGATTTCTTTGCTTCTGCCCATGCGCAAATAGGGAAAAAAGTGCCGAAAATCAGAGAAATCTCCTGCATCCTCACGCAAAATTTTGCTTCCAGCGCATACCCAGAAGCCAAATCTCATGCGGGCGCATGCGTGCATGCATGGGGATGCAGAAATGCATGTGCTTCTCCATTTCCACTACCACACTATAATGTGGCCCGAACTGGGTGCAACCCACTACTGGTGCTAATGCAGACCTTTTGACTGGGATGGTATAAGGTCTCCTGCCTTGAGCTGAGGGCTGGGCTAGAAGACCTCCAGGGTCCCTTCTGGGCCCTAGGATTCTGTGTTCCGTCAAATCATTCTTAGTCTCAAAACATTCCATCCCCCCCACCCCCCAATTCAATCAGGATCTGCTTCCTTGTAGGTTAAGACCACAATTCGCCCATTGTGCATTGTGGAGCAAGGGGGAAAATGTTCCAATTGTTTTGCATCTGCCTTTCCAAGTCTGCCCTCTAAGAAAAATAAATTGGAGCAAGGACTTCTGGGAATCTGGAAACCATCTATTTCATCGCCTAAACATTGCCTTTTGCCATTTTTGCAAGTTACGGTAAAGGGCTGGCTTAGAGCAGTGTTTCCCAACCGTGGCGTGTGGGGGGGCGGCGTTTGCCCAGGTTCGCCTGGTGCACCACTTGCGGTCCTATTTGGACCGGGACTCTCTGCTCACAGTCACTCATGCCCTCATCACCTCGAGGTTCGACTACTGTAATGCTCTCTACATGGGGCTCCCTTTGAAAAGTGTTCGGAAACTTCAGATCGTGCAGAATGCAGCTGCGAGAGCAATCATGGGCTTCCCAAGGCATGCCCATATTACACCAACACTCCACAGTCTGCATTGGTTGCCAATCAATTTCCGGTCACAATTCAAAGTGTTGGTTATGACCTATAAAGCCCTTCATGGCATCGGACAAGAATATCTCCGGGACCGCCTTCTGCCGCACGAATCCCAGCGACCGGTCAGGTCCCACAGAGTTGGCCTTCTCCGGGTCCCGTCGACTAAACAATGTCATTTGGCGGGACCCAGGGGAAGAGCCTTCTCTGTGGCGGCCCCGACCCTCTGGAACCAGCTCCCCCCAGATATCAGAGTTGCCCCCACCCTCCTTGCCTTTCGCAAGCTCCTTAAAACCCACCTCTGTCGTCAGGCATGGGGGAATTGAAATTTTTCCCTTCTCCCTAGGCTTATAGAATTTATACATGGTATGGTTGTTTGTATGATTGGTCTCTTAAATTGGGGTTTTTTAGATTACTTTTTAATATTAGATTTGTTACATTGTTTTCTTTATTGTTGTTAGCCGCCCCGAGTCTTCGGAGAGGGGCGGCATACAAATCTAATAAATAAATAAATAAATAAATAAAAAACCCTTGAAGATATTTGGACTTCAACTCCCAGAATTCCCCAGGCAGCGAATGCTGGCTGGGGAATTCTGGGAGTTGAAGTCCAGATATCTTCAAGTTGCCAAGGTTGGGAAACACTGGCTTAGAGGGTGGTGGTAATCAATGAACTCTTGCTTTAAATGGATTTCCCTCCCCCACCAGTAGAATTAGCAAACCAGGCACTCCCTGTTCTTTTATCTGTGTGCTGATCACTATAATTTACAGAAGTTGAGCCCTTAAAAAATGAGATAACTGCAAAACCGACACATCTACCTTAAATGACCCAACAGAGAGAGAAATTCTTAAGACGGAATCAGAATACTTTGGAAATAAGTACTTCGTTACCACAAGTGTCCAATTTTATTTTGTTTTATTTGATTCACCAGCAAAGGCATTTTTTAATTTGCATGATTATAAAGTTCTACAGATCCTCTACATTTTTGCTGAGTAACCCAGAAGCATTCTTTTTCCCGTGAATTCTGGCATTTAATTGGAAAGAGGCACACCAACCAGCATAGAAAAGCAGCGAAACCCAACACTCACAGGGAAAACTATCTCTATAAATACAGATTTAGCTACCCACAAACATCTAATTGTTCCAAGGCTGATTAAGTGAATCATTTTCTAAAGACAGGCTGTACTCTTAAAATCATCACTTCTGTACTTTTTAAAGTATGGGGGTGCAAGTTGATAAAATTGGGAAAACGAAGATGGATAGCTAATAATGAAAAATTATTAGCTACTCCTCGTCGTTTCTTCCCATCAATCAGCAATAGCTTAATGTGGTTTTTGTTCCAAGATGATAATGACTTGTGCTGGACAATTCTTATTCAGCACCCTGCTCTCCACAATCTCCATCATCCACAGTCAGCATGGCATTTGCGGTACCATAAGCCAGGGCGGGAAACACTTGGTACTTTCAGCAATTAATAGGAGTCTGGAAGAAACTGCAAACAATTCCAGAAGTTCCAGAGTTTATTCAGTTAAATATTCTGTTACTCGGCCTTTAATGAAAAAAAAAATATTTTGCGGGCTACAGATACTTCGGCATTTAACAAAAATGAAAATATGTCATAAACTGACAGCTCAAGGCAATCCAGGAAGAATAAAGAAAGAGTGAGAATGGAAGAAGTTTTAAATTTGGGGACTAGGGACATGGATTCAAGTGTTGTTTCCTGTTTTTATATCCCATTTTTCACCATTGTGCACACAGAACTCTTCAAAAGACGGTTGGGTTTTGGCTGAGAGTAGGAAATCCGCAGAAGATCCATGGCTACTTTTAACACCTACAGGTAGTCCTCAACTTACAACTGTTCATTTAGTGACTGTTGGACGTTACAACGGCACTGAACAAAATGATTTATGACACTAAGCGTTGTGAACAAAATCCATATTTATGATGGTCGCAGTGTCTTGAGGCCTTGTGATTCCCCTTTCGCTTATAGGCCAGATTCATTTAATAACCGTGTTGCTAACTTAACAGCAGCAATTATTCACTTAGCAACGGCGGCGAGAAAGGTTGTAAAAATGGGGGCAAACATGCTTAACAACGGTCTTGTTTAGCAAGGCACGTTTTTAGCCTCAGTTGTGGCTGTACGCTGAGGACTACCTGTACTGATATGGTGGGTTTGTAGACCAAGTAGAGCTTCTTATGGTAACATTTTCTCAACCTGAAGAGGGTGGACTTCAACTCCCAGAAGTCTTCCTTGGCTGGCTGGGGAATTCTGGGAGTTGAAGTGCAACCCACTTTCAAGCTGCCAAGATTGAGAAAGACTGTTCTGTGGGAAGGCCAGATCAAAAGTTTGAAGGATTGAAATTCCTCCAGGGGTTTACTAGACCAGGGGTCTCCAACCTTGGCAAGTTTAAGCCTGGTGGACTTCAACTCCCAGAATTCCCCAGCCAGCAAATTCTGGGAGTTGAAGTCCGCCAGGCTTAAACTTGCCAAGGTTGGAGATGTTTGTACTAGAGCAGATAGGCAAAGTTGGCTCTTCTATGACTTGTGGACTTCAACTCCCAGAATTCCTGAGTCAACCATGCTAGCTCAGGAATTCTGGGAGTTGAAGTCCACCTGTCATAGAAGAGCCAACTTTGCCTAGCCCTGTACTAGAGTGTAGAGCTGGCTTGCATGGAAATCCTTCTGGTGTGGGAATGCTGATTTCCTTCTCCAACCTGTATCCTCAAGCCAAGATGGATGACGATGAAATGGCGTGAAACCCTCCTTTTCCCTTTTGTACCGTTTCGTCTGGAAGACCCTACGTTGCTCGGAAGATCTTGCGAGAAGTTAGAGGAAGGGAGAAGGTCCCCGAGCACCCGTTTTGCATAGCTGAGAGAAGAAGTCTGAAGGAATCTGGATTTAGCTTTACTGATGAAGGTTTATCTCCGGCCCTAAATACTCACAGACGCCCTTTCTCTCATGCTCAACTATATCCGGGGACGTCTTACTCTACCCGCCATCTTCTCTCCCTCTGGGAAACATACCTGCCAAGAGAACCTTGAGGGACATGGCTCCCAATGTTATCTCAAGACGACATGAAGGTTTGGGATATCCAATGATGTCCACTTCTTTTTTTAAAAAAATGCAAATGTCAAGGCATTCTGGACGAACAAGTTTGAAGTTGATGGATGGATGGACGGATGGACGGACGGACGAATGGACACAGTCGAGATGAAAGATACCAAAATGTCAGACAGCCTACCGACTGTTGTTGCCATGACATCCAACAGTCAACATCAGTCTGATAAGCTATCCGACAGAAAGGTACACGCCAAGGAGGTGTCACAATGCTGGACAGGAAGGCAAGTGGAGGGGAGAAGGGCCACACAAGTGGGAGAAGATGGGAGACATACCACTCGCCGGACCAAAACGGACAATCCGACAAGAACCGAACTGGCCTTACGATCGCGCAGAAGGCAACATAAAACAGAATCAAACATCCGCTAAAATCAACTGACTTTTGACAATGCCCTTAAGAAAGAAAAATGAATTTATATCGGGCATCTACTGCCAGGTCCAATTCTGTCCCGTCAAACTTCTGAAGATGTTCTACATGTTGGGACAGAGCAGGTGACTAGTCTTAAAGACAGGGAGGGGACAGTTACGATAAAATGGGAGGCGTCGCCCCACATCATCGTATCATCTCTCCATGCATCGGCTGCCCAAACAGGCCCAACCCATCTAAGAACCAAGCTACGACCTCCCACCCATTCTTTGGAAATGAGGACTTGCTCCTTTCCAGGAACCTCCTTTAGATCGGAGGTCTTCAAACTTGGCAACTTGTGGACTTCAAATCCCAGAATTCTCCAGCCATGGAGTTGCCATGTTTGAACGAGGACCTTTAGATTGGAGGTGTTCAAACATGGCAACTTTGAGAGTTGTGGACTTCAAATCCCAGAATTCTCTAGCCAGAATTCTGGGAGTTGGAGTCCACAAGTCTTAAAGTTGCCATGTTTGAATGAGAGCCCTTGCTTTAGATGCAGGTTTGTCCTCTCTCCAAACTTTTTGAGATGCAAGCCCTCAAAACAGAAGCAAAAGAACCGTTTTATAACCGCAGTCTTTCCTCCACCCCCCTTGCTTTTTAACAACAAAAAAAGGCACCGTCGAAGAGGCATCTTTGAACGTTGTTTATTCCAGTTAACCTTCCCTGCACCTTACAAGCCAACTTCCTGTGGCATTTCCTAAAGGGGCAGCACTCTGGAAACAGTGCTGAGAGTTAACCATTTTTTTTTTTAAAGTTAAGACCCAACACAAGGAAACTCCAAGTATCAGGGCTTACGGGGTCAGTTAAATAAATAAAAATAACTGAGCAGTGTCCCAAAAAAAAAAAAAAAAATCCCCACCCCATCTAGTTCTTTTATTTGAGCCAAAAGAGGGAAACTCCAAGCGTTTGTCCACAACAGGGAGGGAATGGCTGGTGGTGGTTTGTCCTTTGAAAGATTTGTGCAGAAGGAACTAAAAAGAAAAATTAAAAAAAATCGGGAGGGGAGGATTTAACCGGAATACACACAAGTCTGGAATGATCTGAGAGGGGTGTTGATATTTAATGCCCTTCTAAACAGGCCCCAAAGAAAAGGGGGGAACAACCCCTCCCCACCCTTCCTGGCTGAACACACCGACATGGGGGAATTTCCAGATGTTCATTCGAAAGGGCCACACCCGCTGTTAGTAAATCTCAAGATCAATCAGGTTAAGATGAAGGTGGTTTACACCCATCGGGGAAGAGGCTGAATTTTTAAACGTCATGGATGGATAGTAGCCCTAAAAGTTCTGGAAGGCCGGGAACTTTTCTTTAAAAATGAGAAAAAATTAAAGGGAGGGGGGGGAAGGAAACCCTACCCCCCCAACCCTAGCCATGTAGTGATTTCGGAAGGGGGAGAAGGGGGGAAAGCACATTATGTTAAAACAAATGAATTAATTTACATCGAAACAAGGATGCGTCTGTTACCTTTAAGGTGGAGGCAATGGGCAAGTGGGAACCGTGACTTAAATGGCAGAGTTACTTAAACCAAAGAGTCCACCCTTAAACACCCCCCAACGCCCCCTCATAAATGATGATGATGTTTGATGATGATGATGATGATTAAATGCAAGGCTGATTATTCCAGTGGGAGTTTGGGGGGTGGGGGGGGTGGGGGAGAATCCATCCATCCCTCCCTTTTTTTCCTGATCCAGCTCATTTCGCTTTCCTCTCCGAGTTCGTGAGTTGCTGGAGACGCTTATCGTAACTTTGGGCCATGGAGTTAATAATGGACAGGACAAAATAGCACACCATAATTATAACCAATTTCTCAAACGTCCAGGAGAGCCAATTTTCACCCTGCAGGGAAAGAGGACAAGAGGGAGGGAGGGAGGAGGAGGGAGAGAGAGAGAAAAAAATATGATGATTATTCGTGCTACAAAAATATGGATCATCCTCGACGTACAACCACCACTGAGTCCAAAATTTCTGTCGCTACGTGAAATGATCCTGGAGTGAATTTTGCCCCATTTTTACAAATTTTCCTGCCACGGCTGTTAAGTGAATCTCGGCAGTGGTAAAATAAGTGGCAGGGTTGTTAAGCGAATCTGGCTTCCCCATTGACTTGTCAAAAGGTCTAACTGAGTTGTAGGCTGACATTAGGGGCCACTTTCTAACCTAGGTTTGTTGGGCTGAATCCACGTTTCCACCCAGACTTAGGCAAAAGGTCCCGGGTTCAATGGAAACTTCGCATTAACAAGGCTTTGGTTGGGTGGTAAAACTTATTAGCAATAACAAGGCAATGCAGGAGGCAGCTGACCAGTGACCAGTTCTATTACCGGAAAGAATTAAGTGGCCTTTTCATGGGAAGATGAGTAATATGTGGGTCAGCATCCTTTCCAGGAAGTTGCCTCGGCTTACTCAGTTTCTCAAGAAAAACGTGGGAGTTATCAGAAAGCCTCTCATACGCAAGCTTGAATAATTCACCCAGACAGTTTTAAGCTTGCAATGGGGCTCCCGGCAGGCTCAGATGCTTTTAAAGTAGTGCAGCCTAAGGAGGACAAGTCTGTAAAACTGCTTTCTCTAATTGATCAGTGAGTAAGTCTGCATAAGAAGGACTAGGGGAGGTGATGTGATCGTAGCCTTCCAATATTTGAGGGGCTGCCACAAAGAAGAGAGAGTCCAAGCTATTCTCTGAGGGTAGAACAAGAAGCAACGGGTGGAAACTAATCAAGGAGAGAAGCAACTTAGAACTAAGGAGAAACTTCTTGGTAGTTAGAACAATTAATCAGTGGAACTGCTTGCCACCAGAAGTTGTGGGTGCTCCAACACTGGAAGTTTCTAAGAAGAGGTAGGATAACCATTTGTCTAAAATGGTTTAGGTTTCCTGCCTGAGCAAGGGGTTGGACTAGAAGACCTCCAAGGTCCCTTCCAACCCCATTACTCTATTCTAGATGGCAAGAGTTGCTGAAAAACTGTCATTTATTTTTATATTATATTATATTATCATAATAATTTATTAGATTTGTATGCCGCCCCTCTCCGAAGACTATATATTATATTATATTATATTATATTAAATTACATTATATTAAATTACATTATATTAAATTACATTATAATATTATATTATTATTGACATAGTTCTTATTCCTTCTTGGGTGAAAGTCCCTGAGGACAGCCTGCCATTCTGCTCCATCCCCTCCAGCATCAATTTAATGAAATTGGGACCCAGAAAGTCAGCGCCCTTCATTCCAAAGAGGGAATAATAACGGGAGACTTTCAGAAAGAAAACTTATCAACTTCAGGGTTTTCTTTTGAAACATGGGAGGGCAGCGGTGAGCAGCAAACCAAAAAGTTAAGATTGAAAAAACACACTTTGCTATAGTTCTCTAAGCCCGCCCCCCCCTTCACTTTTCCCTCTCAAAGGCCCAGCTGTCGGAGATGAATTAAGGTGGGACGGGCAAGGAAGGAAGAAATATAGGAAGGCTCTTCAACCAAAACTAATACATGGTTAAACAACCTTACCTGAGATTGAATTTACGGATATTTTATCTAGAGAGGTCTCAATTTTTATTCACCGCCTAGCCACAATATTCTCAAGGCAGACAATTTCTTAACCTGCTTTTAGCTAGTTGCTTCCTATTCAAAGATATATTTTTTTTGCTGGTTTCCTTAATGCCAGCAAAAAAAAAAAAGGGGGGGGGAACGGGGAAAAAAAGTGCGACCCAAAAGACATTCAGGAAAGGAAACAAGGTGAGATTTCTTACCTGGATGGTATCGTTGGCTCTGCTGTGCAGCTTGATCCGCTGAGCTTCCAAATGTTCTTGAAAAGGTTTTTGTAGTGATGCCCCGATGCCAGGCACGGAGCTATGGGCGAGTCGGGAGGGTGGGGGACACAAGGGACGGGACGGGGTTGCAATTTGCGAGTGAGGGCAGGCATTTGGGGAGAGGGGAAGACCAGGAAGAGAAGGGGGGAAAGGGAAAAGAGAGAGCACAAGAAACATGACTCGAAAGGGAACTTACCCAATGAAAGCTAAAAAAAAGGGAGGGGAAAAACTCAGGGGATGATTTGGAAGGCAGAAAAGAGCCCGGTCTCTCCTCCAGCTGGTGTAAAAAATAAAATAAAATTAAGGGGAGGGGGGAGGATTAAAAAAAATGAAAGAAAACCATCCAAGGAAAGAAAGTCAAAAAAATTGATGGACGCAGAGAGGCAAAACCTGCAGCTTCAGGCTGGAACTTCCTGGCGTGGGGCAGCTTTCTCCCCCCAGGTTGGGTTTGGCATTGGGTGACTTCAAGAAAAGTCCCCACCATTTATCACCCAGGGTTCCTGTAAGAACTGGTTTGAACCGATCAGCAAGGAAATGACTGGGCTGGTGTCAGTCGCCCTGTTTTAAAAAAGAAACTGCCCGCCTCCCAGTGGTGACCTGTCCAAAGGAGGCGGGCCTGGCCCAAACCAAGTCCTTATTAGGACAACTCCTGCGTCATCCCTCCCTGCCCCCCTCCCCCGACACCCCCAGGGCCTTATCCCGAAAAGAATGCATTCCCCAGCTGGGAGGAAGGTACCTCCCATGAAAAGTCAGGCAATCGAAAAAAAGAAAAAAGAAGAGGAAGGAAGAGAGAAAAAAAATGAGAAGGGAAGGGAGGGAGAGGAAGAAAGAGAAAGAAGAAAGAGACAGAAAGTGAGGGAAAAAAGACAAACAGAAAGGAAAAAGCAAGAAAGAGACAGAGGTAGAAAGAAAGAGAGAAAATGAGAGAAAGGAAGGAAGAATAAAAGAGAGAGAAAGAAAAGGAAAGAAAGGCAGATGGAAAGAGAGAGAGAGAGGAAGGAACGAATAAAAGAGAGAAAAAGTGAGAGAGAGAGAAAGGAAGAATAAAAGAAAGAAAAAGAAAGACAAAGAGACAGATAGAGAGAGGAAAGAATGAAAGAAAGAAAGAAACAGATGGAAAGGGAGAAATAAAGAGAGATAGGGAGGAAGGAAGGAGGAATAAGGGAGAAAGAAAGAAAAAGAGACAGGATAGAACGAGGGGAAGGAAAGAAGGAAGGAAGGAGTCGCTGATTGAGTAACAAAGAATCTTGGCTTCTGAATCCTGCTGCAGTGTTTCCTGGCTGGTTAATGCTGCAGAGGAGCTGGGTGCTGATGGCCACGTTTCCTTAAGATAGAAAGAAAATGCTGGTTTGGCACAAATGAGAGGGGTGGGCTTGGGGGAGAAGCCAGGCTGAGAGCTGCCTTCTTTCTGGAGCTAAGGAAAAGCCTGAATCCACATTGGAAGCCCCCCACCTCACCCCCAAAAGGGATCTCCTGACAGCCCCTGGAAGGATGATGAGTGGGGTGGAGGTGGAGGAAGTGCTTTTCTCTACTAGCCTATTCCGCTCCCTGCCACGCCTAAGCCAGGATCAGGTCTCATTCAGGGCCTGTGACCCCCTCCAGTAAAACAAAGAAGGAGGGTCTCTCCAGCAGCATGGACAATGTGCCCTTTAAGATGCTGGAGAAAAAAATGGGGGGAGGGGGCTCAGAGATGGAAGAAGCCACCAATGATGGGTCGTCTGTGGACTGGCTGGGGATGAAGAGAGGGGAAAAGGGAGAAAAAAAGAGAGAGAGAAAGAAAAAGAACAGGAGAAACAGAAAGAAAGAAAGAAGAAAGAAAGAAATAAGAAAGAAAGAGGGAAGGAGGGAGGGAGGGAAGGAAGGAAGGAAGGAAAGAAAACAAGCAATAGAAAGGAAGAAAAAGAAAAAGAAAGAAAGAAAGAAAAAGACAGAAACAAAGGAAGAAATGAAGGAAGAAGAGAGAGAGAGAAAGAAAAAGAACAGGAGAAACAGAAAGAAAGAAAGAAAGAAAGAAAGAAAGAAAGAAAGAAAGAGGGAGGGAGGGAAGGAAAACAAGCAATAAAAAGGAAGAAAAAGAAAAAGACAGAAACAAAGGAAGAAATGAAGGCAGAAAAGAAAGAGAAAGAAAAAGAACAGGAGAAACAAATAAAGAAAGAAAGAAAGAAAGAGGGAGGGAAGGAAGGAAGGAAGGAAGGAAAACAAGCAATAAAAAGGAAGAAAAAGAAAAAGAAAGAAAGAAAAAGACAGAAACAAAGGAAGAAATGAAGGAAGCAAAGAAAGAGAGAAAGACAAGAGAGAAACAAATTAAGGAAGAGAAATAAATAAGTAAAAACACAAAGAAATTTTACAAAGAATCTTAGCCTCTGAACCTGTCATCCAACACTTTGGTGAAAACCAAAAATTGGGATCTTGAAAATCTCAGAAAAACAAAGCATGAACAAACCCTAACAATATTGCAATTATTTCTTATACAAGTCGTCTTCAATTTACAATAGTTCATTTAGAGAGCATTCGAAGTTATCACGGCATTGAAAAATGTGACCGGGGACCGTTTTTCACACGACGGTCACAGCATCCCGATGATCACGTGATCAAAATTCGGATGCTTGGCAATTGTTTCACGTTTATGACGGTTGCTTCGTCCCTGGGTCACGTGATCCCCTTTTGTGACCTTCCGATAAGCAAAGTCCATGCCAGATTCACTTAATATCAATGTTACCAGCGTAACAACTGCAACAACTCACAACAATTCTGGCAAGGAAGGCCGCAAAATTGGGCAGAATTCACTGTACAAATGTCTCGCTTAAATAATATAAATTTTGGGTTGAACTGTCATTGTAAGTCAAGGACTAATGTTTTCTTTTTTAAAAAATAAACAAGATTAAGCTTTCTTGGAGATTTTTGGATGGGGAAGAAATCGATCTTGTTCTTTTCTATGTGTATGATACCCTCACTCTTTTAATAAGAGTCTTCGGAGAGGGACAACATATAAACTTCTTATCTCATTTATCTTTTCTTCCTTTCAAATATGGTCACCTATACTTTTATATCTTATCTTCTATTCTTTTCTTTACTTATATTATTACATATCTTTCCTCTTCAATGTGTATTATGTATTGGACAAAATAAATAAATAAAAATAAATAAATAAATAGATAATAAATATAAATAAGATACGCTGGTTCAAAAAAAAAATTCTTTGCCTTCCAAAAATTCAATAGTTCTTTTACTTGACTGGGACGTTTTAAGACCACAAACGTGTCCTAACACGGGACTTGACTGGTATGTATCCAAAACCTGGTTTCCAATTTATCCTGGGAACATTTCCTCAATCCTTGAAAAATAACACGGGATAACCTAGAGTTAGTGTACTGTTTATTTTTTTAAAAGTGATCCTCCCAAAGAAAATTAGAGACCCATCCCCAAAGATTTAGAACAAGGTTTTCTCCCACACGATTGTTTCAAAAACCGTAGTCATTAAACAAAAAAAAGAGTGGTATCGTATTAAGATAAATCTCTCACCTTATAGACACTGTTTCCTCCCTAAAAATTAAGAACTCATCATCCTCCTTCTGGTATGAATCTCCCCAATGCCTTGCCTGGCAAACTGAGTCATCTTATACAGACCAATCTGCATTTCAGTGTAAAGATGACACAGAAAGCTGACCAGGGAAAACTCTTCAAACTTTCAAAGAGAGTCAACAGATCTTAGATAAGAAATGCCCAGACTATGAGTATTCAATGAGTAGCCGAATACTATTCATCTCTGGTAAGGGCTTAAACCCACTTGCTATTGAAATTTAACTGCCGAATAAAGTCCAACCGACATTCAAGATCAGGGTAAGGCTGGTTTCTTATGAATCAACCCTTTGCTTTTTTTAATTATTATTTATTTTCTCTTTTATAACTCTCTTTCTGGTAATCGAACATGCCATAAAATAATCATATTTCAAATCGGCCAACCGGTACAGACTTTTATTAACCTTGGAGGATATTTATGTATTTATATGATCCTGCTAACTACTAAAAGTTTGCTATTTTTAACACCCAGAGGGGAAAAATAAAAAACAGCTTTAAATAATGTCAAGATAGTTGTAATTTTCACTTCTTTTCTCAACTGGGTGTTTTGACCTCCAGCCTCTGGTGCTAATTGTGGATTATTAATTAAGGGGGAAAGCTTTAGATAACTGGTTCTCCTGTATAGAATGATGTTTCAAAACATGTAAGATAGATACCGCAAGAGAAATGAGTTCCTCTTATGTAGTGAAAGGAAAACAAACTACTGATCTTGAAAAATAAAGTTTTACAAAGGTAAAAAGTGGAACTTCTGAATACTTGGGTTCCCTTCAAAAAAAATATTTAAAAAGGACTGCGTATTAATTTAATTTATCTAGTGCTATAGCTGGGCAAAACTTTTCTTTCTTTTTGTAGATCACAAGAGATTGTCTAGAAGTAGCAGTCCCTCTGCCACGATTCTCCATTAATGAACCATTTTTAAACAAATAATTTTAATTAACCATTTTTAATTTACCACCAGGTGCTGCTGGGTGTTCTTATTTAAAAAGAAGTGCCAGTTTTGTCGTGGGTCTTCAAAATTAAGATATGTAAAAATATGGGAGGATGAAGCAATTTTTGGAATGAAGTTTTAACCAAAGGGCAATTTGGTTTTTGACTTCACTTTCTGAAGCTATGAGCCACTGACCGGGGGCAAATGATTCTTAACTTTTGCTAATTTTCCAGCTTAAGAAGGCAAGATGCTATTCTAGAAATGAAGATTCAGGAAATGCAAATTACAAATCGTTTTTCTGATTTATAGATACACGGTCTAAAAATGCTTCTACCCTGAAAATCTTATTGAAATTATTGGCTTTTGGTCTTTCGAGTATTTTTGTTAACCTTTTTCTCCCTGAACTTACACACTTCCTTTAATTATGCAGAGCCCAGTAAAAAATTTAAATACATATTTATCAGTTAGACATAGGTTGAAGAGTTAAAAATTATGTGGTGGCTTAACAAGGTCTTTCAAATGTATTTCCAGTTTCAAAAGAAGGCGATTAGGAAGTATGAAATATAAATAAGAAAATTGGCACAGATCAATTGCATTGGTGGCATATATATTCCCACACATATTTTCAATTAATTGCATTCAATTAATATGCATTTGGGGAAGTGCCGGAAACAATACCTGCACTCAACTGAAAAATAAGTTTTATTTAATTCAAAGATTTACTCTTAGACAAGTAGGCAAAGCAAAAATAATACAAAAAATTGTTTCCTCAAATCTACAGTTCTAAGGAAAAGCACAATTGTGATTCAACAGTTCTGGGGAAAACTTTCACAGTTCAGCTCTCTATAATATTCTTAATAGCAAGAAATGGGGTTTAATTTTATAGAAGGGAGGTATAATTATACCAAATCACAATCTTTAACATTTTTATTGCAGATATAACACTGGATTTTATTTTCTGATCTTTTCTTGGAAGTATAAAGTTTAGGGGCTATAAAAACAATCCCAGGTTTCAGATGCATAAGTCACTAAAATCAAAACAGCCTACTTAAATCCTTTGGATTGTAATTTGTTGGAAATGTAATAATTTTAAAACATTCTTTGACTATGACCCTAATTATATGGACGGGCATATAAATAAATGTGAGTTTGCCCCTTTTTTGGGGAGTACTTCTTGAACATTTGTGCTTTAAAGACTAGTAAACTTCTAGTTTAAAAATGAGCAGGAGGCAAAGGAACGTTCTTTTAAAATTGTACTTTTGAACTCTAGATTGCCATGATTAAATCGATGCTCCAGTTAAAAACTGGTTTTCAAAAACACAAATCACGATTTAAAACGGCTTCAATATTCTCCTAAATCCTTTGTTTTCCATCACGAAGCTTTGACACTGGGATAAATACAGGGTGCCAAAATTTACTCTGTCCCTCTGTACCTCATTCTACCTTTGTACACAAAAAGGCTTAAGAATCTACATTTGAAAAATTGCTAGGCACGCTTTACAATCTTTGAAAAGAATAGCCTGTTTCACTTTCACCAAGGGCACAACCCTTTCGAAAGGAAAACTGTTTTCAAGACCTGTTCTATACCGAAGATTGTATGTACACCTTTCAATTTCTCTTCTGGAGAAAGAAGGGAACCAAACCTTCTCTGCTTCTGAAAGCAAAATATCAAAAATCATTATCGTATTAATTATTTCTTGCTATTCATTCAAGCTCAAGGCTCTACATTTCCTAACCAACTTTTTTCTCGAAAATAAACTGGTTGATATGAATTGAATGGATATTTAATGCTTGAAGATAAGTAATTTGTTTTCTTCTTCTTCTTAAAGGGCAATTTATTATAAAATAAGGGTTAAGAAATATACCTGAAACAAATAAATAAGAAGGCATGGAGATGACTGAAGCACTATGTATTAGATGAGAGAAAGGCAGCTTACAGAATTTATTATTTAATAGCATTTTAAATTTGAATAAGGAAATAGAACTTTTTGTAACCCAGGTGATACCGGTAAAACCAAAAGGAGGCAGCCCTTGATGGATGATGAATACCAAATGTAAATGGACATGAATTATTGTATTGTACTGAAGATGGCAGGTATATGTTACTGGATGTATGTATGAGTGGAGAAAAATAAAAAAAACTTTTACTTAAAACAAAAATAAATAAATATACTGCTTTAATTATTTTTATATATAACTCAAAGGTGGAAAACATAGTTTCTCTTCCTATTTCCCCTCCAAAATAACAAACCGGCCAGGTATGCTACAGAGAAAAAAAACACTGGAATTGTTATTCATCTCCGCTAACAAGAATAGAAACTTCCTTTTTACTCCAACAACAAGCAATTTTCTTCTGTATATTCTCTCCTTGGACGGTTAGTTAAGAGATTATTAAACATTGGGACACAAAGTCACACTAAATGATGTTTGCGTGCAGCAAAAAAAAAACCCAGGTAAGATCCTCCACAGAACTCAAATTTTAAAAAATCCATAATTCCACGTGAAGTTTGGTCTCTAAGAAATGAATGGCAATTGTGCGATTTGCAGGGTTTGGGCTAAGACTCACAACCCAGAGTCTATTAAACAACCAGATTGGTAGTTAGGATAACACCACACAGGGTTAACCATCGGCCGCTCTCCTGGTCTTAGTCAGAGGCTAAGTCCAGGCTGTTTAACAGTACGTTTTAAAAAACCCTCGAGGCTTTAAAAAACCCTCGAGAACACTTAAGCCTATTTGCAAGTGAGCGGCTCAGCATAATGTGTCTGGACGCTTGATCAACTCGCTCCAGTGGGGTGCAGCGTTGAGGTCTAGCTTAATCTACACATCTGAGGTGGCAAGTTTAAAAGAGGGTGTTACTAGTCCTCATGAGGATGCCAAACACGAGGATAGGGTGTGGGATGCCTTAATCCAGGTATTTCTTCTCTTGGGTCACATCATTTTTCCTGCCTGTTTTAGCGTCACTTTCCATTTACATGATACCTAATACACCATCTATCTAATCTATCTATCGTGTACCTAACTCTCTTTCTCCATCCATCCATTCCATTCCTTCTCTTCTCTCTCTACCCCCCTCCTGTCAGAGCTGAAGAAGCTTCTAAGATAAGAAGTGAAAAATCTTCAAAAGGAAAAAAGAAGAAGAAAGTCCTACCTACCTACCTACATCTGTCTTTCTATCTATCTATCTACCTACCTACCTACCTACCTACCTACCTATCTATCTATCTATCTATCTATCTATCATCACTGATCATCTGTCTCTCTGTCTGTCTATCTATCTATCATTTATCTTTAAGAAACATAGAAGATGACGGCAGAAAAAGACCTCATGGTCCATCTAGTCTGCCCTTATACTATTTCCTGTATTTTATCTTAGGATGGATATATGTTTATCACAGGCATGTTTAAATTCATGTGGATTTACCAACCATGCCTGCTGGAAGTTTGTGGCAAGCATCTACTACTCTTTTAGTAAAATAATATTTTCTCACGTTGCTTCTGATCTTTCCCTCAGATTGTGGCCCCTTGTTCTTGTGTTCACTTTCCTATTAAAAACACTTATCTCCTGAACCTTATTTAACCCTTTCACATATTTAAATGTTTCGATCATGTCCCCCCGTTCCCTTCTGTCCTCGGGACTACAGTATACAGATTGAGTTCATTAAGTCTTTCCTACGTTTTATGCTTAAGACCTTCCACCATTTTTCTATCTTCCTTCCTTCCCTCCCTCCTTCCTAACATGTTCTACCCCCGCTTGCTTTCAAGCCTTTCCTTTTAAAATTCCTCCTCCTTTCCTCTACTCCAGAGGTCTCCAACCTTGGCAACTTTATGAGGTGTGGACTTCAACTCCCAGAATTCCTCAGCCAGCCTCAGCATTGCTGGCTGAGGAATTCTGGGAATTGAAGTCCACACCTCATAAAGTTGCCAAGGTTGGAGGCCTCTGCTCTACTCCATCTCCATTTTCAAGTGAGGTCTCGGGAGCCCCCATTACCTATAAATATGGAAGCATTCAAAGAAAAACAATGAAAGAATATATTATCGCCTTTTCCATATTCTGGACAGGTAGTATTTTTCCCGCCCAGGAACCAGAAGAAAGACTGAACACGTTTAGCTTTCTTTCCAGCTTTAAACGTGTCTATAAGGAGCCCTGACAAGAGCTGAGCCATAGATGCATCAGAAGGCTGATGTTGTCACCCAGCGTGACTGATTTGAAACAGTCTCTATCTTATTCCAATGTTGGGGGGGGGGATCCCACCTACAGGGAGTTTTTTTTCCTTCTAGGCAAAAAGGAATGAAAGCTTATTACAATGATAGAGAAAGCAGGCAAATGTGACCACACTGAAAATTCTCCTCAGGAAGATTAATTGGTGTAGGCCTAGAGACCCTGAGCTGTCTGAGGCAGAGGTAGGCAAAGTTGGCTCTTCTATGACTTGTGGACTTCAACGCCCAGAATTCCTGGGCCAATCATGCTAGCTTAGGAATTCTGGGAGTTGAAGTCCACATGTCATAGAAGAGCCAACTTTGCCTACTCCTGGTCTGAGGCATGAAAGCCAGCTGGGTGACTTTGGGCCAATCACTGGGAGTCGGTGAATTCTAGTCCCACTTTAGGGCATGAAAGCTGGGGGGGGGGGGTTTGCCATTGGGCCAACACTGTCTCTTAGCCCAATCTACATCTGTGGAACATAGGAGGAAGGAGGAATATTTGGTATGTTTCTTGCCTTGCGTTATTTATGAAGTAATAAAACAGGATAAAAATTAGGAAGGGAGGAAGGAAGGAAGGAAGGAAAGGAAGGAAGGAAGGCAAGAGCAGAAGATCGGAAAAAAGAAAGAAAGGGAAAGAGGGAGGGAGAAAGGAAATAATGGAAAGGCAAGGAAGGAAAGAAGAAAATGAAAGAAGGAAGGAGACAGGAAAGGAAGGGGACAGGAAAGAAAGGGCAGGAGAGAGAGAAAGGAATTAAAGGAAGGAAGGAGGTAGGCAGGAAAAAAGGAAAGAAAGAAAGGGAAGGGAGGGTGAGAGAGAGAAAGAAAGGAATTAAGGGAAGGAAGGAGGGAGGGAAGGAAGGAGACAGGAAAGAAAGAAAGGGAAGGGCAGAAGAGAAAGGAATTAAAGGAAGGGAAGGGAAGAAGGAAGAAAGGAGAAAGGAAGGGAGGAAGGAAAGAGGGAGGGAGGGAGGGAAGGAAGGAAGGAAGGAAGAAAGAAAGAAAGAAAGAAAGAGAAAGGGAAGGATTGCCAGATCATTTTTTTTCAAAAAGTACTTAAAAATGCACAAAAAAATGATTTTCTGCCTACTCTCAAACAAGGGGGCCTTCATGTCTTGCATTGAGCATCCTGGAAACAGACCAATAATTGCTTTTCAAGAAGAAACGGCTGGTTTGATCGGGCGTGTCCATCAGACCCAACAAGACAACTTAGTTGTGCGCTTGGCTTTGCTATCCAACTCTGCCTGCCACCCATCACTTTTTTCGCCGGCAGTTTTCAACTTGGCTCTCGCAAGCCATTTAGTCGGTTGTACGTTGCCCACCCTCGGGCCTTAGGGGGTTTTTTGGGGGGAAGAGGAGCACATGAAAGCTGACCTCACAACCCTGGAGCTGTGTTCTTTGATAACTCCATGAGTCAGGTCTCCAGTCATCCACCTACCCGAAAACTCAGACAAACCGTTCATTGAAACAGGTTGCCTCGAAGGAAGAAACGTAGTGGGGAAGAGCTGCAGCTGAGCCCTTCATGCAGAGGATGTTATGCAAACTATACAATTGGGCTTTCCAAAAAAGCATGTATTTATGGGTGATTTCAGACTGAGTCACAGCTTTTGCCCTCTCTCAATGCACCCTTTCAATCCTGGAGCCTCGGCGTCAAGTTTCAACCAGAAGAAAAAGCAAACTAGGATAGGATCCATCCATCGATCTGTCCCTGTCCTACTGTCTTTTTATCCTTCCTATCTCTACTTTATACTTTATGTTAACACATACTATAATAATACACTGGTTTGACAAATAAATAAATATATAAAAAATAAATTAAAAAAGAACAGGGAAGGTTGTTTTAAAAAAAACATTATATATATCTGGGTCTCCTGGTGGCCATCCGCTCATCCTTTCCAGCTCAGGTATGGGGGCGCTCTATTTTAGAAGGGGGTGGTGTTGGGAATAGCAGAGAGACCATTTTTGCAGAGAGAACATCCTTGGACCTCCTAACATTTTGGTGATTGACAAATAACCAATCATTTCATTAAACTAGACTGTTACAAGGAATCAATCAATCAATCAATCAATCAATCAATCAATCAATCTACCTACCTACATTTATCCATCCATTCATCCGTCCGTCCATCATCTCTTCTATCTATCTATCTATCTATCTATCTATCTATCTATCTATCTATCTATCTATCTATCTATCATAATAATAATTTATTAGATTTGTATGCCGCCCCTCTCCGAAGACTCTACCTACCTACCTACCTACCTACCTACCTACCTACCTACCTACCAACCATCTTTCTTATCCATCCGTCCATCCATCATCTCTCCTATCTATCTGTCTTCTATCTGTCTCATCTATCTATCTATCTATCTATCTATCTATCTATCTATCTATCTATCTATCTATCTATCTATCTATCTATCTATCTATCTATCTAATTTATCTGTCCCACCCTCAGTACCAAAACCAAAATACCCCCCACTTCCCTGCTGACAGCTATTTGATGTGTTTATCATTAGGAAAGAGGACCCATAACATTCCCTGTCTCCCTCGCTCTGGTGGGTTGGGTGGATGTCACTGGGGAAAGACGGTCCTTCAAATAAACCTATTTCCAAACTATGTGACGGATGGATTGGTGTGCGAGAATGACAACAGACAGGTATGGGCTCAGAGAAAATCTCAGTTTAAGCAAGACTGAACACAACTAGAAGACAAGAACATTGCTAGGTCTGAAGGACACCAAGTTGGATTGATGTTCCTCAAAAACACTATCCAAGAAAAAGATTTATCAAGGAAGCAGGAAAAACCAGAAAGAGTTAATGTTTCTCAACCACAGGGAGTTTAAAATGGGTAGACTTCAATTCCCAGAATCCCCCCCCCCCGCCAGCAACATTGGCTGGAGACTTCTGGGAGTTGAAGTCCATCCATCTTAACACCCCCAAGGTTGAAAAAATGCTAAATTAAAGCATCTCTGTTCTTCCTCAAACCTCCTCCTCTCACTTTCTCCTTATCACCCACACATCCGGTGACACACCCTTCCACGTGGCTGAGCCCAACCTTGAAACCGTGCCTTCCCCCACCCCGTTTTTTTTACACACCTCCAGACTGTCACGCAACAAACAGCAATAACGGCAGGTGTGCTTCTTGGAATGAGTTGTCGCTTCCTGTAGTGATTTTTAAAAAAAAAATCTCCCACCATTGAAGAAAAAAAAATCTTTTCTGAATTTGCAATCTACAGGTCAGAGAACGAGAACAACAAATCTATCTGTCTTTCTATCTATCTATCTATCTATCTATCTATCTATCTATCTATCTATCTACCTACCTACCTACCTACCTACCTACCTATCGTCTATCTATCTATCTTTTAAAAAATATTTTTATTGAAATATATACATTAAAAAGCAATAGGAGTCTCTGGAGAGGGCGGCATACAAATCCAATAAATCAAATCAAATCAAATATAGAAAAAAAGAACATAAACACAACATACACGTATAGACACACATATACATAGGGGAAAAAGGAATATTCAAGTTAAAACATTCTTGTCCATTAAACACATTAGTGTTCCTTCGATTTTCGTGGCGGATGCGTTCCGAGACTGCCCGCGAAATTTGAATTTCCGCGAAGTAGAGATGCGGAAGTAAATACACTATTTTTGGCTTTGAACAGTATCACAAGCCATTCCTTAACACTTTAAACCCCTAAATTGCAATTTCCCATTCCCTTAGCAACCATTTAGATTATTACTCACTATGTTTCTTTATTAAACTTTATTAAAAAAATATTTATTAAAGGTGGACGAAAGTTTGGTGACGTCATCGGGCGGGAAAAACCGTGGTATAGGGCAAAAAAACGCAAAGTATTTTTTAATTAATATTTTTGAAAAACCGTGGTATAGACTTTTCGCAAAGTTCGAACCCGCGAAAATCGAGGGAACACTATATCCATGCTCATTTTTACAGCTATTACAGACAACGATAAAGGAAAAGAAAATTACCTCTATCTATCTATCTATCTATCTATCTATCTATCTATCTATCTATCTATCTATCTATCTATCTATCTATCTATCTATCTACCTACCTATCTATCTACCTACCTACATATCTTATCTATCTATCTGCCTACCTACCTACCTACATATCTTATCTATCTATCTATCTATCTATCTATCTATCTATCTATCTATCTATCTATCTATCTATCTATCTATCTATCTATCTACCTACCTACATATCTTATCTATCTATCTACCTATCTACCTATCTACCTATCTACCTACCTACCTACAGGGTGATTCAGAACAAATCCAGAATCAGCTAGAATAGATTTTGGTGGGACCCAAATTCTGAGTAATGAAGGGGGAAAAGAAAGGCAAGAGAAACTACCGAGATAAAACCTGAGAGGCTGATTTTCCAAATCAAAGAAAAACCAATTTCCAATATCACTTTTCAAACTTAAAGGAATTAAATTTTTGGCGCTTCCTGTATTTGCCCGTCTCATTCCCAGCCAAGGTTGGTCCTTGACTTGTTACCAGTGTTTCAATTTCTAAGGGGCTGCCCCAAAGTATAGGGGGGGGTCAACCTATTTTACAAAGCCCCTGACGGCAGGAATAATAAGCAATGGATGGAAACTAATCAAGGAGAGAAGCAACCTCGAACTAAGGAGAAATTTCCTGACAGAACAATTAATCAGTGGAACGGCTTGCTTCCAAAAGTTGTGGGTACTCCATCACTGGAGGTTTTAAAGATTTGGACAATTATTTATCTAAAAAGATATAGAGTTTCTGGCTTGATCAGGGGTTGGATTAGAAGACCTCCAAGGTCCCTTCCAACTCTGTTATTCTGTTAGTTATATATCACTTGAGATAAACCATTCCAACAACACAAAGGTTTTTGTCACAAAAAAATAATAATAATAATTCATTACAAAACCCCACTCCCACCCACCCACAAATTAGCTGGTCTGCATTGATGATGTTACCTAGTTTGGTAATGAAAGGTCTGGAGGGAAACCACCAAGCTCAGAGAGCACCAAGGATAAATAAATATGCTGGTGTCTTTAACTTGGTAGTTGGCAATTCAAAAGTTGGGTTAAGACCTTGCGGGTGAAATTTCCCTTTTTGATCTCATCTTCTGAAGTCCCTCATTATTATGCAGTTATGGTCTGCTTAAAAAAAACCTAGTTCATTAGAGCTTCTTTCACCTCTGTGTTGCTTCTCTCTGTCTCTTTTAAAGCTTTCTCTTTCTGCTAGCTGTTAAATTTCCGTATTTTTGGACTTCCCCCCTCCTAAAAGAGGCTGAAAATTTGGGTGCATCTTATATTCTGAATGTAGTACCACCCACCCTCCACTCCTACCCTTTCTGGATGCAGAGATTGCCACCAACAATTTTTGGGCTCTGGGCATTATGCTTTTAGCCTCCAAACATTTGACGCGCAGTGCCCCAAATGGCTTCCGGGGACAGCTGCTGCTCTCTCTTACATAGAAAAAAAACCCAAAAAACAAAATGACCAAAAGCATTAAAAAAGCACATAGAAACATAGATGATTGATGGCAGAAAAAGGCCTCATGGTCCATCTAGTCTGCCTCTATACCATTCCCTGTATTTTATCTTAGGATGGATATATGTTTATCCCAGGCATGTTTAAATTCAGTTACTGTGGATTGACCAACCACGCCTGATGGAAGTTTGTTCCAAGCATCTACTACTCTTTTAGTAAAATAATATTTTCTCACGTTGCTTCTGATCTTTCCCCCAGCTAACCTCAGATTGTGGCCCCTTGTTCTTGTGTTCACTTTCCCTTTAAAAACACTTCCCTCCTGAACCTTATTTAACCCTTTAACATATTTAAATGTTTCGATCATGTCCCCCCTTTCCCTTCTGTCCTCCAGACTCTACAGATTGAGTTCATTAAGTCTTTCCTGATACGTTTTATGCTGAAGTTCTTCCACCCTTTTTTTACACCTGTCTTTGGACCCATTCAATGTTATCAATATCTTTTTGCAGGTGAGGTCTCCAGAACTGGACACAGTCTTCCAAATGTGGTCTTACCAGCGCTCTATACAATGGGATCACAGTCTCCCTCTTCCTGCTTGTTATACCTCTAGCTATGCAGCCAAGCATTCTACTTGCTTTCCCTACCACCTGACCACACTATTCACCCATTTTGAGATTGTCAGAAATCACTACCCCTAAATTCTTCTCTTCTGAAGTTTTTGCTAACACAGAACTGCCAATACAATACTCAGATTGAGGATTCCTTTTGCCCAAGTGCATTCTTACACCTTCTGTGCTTTGCCTGCTTTTCTCATCCCTGCTCCCTCTGATGATCAGCTGTGCTCTAGAACAGTGTTTCCCAACCTTGGCCACTTGAAGATATTTGGACTTCAACTCCCAGAATTCTGGGAGTTGAAGTCCAGATATCTTCAAGTGGCCAAGGTTGGGAAACACTGCTCTAGAAGCTCCAACCTCAAAACCAGCGAGCAAATACAAAAACCAGCGAGTACTGAAGCTGACCAGGATACAGATGAATACCTGGTAGGCAGAATTCTTTAAGATAGTCCTCGACTTACATCAGTTCATTTAGTGACTGTTCAAACTTACAACGGCAATGAAAAAAAGTGACATTTTTCATTTAGTTACAACCTTCATATCATCCCCATGATCATTTGATCACTTTTTGCAACCTTTGGACAAGCAAAGCCAATGTGGAAGCCAGATTCACTTAACAATATATATATATATATATTGTTAACATTATATATAGAAGAAAGGTCGACGATTTGCAAATAGATTTACTAGTTAAAAAAAACAGGAGGGCCCAGTTTGCAAGGGATGGGAACAAACGTAATAATATATTAATCAGTAATCAACTAGAGGGTATAATATGTGTGTAATGTGTTTTTTATGTTTTTATTACTTATCAGGAAAGACTTAATGAGTAGACTTAATCTGTAGAGTCTGGAGGACAGAGGGGGAAGGGGGGACACGATCGAAAGATTTAAATACGTTAAAGGGTTAAATAAGTTTCAGAAGGGAAGTGTTTTTAATAGGAAAGTGAACACAAGAACAAGGGGACACAATCTAAGGTGAGTTGGGGGAAAGATCAGAAGCAACGTGAGAAAATATTATTTTACCGAAAGAGTAGTAGATGCTTGGAACAAACTTCCAGCAGACATGGTTGGTAAATCTACAGTAACTGAATTTAAACATGCCTGGGATAAACATATATCCATCCTAAGATAAAATACAGGAAATGGTATAAGGGCAGACTAGATGGGCCATGAGGTCTTTTTCTGCCGTCAGTCTTCTATGTTTCCATGTGTTTTTTTAATGCTTTTGATCATTTTGTTTTTTGGATTTGTTTGGAGGGTTGTATTTTAACCTTGTCTTTAATTTTTTTTTAAAAAGGTCCATAAAGAAGTATTTGTTTGTTTATTTATTTATTTAATTCAACTTCTAAGCCGCCCAATCCCGAAGGACTCAGGGCGGCTATTGTTGATTATATCTTGACTTTAAAAACAAACCAAAACACCATTCTATATAATTTAAAGCCAAGATGATATAATCAAAGCATTCTTGATTATATCAGCTAAATTCTTTAAAAAAAACCACATCTGAACAAAAATCATGCCATCCAGTAAAATTTTGTGAGGGAATCCCCTATGTTTTGAGTTAATCAAGGTTTTTTGGGCAGCTATAGTGTATTCAAATCTGCGGTGTTGTGCTCTTTAATTTTCAATGGCAGGTACCGAAAATGCTCCAATTTGTATTTCAAAAGAAAATAACGGCACGGGAGCGCAGCAAAGTACATTTTTATGTCTGGCCAAGGAAATAAAATACATGGGGGATTTGTATGTTTGCTTTTTGCAAATGCAGTTTGCCTAATCCTAACATCTGGAAAGACAATGAAAGTGAAAATCCCAAATCTGGAAAAACCATTTTCCCGAAAGCCTGCAGGGTACATTAGATCTGGGAACCCTAAATCAATTCTAAACGTAGACCAAAAAACCAAAAAAAACCAACCCCACCACTCTAATCTCAGCTTCCTTTCTGACATTTGAGAAGACATCTGGAGAAGAAAGGGGCTGTCGGAAGCATGCACCCAAAAATATATATATAAATAAAAATATTGGGACTCTCTTTTCATTACAGAAGAAGCTCTAGGTGCAGGCTGCAGCATTTCCAGGTAAGAAAATGGTAGATGGGGCATGGCTTCTGTATATAGGATAATGGGGACTAGAAACTTAATTCTTTTTGGAGATGGAGCAAACCTTCACCCCCAAAGGCTGTGGTTCACATCTCCGCTTCTCCAGGTATGGCTGGAGAGGTCACCTCTCTGAAACCAAGCGAAGGTTTACTTTGGCGTAAAGCAACTTCCAAATGGCGGTTTCTTCCTTTAGCTGGATATTCTTAGCTGCTTCCCAAGACAACGGATTTTACCTACCATCTTAACAAAAATTTTACACAGGAGCAAGATCTTGCTGTCTGTGTGAAAATCAGTAACATTTAGACATGTTTTGGGTCAGTTCATGAGACAGGAGATAGAAGGTCTACCAGAACTGAGAGGTTGGAAGACACCGTAATTCCCTAACACCGTAATTCCCTAACACCGTGTCACTTCGTCTAATTTTCTGGTTTGATGGCTATAGAAACATAGAAACATAGAAGTCTGACGGCAAAAAAAGACCTCACGGTCCATCTAGTCTGCTCTTATACTATTTTCTGCAGTGATTTGGGGTCACTCTCTCTCAGCCCAAGATACATCACAATGTTAGAAACATAGAAACATAGAAGATTGACAGCAGAAAAAGACCTCACGGTCCATCTAGTCTGCCCTTATACTATTTTCTGCATTTTATCTTAGGATGGATATACTGTATGTTTATCCCAGGCATGTTTAAATTCAGTTACTGTGGATTTATCTACCACGTCTGCTGGAAGTTTGTTCCAAGCATCTACTACTCTTTCAGTAAAATAATATTTTCTCATGTTGCTTTTGATCTTTCCCCCAACTAACTTCAGATTGTGTCCCCTTGTTCTTGTGTTCACTTTCCTATTAAAAACACTTCCCTCCTGGACCTTATTTAACCCTTTAACATATTTAAATGTTTCGATCACGTCCCCCCTTTTCCTTCTGTCCTCCAGACTATACAGATTGAGTTCATTAAGTCTTTAAGCTGCCTCCAGGAATATCAACCCTATTGCACACTTTAGAGTCATCGGCAAATAGGCAAACCTTGGGCAGCTATATGAAGTCCCTGTTTAAAAAACTGAGATTTGGGAATGGGGAATTCACAACTGTGGCAGGTAAATTATTATTACAAATCTAAATAATAATAATAATAATAATAATAATAATAATAATAATAATAATAATAATAAAAAATTATTTCACTGTTGTGTGAATTTTACACTCAGGATTTTTTCCTTTATATTTAAGTATTTCCGTATATTTAAATTAAATCTAGATTTGTTCATTTATTTAAGACAATTTATATAGCCGCCCAATTCACTTTCAATGATTCCGGACAGCTTATTGTACAAAGATAGTTGCATGTTAGTACTGGTTATTTCTGATTCCCCCCCCCCCCCCCCTTTCATGCAATATCATGCAAAGGAAGTAATTTTTGTACCTGTTCTAATTTAGCTGGTGGATTGATTTAAGAGTTTTTTTTAAAAAAAAATTAGGCTCCAAACTTATTGTTAGGAAAATGCCTTTATTAGGCCAACTCAAGATCTATAATAATGGATAAATTAAATTATCTTAAATTAAAGGAGAAGGTGTTGTCAATGATTTCTAATAAACTATTTTGCTCATGGTTGATATGGCTTCCTACATTTTCTATTCATGTTACAATTAGAAAACAAAATCTGGAAAAATAAATGCTTTCTCTGTTAACTCTAACAGCCTTCATACAACAGACCTGAATTGATAAATACATTTGAATATATAGATTTAATTTATAATTTTATCCGTAAAATTATTTGTAAGACTAAAAACCAGTTACAGATGAAGGCGAATATATATGTCCCAGGATAATGACGCAGGATTCAATCTGGCTCTGATTCGGGTGACCGATCCAGATTGGATCCTGCCAAAATAAGTTATACAGTATATAAAAACAATACAGCTAGGATAAAAGGAAAACAACAAACAGAATTAATATATATATTCCAGGCTTTGTACTTGGATTGCTTAAATTAAATTTGGATTCTTTTCCAGGTGTAAGATAAGAGTGAAAATTTTAAATGCTTAATTCTACACAGCATAATGCTCAGCCTACCTTTCCTTCAATTAACGGAAAATGAATGGCATTTCTATGTTAACATTAGGGCTTCGCTGAAAAATATTTATATTAAGCCGTTCTGATTCTGATGGAAGTCCTGTGATTCTAGTAATCTTACACAGGATTTTTTTTTTGTAGGCTGCTCCAGAGAGAAATGGATGAGATGTTAGATAATTTTGGGGGAGGGGTTCTGATTTTTAAAAATCAAATGATAAAGGAAGATTTTGCATCCCAGGGGCCGGTCAGGTACCACAGAGTTGGCCTTCTCCAGGTCCCGTCAGCCAGACAATGCCGTCTGGCGGGGCCTAGGGGAAGAGCCTTCTCTGTGGTAGCCCCAACCCTCTGAAATCAACTCCACTCGGAGATTCGTACTGCCCCCACCCTCCCAGCCTTTCGTAAAGCCTTAGAAATACACCTCTGCCGACAGGCTTGGGGTCACTGAATTTTAACAACTACCCTGGCCTATGAGTGAATGCAATATGGATGGTTGGTTTTTAAATGCATTAGGAGTTTAAGAACATAATTTTGTTAGATTTTTAATGTAATTTTAGACTTGATGTTTTTAGTATTTAAATGTTGGGTTTCTTATAGATTTTGTATCTATCCTGCTGTAAGCCGCCGTGAGTCCCAGGAGAAGGGTGGCATAGAAATCTAATAAATAAATAAATATTATTAAATAAATAAACAAACAAATAAATAAATTTTAAAAATTGGACGGGTCCAAAGACGGGCTACAAAAATGGTGGAACGTCTTAAGGATAAAACTTATCAGAAAAGACTTAATGAATTCAATCTATATAGTCTGGAGGACCGAAGGGAAAGGGGGGGACATGATCGAAACCTTTAAATATGTTAAAGGGTTAAATAAGGATCAGGACGGAAGTGTTTTTAATAGGAAAGTGAACACAAGAACAAGGGGGCACAACCTGAGGTTAGTTGGGGGAAAGATCAGAAGCAACGTGAGAAAATATTATTTTACTGAAAGAGCAGATGCTTGGAAGAAACTTCCAGCAGACGTGGTTGGTAAATCCACAGTAACTGAATTTAAACATGCCTGGGATAAACATATAATAATCCCTCACTACTTCGTGGTTCATCTTTCATCCGTTAAATCCATTGAAAATTTTAAATCCATTAAAAATCCATAAAATTCTTCTAAATACTACTGTACTCTATTAAAGAAACTGGTAGGATATCACATATAGTTCCAGCTGAGAAACATTATAGAATGACTGTTTAATGCAAATGGTGGGTTTTAAAAGCCCAAATACTCATCAAATACATAAAAAAATATCTTTCCTCTACTTCACGGAAATTCTTTTTTCACGGGTGGTCTTGGAACGCATCCCCCGCGAAAAACGAGGGATTACTGTATACTGTATATTTCATAAGATAAAATACAGGAAATGGTATAAGGGCAGACTAGGTGGACTATGAGGTCTTTCTCTGCCGTCAATCTTCTATGTTTCTATGTATCTAATAGATTTTCCAAGAATCTTCCCTCCCAAGAACATTTTTGAAGTCCGACATCAAGAGGTTTGACACGCTTCTGATTCTGGCAGACTTTTTCCTTTTTTTTCTTCTTCTTGCAAAGATGCTTTAACGGCGGCGTTCAAATGCCGATGAGTAATTGCGAGAGAAAAATGCTACTCTATTTTCCATCCCCAGCTTTGCGTGCTTGAAAAATCTCTCCACCTCAGCAGAATATTTGATGTTGCAAACGGGAGCAGCCCACGAGCCATTGGCACCGAGATCTAATCAATGACGCTGATTTAATTTGGCAGGAGGAAGAAATAAACAACAAAAGTTTTGATCCGAAGTTCCGGAGATGATTTAAGGGGGGGAAAAAAGGGAAAAGAAACAAGAAAGCAAGCCACAGATTTATTCCAGCACGGAATCTTTCAAGAATGTTAATTTAGATACTTCGGCTCTTTTGTAGAAAGCGTCCTCCTTTGTCACGTTCACATACTTCGAGAGCAATGACTTCCAGACATTCCCAAATCCCCAAAGAATCCTTCAGACAAATTTCCCGCCTTAGAAAATACCAAGAGGATAAATCATGGATATTAATTCCATCAGGCTATACATTGAACAAAGACAAGAAGAAGAAGTGGAGGAAAAAACATCCCACCACCATTGAGGACACTGCGGTTAGATGGTGAGCTAAGTTCTACAATAATGACAACAGAGTTGGGAAGGGACCTTGGAGGTCTTCTAGTCCAACCTCCTGCTTAGGCAGCTCTCAAAATGGGTGAACAGTGCAGTCAGGCGGTAGGGAAAGCAAGTAGGATGCTTGGCTGCATAGCTAGAGGTATAGCAAGCAGGAAGAGGGAGGTTGTGATCCCGCTATATAGAGCGCTGGTGAGACCACATTTGGAAGACTGTGTTCAGTTCTGGAGACCTCACCTACAAAAAGATATGGATAAAATTGAACGGGTCCAAAGACGGGCTACAAGAATGGTGGAAGGTCTTAAGTATAAAACGTATCAGGAAAGACTGAATGAACTCAATCTGTACAGTCTGGAGGACAGAAGGGAAAGGGGGGACATGATCGAAACATTTAAATATGTCAAAGGGTTAAGTAAGGTCCAGGAGGGAAGTGTTTTTAATAGGAAAGTGAACACAAGAACAAGGGGACACAATCAGAAGTTAGTTGGGGGAAAGATCAAAAGCAACGTGAGAAAATATTATTTTACTGAAAGAGTAGTAGATGCTTGGAACAAACTTCCAGCAGACGTGGTAGATAAATCCACAGTAACTGAATTTAAACATGCCTGGGATAAACATATATCCATTGTAACATAAAATACAGGAAATAGTATAAGGGCAGACTAGATGGACCATGAGGTCTTTTTCTGCCGTTAGTCTTCTATGTTTCTATGTGTGTGACCTTCCCAGCTGGCTTCCGAGAGGCAAAATCGATTAGGGAAAGCCGGATTCACTTAACAATCACATGATTCACTTAACAACCACAGTGATTCGCTTAGCAACTGTGACCAAAAAAAGTTAATAAAATGGGGTGAACCTCATTTATCAACTGTCTTGTTTGGCAACTGAAATGTTGAGCTCCATTGAAGTTGCAAGTCAAGGCTCAAGGACTATGGGTGTGCAACCTTAACGTAACATAGAAACATAGAAGATTGACGTCAGAAAAAGACCTCATGGTCCATCTAGTCTGCCCTTATACTATTTCTTGTATTTTATCTTGGGTTGGACATAAGTTTATCCCAGGCATGTTTAAATTCAGTTACTGTGGATTTACCAACCACATCTGCTGGAAGTTTGTTCCAAGCATCTACTACTCTTTCAGTAAAATAATATTTTCTCACGTTGCTTCTGATCTTTTCCCCAACTAACCTCAGATTGTGTCCCCTTGTTCTTGTGTTCACTTTCCTATTGAAAACATTCCCTCCTGAACCTTATTTAACCCGTTACATATATTTAAATCTTTCGATCATGTCCCCCCTTTCCCTTCTGTCCTCCAGACCAGTGTTTTTCAACCAGTGTGCCGTGGCACACTAGTGTGCCGCGAGACATGGTCAGGTGTGCCGCGAAGCTCAGAGAGAGAAAGAAAACAAGAGAAAGAAAGAAAGAGCAAGAGAGAAAGAAAGAGCAAGAGAGAAAGAAAACAAGAGAGAGAGAAAGAAAGAGAGAGAGAGAAAGAAAGAGAACAAGAGAGAAAGAAAGCAAGAAAGAAAGCAAGAGAGGGAGAGAGAGGGAGGGAAGGTGGGAGAGAGAAAGACAGAGGGAGGTAGGGAGAGAGAAAGAGAGCAAAAAAGAGGAAAGAAGGAAGAGAGGAAAAAAGAGGAAGGGAGAGAAAGAGGGAGAGAGAAATAGAGCAAAAGGGAGGAAGAGAGATAATTTTTTTGTCCAAACTTTTTTTAGCGCCGCCTCCCCCCTCAATGTGCCCCATGGTTTTGTAAATGTAAAAAATGTGCCGCGGCTCAAAAAAGGTTGAAAATCACTGCTCCAGACTATACAGATTGAGTTCATGAAGTCTTTCCTGATAAGTTTTATGCTTGAGACCTCCCACCATTTTTGCAACCACGTGTGGATTTGATGAAGACACAAACAAGACCTCTTTCCTAATCCACCATCCATGCATCCTCACCCAAAAACACACATGGACACATAATCAAGGCAAACAATGAATGGACACGGCTTTCAACCTTCCTCTGAACTCCAAAGTCCCGGGTTCAAGATTGTGCCAGAAGACAACAAAGACTGTAAGGACAATATCCATTATTATTATTATTTTTAAAAAAGCACGCTTCAGACAGGGTGTCGTGCTATTATTCATTCAGAAGTACTTTATGGTTTAATTTTAAGAGAACACCCAGCTGCTCCCAGGTCAAAACCATTTATAGACGTATACATTTTAAAACTATGCCATTGTTTCATTTAAGAACAGGACAGTTCAGAGATGTTTTAAAAACAATAATTGCATTCATGTTTTATCTACAGCTTTCCTCCATTTCCTGCTGAAAAGGGCAATAAATTTAAGCCTGAATCACTTCCTAGCACAGATGGATATTCTTGTTAGGGTAGCAAAGGGAAATAAGGCCGAAAAAGATCTATCTTAGTCTCCCTTAATTTTCAAATTCAGCAAAAAAACATGTGACACATACAGATAGAATTGTCGGCTATCAATAAAATTAACTGTCTTGGAAATGGCCCTGGGTTGGGCCCAGAGGCAAATAAGGAGCTGTGATGTTCCTTCAATACACCAGGGTGATTCGACACAAAAAAAATGTAACCCTTCCCTGGTGCAGAGCTGACGGGATTGGATACTGTAGCCTAGAGGATAATTCTCTGCCTTACAAGGCAAAGGTTGCAGGTTCAAGTCCCAGTGGGTATGGCTAGCTGAGGGGGGCAAAATAAGGCCAAAATAGATCTCTCCTAGTCTCCCTTAATTTTCAAATTCAGCAAAAAAACATGTGACTTATATATATATATATATATGTAGATTGTTCTGAGTTTGGGTTTTGCCCCGTGTAATATTTTGAGTGTCTATGCGACGTTTCGGTGAAATCACATTCACCATCATCTGGCTGGAGTTTTAAGCTTCGTGCTGCTGTAAATATTTACAGCAGCACGAAGCTTAAAACTTCAGCCTGATGATGGTGAATGTGATTTCACCGAAACGTCGCATACACACTCAAAATATTACACGGGGCAAAACCCGAACTCAGAACAATCTACATACATATACCCGTGAAAATCTACGAAAACACACACACACACACACACACACACACATATATGTGTGTGTGTGTGTGTGTGTGTGTGTGTGAAATGTTTTTTTAGCTGGAATTTTAAAATTAAGGGAGACTAGGATGGTCCCATTTCGGCCTTGTTCTGGCCTCATCAGCTAGCGACACCCTTCCTTACTGGGATTTGATCCAGTGGACTCTGCCTTGTAAGGCAGAGAATTAGCAGTTGAGCTATCAGATCAGATCCCTTCCAACTCTCTATATATGTAGATATATGTGTGTGTGTGTGTGTGTGTGTGTGTATATATATATATATATATATATATATATATATATATATATATATATTTGTTTTCGTAAATTTTCACGGGTATATGTATGTAGATTGTTCTGAGTTCGGGTTTTGCCCTGTGTAATGTTTTGCATGTCTATGCGACGTTTCGGTGAAATCACATTCACCATCTTCAGGCTGGAGTTCCAATCTTTGTGTTGTTGTAAATGGAATATTAGCAAACTGACATTTCTTTCTAGTATGTAGTGTGGGGGTGGAGATTTGCTTTGAATGTAGCAAATAGATTGGGTGACTATGCTTCAGTGATCTGATTGGTTGGTGTAATCATAGTTGTTAGAAGGAATGACATGAAGATTTTATGAAGTTTTTTTTCCACCCCCACACTACATACTAGAAAGAAATGTCAGTTTGCTAATATTCCATTTACAACAACACAAAGATTGGAACTCCAGCCTGAAGATGGTGAATGTGATTTCACCGAAACGTCGCATAGACATGCAAAACATTACACAGGGCAACCGAACTCAGAATATATACAGTAGTCCCTCGCTATACCGCGCTTCACCTACTGCGGCTTCACTTCATCGCGGGTTTCTGAGGAAGCTGATCGGCAGATTTAAACAGCCCGCCGAACTCGATCGGCAGGTTTTTCAAAAAAAAAATAAAATCTAAAATTGTAAATACTGTATTTAAATACTGTATCTAAAATAAATACTGTGTGGGAAGGGTTTATAAACACTTAAAACAATGAAAACTACCAAACAATTACAATATAAATACTTAAATAAGTACTATCAGTCGATAAATTCCCCATCGCGGATTTCATCTATCGCGGCCAGATCTGGAACGTAACACCAGCGATAGGTGAGGGACTACTGTATGTGTGTGTGTGTGTGTGTATATCTATATCTATATATATATATATATATTCGTAGATTTTCACGGGTACAGGTATGACGGTCTTGGTATATTCGTGTTTCTTCCCGTGTAGGATTTGGAAATTTCTGGCGACGTTTCGATGAGGTCCCACTCATCATCTTCAGGCTGGTGTTTCTGTCCTTGTTCTAAGGCGAACACTGCGAGACCTAAGCTGCCTTCCTTCTATAAATACTGGTGGCTGGGTGTGGTTTGATGGCTCAGCAATTGCCTGCTGTGTAGAAACTTCCTGGTGAGTCAGTGGGGTAACATCTGGGGTCCTTGATGTAGCTAAAGTATGCTGATTGGTTAATGGTTGTTGATTAGGCGTGATATCCTGGGTAGTTGGGGCTTGCAGGCTACTTGATTGTTTTGCAATATGTGTTCTGAGTCTAGTTTCTGTTTTTATGGCTGGGTTACGTTTGAGGGCTGGTTTCCAGATGTCTGGTAGGCGGGAGGTATCATCCCGCTTGTTCATATTTTGAGGATGTTTTTCTATCTCGATGGCTTCCATTATTATTCTTTTGCTGTAGTGTTCTGTTTTGGAAACTAAATTAATTTCCAAATTAATATATATATAATTTTGCCCCGTGTAATGTTTTGAGTGTCTATGCGACATTTCGGTGAAATCACATTCACCATCATCAGGCTGAAGTTTTAAGCTTCGTGCTGCTATATATTTGTATTTATATATATATTTGTATATATATATTTGTATATGTGACTATTCAAACCATGGATAAGTGAGCAGGTTTTGTTAATGAAACAGCACGTTACTAATATGTTCCCCTCTCTGTATACAAAGTCTTTTCCTGAGCACAGTTCTTTTGACATTACCCAGAATTTATATTACAGTACTTATAAAAAGTCGCATTTAACCCCTTTTCCCCCTATATTTCAGCCATATGATGTTGCCTACGTCTAACTGGGATTCAATCGCTGATTCACTGAAGCCAACAAACTGCGCGGCTGAGCCAATTCTAGCAGAGTTCAGGGGTAGCCGCCGTGACAAGCATCCTGTAGGACAAACTGAATTCAAGTGACTTATTGGAAAACAGGAAATCCGGCTGAAATTAGCAGCGAGGGCTGTTGGACTGTCTCCCTGCTGGGTTTTTTTTTAAACATTGATCCTTAATCGGGATGAAGCCAGAGTCTTCCAACGGCCAAGGGCTACACTTTACACCTCTTTTTTAGAAAAAGAATATATGTTTGGACTGAATTCAGGAAAAGCAAGGACCTGCACCAACAGAGCGAGGAGTTTTGGATTTCATTGTGGGAATCCTAACTCTTAACTTCACCCCCCACCCACCCCAATTTTCAAGTACAGGGAAAAGGCTCAAGATTGTTTTTCTTTAAAGTTTAATCTAAGTTGGAGTTTGGGTGCAAAAACGGAATGTGGGATACCGTAGAGCTTTCGTCCACAAGCTTGTTTTATCTATCTACCTGTCTGTCCGTCTGTCTAATCCAGTGATTTTCAACCTTTTTTGATCCGCGGCACATTTTTTACATTTACAAAAGCATGGGGCACATTGAGGGGGGGGTCGGCTAAAAAAAGTTTGGACAAAAAAATTATATCTCTCTCTCTTCCTCCCCTTTGCTCTATTTCTCTCTCCCTCCCTCTTTCTCTCCCTTCCTCTTTTTTCTCTCTCTCCATCCCTATTTCTTTCTCTCTTCCTTCTTTCCTCTTTTTTGCTCTCTTTCTCTCTCCCTCCCTACCTCCCTCTATGTCTTTCTCTCTCCCACCTTCCCTCCCTCCCTCTCTCTCTTTCTCTTTCTCTCACTTGCTTTCTTTCTCTCTTGTTCTCTTTCTCTCTCTCTTTCTTTCTCTCTCTCTCTTTCTTTCTTTCTCTCTCTCTTGTTTTTTTCTCTCTTTGAGCTTCGCGGCACACCTGACCATGTATCACGGCACACTACTGTGCCACGGCACACTGGTTGAAAAACACTGGTCTAATCATCCAATCTAGCTCTGTCTCCATCCATCCTTTTTTGTCTATCTAGTTTATTCATTTATTTGATTTGTATGCCGCCCCTCTCCGTAGACTCGGGGCGGCTCACAACATATAATAAAACAATTCACAACAAATTTAATAAATTTAATTTTTTAAAAAAAAACAACAACCCATTATTAAACCAGACATACACACAGACATACCATACATAAATTGTATAGGCCCAGGGGAGGGGGGAATGCCTCAATTCCCCCATGCCTGACGGCAGAGGTGGGTTTTAAGGAGTTTACGGAAGGCAAGGAGGGTGGGGGCAGTTCTAATCTCCAGGGGGAGCTGGTTCCAGAGAGTCGGGGAGACGGCTCTTCCCCTGGGATCCGCCAGACGACATTGTTTAGTCGACGGGACCCGGAGAAGGCCAACTCTATGGGACCTAATCAGTCGCTGGGATTCGTGCGGCAGAAGGCGATCCCGGAGATATTCTGATCTCTCTATCTCCATCTGATCTATCTCCATCCATCCATCACTTTACTCATCCATCTATCCCTCCATCCCTCCATCTCCTTATTCATCTTGCCAGCCTACCTCTCTACCTATCCTAGCTCTACATCCATCCATCCATCAATCCCTCCCTCTCTCCTTCCCTCCTTCTTATAAGATTGTCCATTCATCCATGACACTGGGCAATGAACACATTTTTTTAAAAAAAAGAGAGATAACTTCATTCAATAAAAATACAAAACCACTTGAGCTCCTGTACTAATGTCCCAAATCCATATCCCATACCTTGATCATCACAGCTGGCAACCTTGAGTCACAAGAGTGTTGCACTATTATTAGATTAGAGATTGTGAAATGTTTTCAAAAATTAAGGCGAAGGCATCTGGATGTTTAGCTTTTAGTCAGCATGGGTTCAGCACTGTCCCTTGTTGATGCAGAGCTGTGTTGCTCAACCTAAGCAATTTTAAGATGGGTGGACTTCAAGTCCTGGAATTCCCCAGCCAGCCATGTTGGCTGGGGAATTCTGGGAGTTGCAGTCCACCCAAAGTTGCTTAGGTTCAGCAACACAGCTTTAAAGTTATAGCTGTTTTCAACCATCAGTGATGATAGAACTGTTGCACTTACCCAATTAAGGAGACCATCTGTTCCACTATGTGTTTGCTGAAGGTGATGATCACAAAAAGTTTCTGGAAAAACAACCACAAAAGACACACAATAGTCAGGTAAATGCTTGAAGGGAGGAAACGAAACAATGAAGGGTGCCTGTTTAGTTCTTTGATTGCTCTTGTGCTGATCTTCCTTTACCAAATTCACGTAATTGACACCACACTTCCTCCAATTTCTCTCCCACTCTCTCTTTTGGTCACATCATTTTTTCTAATCTCTGTTCAGCGTTAGTCAATTCCAGTGATGGCGAACCTATGGCATGCCGTCTGGCGGAACCCAGGGGAAGAGCCTTCTCTGTGGTGGCCCCACCCCTCTGGAATCAACTCCCCACCGGAGATCAGGACTTCCCCGACCCTCCTTGCTCCTGAAAACCCACCTATGTTGCCAGGCATGGGGAAATTGATATACCCCTCAGCTATTATGGTTTGTGTATGGTTTGTTTGGGTTATATGATTGCTTTTTATTATAAGGGTTTTTAAAAACTGCTTTTTAAACATTAGATTTGTACACTGTATATTGTTTGTTGTGAGCCGTTCCGAGTCTTCGGAGAGGGCCGGCATGCAAATCTAGTACATTATTATTATTATTATTATTATTATTATTATTATTATTATTGTCATCGTCATCATCATCATCATCATCATCATCATAGAAACATAGAAGTCTGACGGCAGAAAAAGACCTCATGATCCATCTAGTCTGCCCTTATATTATTTTCTGTATTTTATCTTTGGATGGATATATGTTTATCCCAGGCATGTTTAAATTCAGTGACTGTGGATTTATCAACCATGTCTGCTGGAAGTTTGTTCCAAGGATCTACTACTCTTTCAGTAAAATAATATTTTCTCATGTTGCTTTTGATCTTTCCCCCAACTTTATTATTGATGATGATGATGTGTGCTACAGGTGGCACGTGGAGCCATATCTGCTGGCACACGAGCCGTTGCCATAGCTCAGCTCTAGCGCATATGTGCATGCCAGCCAGCCAGCCGATTTTCAGTTCACCGGAGGCTCTGAGTAGGTGTTTTTGGCCTCCAGAGGACCTCTGGGAGGGCGGGAGAAGCCTCTGGCTTGGGGAAGGTGAAAAATGGACCTACCAGGCCCACCAGAAGTTTCTGGCCTTCAGATGGCCTCTGCGAGTAGGGGGGGGGGCGGTTTTCATCCTCTCCAGACATTAAATTATGTGTGTGAGCACTCGTACATGCGTGATAATAATAATTAATAATAATTAATTAGATTTGTATGCCGCCCCTCTCCGAAGACATGGGGCGGCTCACAACAGAATACATAAAAATTAATCATACAACCCAAGCAAACCAAACATAAATCATAGTGGCTAAGGGGCATATCAACTTCCCCAAGCCTGGTGACATAGGTGGGTTTTTAGGAGCTTGTGAAAGGCAAGGAGGATGGGGGCAGTTCTAATCTCAGGGGGGAGCTGATTCCAGAGGGCCGGGGGCCGCCACAGAGAAGGCTCTTCCCCTTGGTCCCGCCAGACGGCATTGCTTAGTCGAGGGGAACCGAAGAAGGCCGATTCTGTGGGACCTAACTGGTCACTGGGATTCGTGCGGCAGAAGGCGGTCCCGAAGGTATTCTGGTCCGATGCCATGTAGGGCTAGCGTGTGCACATACACTTTCAGCATCTGGAATTAGGACTGGCTGCAAATATGTAGGGTCTATATAGTCTGGAGGACAGAAGGGAAAGGAGGGACACGATCGAAACATTTAAATATGTTAAAGGGTTAAATAAGGTTCAGGAGGGAAGTGTTTTTAATAAGAAAGTGAATACAAGAACAAGGGGGTACAATCTGAAGTTAGCTGTGGGAAAGAACAGAAAAAAATGTGAGAAAATATTATTTTACTGAAAGAGTAGTAGATGTTTGGAACAAACTTCCAGCAGACGTGGTTGGTCAATCCACAGTAACATGCCTGGGATAAACATATATCCATCCTAAGATAAAATACAGGAAATAGTGTAAGGGCAGACTAGATGAACCATGAGGTCTTTTTCTGCCATCAATCTTCTATGTTTCTAACGTTTCTAATTTTGGGAGAAATACCGAAATTCGAAGTCTGGCCTTAATGGAAGGCTCCATGTTGGGGGAAAGGATGAGATATGTATAGCTTTGCCGGAGGATAAGCAGATAAAAAGTGTTCAGCTTTGTTGAGATAACTCTTTGGAAGACAAGCTGTTCTAGAGTTGTTGTTGTTTTAAACTGTCATTTATTGTGATGTATGCCACTTGCGGTACAGTGGGGGAACTTTCTCAGACTACTCAACATCGGTTAAATTGTGTATCTGTCATATAATTCCAAGGTTTTGTTTCCCATATTTTCCCCCAGCCAATCTGGAACGCGTGTCTCCTTTTTCAAGAACATACGGCAGTCAACAAACGTCCGCACTCGGTATCTTTGCAAGTGTGCGTGGTTGCTAACCCAGCAGAGGATTTTAGCGAAATTTAGGCAGCTGTGGGAGATTCAAAAAATCAAATCCCCCCACTCCCTATGCCAAACAGAAAGCAGCTACTAGGGTCGCCCAGAAAGTAATGCACCACATTTTTTTTTCTCAGCCTACAGTAATGGTACGAATGTGAATATCTTTAGATCTTTAGATTATGATCCCCGCTATATAGAGTGCTGGTGAGACCACATTTGGAATACTGTGTTCAGTTCTGGAGACCTCACCTACAAAAAGATATTGACAAAATTGAACGGGTCCAAAGACGGGCTACAAGAATGGTGGAAGGTCTTAAGCATAAAAGGTATCAGGAAAGACTTAAGGAACTCAATCTGTATAGTCTGGAGGACAGAAGGGAAAGGGGGGGAAATGATCGAAACATTTAAATATGTTAACGGGTTAAATAAGGTCCAGGAGGAAGTGTGTTTAATAGGAAAGTGAACACAAGAACAAGGGGACACAATCTGAAGTTAGTTGGGGGAAAGATCAACATGAGAAAATATTATTTTACTGAAAGAGTAGTAGATGCTTGGAACAAACTTCCAGCAGACGTGGTTGGTAAATCCACAGTAACTGAATTTAAACATGCCTGGGATAAACATATATCCATCCTAAGATAAAATACAGAAATAGTATAAGGGCAGACTAGATGGATCATGAGTCTTTTTCTGCCGTCAGTCTTCTATTATTATTATTATTATTATTATTATTATTATTATTATTATTATTATTATTATTTACATTTGTATGCCACCCTTCTCCAAAGACTCGGGTGTGGCTCACAATGTAAATAATACAGCAACAAATCTAATCAATTAAAAATTACAAACTAAAAACCCAATACAGTAAAATCAATCAGCCATTCAGTCACAACCACATATTTCATTTATTAAATTGGGGGGGGGGGCCTTGATCTAATTGCCCCATGCCTGGTGACATAAATGAGTCTTAAGACTCTTGAATGGCTGAGATTTCTTTATTGTCAGCCTGCCTAAATTCAGAAGAAATGTTCCCCAGGTAATGTATACAGAACAGGCCTGTTTCCCTGCAAAAGAGCTGGCTATGTTTAGTCTGCAGAAGGGATGATTAAGAGGTAATGCTCCAATATAATCGCCAGCTATGCATATCTGAGAGGCTTTCGCAGAAAGGGAAAAGACTGCAGCCCAAATTTGAAAGAACGAGATTTCCAAGTTTGGGGAAGAACCCATGAATTTTTATTTTTATTTAAAAAAAACCCCAAATCTGCTGATGGAAGATACGGGTATGCCCATTGCAGAAAACTGATTTGCTTAAGAACCATGGGGTTTACTTAATGACCATGTTAAGAATAACAGAATTGGAAGGGAACTTGGAGGTCTTCTAGTCCAGTGTTTCCCAACCTTGGCAACTTGAAGATATTTGGATTTCAACTCCCAGAATTCCCCAGCCAGCAGTGCCAGAGGTGGCACGCAGAGCCATATCTGCTGACACACAAGCCGTTGCCCTAGCTCAGCTCCAACGTGCATGTGTGTGCCGGCCAGGTGATTTTTGGCTCACACAGAGGCTGGGAGGGTGTTTTTGATTTCCATAGAGCCTCCGGGGGAATGGGGGAGGCCGTTTTTGCCCTCCCCTGGCTCCAGTGAAGCCTTTGGAGCCTGGGGAGGGCAAAACACGAGCCTACTGGGCCCACCAGAAGTTGGGAAACTGGCCATTTCTGGCCTCCAGAGGGCCTCCGAGGGGTGGGAGAAGCTGTTTTTGCCCTCCCCAGGCATTGAATTATGAATATGAATAGCACGCACACACGCTCTTTCAGCACCCAAGGGAAAAAAGGTTCGCCATCACTGCCCTATATTATTTCAGACAAATTGCTGTCCAATCTCTTTTTGAAAACCTCCAGTGTTGGAGCATCCACAACTTCTGGAGGCAAGCTGTTCCACTGGTTAATTGTTCCACCATGAAATTTCTCCTTAGTTCTAGGTTGCTTCTCTCCTTGATTAGTTTCCATCCCTTGTTTTTTGTTCAGGTGCTTGGAGAACAGGTTGACTCCCTTTTCCTTTGTGGCAGCCCCTCAGATATTGGAGGACTGTTATCATGTCACCCCTGGTCCTTCTTTTCATTAAACTAGACACTCACTTAACAACCGTCACAAAAAAAGGCCTCTGCCGGTGAAAACAGAGCACCTGCGTTTTCAGTGGCAGAGAGCTAACAAAGCAAACTAAAAACAAAATAAAAGGAGAACTGTTTCCCCCTTTGCATTTGAGCGTGGAAGAAGGGACAGAAAAGGAGGAGAAAGACAAAGAAAAATAAGGAAAGAGGGGTAGAAAGGGAAATGAAGAGGGAAGGAAATAGGAAGGAAGGAAGGAAGGAAGGAAGGAAGGAAGGATGTTTTGCGATGTGAATGGGAATGAATGATTTTAAATGATAGTAGTGTTTTATTTTTCTAGTAAAATTAATTGGAGTTTTAGGTTTGTTATATTGTGAGCCGCCCCGATTCCTCGGAGAGAGGCGGCATACAAATCCAATCCATCCATCCATCAATTAATCAATCAAGAAAGAAAGAAAGAGAAAGAAAGAAAGAAAGAAAGGAGGGAATGAATGAATGAAGGAAGGAAGGAAGGAAGGAAGGAAGGAAGGAAGGAAGAGAGTGGGGAGGGTTTGAGGGAAGTCCTTCCTTAGCATTTGGCCACCACAGGTGACGTTGAGCTGCCCCCCCCCCTCCCAGGTCAAACAAAACCTTAATGTGGCCCTCAACAAAATGACACCCTTGACCTAGATAATTCCCTGCTCTTTTCAAGGCAACATTTTTCAAAATTGGTTTGCCATTGCCTGCTTCCCAGGGCTGAGGGGAAGTGACTGGCCTTAAGAAGAAAGAAGAAGAAGCTTTTTGGAGGAGACGTGAAAAGAAAAAGAAAATTATATTCTTTAAAAAAAACCCCAAAGAAAGTCCAATCATCGTTTGAAAAAGCTACCTTTGGGGACAACCATGTCCTGGATGACTGACAACCTCCATAGACAAGAGAGGTGGATGTGAACACATCGTTTCAATCCACCTGGACAAGCAGGTAGAAAGCTTTGATCTTGGTAGGTAAATTACCTGGATATGCATTTTGATGATTGCTTTTCCAATCAAGGTGGCTCCAAAGAATGTCCAGAAGGGAACCAAGAAATGTCCACATGTTATACCGGCCAAGTCAAAGAGAGGATTGGGAATCTGGGAACAGAAAGAGAAGGAGGATTAGCATACGTCTCCACATACAACGTTGCAGGAAACAGCTTTCATAATTACAGGTGGTCCTCGTCTTACGACTGCCAATGGGCCCCAAATTTTCATTGCTAAGCAAGAAGTTGTTAAATGAGTTTTGCCCCGTTTTACAACTTTTTTTTGCCACCGTTGTTAAACGAACTGCTGCAGTTGTTAGAGTCAGTCATTCAATTTATTTATTTATTACTTGTATTTATATGCCATTCACTCCGAAAAGGACTCAGAGCGGCTAGCAATAGTCATAACAATAAAATCCATAGTATAATAAAAAAAAAACCCCAATAATATTCTGAAAAACCATTCATACTTGCAGTCAATCCTAATTCCAGGCCTGGAAAAGCCAGGTCTTAATGGCTTTCCAGAAGACCGGTAGGGTGGAAATAGTGCAGATCTCTGGGGGAAGTTGATTCCAAAGGGTCAGAGCCACCACAGAGAAGGCTCTTCCCCGAGACCCCACCAACAGACATTCTTTAGTGGATGGGACCTGGAGAAGGCTGACTCTGTGGGCCCTTACTGCATATGCCATTAATCGTGAACAATAGTCATAAGCCACTTATTTTTGTAAATTCAAACGGTCACTAAGTGAATAAGTGTAACTCGAGATTTATATGACGGAATGATGGAATAATATCCCACAGAGTCGGCTTTCTCCAGGTCCCATCAACTAGACCAGCGTTTCCCAACCTTGGTAACTTGAAGATATTTGGACTTTAACTCCCAGAATTCCCCAGCCAGCGAATAGGTTAAGAAACACTGAACTAGACAATGTTGTTTGGCAGGACCTAGGGGAAGAGCCTTCTCTGTGGAGGCCCCAGCCCTCTGGAATCGGCTTCCCCCGGAGGTTTGCACTGCTCACACCCTCCTCGCCTTCCGTAAAAACTTAAAGACCTATTTATGCCGCCAGGCTTGGGGCCATTAGACCCAAGTCCCCTAGCCGACGAATGTAGTATGTTTCGATGTGTGAATGGTAATGGATGATTTTAACTCTATTACTATTATTTAAGCTTTTAGTTATATTAATTGGATTTTTTAAAGTTATGTACAGTGTATATTGTTTTTTGACATGTTGTGAGTCGCCCCAAGAACTCAGAGAGGGGCGGCATACAAATCCAACTAATAAGTAAATAATAAATAAATAATAGAGTTGGAAGGTATTTTAGAGGTCTACTAGTACTTCTTAAAATTATTCTGAGAAGACGACAGACTCAAGAAACAAGAGAGGACCATCAATAACTGGTCTTTCAGCTGTGGCGAGGAGGACATTTGCCCAGGTTTGCCTGGTGCATGAGTTGCGGTCCTATTTGGACCGGGATTCACTGCTCACAGTCACTCATGCCCTCATCACCTCGAGATTCGACTACTGCAATGCTCTCTACATGGGGCTTCCTTTGAAAAGTGTTCGGAAACTTCAGATCGTGCAGAATGCGGCTGCGAGAGCAATCATGGGCATTCCTAGATATGCCCATGTCTCATCAACATTCCGCAGCCTACACTGGCTGCCGATCAGTTTCCGGTCACAATTCAAAGTGTTGGTAGTGACCTATAAAGCCCTACATGGCATCGGACCAGAATACCTACGAGACCGCCTTCTGCCGCACAAATCCCAGCGGCCGATTAGGTCCAACAGAGTTGGCCTTCTCTGGGTCCCGTCGACGAAACAATGCCGTCTGGCGGAACCGAGGGGAAGAGCCTTCTCTGTGGTGGCCCCGGCCCTCTGGAATCAACTCCTCCCAGATTTGAACTGCCCCTACCCTCTTCGCCTTCCGTAGAATGTTGAAGACTCACCATTGCCGCCAGGCGTGGGGGGATTAATCTCCCCCCTCCTTTTTTTGCTGACCTTATTATGTTTATTATGTTTTTTTATTTAGTTGGACTGAATGTGTATGACTTAGTAGATAATTTTTTATAATGTATTTTAAATTACTTTCCCCCCCCCCAATTTTTTAACATTAGATTTGTATCTATATTGTATTGCTACTGTGTTTTGAGCCGCCCCGAGTCTTCGGAGAGGGGCGGCATACAAATCTAATAAATTAGAATGCAAATCTAATAAATTAGGAAATAAAACCTCCCTGGCTGGTGGCAATCTTCTGCAGAATAGCATATGCTGCTTGTGAAGCAGTAAATGAATTTTTTCTTTAAGGTTGTCATGATTTCAACCTTCTTAGCTGGGGAATTCTGGGAATTGAAGTCTTTTACTTTAAACTTCCCAAAGTTGAGAAACATTGGTCTTAACCAGACAGTGTCTTATTAAAAACCACAGTTTTGTCATCCTGGTTTGAGAATCTGGATAGAATTCACCCACCGAAATTCAATTTAAAAGAAATGAAGCAAGACCACATAGTGGGAGCTTTCCAATCAGCCTGTGCACTGTAAGGCTGGATCCCTCAAACCATGCACAGTTCCCACATACCACAAGTTTGAGAACTTCTAAACCTCTGAGTAGGTTGAGCAAAGGCTCTGGGATTTTAACCCTTTTTCTGAACACCTTTCTCTCGTTTCTGAAAGTTCTGCTTAAGACCGAGGTCTTCAAACTTTGGCCACTTTAAGACTTGCGGACAAACTGCCCAAGGAGTTGCTGATCCAGTTCTACAGAGGAATCATTGAGTCTGTCATCTGCACCTCTATCACTGTCTGGTTTGGTGCTGCAACCCAACAGGACCGACACAGACTTCAGAGGAGAATCAGAACTGCAGAAAAAGCAATTGCTGCCAACCTGCCTTCCATTGAGGACCTGTAGACTGCACGAGTCAAAAAGAGGGCGGGGAAAATATTTACTGACCCCTCACATCCTGGACACAAACTGTTTCAACTCCTACCCTCAAAACGTCGCTACAGAGCACTGCACACCAAGACAACTAGACACAAGAACAGTTTTTTTCCGAACGCCATCACTCTGCTAAACAAATAATTCCCTCAACACTGTCAGACTTTCTACTAAATCTGCACTTCTATTCTACTAGTTTTTCTCATCATTCCTTTCACCCATTTCCTCCCATGTTGACTGTATGACTGTAACCTGTTGCTTATATCCTAAGATTTTTATTAATATTGCTTCTTCATTGCTTATTTGACTCCTATGACAATCATTAAGTGTCGTACCACGTGATTCTTGACAAATGTATATTTTATTTTATGTACGCTGAGAGCATATGCACCAAGACAAATTCCTTGTGTGTCCAATCACACTTGGCCAATAAAAATTCTATTCTATTCTATTCAACTCCCAGAATAGCTGGCTGGAGAATTCTGGGAGTTGAAGTCCACAAGTCTTAAAGTGGCCAAGTCTAGGGACCCCTGGCTTAAGAAATGTAGCCGTGACAGCCCATAATTTTTTTTTAAAGAGGGAGACCTCTAAGCTAAATACTGTCCCAGATGAAGTACAGCAGTGCCCACATCTGTGGGTTGGCTTTTTTTTTTTTTTTTTTGGAAAGTTCAGATTAGAAACAGTTCAACCGACGTCTTCCATAAGAAATGCACAGAAACCACAGTCATCCATTTTAAAGTCATTTATCAAATATCCTCCACCTTTTGTCTTCCCCCCATTAACAAGTGCTTTGGTCCAGTGACTCAGTCTCCAAAAATGGACCTCTGGTGAACAGTGTGTCTGAAATCCCCTCCACCCCGTGTGAGTGTGTGTATGTGTGGATAAGGGGGAGAATAAACCTGGCATTTATTTGCTACGTATGCTGCCAAAATGAAGATGAACAGGGAAAAACCCCCCGAAACAAAATGCCTTCCTTTTCTAGCAGAATTTGGAAGGGACCTTGGGAGGTCTTCTAGTCAAACCCCCGTGTTCAAAAAGGAAACTTTCAGAGAAATGGTGGTCCGCTAATGTTGGAAGGGCAAAGGATGTTAGCTGAAAATGAATAACTGCTATATTTGGGGCTTAGATTTGGTGGGACCCAGGGGAAGAGCCTTCTCTGTGGCGGCCCCGACACTTTGGGACCAACTCCCCCCAGATATCAGAGTTGCCCTCACCCTCCTTGTCTTTCGTAAGCTCCTTAAAACCCACCTCTGTCGTCAGGCATGGTGGAATTGAGACTTTCCCTCCCCCTAGAATTATAAAATTTATGCATGGTATGTCAGTATGTATGATTGGTTTCTAAATTGGGGTTTTAAATTAACTTAAATATTAGATTTGTTTACATTGTATTATTATTGCTGTTAGCCGCCCCGAGTCTGCGGAGAGGGGCGGCATACAAATCTGATAAGTAAGTAAGTAAGTAAGTAAGTAAGTAAGTAAGTAAGTAAGTAAGTAAGTAAGTAAGTAAGTAAGTAAGTAAACAAACAAACAAACGGACAGTTCTCCACAACATTTATGTATTTTATTGACACCCTTCCTTTATTATTTTTATAAATAACTGAAGGAGACTGAATATAACATATATGCACTGCACACAAAAAATAAAGGGAACACTTAAACAACACAATATAACTCTAAGTAAATCAAACTTCTGTGAAATCAAACTGTCCACTTAGGAAACAACACTGATTGACAGTCAATGTCACATGCTGTTGTGCACATTCAACTTTGTACAGAACAAGGGATTCAATGAGTCTACGAAGAGGGGCGGCATACAAATCTAATAAATAAATAAAATAAGTATTTCATTCATTCAGATCTAGGATGTGTTATTTGAGTGTTCCCTTTATTTTTTTTGAGCAGTATAAATACTGCTCAAAAAAATAAAGGGAACACTCAAATAACACATCCTAGATCTGAATGATAGAAATAGTCTCATTGAATATTTCATTTGCACAACTATTCCATTTGATCAACAGCCTGTGAAATTGACTGTCAGTCAGTGTTGCTTCCTAAGTGGACAGTTTGATTTCCCAGAAGTTTGACTTACCTTAAGTTATATTCTGTTTTCCAAGTGTTCCCTTTATTTTTAAGCAGTGCATATTATAATATATAACATCCAGAGTCCTTGAGGAGTTGGGCAGCATATACATTAGATTAATAACTAAAAACAAATGTATTATTTTGTTTTGTTTTATTTATTTGAATTTCTAGGCCGTCCTTCTCCAGGAGACTCAGGATGGCTTACAAGATAAAGCCTATTCCTTCCTCCCCTTATTTTCCTTAGAATAACAACATTCTAACAGTGTCGGTTGGCGGGCCCCAGGGGAAGAGCCTTCTCTGTGGCGGCCTCGACTCTCTGGAACCAACTCCCCCCAGAGATTAGAACTGCCCCTACTCTCCCTGCCTTCCGTAAACTCCTTAAAACCACCTTTGCCGTCAGGCATGGGGGAACTGAAACACCTCCCCCGGGCATGTACAATTTATGCATGGTATTTTTGTGTGTGTGCTTGTTAGTAAATGGGTTTCTTTTTAAACTTTTTAAAATATTTTAAATTTATTTGGATTTGTTACGATTTGTTATATTTTGCTGTGAGCCGCCCCGAGTCCGTGGAGAGGGGCGGCATACAAATCTAAACAATAAAATAAATAAATAAATAAATAAATAAATTCTAAAAGGGGGGACATGATCGAAACATTTAAATATGTTAAAGGGTTAAATAAGGTCCAGGAGGGAAGTGTTTTTAATAGGAAAGTGAACACAAGAACAAGGAGACACAATCTGAAGTTAGTTGGGGGAAAGATCAAAAGCAACATGAGAAAATATTATTTTACTGAAAGAGTAGTAGATCCTTGGAACAAACTTCCAGCAGACATGGTAGATAAATCCACAGTAACTGAATTTAAACATGCCTGGGATAAACATATATCCATCCTAAGATAAAATACAGGAAATAGTATAAGGGCAGACTAGATGGACCATGAGGTCTTTTTCTGCCGTTAGACTTCTATGTTTCTATGTTTCTAACATTGTGATGTAGCTTGGGCTGAGCGAGAGTGACCCAAAATCACTCAGCTGGCTTTCATTCCTAAGGTGGAACTAGAATTCTCCGTCTCCTAGTGATTGGCCAAAGTCACTCCTTCAGCTTGTAAGCCAACTATACCTTAAAACAGATAATTTGACCCACCACTGTCAATTTGGAAGTTAGGAGTGACTTTAACCATAGGGCTTCACAGCCATTTTTTCCCCCACCCCTGGGCTACAAGTGTCATTTTTGGTAGCTTTAGGTGGTAATAATTGTTAATTTGCCAATCAGGAAAGGGAGAAATACAAATATGGACCGGTAAAGGGTCACGTTATTTTGATTTTAGGATTATTTCTATATATCCACGTTTTTGGAATTTATGTTTTCCTCTTTGGTGTCTAGGTCTCATTGTTATAGGTTGAGGAATGCTCTGGCAGTTGAAGTCCACCCATATGCTCAGTATAAAACAGTGAGATGGATGGATGGAGAAGAAGAAGGGGAAGGGAGGAATGAAGGAGAAGGGGAAAGAAGGACGAAGGAAAAAGAGAGAGAAAGTAAAGAAAAAAGGAAGGAAGGAAGGAAAAAGAGAGAGAAAATAAAGAAAAAAGAAAGGAAGGAAGGAAGGAAAAAGAGAGAAAAAGTAAAGAAAAAAGGAAGGGAGGAAGGGAGGGAGGAAGGAAAAGAGAGAGAAAATAAAGAAAAAAGGAAGGAAGGAAGGAAGGAAAGAGAGAAAATAAAGAAAAAAGGAAGGAAGGAAGGAAAAGAGAGAGAAAGTAAAGAAAAAAGGAAGGAAGAAAGGAAGGAAAAGAGAGAGAAAGTAAAGAAAAAAGGAAGGAAGGAAGGAAGGAAAAAGAGAGAGAAAATAAAGAAAAAAGGAAGGAAGGAAGGCAGGAAGGAAAAGAGAGAGAAAGTAAAGAAAAAAGGAAGGAAAAAGAGAGAAAATAAAGAAAAAAGGAAGGTAGGAAGAAAGGAAGGAAAAGAGAGAGAAAATAAAGAAAAAAGGAAGGAAGGAAGGAAGAGAAAGTGAAGAAAAAAATAACAAAAGCAAAACACAGAAGATAGAGGTAGACATAACCATTTCCCAGCATAATTCCAGCAAATTATCCTGGAGAATTTCAGACAGAAATTACAGATCTTGTAAATTACAGATCTTACAGACAGATCTTGGATGATCTGAGAATTCCCACCCTGGGCAGGGAGGTGGTCAGACTAGAAGACCTTCAAAGTCCCATTAAATTCTAGGACTTGTGTCACCGAATCCCCCGTCTGCTTTTCTGAGTGAAATAAATGATGATCAACATTTCTTTTCGAAAACAATCTTAAACAAGATCTAAGTATTGCCCACAAGATCCTATGCTACAACGTCCTGCCTGTTGGCGACTACTTCAGCTTCAACCACAACAACACAAGAGCACACAACAGATTTAAACTTAATATTAACCGCTCCAAACTTGACTGTAAAAAATATGACTTCAGTAACCGAGTTGTCGAAGCGTGGAACTCATTACCAGACTCCATAGTGTCATTCCCAAACCCCCAACACTTTACCCTTAGATTATCTACGGTTGACCTATCCAGATTCCTAAGAGGTCAGTAAGGGGCGAGTACAAGTGCACTAGAGTGCCTTCCGTCCCCTGTCCTATTGCTCTCCTATATCTCCTATACTGTACCTTTCTTCTATTCCTATATCTCTTCTTCTATTCTTTCATTGATATGTTCTATTACTATATCTTCTTCTCTATTATTTCTTAGATATATTTTACTATGAGTATCTCCTCTATAACCTTCATCATGTATTTTACTATGTGTATATAGATATATACCCACTAAAACCCTCATTGTATATTGGACAAAATAAATAAATAAATAATTCTAAGTCATTTTTCCTGGTACGGTGAAGGTTGTTACGGTATTTGAGATACGAAACTCTAAAGCCGCTACTGGGATAAAGATTCTCTGGCCATTGAGAAAAATGAAGTTACATAAACACTTGGGTGAGCTTAAAATATTTACACACAGAACAGGGAGATTTCATTTTTCCCTCGAGACCTACTTAGAAAAAAAGCCCACAAATGCTACAGAGATACCACGAAGCGACAAAACGGTCAGTCAAGTTTTCTTCAAACAGACTGTAAATAAAAGTGGTCACTCGCCTCGAAGAAAGGGAGAGTGTTTAAAACGGGTTTGTACACCGTGTTTAAAATCCTAACTTTTATCCCTCGTCTAGACAAGGTTTGCAAGAGAACATCCCAGACTCGGTCCAGATTAACACATACATATTCCATATTTCCACCGTGGTTAAAAAGAGGCTTTTTTTCTTTTTTTTTAAAAAGGTAATTCATAAAGAAAATAATAGTCTTTAGTCTCTGAAATAGCAGGGAAATAACTCCAAGTGGAATACCTCCGTGCATAGGCTGCACTAATAATAAACATTAATTTGAAGAACAAACAAGAGGGGTCAATAATCAATACGGAGCTCAGTGTCCCAAGTTTTTGTGGCTAAAATAAATAAAATAAAAAATCCAGCTCAGGTTGCTTCCTATAAGCACGGAAAAATTTGGATGCACCAGTTGTATAAACTTGTTAATGAAGGTGGAGACAGTAAGCCCGATGAGGTAGCATTTGTAAATTAAAACCTTTCCACTACTTCTGAGGCTAGGAAGAGGCTGCTTTCCACGAACTTCGACTTTTCAAGAGTTTTTAAATAGCTCCGGGTTCTTTTTATTTATTAGTGTGACTGGACCAACGGGGGTGGGTGGGTGGGTGGTGGGGAGATGTGATTATGATTTTATCCCGGTTTATGATGATGCATTCACGGGATCTGGAAGCACAACCCGGAGAGGAGCAGACGTGTGTTTATTTGCACCAGAGCACAAAATGTACCAAGGATTAAATTTGGGGATGTTGTAATGGACTGAAAAGATTTGAGGAAGCTGAGGACAGCTCAACACTCAAAATCACTTTTTAGATTCGAGCACGCAGAGGCTCTGGTATTGCACAACCTCTCCAGGAAGGGGAAAAAAAATAACCTTTATAGTCATTCACGAGTGAAATAAATTACACCTCTCTGTTTTTAGGATGAATCAAAAATTCTACCCTTTTTCTCAATGGCTCGTCACTGGGGCAGGAAACACAACATTTGCTGCTTACCTACAAAAAGATATTGACAAAATTGAACGGGTCCAAAGACGGGCTACAAGAATGGTGGAAGGTCTTAAGCATAAAACGTATCAGGAAAGACTTGATGAACTCAATCTGTATAGTCTGGAGGACAGAAGGAAAAGGGGGGACATGATCGAAACATTTAAATATGTCAAAGGGTTAAATAAGGTCCAGGAGGGAAGTGTTTTTAATAGGAAAGTGAACACAAGAACAAGGGGACACAATCGGAAGTTAGTTGGGGGAAAGATCAAAAGCAGCATGAGAAAATATTATTTTACTGAAAGAGTAGTAGATCCTTGGAACAAATTTCCAGCAGACATGGTTGGTAAATCCACAGTCACTGAATTTAAACATGCCTGGGATAAACATAGATCCATCCTAAGATAAAATACAGAAAACAGTATAAGGGCAGCCTAGATGGATCATGAGGTCTTTTTCTGCCGTCAGTCTTCTATGTTTCTATTCTTATTAGCACTTAATAATACTGGTTTACAGAATCAGCCTATTGCCCCCAACAATCTGCGTTTTTTATTTTACCCATCTTGGAAGGATGGAAGGCTGCATCAACCTTGAGCCGGTCACGATCAAACCTCCTGACTATGGACAGAGTTACTAATGCATTGTAACAACTCTGTCATTGTGGATTCCTTCCTTCCTTCTTCCCTTCCCAAGCAATAATATTTAGACTTATATACTGCTTTACAGCCTTCTCTAAGTGGTTTACAGGGTCAGCCTATTGCCCCCAACAATCTGGCTCCTCATTTTACTGACTTCAGAAGGATGGAAGGCTGTAAAGTTGTATATAAGTCTAAGTGCTATTGCTTGGGAAGGAAAGGAAGAGAAGAAAAGAGGGAAGGAAGGAAGGAAGGGAAGGAAGGAAAGGAAGGAAGGAAAGGAAGGAAAGAAGAGAAGGGAAGAAAAGAGGGAAGGAAGGGAAGGAAGGAAGGGAAGGAAGGAAAGGAAGGAAAGGAAGGAAGGAAGAGAAGGGAAGAAAAGAGGGAAGGAAGGAAAGGAAGGAAGGAAGGAAAGGAGGGAGGGAGGGAGGGAAGGAAGGAAGGAAGGAAGGAAGGGAAGGAAGGAAGGAAGGAAGGAAGGAAGGGAAGGAAGCAAGCAAGCCATGGTGGCACAATTAGAATGCAGTATTGCAGACTAATTCTGCCCACTGCCAAGGAGTTTGATCCTGACTGGCTCAAGGTTGTCTCAGCCTTCAATCCTTCTGAAGTCAGTAAAATGAGGATCCTGATTGTTGGGGGGCAATAGGCTGACTGTAAGTAGCTCTAAGAGGGCTGTACAAGCACTACGAAGTACTTTTACAACTGGGTGATTTTGGTTAAGCACCAGGAGACTGTGAGTTCTAATCCCACTTTAGTCAGGAAATCCAGCTGGGTGACTGAGGATCAATCACCAAGGGATGGTGAGTTCTAGTCCTGCCTTAACCATGAAAGCTGGCTGGATGACCAATCGCTCTCTGTCAGTCCAATCCACCTCGCAGGGTTGTTGTTGTTGTTGGAGGAAGGCAGCATGTCGCGTGTGTTTACCACCTTAAATTATTTGTAAAAATAATAAAAGGCAATAAGTAAATACAGAGAAAAATAAATAATTGCCTCTCAGCCGTGAAACTCGGAGAATAAGCTTGGCCAATGGTTGACTCTAGACGTGGATGTCAATCTCACCACCTAACATGATGTAGCACCATGTTTCTTCCCTCCACAGAGCTGGGATGGAGGTGGCCTGCCCATGTTGTATCTGCGGGCCACCTATTTGAGACCCCTGCTCTAGTTCTTTTAATTCTAGATAGCTAGAATTGGAAGGGACCTTGTAGGTCATCTAGCCCAACCCCTGTTCAAGTAAGAATCCCTACACCAGGGGTCCCCAAACGTTTTACACAGGGGACCAGTTCACTGTCCCTCGGACTGTTGGAGGGCTGGACTATAAAAAAAAACTATGAACAAATTCCTATGCACACTGCACATACCTTATTTTAAAGTAAAAAACAAAATGGGAACCTACTATTTAGAGGGGGGAGAAGGTCTGAAATTCATATGTTTATGTTTTGTTTTTAATTTTCTTTTGTTGACATCTGATTGGCTATACAAGGTTTTCTTGGCTTATGAAAAATGTATAAAGAAAGAAGGAAGCACTTTGGCATAATGGTTAATAAGTTAGAAATATAATTGGTGTTGCACTTTTTGAAGGAACGTTAAGGAGGGAATTTAATTAAAAGAAAATGAATGTAACTGGATGACAAAATTAGGAAAAAAAACTTTTGCAACTTTTTTGATGATTGATATTAGTTACTAACAAAATACTGTATTTTATTCATGGAAAATTAGATGGTACACTGTTGTTTGAATGTATGTTGAGATAAAAAATTACACACACACCCAAACAGTCCTTCCTTCCTCTGTCCCTCCATTCATTTCATTCTTCCTTCCTTCCTTGTTCCCTCCATTTCTCCTTCCTTCCTTCCTTCCTTCCTTCCTTCCTTCCTTCCTTCCTTCCTTCCTTCCTTCCTCCCTCCATTTCTCCTTCCTTATCTCCTTCATTCCTCTCCTCCTTCCCTCCCTCTCTTTCCCTTTTCTTTCTTTCTCTCTCTCTTTTCCCTGTGCTCTTGTCACTCTCACCGGCGGGCCAGATAAATGGCCTCAGTGGGCCGCATGTGGCCCGCGGGCCGTAGTTTGGGGACCACTGCCCTACACCATTTCAGACAAATCCCCCACTCAAACAGGAGTCAGAGAAATATCTGCAAAAAACCAACCCACTCAGACAGCACCAAGGACTCCCAAAAATGATATGCAAGGCACCCTCCTTTTTCTGTCTATGACGGAAGCCATTTGTCAGGAAAAATGCAAAGAAACACAATTATGTGGGTGACTGTATATGGGATTTTTAGTATTTTTTGAAAATTTTGTATACAGTGGTACCTCTGCTTAAGAACTTAATTCGTTCTGTGACCAGGTTCTTAAGTAGAAAAGTTTGCAAGTAGAAGCAATTTTTCCCATAGGAATCAATGTAAAAGCAAATAATGAGTGCAAACCCATTAGGAAAGAAATAAAAGCTCGGAAATTGGGTGGGAGGAGGAGGAGGAGGAAGACCGTCACTGCCCAGAGCGAAGGGAGCGTTTCTTTTCTCTGGGCGCTGGCAGAGGTTTATTCCCTCTCCAAGTGCCCAGAGAAAGGAAAATGCTTTGTTCGCTCTAGACTGCCAAAGCCTCCTTAAGCGCCACCGAAAGGCTCCTCTGGCAGCCCAGAAAAGCCCAAGATGGCCGGGATTAAAGGAGACTGGCAGGAAACTGGCCGGGCCTTTGTGCCGCTCTCAAATTTTTCCCGGCTCAGGTTCTTAAGTAGAAAATGGTTCTTAAGAAGAGGCAAAAAAATCTTGGACACCCAGTTCCTATCTAGAAAAGTTCTTAAGTAGAGGCATTCTTAAGTAGAGGTACCACTGTATTTCCTTTTAAAAATAATTAGATTTCTACACATACCGGTATATTGTTTATATACAATGTTGTATACTGCCCTGAGTCACCTCGAGAAGGGCAGCATAGTAATCTATTATTATTATTATTATTATTATTATTATTATTATTATTATTATTATTATTATTATTATCATCATTATCATTAATTATTTTTAATTGGATTTGTATGCCGCCCCTCTCCACAGACTCGGGGCGACATACAAAAAACAACATGTAACAATCCAATTTAATAAAACAACTATTATAAAAAATCAAACATACACACAACCATACCATACATAACTTGTAATGGTCTAGGGGAAGGAATATCCTAACTCCCCCATGCCTGGCGACAAAGGTGGGTCTTGAGTAATTTGCGAAAGACAAGGAGGGTGGGGGCCGTTCTAATCTCTGGGGGGAGTTGATTCCAGAGGGCCGGGGCCGCCACAGAGAAGGCTCTTCCCCTGGGGCCCGCCAAACGACATTGTTTGGTCGATGGGACCCGGAGAAGGCCAACTCTGTGGGACCTTATCGGCTGCTGGGATTATAAGAGATGAAATCACAGGGTTGGAAATAGGATCAGGAGGCTAAATACAGGGGGATTTTTTGGGATGAAAACTTACGGAAGCGCACGCCAGGATGCCGAAAAATCCGACTTTCTGCACCAAGTTCTGGACGGCTAGTTTTGCCCGAGAGGCAAAATCCTACAGAGAGAAGAAAAACAACAAGATTAAGGACCTAAAATGATGGGGGAATTAAGGAAAGCATCCTTGAATATTGCTGGCATAAAGTAGCCAATTGCACAGATTACAGTTTCTCAATACCCCACTTTCTCATGGGTAGTCCTCGATTTACAACCATGATTAAACCTTAATAGCGATTGAAGGTTATTTTTCACACTTACGACTGTTGCAGCATCCTCATTGTCAAAGGACCAAATTTGAATGTTTGGCAACTGACTCATGTGATCCCCTTTTGTGACTTTTTGATAAACAATGGAGAAGCCAGAATCACTTAACTTAATTTAATAATTTAATTTAATTTAATAATCAGAACTGCAGAAAAAACAATTTCTGCCAACCTGCCTTCCATTGAGGACCTGTATACTGCACGAGTCAAAAAGAGGGCGGGGGAAATATTTACTGACCCTTCACATCCTGGATTCAAACTGTTTCAGCTCCTACCCTCAAAACGTCGCTACAGAGCACTGCACACCAAGACAACTAGACACAAGAACAGTTTTTTTTCCGAACGCCATCACTCCGCTAAACAAATAATTCCCTCAACACTGTCAGACTTTCTACTAAATCTGCACTTCTATTCTACTAGTTTTTCTCATCATTCCTTTCACCCATTTCCTCCCATGTTGACTGTATGACTATAACTTGTTGCTTATATCCTAAGATTTTTATTAATATTGCTTCCTAATTGCTTATTTGACCCCTATGACAATCATTAAGTGTTGTACCACATGATTCTTGACAAATGTATATTTTATTTTATGTACACTGAGAGCATATGCACCAAGACAAATTCCTTGGCCAATAAAAATTCTATTCTATTCTATTCTATTCTATTCTATTTAATCACTACCACCACTGACCAAACAACTGTGGCAAGAAAGATAGCAAGATTGGGCAAAAGTTACCGAACAACTGTCTCGCTTAGCGACAAGGAATTTTTAGGCTCAATTGTGGCCGTATGTCGAAGACTAAACTGCTCCCCAAAATTAATTTATTAAATAATAGATTTACAACTCGCTGAATCAAAGGGGTTGGGGGAAAGGGCTCAGGAATTCCTGGCAGCTTTTATAAGGCACATTTAATACATCAAAAGAATAGTATAACAGACCACTACGAGACAAAAATGTAGCTTACATAACATGAAATAAATCTGTAACCCATATATTATTAATCGAAGCAGCATGAACGGGAATTTTTACTTAATCCCAAACTGATTATTTTGAAGGACATTAATGGGCCCTCCAAATAGCTTAGAAGAACATAAAAGCAAAATTATTCGAAGCACAAAGACCAAAAATGTAATGGCATAAGAATATGAGAAGGGGCTGATAGATGAAGTCCAAGACACATTTTTTGAAACATCTGTTGCATCCAGATGTCTCCTTGGTGGTCACTTCAACCTTCAGGACCACTCTTCCATTTGAGATCCAAAGGACCCCTACCCTTTTAGCTCACTACCAAACTGTGAAGACTTACTTCCTCATTCCTAAACAATGGCTTAGGATGGGGGATTTGTTGGGAGGCTGTTTAGTCTGGCACCTGGAGGGAAGGCTGCCGATCGGTTTCCGGTCACAATTCAAAGTGTTGGTAATGACCTTTAAAGCCCTTCATGGCATTGGACCAGAATACCTCCGGAAACGACTTCTACCGCACGAATCCCAGCGGCCGATAAGGTCCCACAGCGTTGGCCTTCTCCGGGTCCCGTCTTCTAAACAATGTCGTTTGGCGGGCCCCAGGGGAAGAGCCTTCTCTGTGGTGGCCCTGGCCCTCTGGAATCAATTCCCCTTGGAGATTAGAACGGCCCCCACCCTCCTTGTCTTTCGCAAGTTACTCAAGACCCACCTATATCGCCAGGCATAGGGGAATTAAGACACCTCCCCCAGGCTTTCTTATATTTTATGTTTGGTATGTATGTGCAGTATGGTTTTTAAATTGTTGGGTTTTTTTAATATAATTTTATTATTAGATTTGTTCCATTGTTATACTGTTTTTATTATTGTTGTGAGCCGCCCCGAGTCTTCGGAGAGGGGCGGCATACAAATCTAATAAATTAAATTAAATATTTTAACTATGGAATGGAATAGAATATAGATTACAGATTATTAGAGTTGGAAGGGAACTTGTAGGTCATCTAATCCAACCCCCCCCCCACTCTAGCAGGAGTCCCTACACCATTTTGGACAAATGGCCATCCAATCTCTTCTTGAAAGTCTCAAGGATTGGAGCTCTCACAACCTCTGCAAGCAAGCTGTTCATCTGGTAGATCAGAAACTTTCTCCTTATTTCCAGGTTGAATTTCTCGTAGGTTAGTTTCCATCCATTATTCCTTGTCTGGCCCTCTGGTGCTTTGGAAAATAGCCTGGCCCCCTCCTCTCTGTGGCAGCCCCTCAAATATTGGAACATTGCAATCATGTCTCCCCAAGTACATCTCTCCCATAAACTAGCCATGCCCAGTTCCTGCAACTGCTCTTCGTATGTTATAGTTTCCAGTTTCCTCTGCACTTTCTGTTGAGTGTCAATGTCTTTTTTGTAGGGTGGAATAAAATGGAATGGAATATTCTTTATTGGCCAAGTGTGATTGCGCACACAAAAAGTTTATAAGCTCTCAGTGTATACACAAACAACAATCTAATTTATTTATTTATTTATTATTTAGGTTTGTATGCCACCCCTTTCCGCAGACTCGGGGCGGCATACAAATAAGACACCAATAGGAGAATGTAATAGGAAAGGTGAAAAGGATGAATCTTCTATGAATAATGATACTTTATTGAATATTGTGAGATCTATAATTATATGAGAATTGTATCTATATAAGTCAGGGGTAGATCAACTTTGGTCCTTTATGACCCGTGGACTACAACTCCCAGAATTCTTAAGCTAACCACCCCCCGACTTTCATGTTGGCTCAGAAATTCTGAAAGTTGAAGTCCACATGTCAGAAACAGGCCATTGTTGCCCATCCCTGATATAAGTCCTACAAGTAAGTCAGTCAGTCAGTCAGTCAGTCAAAAATAAATAAGATAGCCAACTCAATCGATCCAGAAATCTCATAAATTGGGATTCAAAAAGGCAAACCATCTTTTATTGTTGCTTCCTAGCATCTATTATCTAAGACATCTTAACTTTGACTTTGAAGTTTAAGAATAGTTTTCAAAATTAACCACCCAACCATCTGTGAGCCGCTCTGAGTCTTTGGAGAGGGGCGGCATACCAATCTAATAAATTATTATTATTATTATTATTATTATTATTATTATTATCATTATTTAAAAAGACTTGCGCCCACCTTTAATACTACAGTATTAGCATAGCTGTCTTAAGAAAGTTTAAAGTCCTTGGAAGATGTTTCTCTTTTATTAGTATCCTGTATATAAATATTATTATATCTTTGTATACCACCAATATGTACTTTATTTATTTATTATTATTTATTACTCAGATTTGTATGCCGCCCCTCTCCGAAGTACTTGACAAAACAAACAAACAAAATGAAATAAAATAAATATATTTGGGAACGCTGTGGAGCACTTGTTTGGAGTAGATGACTGGTGTGACTACTCATATTCTATGTGCAGGTTTCCACTAACGGTAAGCCTTTAGCTAGCGTAGAGAGGAAGAAATTGAACAAAATTGACATATTCCACAAGTAAGACTTTCCATGTGTTCTTATGTTGTAGTTGAGCCTTCTGATCCATTAATTCAATATTAGAAGGTCACCATTTGGTAGCCACGAGAATGGCTTGGAGCCACTGTTGCAGAGACCACCTTAGTTTCACGGATAACATTTTAATGGTCCCTTGGTGGCAACATCTTTTAACAATCAACAGAAGCAGAAACCATCATTTTTTGACAATGTTGATGCTGGTGTCATCCCCCCCCCCAAAAAATAATAATAATAATAATAATGAAACTGTGATTCCACAAAGTGTTACAAGATCTGACCTGGGTTTTAGGAACTTTGGGAAATAACAAACCCAAAGATTCAAGGATCTAAATAAATTCTTGTCAATCAAACACTATGATTAAAATAATAATAATTATCAAATGTTCTATGGTCAAAATTTCCACATGAGTTTACATTAAAGTAAGTGGAAATCGATTCTGTAAAATTAATAGGATGTGCCACAAGGGTCTGTTCTGGGTCCTATTCTTTTTAATATGTTCTGGGTCCTATTCTTTTTAATATATTTGTGAGTGACATAGGGGAAGGTTTGGTAGGGAAGGTTTGCCTATTGGCTGATGACTCTAAAGTGTGCAATAGGGTTGATATTCCTGGAGGCGTCTGTAATATGGTAAATGATTTAACTTTACTAGATAAATGGTCAAAGCAATGGAAACTGCAGTTTAATGTTTCCAAATGTAAAATAATGCACTTGGGGAAAAGGAATCCTCAATCTGAGTATTGTATTGGCAGTTCTGTGTTAGCAAATACTTCAAAAGAAAAGGATTTAGGGGTAGTGATTTCTGACAGTCTCAAAATGGGTGAACAGTGCAGTCAGGCGGTAGGGAAAGCAAGTAGGATGCTTGGCTGCATAGCTAGAGATATAACAAGCAGGAAGAGGGAGATTATGATCCCGCTATATAGAATGCTGGTGAGACCACATTTGGAATACTGTGTTCAGTTCTGGAGACCTCACCTACAAAAAGATATTGACAATATTGAACGGGTCCAAAGACGGGCTACAAGAATGGTGGAAGGTCTTAAGCATAAAACGTATCAGGAAAGACTTAATGAACTCAATCTGTATAGTCTGGAGGACAGAAGGAAAAGGGGGGACATGATCGAAACATTTAAATATGTTAAAGGGTTAAATAAGGTCCAGGAGGGAAGTGTTTTTAATAGGAAAGTGAACACAAGAACAAGGGGACACAATCTGAAGTTAGTTGGGGGAAAGATCAAAAGCAACATGAGAAAATATTATTTTACTGAAAGAGTAGTAGATCCTTGGAACAAACTTCCAGCCTACGTGGTAGATAAATCCACAGTAACTGAATTTAAACATGCCTGGGATAAACATATATCCATCCTAAGATAAAATACAGAAAATAGTATAAGGGCAGACTAGATGGACCAGGAGGTCTTTTTCTGCCGTCAGACTTCTATGTTTCTAAGTTATTACCAATCTTTCTCATATACTCACTGAATATAGCCATTTAGTATTTAAAACATAAAACACAGATATTTAAAAATATTTTAAAATATTGAAGTGCTGTGCCACCGAGAAGAGGGAGTCAACCTATTCTCCAAAGCACCTGAAGGCCGGAAAAGAAACAACAGATGGGAACTAATAAAGGAGAGAAACAACCTAGAACTAAGAAAAAAATTTCCTGACAGTTAACCAGTGGAACGACTTGCCACCGGAAGTTGTAAAAGCTCCAACACTGGAAATTTTAAAGAAGAGATTGGACTACCACTTATCTGAAATGGTGTCTCCTGCCTAAGCAGAGGATTGGACTAGAAGACCTCCAAGGTCCCTTCCAACTCTGTAAACGTGAACACTGCATATACTGTAAAGTTAAGAGTAGGAAGCATTTTTTGGTTTAAGAAATAAGATTCTTCAGAAATAAGGGTCATTTTGTGGCAAAAGGTTCACATTAAGGGTTAAGTCTATTTATTGGATTTATTTATTTATTTATTGGATTTGTATGCCACCCCTCTCCGTAGACTCGGGGCGGCTAACAACAATAATAAAAACAGCATGTAAATCCAACACTACAACAACTAAAAAACCCTAATTTTAAAACCAATCATACCTACAAACAAACATACCATGCATAAATTGTAAAGGCCTAGGGGGAAAGAGTATCTCAGTTCCTCCATGCCTGACGGCAGAGGTGGGTTTTAAGGAGCTTACGAAAGGCGAGGGGGCTATTCTAATCTCCGGGGGGAGTTGGTTCCAGAGAGCCGGGGCCGCCACAGAGAAGGCTGAAAGTCTTACCCATTTTTCTCAGGTACTAATTATATATTTCCATAATTTTATATTATTGTTTTAAAAGTCAATGCTTAAATAAGCTTAAAACCATAAATTATAAATAAGAATCAACAGTACAAGTGCAAATGTAATATTTACAAATAGGACCAATGAAAATTTGTGGAAAGGTTACTTTGCAGTAGTGAAACTCTGCAATATAAATTTTATATATGTATAAAATTAATTGATGTATACCCCATTTAAATTAAAGCCATATTCTTAAGATTCATTCCATTAGTCATCTCATGAAAACGTACCGTTCTGAGAAAGACTGGTCATTGCTTCTAGGAAATCCCCCTTTATATACATTTTAACTGTGTTTCAGTGTTTTAAAAACAATAAATGATTTGATTTGATTTTAAATTGTTTTAAAACAATTTTTTAAAATTATTGTATGTTGCTGTCTTACAATTTTTACATTTTCTTGAGCAGTTGCTAAATGGAGGGAGAATTAAAAATACAATATAAAACTGAGAGGATAATAAAAATTGTTTTTTTTAATGCGGTGGTTTCTCTACAATAAATATATACAGACCTGAATCTAATTAAGCCGATTATACAGTGATGAAATCCAAAGTTAGTTTAAAATGTTTACTGTGGTAATTTAAAGCTCGTTAAAGCAATTATTCTTAAACTCTGCTTATTCATTAAAATAATTTATTTTTCAGATGTTTTTAATGTAATACTTTCTCCTCATTAGTTGACCAGTTTATTGTTTGTGGGGGGAGGGGAAAGAGGAAATTTTTTTATATGGAATATTAAATTAATTCTGCAGAATTGTTTCCAATAGAAAATAATTTTATATGCAAGCAAATAATTGAAGGACAAATTTTATTTATTTTATGTAAAAAGAAAGAAAGAAAGAAAGAAAGAAAGAAAGAAAGAAAGAAAGAAAGAAAGAAGAAAGAAAGGTGGACTTTTTAAAATAACCATTGCATATCTCGTTTAACATTTATTGCTAATGGATAAATAACATTAAATAATACAAAAATACTGTTAGTAAAAATAGAATTTTACGTGATAATTTCAACTATTTTTAATTTTTTTTAAAAAAGTTAGATCTTTATAGTTCTTAATAGGAATAGAATGCAATTGCTTAATTATACTCATCTATAAAATACAGATGTAAAAAGATATTTTAAAAAGTTTTTCAAAATTCTGAACTGCTATCAGCTATATTCCCAAATTCAAAAACTATGCCTTTCAAAACAGAAACTAAAACAAGAATGAAAGGATTTTTACCCCAAAGTCAATTTCTTCAGTACAAGGAAATTTTATTCATTTATTTATTAGATTTGTATGCCGCCCCTCTCTGCAGACTCGGGGCGGCTCACAGCAACAATAGAAACAATATACAGTGATCCCTCGATTATCGCGAGGGTTCCGTTCCAAGACCCCTCGCGATAATCGATTTTTCGTGATGTAGGGTTGCGGAAGTAAAAACACCATCTGCGCATGCGCGCCCTTTTTTCATGGCCGCGCATGCGCAGATGGTGGAGTTTGCGTGGGCGGCGGGGAAGACCCAGGGAAGGTTCCTTCGGCCGCCCAGCAGCTGATCTGCTCGGCAGCGCAGCGAGGAGCCGAATCGGGGTTTCCCCTTTGCGTGGGAGGCGGGGAAACCCCGATCTTCGTCTGCTCGCTGCTGCTGCGGCCGCCCAGCAGCTGATCTGCTCGGCAGCGCAGCAGCAGCGAGCAGACGAAGATCGGGGTTTCCCCGCCGCCAACGCAAAGGGGAAACCCCGATTCGGCTCCTCGCTGCGCTGCCGAGCAGATCAGCTGCTGGGCGGCTGAAGGAACCTTCCCCGGGTCTTCCTCGCTGATGCCCCTGCTCGCCCGCCCGCCGCCCGCCCACAAGAGGGGGAGAGATAGAGAAAGAGAGAGAAGGAAAGAAAGCGATGAGAGAGGAAGACAGTGTGAGAGAGGAAGAAGCAAGATAGAGAAAGAGAGAGAGAAAGAAAGATGAGAAAGGAAGGAAGAGAGTGACGTCATCGGGTGGGAAAAATCGCAAATATAGCGTTTCGCGAAGAACGAGATCGCGAAAATTGAGGGATCACTGTATTACAAATCCAATAATTAAAAAATCATTAAAAAAACCCTTATTAAAAAACAAAACATACACACAAACATACCATGCATAACTTGTATAGGCCTGGGGGAAAGGAATATCTCAATTCCCCCATGCCTGACGACAGAGGTGGGTTTTAAGGAGCTTGCGAAAGGCAAGGAGGGTGGGGGCAATTCTAATCTCTGGGGGGAGCTGGTTCCAGAGGGTTGGGGCCGCCACAGAGAAGGCTATTCCCTTGGGTCCCGCCAGACGACATTGTTTAGTCAAAGGGACCCGGAGAAGGCCGACTCTGTGGGACCTAACCGGTCACTGGGATTCGTGCAGCAGAAGATGGCCCCAGAGGTATTCTGGCCCGATGCCATGAAGGGCTTTATAACTTTATAACTCTCTCAAGCAGGGAAAATTAATAATAAACCACAATACTGACAGTATAGAACCGTGATGGTGAACCTATGGCCCGTGTGCCTTAGGTGGCATGCAGAGCCCTCCCTGTGGGTATGTGCGCTATCGCTATCTGCTTTTCTGGTTTCTGGCGCACACATATGAGTTGACCAGCTGGTTTTCACAAGTGTCGGAGTGGCGGAAAACGGCCAAATCCCAGGCTGCTTCCAGGCCTTATTCCAGGCTGTTTTCAACCCAAAAACACCCTCCCCAAAGGGTGCCCTCCAAACCAGCCTGAAAAATGGCATGAAAATGGCTCGAAAAACATCTCCAAAACAGGTGTGCGCACCCTGGCCAGTTTCTGGTGCTCTTGGCACATGCAAGCACATTGTGTTATGGGCAAAGTTCACCATCACTGGTATAGAACAAACCTATACTTTTACACTCTGCTAGCATTCCGGCTAGTTTTAATATAAGATGGTGATTTTTGAAAAGTAAAATATAAAACTTACATATTAAATTTATACAAGGCTGTAAGCCTGGGGAGGGGGAGGGAGTCATCATCATTAAGGGACTGGCTTCTCAAAAACCTTTTCTATGCATTTGAGATGTTTTAGCACAAAGCTCTCGCATGTTGGAAAAAGTAAGGAACTTTATACCTGATCTGGAGAGATTTAGATAAACATTTGTCACCTACAGAAACCTGGATTATGGGTTATGCCTTCCATCCTCAGCGAACGTGGAATCTTTATTTTCAATACTACTTTATTTAACCAATTTAGATTAATTTTCTAATGGTAACACATTATCCCAACTTACTCTCCAAAGAATGCCAGTTAAAAACAACAACAAAATTCCTAGATATAGTCAATGGCGGATCTAATCTGTCTCCTAATAAAATGTCTTGCTCTAAATTAAAGATCGACATTCAGAAATACAAGAAGACAATTTGATGCCTGCTAAGGAAAAACATTTTGATGCAGAAATTTGTCTATGCTGTAGTTAACTGCACATCTATCATTTCCCAAAGTAATAATAGTTAAAACTGGATTAACAATTGCAGGACATTTCTCCTCCCCCATAAAATTTATAATCTGAGTCTGGATTTCACATCAGATGTGATGTTTCTAAATTGGAACTTCTTAATGGAAAAGAAAGGAAAGAAGGAAGAAAGGAAAGAAGGAAGGAAGGAAATAATAGAGGAAAAAAAGAAGACAGAGAGGAAGAAAGAAAGAGGAAGGCAGGAATGAAGGGAGAAAGAAAGAAGAGAAACAAAGGAAAAGAGAAAGAAGACAGAAGGAAAAACAAAGATAGAGAGGATGAAAGAAAAAAAGAAAGAAAAAGAGAGAAAATCAGCCAATTTTATTTGCAAGCAAATGATGGACAACTGATAGATAGAAAGAAAGAAAGAAAGAAAGAAAGGGAAGGAGGGAAGGAAGGAAGGAAGGAAGGAAGGAAGGAAGGAAGGAAAGATTTGCAAATTGATGAATGGATTTGGATTGCACGAAAAGGTTTTTAAAAAGTAGAAGAAAAGAGAAGTGAAGAAGAAAATATTTCATGCGATCAGGGTCTTTCATAAGAAATTTCCCCATAATCTCCTTATTACAATGCTAGATTTAATGTTTTCAGTTCCTATTTTGCCAAGAATGTTTCATAAGGCATGTGGGTTATTGTGATATTTATAATTTAATTGTAAAGGAACAGCATTCTTGTTCCGGGGTAAAAAAATAAATTAAAACAAAACCAAGTGTTTTTTTAAAAACACAAATAATTGGATATAATTTTCACGCCAGTCTGCATCTCATTTAACTATCCACATGTGAAAAAGTGGAAAATTGTAATAAGAGAGAACTACTTGACTTTGAAGGAAAATGAGGATGTGAGAAAAATAGAAAGCATTGCAAACTTAGGTTTAACTCATTTTAAAGAAAAAATACTAGGTACAGTATATTATTTAATAGTATGGATCTCAGAACAAATTGAGGCTGGTGGAAATTTATTTGAGATAATGATAACTATACATAATAATGATACCTACGCATCATAGAATGAATTAAAAAACACGGGCACATAGATTTTTATTTGAAAAGCCTGATATGCTCAAATAAGTAAACAATCAAAATTTAAAAAATACAAGTTATAGAAATATATATTTCTCAATAAATATACTATTTGTAATTTATTACTTCTGTCTTTTTCAACAATATTCTTAAAAGGCGTTAACCAGAATCATGTTTTAAGCTAATTTTTAGCAAAGTAACTTACTGCATTGTAAAAGCTATTAATGTCAAAAAAGATTCTCTTTTATATCACACCTTAATTGTTTGAAAGATTATTTTTAAAAATGATACACAAGAACAGAAACCACTGCTAGTGTGATTAAAAACCAGAACGTAAAGAAATTCTAACACCCGCAAAACAGATAATATCTACTTAAATAAATAGCTGTTTTCTGAATAAACAATTTTTTAAAGTTTCAAGTTCACTTTTCTTACAACTTTAAAAAAAAAACCTAACCGCTGTCTAGTTCTGATTTTATCTTTTTTGAAATTAGCATTTCAAAAAAAGCCAGATAAATGAGCCTTTAAAAAAAAAAAAAAAGGCAATATTTCAATTCTCAGATGCCACCAGACAATTTTTGAACTTTTTCAATTTCATTCAAAGAAACGAATCAAAAAGATTTATATACTTATATATACCTAATGTACATTAATATTTCAAAATTACTTACGGGCAAAAAATAACTTTCCCCCAATTAAAGATTATAGATTTTCTTCTCCCATCTTCCCGGTTATCGTGAATCATTTTCTTTATTGCAAAAATATTGTTATTATTTTTGCTCAAGACTATTCCTATCAAAAGCATGACTCTTGTGGGACTTAGGAAAGGCTTCCTGCTTCTAAGGCTATACCGACCGGGAATTTTTAAATCATTAGTTATTACTTCACTGGATTAATCATCAGATTAAAAAAAACCAGTGCTGGGAATAGTGGTGAAAACTGAAAACTTTGCTGAAATAACAAGACAATTCGCAAAGCTCACATTTTACAATCCATAATTGCACTACAGCTCACATTTTTCAATCCATAAAAGTGATATTCTCCAATTAGTGTAATGGTTTCATAAGGGGAAAAAGCTGAAATGAAAAATGCTGCCTACTAAAATTTTAAAAAGAGGGAAACTTGTTATTTTTTAAATTACAAGGTAATTTAACTTCTTACAAGGTAATTTCTTAAGAGATTAGGATGCATTTTGTTGTTACATGGAAGATTTTTTAATGGAAGATTTCCCCCCCCCAGATGGATATGAACTTTAAATACGGTAAACAACAGGAATTTGGTGGTGTGGGCTTGGGGGGAAAAAATAGCAAAAGTTAGAATATATGAGATCGTGCAGAATGCAGCTGCGAGAGCAGTCATGGGCTTACCTAGGTATGCCCATGTTTCACCATCACTCCGCAGTCTGCATTGGCTGCCGATCAGTTTCCGGTCACAATTCAAAGTGTTGGTTATGACCTTTAAAGCCCTTCATGGCATCGGACCAGAATATCTCCGAGACCGCCTTCTGCCGCATGAATCCCAGCGACCGATTAGGTCCCACAGAGTGGGCCTCCTCCGGGTCCCGTCAACTAAACAATGTCGGTTGGCGGGCCCCAGGGGGAGAGCCTTCTCTGTGGCGGCACCGACTCTCTGGAACCAACTCCCCCCGGAGATCAGAACTGCCCCTACTCTTCCTGCCTTCCGTAAACTTCTCAAAACCCACCTTTGCCGTCAGGCATGGGGAAACTAAACATCTCCCCCTGGGCCCGCTGAATTTATACATGGTATGCTTGTGTGTGTGTATGTTAGTATAGGTTTTTTAAAAAACTTTTAATATTTTAATTAATTGGATTATGTATTGGATTGTTTTTCACTTGTTGTGAGCCGCCCCGAGTCTTCGGAGAGGGGCGGCATACAAATCCAAATAATAAATAAATAATAAATAATAAATATTGGACATGTGGTGCGACACCCACAAAAATATACCGTAGTGAAGTATTTATTTATTTGTTAATTGGACTTAACCCTTGCGGCAAAGATTGAAGGCAAATGAGGTCCAGGCTGAAGAATAATATCACGGCCTCAAAATCTAAAGGATTATTTGGACAAAACTCAGCAGCATTTTTTTCCGGGGCTGTTGATAAAAATATGGCACAAGAAGCAGAAGAAGGACTTGACTTAGTCTTTGCAATTGTCTTATTACAGGTACAGTGGTACCTCGTGATATGAACCCCTCGTGATACGAAACCCTCGTGATACGAACCCGGGGTTCGGAAATTTTTTGCCTCTTCTTATGAACTTTTTTCGGCTTACGAACCCACCGCAGATCGCAAAATGGCGCTCTGCTGGGCACCGCTGCCCGGCTGTCACCTTTTAAAACAGCCGGGGGGGGGGGCTTCTTGGTGTTCTCCCGAACCCGAACCCAAACCTTTCGGGTTCGGGAGGCCGCCGAGAAGCGCCGCCGCCTGGCTGTCACCTTCTGAAACAGCCGGGGGGCTTCTCGGCATTCTCCTGAACACCGAACCCGGAAGTTCAGGTTCGGGTACCGGAGGCTGCCGAGAAGCGCCCGGCTGTTTCAGAAGGTTACAGCCGGGCGGCGGCGCTCGGTGAAGTGCCGTTTTTGCAATCGGTGGCGGTGTTTTCAGCCGATCTGGAGGCTGGAAAGGAGGTGGGGAATCCCAATAGGGAATTCCATGGGTGGAGCTTTGACGTCACGAAGACATCCGTCCGTCCGGATTTGCCACCACTGAATTAGGCTATGCCGAGAGACACCAATTCAGGGGTGTCAGACTCGAAGAATATCAGAGAGGAGGGAAGACATGAATGGAGAACATGAAGGAAGGAAGGGATTGTTGAGGAATTTTGGAAAGGAGTTTTTACTTTAAACAAAGCTAGAATAGTTGGTTTGGTTGTGATTAGGGAAAGCTCGAACTACCAGACAGAAACAGGAGGGCACAATTAATTGAAAGAACACAGTGTAAAAAATATTATCCCCCTGTCTAACTCTTCCACATGCTTCTGTTTGGATTCCTTTCGCTGCCTCCTACAGTTTGTGGGGGGAATTGCATTTTCCATTTTTGCTGCTCTTCCTTTGTAATAATGCCCCAACGTGAAAAAACTCTGCTAAGTAGAGTTTGTGCTGCATGCTTTCTGCTAATTTTTCCAAAACCCATTTATTTTTTTTATTTATTTATTTATTTATTTATTTATTTATTTATTTATTTATTTATTTATTTATTTATTTATTTATTTATTTATTTATTTATTTATTTATTTATTTATTTATTTATTTATTTATTTATTTATTTATTTATTAGATTTGTATGCCACCCCTCTCCGAAGACTCGGGGAGGCTAACAACAATAAAGAAGACAATGTAAACAAATCTAATATAAAAAATAATCTAAAAATCCCCAATTTAAGAAACCAATCATACAAACAAGCATACCATGTATAAATTCTATAAGCCTAGGGGGAAGGGAAAAATTTCAATTCCCCCATGCCTGACGACAGAGGTGGGTTTTAAGGAGCTTGCGAAAGGCAAGGAGGGTGGGGGCAACTCTGATATCTGGGGGGAGCTGGTTCCAGAGGGTCGGGGCCACCACAGAGAAGGCTCTTCTCCTGGGTCCCGCCAAATGACATTGTTTAGTCGACGGGACCCGGAGAAGGCCAACTCTGTGTGACCTAACTGGTCGCTGGGATTCGTGCGGCAGAAGGCGGTCCTGGAGATATTCTGGTCCGATGCCATGAAGGGCTTTATAGGTCATAACCAACACTTTGAATTGTGACCGGAAATTGATCGGCAACCAATGCAGACTGCGGAGTTTTGGTGTAACGTGGGCATGCCTTGGGAAGCCCACGATTGCTCTCGCAGCTGCATTCTGCACGATCTGAAGTTTCCGAACACTTTTCAAAGGTAGCCCCATGTAGAGAGCATTACAGTAGTATTCCCCTTCCATTCAAATTTCTTGGGACACTTGTTTTTTAAAAAAATTCATTTGGCAAGAAATAAAATGGCTTTTTTTAAAAAGTAACATTTAAGTAACCTTTTCAAAAATATGAGAACCAACTATCAAGATTATCAATCTCCCCACATCTGTAATATGGTGGTTTTTTTACATAATGTTCTGAAGGATCCATGTATTGCCTCACACCCCTTTTGCTACAAAGACGCAGCAACTGCAAAGGAAAATCTTATAGGGACTGATAATAAATAGTCCTCGACTTACAACTGTTCATTTAGTGACTGTCTGAAGCTACAAGTGCAATGAAAAAAGGGATTTATGATAGATTTTTCCACTTAATGACCCTCAGAGAGGGTCTGCAACTTGGGCGTCCTCCTCGATCCACATTAGAGAAACATAATGGTCCCTTGTTCTGGCTCTGTGAGCCCAATCTTGGGTACTGGTGATGAGTGTAACTCTGGCCCTGGGCTCAGGTTGCTGCTGCTTAATGCCAGGTCGGTGGTAAATAAAGCTCTCCTCATCCGGGATCTGATCCTGGATGAGGAGGCCAACCTGGCTTGTATTACTGAAACCTGGCTGGGCCCGGAGGGAGGTGTTCCTCTCTCTGAAATCTGCCCAGCCGGGTTTCAGATATGGCATCAACCTCGACCCCAGGGAAGGGGGGGAGGAGTGGCTATTGTAGCCAGGGAGAGCCCTTGCCTGCGTGGACTCATTGCTCCGGAAATTGCGGGTTGCGAGTCTCTCTTGCTGAAGTTGGACTTAGGGGTTCAGGTGGGCTTATTTCTCACGTACCTGCCTCCCAGCTGCGTGTCAAAAGCCCTGCCTGTGCTACTCGAGGAGATAGCCGGGTTGGCGGTGGAGTTCCCCGGACTTATTGTCCTGGGGGACTTCAACCTGCCGTCACTCGGCGAAACCTCTGGGTTGGCACAGGAGTTCATGGCCACCATGACAGCCATGGACCTGACTCAAGTAGTACAGGGTCCGACTCACGAGGGAGGGCACGCACCTGACATGGTATTCCTTTCCGAGCAACTGAGTAATGGTCTGAGACTAAGGGGCTTAGATGCGTTGCCTTTGTCATGGTCAGACCATTTCCTACTACGGCTTGACTTCCTGGCTCCAATCCTTCCCAGCAGGGAGGCGGAACCAATTAAGATGTTCCGCCCCAGACGCCTGATGGACCCAGAGGGCTTTCAGACGGCGCTTGGGGTTATACCAGAGGCACTTGTCCACAGTTCGGCAGAGTCTCTTGCGGAAGCCTGGAACAAGGCCGCAGCGGAGGCTCTTGACCGGATTGCGCCTTTGCGACCTCTCCGAGGCGCTAGACCCCGTAGAGCTCCATGGTTCAACGAGGAGCTCCGGGAGTTGAAACGCCAGAAGAGACGTCTAGAGAAGCGATGGAGGAAGAGTAGGTCTGAATCCGACCGAACACTTGTAAGAGCTTTTATTAAGACTTACAAAGTGGCGCTCAAGGCGGCAAGATGCGCGTACCATGCCGCCTTGATTGCATCAGCGGAATCCTGCCCGGCCGCTCTGTTTAGGGTGACCCGCTCCCTTCTTAACCAGGGGGGAGTTGGGGAGTCCTTGCAGAGTAGTGCCGAGGATTTTAACACGTTTTTCGCTGATAAAGTCGCTCGGATCCGGGCCGACCTCGACTCCAATTGTGAAACAGAGTCGACTGACAACGAGTCAGTCGAGGTGACTGGGGCACGTACTTGTCCACCTGTCTGGGAAGAGTTTGATCTGGTGACACCTGATGAAGTGGACAAGGCCATTGGAGCTGTGAGTTCCGCCACCTGTTTACTGGATCCGTGTCCCTCCTGGTTGGTTTCGGCCAGCAGGGAGGTGACGCGGAGCTGGGCCCAGGAGATTACCAACGCTTCCTTGGGGAGGGGAGTTTTTCCATCACTCTATAAAGAAGCGCTCGTGCGCCCCCTCCTCAAGAAGCCCTCCCTGGACCTAGCTGTGCTTAACAACTATCGTCCAGTCTCCAACCTTCCCTTTATGGGGAAGGTTGTCGAGAAGGTGGTGGCACTCCAGCTCCAGCGGTCCTTGGAAGAAGCCGATTATCTAGGTCCCCAGCAGTCGGGTTTCAGGCCCGGTTACAGCACGGAAACCGCTTTGGTCGCGTTGATGGATGATCTCTGGCGGGCCCGGGACAGGGGTTTATCCTCTGTCCTGGTGCTCCTTGACCTCTCAGCGGCTTTCGATACCATCGACCATGGTATCCTTCTGCACCGGCTGGAGGGGTTGGGGGTGGGAGGCACTGTCCTTCAGTGGTTCTCCTCCTACCTCTCTGGCCGGTCGCAGTCGGTGTTAGTGGGGGGTCAGAGGTCGACTCCTAGGTTTCTCCCTTGTGGGGTGCCTCAGGGGTCGGTCCTCTCCCCCCTGCTATTCAACATCTACATGAAACCGCTGGGCGAGATCATCCAAGGACATGGGGTGAGGTATCATCAATATGCGGATGATACCCAGCTTTACATCTCCACCCCATGCCCAGTCAACGAAGCGGTGGAAGTGATGTGCCGGTGCCTGGAGGCTGTTGGGGCCTGGATGGGTGTCAACAGACTCAAGCTCAACCCGGATAAGACGGAGTGGCTGTGGGTTTTGCCTCCCAAGGACAATCCCATCTGTCCGTCCATCACCCTGGGGGGGGGAATTATTGACCCCCTCAGAGAGGGTCCGCAACTTGGGCGTCCTCCTCGATCCACAGCTCACATTAGAAAAACATCTCTCAGCTGTGGCGAGGGGGGCGTTTGCCCAGGTTCGCCTGGTGCACCAGTTGCGGCCCTATTTGGACCGGGACTCATTGCTCACAGTCACTCATGCCCTCATCACCTCGAGGTTCGACTACTGTAATGCTCTCTACATGGGGCTACCTTTGAAAAGTGTTCGGAAACTTCAGATCGTGCAGAATGCAGCTGCGAGAGCAGTCATGGGCTTACCTAGGTATGCCCATGTTTCACCATCACTCCGCAGTCTGCATTGGCTGCCGATCAGTTTCCGGTCACAATTCAAAGTGTTGGTTATGACCTTTAAAGCCCTTCATGGCATTGGACCAGAATATCTCCGAGACCGCCTCCTGCCGCACGAATACCAGCGACCGATTAGGTCCCACAGAGTGGGCCTTCTCTGGGTCCCGTCAACTAAACAATGTCGGTTGGCGGGCCCCAGGGGAAGAGCCTTCTCTGTGGCGGCACCGGCCCTCTGGAACCAACTCCCCCCGGAGATTAGAACTGCCCCTACTCTTCCTGCCTTCCGTAAACTCCTTAAAACCCACCTTTGCCGTCAGGCATGGGGGAACTGAAACATCTTCCCCTGGGCATGTTTAATTTATATATGGTATGCTTGTGTGTATGTCTGTTAGTATATGGGGTCTTTTTTTAAATCTTTAATACAGTAATACCTCATGATACGAACTTAATTGGTGCAAGGAGGAGGTTCGTAAGACGAAAGGTTCGTAAGACGAAACATTGTTTCCCATAGGAAACAATGTAAAGTCAATTAATCCGTGCAACCAAACCCCCCCCCCCCCGCAAAAAAACGGCTTTCTGCGGCTGCTGGGAAGCCACGCGGCTGTTTTAAAAGGTGACAGCCGGCCTGGGGGGCTTCCCAGCACCCCCCCCGAACCTCTCCTCTTCCCAGTTTGCTCTCCATGTGTCCTCAACCTTTCACGGAGGGTTTTCCACCTCTCTTCTTCCCAGTTTGCTCTCCATGTGTCCCCAACCTTTCACGGAGGGCTTTCCACCTCTCCTTTTCACAGTTTGCTCTCCATGTGTCCTCAACCTTTCACGGAGGGTTTTCCACCTCTCCTCTTCCCAGTTTGCTCTCCATGTGTCCCCAACCTTTCAAGAGGTGGAAAACCCTCCGTGAAAGGTTGAGGACACATGGAGAGCAAACTGGGAAGAGGAGAGGTGGAAAACCCTCCGTGAAAGGTTGGGGACACATGGAGAGCAAACTGGGAAGAGGAGAGGTGGAAAACCCTCCGTGAAAGGTTGAGGACACATGGAGAGCAAACTGGGAAGAGGAGAGGTGGAAAACCCTCCGTGAAAGGTTGAGGACACATGGGGAGCAAACTGGGAAGAGGAGAGGTGGAAAACCCTCCGTGAAAGGTTGAGGACACATGGGGAGCAAACTGGGAAGAGGAGAGGTGGAAAACCCTCCGTGAAAGGTTGAGGACACATGGGGAGCAAACTGGGAAGAGGAGAGGTGGAAAACCCTCCGTGAAAGGTTGAGGACACATGGAGAGCAAACTGGGAAGAGGAGAGGTGGAAAACCCTCCGTGAAAGGTTGGGGACACATGGAGAGCAAACTGGGAAGAGGAGAGGTGGAAAACCCTCCGTGAAAGGTTGAGGACACATGGAGAGCAAACTGGGAAGAGGAGAGGTGGAAAACCCTCCGTGAAAGGTTGAGGACACATGGGGAGCAAACTGGGAAGAGGAGAGGTGGAAAACCCTCCGTGAAAGGTTGGGGACACATGGAGAGCAAACTGGGAAGAGGAGAGGTGGAAAACCCTCCGTGAAAGGTTGAGGACACATGGGGAGCAAACTGGGAAGAGGAGAGGTGGAAAACCCTCCGTGAAAGGTTGAGGACACATGGAGAGCAAACTGGGAAGAGGAGAGGTGGAAAACCCTCCGTGAAAGGTTGAGGACACATGGGGAGCAAACTGGGAAGAGGAGAGGTGGAAAACCCTCCGTGAAAGGTTGGGGACACATGGAGAGCAAACTGGGAAGAGGAGAGGTGGAAAACCCTCCGTGAAAGGTTGAGGACACATGGAGAGCAAACTGGGAAGAGGAGAGGTGGAAAACCCTCCGTGAAAGGTTGAGGACACATGGGGAGCAAACTGGGAAGAGGAGAGGTGGAAAACCCTCCGTGAAAGGTTGGGGACACATGGAGAGCAAACTGGGAAGAGGAGAGGTGGAAAACCCTCCGTGAAAGGTTGAGGACACATGGGGAGCAAACTGGGAAGAGGAGAGGTGGAAAACCCTCCGTGAAAGGTTGAGGACACATGGAGAGCAAACTGGGAAGAGGAGAGGTGGAAAACCCTCCGTGAAAGGTTGAGGACACATGGAGAGCAAACTGGGAAGAGGAGAGGTGGAAAACCCTCCGTGAAAGGTTGAGGACACATGGGGAGCAAACTGGGAAGAGGAGAGGTGGAAAACCCTCCGTGAAAGGTTGAGGACACATGGGGAGCAAACTGGGAAGAGGAGAGGTGGAAAACCCTCCGTGAAAGGTTGAGGACACATGGGGAGCAAACTGGGAAGAGGAGAGGTGGAAAACCCTCCGTGAAAGGTTGAGGACACATGGGGAGCAAACTGGGAAGAGGAGAGGTGGAAAACCCTCCGTGAAAGGTTGAGGACACATGGAGAGCAAACTGGGAAGAGGAGAGGTGGAAAACCCTCCGTGAAAGGTTGAGGACACATGGGGAGCAAACTGGGAATAGGAGAGGTGGAAAACCCTCCGTGAAAGGTTGAGGACACATGGGGAGCAAACTGGGGAGAGGTGGAAAACCCTCCGTGAAAGGTTGAGGACACATGGAGAGCAAACTGGGAAGAGGAGAGGTGGAAAACCCTCCGTGAAAGGGTGAAAGGTTGAGGACACATGGGGAGCAAACTGGGAAGAGGAGAGGTGGAAAACCCTCCGTGAAAGGTTGAGGACACATGGAGAGCAAACTGGGAAGAGGAGAGGTGGAAAACCCTCCGTGAAAGGTTGAGGACACATGGGGAGCAAACTGGGAAGAGGAGAGGTGGAAAACCCTCCGTGAAAGGTTGAGGACACATGGGGAGCAAACTGGGAAGAGGAGAGGTGGAAAACCCTCCGTGAAAGGTTGAGGACACATGGGGAGCAAACTGGGAAGAGGAGAGGTGGAAAACCCTCCGTGAAAGGTTGAGGACACATGGGGAGCAAACTGGGAAGAGGAGAGGTGGAAAACCCTCCGTGAAAGGTTGAGGACACATGGAGAGCAAACTGGGAAGAGGAGAGGTGGAAAACCCTCCGTGAAAGGTTGAGGACACATGGAGAGCAAACTGGGAAGAGGAGAGGTGGAAAACCCTCCGTGAAAGGTTGAGGACACATGGGGAGCAAACTGGGAAGAGGAGAGGTGGAAAACCCTCCGTGAAAGGTTGAGGACACATGGGGAGCAAACTGGGAAGAGGAGAGGTGGAAAACCCTCCGTGAAAGGTTGAGGACACATGGAGAGCAAACTGGGAAGAGGAGAGGTGGAAAACCCTCCGTGAAAGGTTGAGGACACATGGGGAGCAAACTGGGAAGAGGAGAGGTGGAAAACCCTCCGTGAAAGGTTGAGGACACATGGAGAGCAAACTGGGAAGAGGAGAGGTGGAAAACCCTCCGTGAAAGGTTGAGGACACATGGGGAGCAAACTGGGAAGAGGAGAGGTGGAAAACCCTCCGTGAAAGGTTGAGGACACATGGGGAGCAAACTGGGAAGAGGAGAGGTGGAAAACCCTCCGTGAAAGGTTGAGGACACATGGGGAGCAAACTGGGAAGAGGAGAGGTGGAAAACCCTCCGTGAAAGGTTGAGGACACATGGGGAGCAAACTGGGAAGAGGAGAGGTGGAAAACCCTCCGTGAAAGGTTGAGGACACATGGGGAGCAAACTGGGAAGAGGAGAGGTGGAAAACCCTCCGTGAAAGGTTGAGGACACATGGAGAGCAAACTGGGAAGAGGAGAGGTGGAAAACCCTCCGTGAAAGGTTGAGGACACATGGGGAGCAAACTGGGAAGAGGAGAGGTGGAAAACCCTCCGTGAAAGGTTGAGGACACATGGAGAGCAAACTGGGAAGAGGAGAGGTGGAAAACCCTCCGTGAAAGGTTGAGGACACATGGGGAGCAAACTGGGAAGAGGAGAGGTGGAAAACCCTCCGTGAAAGGTTGAGGACACATGGAGAGCAAACCGCTTTCGGAGACTGCTGGGGAGCTGCACGGCTGTTTTAAAAGGTGACAGCCGGGCTGGGGGGCTTCCCAGCAACCTCCCGAAGCCAACCCGGAAGTTCGGGTTTGGTGTTCGTAACATGAAAAAAGTTCGTAAGAAGAGGCAAATTTTTTCTGAACCCCGGGTTCGTATCTCGAGTTGTTCGTAAGACGAGGGGTTCGTATCTTGAGGTACCACTGTATTTTAAATTGTCAGATTATTTATGATTTGTTTCCACATGTTGTGAGCCGCGCCGAGTCTTCGTAGAGGGGCGGCATACAAATCAAATAAATAAATAAATAAATAAATAAATAAATAAATAAATAAATAAATAAATAAATAAACAAACATCTTTCGACTGTGGCAAGTGGGGCGTTTGCCCAGGTTCGCCTGGTGCACCAGTTGCAGCCCTATTTGGACGGGGAGTCACTGCTCACAGTCACTCATGCCCTCATCACCTCGAGGCTCGACTACTGTAACGCTCTCTACATGCGGCTACCTTTGAAGAGTGTTCGGAAACTTCAGATCGTGCAGAATGCAGCTGCGAGAGCAATCATGGGCTTTCCCAAATATGCCCATGTTACACCAACACTCCGCAATCTGCATTGGTTGCCGATCAGTTTCCGGTCACAATTCAAAGTGTTGGTTATGACCTATAAAGCCCTTCATGGCACCGGACCAGATTATCTCAGGGACCGCCTTCTGCTGCACGAATCCCAGCGACCAGTTAGGTTCCACAGAGTGGGTCTTCTCCGGGTCCCGTCAACTAAACAATATCGCTTGGTGGGACCCAGGGGAAGAGCCTTCTCTGTGGCGGCCCTGGCCCTCTGGAACCAACTCCCCCCAGAGATTAGAATTGCCCCCACCCTCCTTGCTTTTCGTAAGCTTCTTAAATCCCAGCTCTGCCACCAGGCATGGGGGAACTGAGATACTCTTTCCCCCTAGGCCTTTACAATAAATTTGAGCATCCCCATGATAAAAAAATCAGATAATTGGCAACTGACTCAACCCCCTCTTCGTGTCTTTGGAGAGGGGCGGCATACAAATCTAATAAATTATTATTCATTATTAATTATTATTTATGACTGTCACAGTTTCAAACAGGATCCCTTTTTGCGACCTTCTGAGAAGCAAAGTGAATGGGGAAGGCAGATTCAATTAAACATCCTGTTACTAACTGAACAACTGCAGTGATTCACTTACAATAGTAGCAAGAAAGGTTGTAAAATAATAACAACAATAATAGAAACATAGAAGATTGACGGCAGAAAAAGACCTCATGGTCCATCTAGTCTGCCCTTATACTATTTCCTGTATTTTATATTATAATAATAATAATAATAATAATAATAATAATAATAATAATAATAATACAAGAACAACAATAATAATAATAGTCAATTGCAAAAGGCCGCTTTCCTGGGATCGGCATACATAATTTGCCGCTACATCACGCAGTCCTAGGTGGTTGGGAAGCACCTGACTGGTGATGAATTACGAAATCCAGCATAGTGATCTCGTTTCCTGTGTTGTATTGATGATGGTTTTATTTATTTTATTTATTTATTAGATTTGCATGCCGTCCCTCTCCGCAGACTCGGGGCGGCTCACAAAACAATAAAATAGTTCATGACAAATCTAATAATTTGCAATTTAAAATATTTTAAAAACCCCATTATTAAGCAGACATACATACAAACATACCATACATAAATTGTATAGGCCCGCGGGAGATATCTCAGTTCCCCCATGCCTGACGACAAAGGTGGGTTTCGAGGAGTTTACGAAAGGCAAGGAGGGTAGGGGCAGTTCTAATCTCTGGTGGGCGCTGGTTCCAGAGGGCCGGGGCCGCCACAGAGAAGGCTCTTCCCCTGGGGCCCGCCAACCGACATTGTTTAGTTGATGGGACCTGGAGAAGGCCCACTCTGATGATGATGATAATATAATAATAATAATAATAATAATAATAGTAATAGTAGCAGCAGCCATCCACCTGTGACTACAACTGATGATGATGATGATGATGATGATGATGATAATAATAATAATAATAATTGTAGTAGTAGTAGTAGTAGTAGTAGTAGTAGCCATCTATCTGTGACCACAACTGAGCCCCAGATTTAGGCAGCTAAGCAAGATAGTTATTAAGTGAGAGTTGCCCCACTAAATACATATATTTAAAATTGAAGAGATCCCTTCAAGGGTATTTCAATAATTGTGGAGAAATGAGAATGGCTGAAAATGCTCGCTTTTTGGGTTAACTCCTCTTCTATTTGACTTCTCTTCCCAGCAGTGAGGTCTCTACATCTCGATTGTTCCACCTCCAAACGTGTACCCTGGTTCTTCTGTTCAAGCTGGGCATGGCCCCAGCTTGTCTCAAAGACAACATTGCTCCATTGTGACTAATTTCCCCTGGCAATCTGCAGCTGCACAATTTGTGGCGTGCCAGAGGACAAGCGTTGTGTGACTCACGCCGATCCACATCTCCTGTTGCCGGTGATGGTGAACCTATGGCACGTGTGGCTCAGGTGGCCCGCGGAGGCGTATCAGAGGGCATGCAAGGCGTGGCCCTCTGTCAACTCCTGCACACAGGTGTGTTACGCTGGCCGGCTGATTTTCTGCTTTCAATTTTGGTCATTTTTCACTGTCCCCAGGGTCCAGGAAGCTTTCCTGAACACCCAGGAGAGAGAAAAACAGCCCAATGGGCCTATCAGAAGTCCGGAGGCTTCAGTGAGGCCTGTGCACAAGTGCAGTGAGAGAGCACGGGGGCATTGTGCGCATGCAGGGAGGGCGTCACACATAGAAACATAGAAGACTGACGGCAGAAAAAGACCTCATGATCCATCTAGTTTGCCCTTATACTATTTCCTGTATTTTATCTTACAATTGATATATGTTTATCCCAGGCATGTTTCAATTCAGATACTGTGGATTTATCTACCACGTCTGCTGGAAGTTTGTTCCAAGGATCTACTACTCTTTCAGTGAAATAATATTTTCTCACGTTGCTTTTGATCTTTCCCCCAACTAACTTCAGATTGTTTTCCGTGGTTCTTGTGTTCACTTTCCTATTAAAAACACTTCCCTCCTGAACCTTATTTAACCCTTTAACATATTTAAATGTTTCGATCATGTCCCCCCTTTTCCTTCTGTCCTCCAGACTATACAGATTGAGTTCATTCAGTCTTTCCTGATACGTTTTATGCTTAAGACCTTCCACCATTCTTGTAGCCCATCTTTGGACCAGTTCAATTTTCTCAATATCTTTTTGTAGGTGAGGTCTCCAGAACTGAACACAGTATTCCAAATGGGGTCTCACCAGCGCTCTATATAAGGGGATCACAATCTCCCTCTTCCTGCTTGTTATACCTCTAGCTATGCAGCCAAGCATCCTACTTGCTTTTCCTACCGCCCGACCACACTGCTCACCCATTTTGAGACTGTCAGAAATCACTACCCCTAAATCCTTCTCTTCTGAAATTGCCTTATGAGTGTGGACACATGCGCACATGCTATCTCACATATGCGCACCCTTTTGGCCCTTGAGCAAAAAAATGTTTGCCATCACTCTCCTATGCTTTATAATAATTTTTATTAATTTTTTAAGAAAATGGAGTGGTACCTCTACTTAAGAACTTAATTCGTTCCGTGACCAGGTTCTTAAGTAGAAAAGTTTGTAAGTAGAAGCTATTTTTCCCATAGGAATCAATGTGTTCACTTTCCTATTAAAAACACTTCCCTCCTGAACCTTATTTAACCCTTTAACATATTTAAATGTTTCGATCATGTCCCCCCTTTTCCTTCTGTCCTCCAGACTATACAGATGGAGTCCATGAAGTCTTTCCTGATACGTTTTATGCTTAAGACCTTCCACTATTCTTGTAGCCCGTCTTTGGACCCGTTCAATTTTGTCAATATCCTTTTGCAGGTGAGGTCTCCAGAACTGAACACAGTACTGTATTTTAAATTGGGTCTCAGCAGCGCTCTATACAGCGGGATCACAACCTCCCTCTTCCTGCTTGTTATACCTCTCGCTATGCAGCCAAGCATTCTACTTGCTTTCCCTACCGCCTGACTGCACTGTTCACCCATTTTGAGACTGTCAGAAATCACTACCCCTAAATCCTTGCGGAACGAGCCCACATCGGCTAGGAATACATAACCCCTCATGGCACCGGACCAGGGTATCTACGAGACTGCCTTCTGCCGCACAAATCCCAGCGACCGGTTAGGTCCCACAGAGTGGGCCTTCCCCGGGTCCCATCAACAAAACAATGTCGTTTGGTGGGGCCCAGGGGAAGAGCCTTCTCTGTGGCGGCCCCGGCCCTCTGGAACCAACTCCCCCCAGAGATTAGAATTGCCCCCACCCTCCTCGCCTTTCGTAAGCTCCTTAAAATCCACCTCTGCCGTCAGGCATGGGGGAATTGAGATATTCTTTCCCCCTAGGCCTTTACAATTTATGCATGGTATGTTTGTTTGCATGTATGTTTGGTTTTACAAATAAGGGCTTTTTAGCTGTTTTAGTATTGGATTTACATGCTGTTTTGTACTATTGTTGTTAGCCGCCCCGACTCTACGGAGAGGGGCGGCATATAAATCCAATAAATAATAATAATAATAACAACAACGTACAATGCTAAAACTGAAGCGTCAACCCCACCGAAGACAGGAAATTCGAATAAGGGGCTGTTTTCAGGTTTAATTTTCGTCAGCATGCCCTTTCTTGCTGCAAATTTCTCCCGGGGGCTTCTGGTTCCTTATGTTCTTCCATTATTAAATGCAGAAAATAAACTCATGCCTTTTTAATCATTCTAAGTTTAGTTAGAGGGACCTACCAGGTATGTTGGCACGTCAAAGCCATCGTACAAGAGGCTACAAACCTAACTGACAATTAAGAACAATTACCCCAAAGCCTGGTTAGGAAATTCACCAAATCTTCTCCAAATTACTTGTCTTTTTTTTAAAATTAGGTTGATAATTTGCTATCCTGAAAGCCTGGTGATGAATCCGGTTAAAGAATTAAATTGCTGCTGTGTTTTATTTAAAAATCCTGATGCTACTTAGAGTACTCTTTATCCTTTAAATAGGATTTGAGGACTACTTTTAATTGTTATTTTATGAGAGCTTACAGTGGAGGTTTACTTGCCTTAATTTCTCTAGGTGAAAAGGCAGAGGGAAAAAAGATTCATATTATTAAAAAATGCAAATAATGTACCCAGAAACTTAGCATCAGCTGGGAACTCCGCCTGCTGAGCCATTTGGCTGCATAGCTAGAGGTATAACAAGCAGGAAGAGGGAGATTATGATCCCGCTATATAGAGCGCTGGTGAGACCCCATTTGGAATACTGTGTTCAGTTCTGGAGACCTCACCTACAAAAAGATATTGACAAAATTGACGGGCTGCAAGAAAGGTGGAGGGTCTTAAGCATAAAACGTATCAGGAAAGGCTGAATGAACTCAATCTGTATAGTCTGGAGGACAGAAGGAAAAGGGGGGACATGATCGAAACATTTAAATATATTAAATGGTTAAATAAGGTCCAGGAGGGAAGTGTTTTTAATAGGAAAGTGAACACAAGAACAAGGGGACACAATCTGAAGTTAGTTGGGGGGAAAGATCAAAAGCAACGTGAGAAAATATTATTTCACTGAAATAGTAGTAGATCCTTGGAACAAACTTCCAGCAGACGTGGTAGATAGATCCACAGTAACTGAATTTAAACATGCCTGGGATAAACATAGATCCATCCTAAGATAAAATGCATAAAATAGTATAAGGGCAGACTAGATGGACCAGGAGGTCTTTTTCTGCCGTCAGACTTCTATGTTTCTATGTTTCTATTCCCTTTTTCCCAACCGTTCACCTATCACACTTGAAGATTTTAAAAAGTAAAGCTGGGGTAGGGTGTGGCCGATGGACTTTGTGTTCTTTGTTGGGGCAACCCACAAAGGCCAAAGTAAAGAAAAGGGGAAAAAAACAAAGGAGGGATGGGGGAGAAGAACATGTTTCCACAAAGGCACAAGTCTAAAAAACTTTCCAGGAGTCTCTCTTGCTATATGGTGTCTCCTAAACCTCAGAGTCCGTCATTAAATGACATTTTAACCCATTGCAAATAACTGCCCATCCATTTTTTTTCTTGACAGGAAGTGATTCTTAGGAACCCATGATGTAATTATTAACCCAAAGAAACCGAAGCTGGGGTTGGATGTGAGAAACACACACACACACACACACACACACACACTCCCTCTCCCCCTCCCCCAGTCCACGTTGACAAATTCTTTTGACAAGTCCTGTGGTTACAGGGAAGCTGCTTTCATACTGAGTCATCTCTGTTCAAACAGTTTACTGGAAATGGAGGGGAGGGGGAATTTTCAAAGAAACCATGTGATGGCCAGACTAACCACAATCAGCAAAATGTTCAGAGGAGAAAAGAAGGAAGGAAGGAAGGAAGGAAAGAAGAAAGAAAGAAAGCAGGGAAGAAGAAGAGAGAGAAGAGAGAAAGAAGGAAAGAGGAAGATAGGAAGAAAGAGAGAGAGAGAAAGAAAAAAGAAAGATATGGAGGAAAAGGAGAAAGAAAGAAAGAAAGAAAGAAAAAATAGTAGGGAGGAGGAAGATAGAAGAGAGAACAGGAAAGGGAAAGAAAGAAGGAAGGAAGGGAAGGAAGAAGAGGAAGAGAGAAAGAAAGAAGGAAGGAAGGAAGGAAAGGAAGAAGAAAGAAAGAAAGGAAGTAGGGAAGAAGAAGAGAGAAGAGAGAAAGAAGAAAAGAGGAAGGAAGAAAGGAAGGAAGGAAGAAAGAGAGAGAGAAAAGAAAGATAGGGAGGAAAAGGAGAAAGAAAGAAAGAAAGAAAGAAAAAGAAAAATAGTAGGGAGGAGGAAGATAGAAGAGAGAACAGGAAAGAGAAAGAAAGAAGGAAGGAAGGAAGGGAAGGAAGAAAAGGAAGAGAAAAAGAAAGAAAGAACGAAGGAAGGAAAGGAAGAAGAAAGAAAGAAAGAAAGAAAGAAAGCAGGGAAGAAGAAGAGAGAAAGACGGAAAGAGGAAGGAAGGGAAGGAGAGAGAGAGAGAAAGATAGGGAGGAAAAAGAGAAAGAAAGAAAAAGAAGAAAAAGAAAAATAGTAGGGAGGAGGAAGATAGAAGAGAGAACAGGAAAGAGAAAGAAAGAAGGAAGGAAGGGAAGGAAGAACAGGAAGAGAGAAAGAAAGAAAGAAGGAAGGAAAGGAAGAGAGAAAGAAAGAATGCAAGAAAAAGAAAGAAGAGGAAGAAAAATAATAGGGAGGAGGAAGAGAAAGAGAGAAGAGAGAAAAGGAAATAGAAAGAAAGGAAGGAAAGGGAGAAGGGGAAGAGAGATAGTAGGGAGGAAGAAGAGGAAGGGAGAAGAGAGGAAGAAGGAAGGAGAAAGAAAGAGGAAGAAGAGAAAGAAAGAGAGCAACACAAAGAAGAGACAAAGAAATAGTAGAGAAGAAGAGAAAAAAAGATGGAAAGAAAGAAGAGAGGAGGGAAGAAAGGAAGGAAGAAAGAAGAAAAGAAAGAGAAAGAATTGGGAGTGAATTGGAAGAAGAAAAAGTTGGAGGGATAGAGAAGAAAGAAAAAGAGAGGAAAGAAGGAGGGAGGGAGGGAGAGTGAGTAAGCAAGCAACTAAGCTCCAGGCTCCCTGGATAAACAACTGCCCTGCAATCTTCAGTCCCTCTAAAGTTTGGGATGTGCCTTAACCCCTTTCAACAACTGTGTTTCTTCAAGGGAGAGCACTGGAGAAGAGTCAACAAAAGAGAAGGTCCTTGACTGCCCCACGCAGAGCAATGGCCAGAGAGCACTGAGGCCGCCCGGGAGCTGACACGACAATAACCAGACCAGGCTTGTTTCTGGAGCTGCCTCGGGCTCCCTTCAAGCAACCTAAGGGTGTACATGCAAACTTTCCTCGCTGGGGGATTAATACACGTGGCTGCAAGATTTAGCTGGTCGGGAGGCTTTCTGGCCCACAGATACCTGGTGGCTTCCAGGAAGGAAATAGAAACATAGAAACATAGAAGATTGACAGCAGAAAAAGACCTCATGGTCCATCTAGTCTGCCCTTATACTATTTCCTGTGCTTTATCTTAGGATGGATATATGTTTATCCCAGGCATGTTTAAATTCAGTTACTGTGGATTTATCTACCACGTCTGCTGGAAGTTTGTTCCAAGGATCTACTACTCTTTCAGTGAAATAATATTTCCTCACGTTGCTTTTGATCTTTCCTCCAAACTAACTTCAGATTGTGTCCCCTTGTTCTTGTGTTCACTGTCCTATTAAAAACACTTCCCTCCTGGATCTTATTTAACCCTTTAACATATTTAAATGTTTCAATCATGTCCCCCCTTTTCCTTCTGTCCCCCAGACTATGCAGATTGAGTTCATGAAGTCTTTCCTGATAGGTTTTATGCTTAAGACCTTCCACCATTCTTGTAGCCCGTCTTTGGACCCATTCAATTTGATCAATATCTTTTTGTAGGTGAGGTCTCCAGAACTGAACACAGTATTATTCCAAATGGGGTCTCACCAGCGCTCTATATAAGGGGATCACAATCTCCCTCTTCCTGCTTGTTATACCTCTAGCTATGCAGCCAAGCATCCTACTTGCTTTTCCTACTGCCTGACCACACTGCTCACCCATTTTGAGACTGTCAGAAATCACTACTCCTAAATCCTTCTCTTCTGAAGTTTTTGATAACACAGATCTGCCAATGAAGAACACTATCCCCTCACCCCCCACCACCCCATAAAGAGAGAATGAAGATGGTGACACAGCTGAACCCAACACAGCCTGGCTCAGGATCTCATTCTCCAATGGGCACCAGGGCCATTATTATTGTAAAAGCATTTAGATTTATATACTGCTTTTACAGCCCTCTCTAAGCGGTTTACAGAATCAGCCTCTTGCCCACCTCGGAGGGATGGAAGGCTGAGTCATCCTTGAGCTGGTGGTGAGATTTGAACTTGCTGAACTACAGCTAGCAGTTAGCTGAAGTAACATGCAGTGCTTCACTCTAACCTCTGTGCCACTCTGGCTCTTATTATGAGGTTAGTTGGGGGAAAGATTAGAAGTAACAGGATAAAATATTATTTTACTGAAAGCGTAGTAGATGCTTGGACCAAACGTCCAGCAGACGTGGTCGGTAAATCGACAGTAACTGAATTTAAACATGCCTGGGATAAACATATAGCCATCCTAAGATAAAATACAAGAAATACTATAAGGGCAGACTAGATGGACCATGAGGTCTTTTTCTGCCGTCAGAAAAATTGGACTTCAACTCCCAGAACTCCCCAGCCAGCATTTGCTGGCTGGGGAATTCTGGGAGTTGAAGTCCAGATATCTTCAAGTTGCCACGGTTGGGAAACACTGGTTTATACCATGCATTCCTTACCTGTGAGTCTTGTGCGTGTTCTAGCATCTCTTCAAATTCCTGGTACTCCTCATCGTCTGGCTCGGTTCCGGACAGACGGGCTGCCCTGGCCATGAAATACGGAGGCAGCTCCCCAATGGCTGTTCCAGCACCCTGGAGAAGAAAGTGTAGGAGACAAATAAAAGGCGTCAAAGAAAATCCCCGTTTTCTTCTCTTAATACAGGAAGTAAGCAACCCAGAGTCCTCCGGGAGTGAGGCGGCATATATTTATTTTATTTTATTTATTTATTCATTTGTCCAATACACAAATACATAGGAAGAAAAATAGACATGTAGTAATATATATAAGGGTAAAGTGAACTTAGCGGAGAGGATATATGAAAGAAAGAAAATATATATGATAAGTGAGAGGAAGGAAAGACAATTGGACAGGGGACGGAAGGCACACCAGTGCACTTATGTACGCCCCTTACTGGCCTCTTAGGAACCTGGAGAGGTCAATCGTGGAGAGTCTAAGGGAGAAGTGTTGGGGGTTAGGGGTTGACACAATGGAGTCCGGCAATGAGTTCCACGCTTCAATAACTCAATTGTTGAAATCATATATAAATCCAAATAATAAATAATTAATAAATAAATAAGTCTTCAATCCATGACCACAATTGAACCCAAAATGTCTGTTAAGTGAGATGTATGTTAAAATAAAAAACGTTTGCCCCATTTTATGACCTTTCTTATGACAGTTGCTAAGCGAATCACTGCAGTTGATTAGTTAGCAACCTGGTTGTTAAAGTGAAACCGACTTTGCTTGGTCGCAAAAAGGGGATCACATGAGCTTGGGACACTGGATTTTGATCACGTGACCATGTGGCTGCTACAAAGGTCGTAATGGGGCATCGGACCAGATTACTTACAGGCATAGTTCCCTCTAAGCTGAGCAGTGAGCAATCGCTCACTTAAAAATCATCATCAACTCAGAGTTTTCCAGACCTGCCCAGAAGCCGAGAGGGAAAGAGTGAGAGGGAAGGAGAGAGAGTGGAAGAGAGGAAGAGAGAGAAACAGATAGAAAAAAGAGAGGAAGGAAAAGAGAAAGAAAAAGAATGGGAGTAAGGAAGAGAGAAAGAAAATCAAAATCTAGTTTGAAACTAGCTCAACTATTTAAGTGGCATTTTGATATTGATAGAGTTGCCCTGTTATGAGCTCACTGTTATAGACACACAGTACAGTATTTTATTTTGAAATTCTCTGAGGCAAAACAGGGTGGGATTTTATTTATTTATTTGTTTGTTTGTTTTTTATTTATTTATTTATTATTTCTGTGCCGCCCAGTCCTGAAGGGACTGCCGCTCAGACACTATACTTTTCCGCCCACCCCAAAAAAAAATTAGAGGGAACACTGCTTACAGGACCGCCTTCTGCCGCACAAAGCCTAAGACTTTGGCAAAAATCATACTTTCTTCGCTTCTGCACATGCGTGGAAGCAAAAAACCATTGATTTTCTCCAGAATCTCGCCGTTTGCACATGTGCATGGCAGGTGGTAATGGAGCTATGCGCGAAGCTCCACTTCTGCTAGCGGAATGGCATGGTAACTTTGAACGGTCACAAAGTGAACTGCTGTTAAGTTGAAAACTACCTGTAATCTTTGCCCCTGAAGCTGTGAATACACAGAGGATGCTGCCAACGGTTGTATGAAAAACCGTTGTAAGTCGCTTTTTTCTGAATGGTCACTAAGTGAACTGCTGTTAAGTTGAAGACTACCTGTAATCTTTCCCCCTGAAGCTGTGAATGCACAGGGAATGCTGCCAACGGTTGTATGAAAAACTGTCGTAAGTTGCTTTTTTCTGATTTCAAATGGTCACTAAAGTGAACAGTTGTAAACTGAGGACTACCTGTAAGGCAGTAAGCACGGTGCAGTACAGTTTGCCTATTAACGTTCAGAGCCGCGCAACAGCTTCATCGCTGTGGGAAAGATTAATTGAATTCAATTCAATTCAATTTATTAGATTTGTATGCCGCCCCTCTCCGAAGACTCCGGGCGGCTCACAACAACAATAAAAACAATATTCCAGCGAAAACAAATCTAATATTAAAAAGCACATAAAAGCCCTATCATATTTAAAAAGCAAACAACACATACATATCCAAACATAAATATAAAAAAGCCTGGGGGAAAGGTACCTCAACTCCCCCATGCCTGGCGGTAGAGATGGGTTTTGAATAATTTACGAAAGACAAGGAGTGTGGGGGCAGTTCTAATCTCCGGGGGGAGTTGATTCCAGAGGGCCGGGGCTGCCACAGAGAAGGCTCTTCCCCTGGGGCCCGCTAAACGACATTGTTTAGTCGACGGGACCGAAGAAGGCCAACTCTGTGGGATCTTATTGGTCGCTGGGATTCGTGCAGTAGTAGGCAGTTCTGGAGGTACTCTGGTCCAATGCCATGTAGGGCTTTAAAGGTCATGACCAACACTTTGTATTGTGACCGGAAACTGATCAGCAGCCAATGCAGGCCATGGAGTGTTGTAGAACGTGGGCGAATCTGGGAAGCCCCATGATGGCTCTCGCGGCCGTGTTCTGCACGATCTGAAGTTTCCGAGCACTTTTCAAAGGTAGCCCCATGTAGAGAGCGCTGCATTAATCGAACCTTGAGGTGATGAGGGCATGAGCGACTGTGAGCAATGACTCCCTGTCCAAATAGGGGCGCAACTGGTGCACCAGGCGAACCTGGGCACATTAATGACCAGGAAAGAAACAAAATTCACTTATAGGAGAGAGATTTCAATACCGGCACTGCTTATTTCTGCTACTGAGATCAGGAAGCTTTGGATTGTGCAAATAAAAAAAACACAACAGTTTATTTTTAGCATCCCGAAGAGGGTATGTATAATTAGGTTGAAACCGAGGTCGCTCAAACCTTTCAATAAAACCGGTTGTGTTTATTCATCTTTGCGTCTTGCCTTTTTTCCCCTACTGAGTTCCGTGTGAGTGACCGACCGTGCCATGACCTCATCGGAAGTTGACTACAAACCCGTGAAACTCAGTTAAGCAAATGTAGCGTTTAAGAGAACGGCCACCTCAGGCTTTCAGCCGGAGTCACGGAATTCCAATCCCTAGGTACATCGGTTGCCGGTTGGCAAGATCCATGTACGGTAATTGTTTCCAAAGTCTAAATCAGTGTTTCTTAGTCTTAGCTACTTAAAATATGTGGACTCCCAGAATCCCCCAGCCAGCATGGCTGAAAGATGTGTGGACTTCAACTCCCAGAATCCCTCAGCCAGCATGGCTGAAAGATGTGTGGACTTCAACTCCCAGAATCCCTCAGTCAGATTGGCTGAAAGATGTGTGGACTTCAACTCACAGAATCCACCAGCCAGATTGGCTGAAAGATGTGTGGACTTCAACTCCCAGAATCCTCATCCAGTTTGGCTGAAATATGTGTGGACTTCAACTCCCAGAATCCTCCAGCCAGATTGGCTGAAATATGTGTGGACTTCAACTCCCAGAATCCTCCAGCCTGTTTGGCTGAAAGATGTGTGGACTTCAACTCCCAGAATCCTCATCCAGTTTGGCTGAAATACGTGTGGACTTCAAATCCCAGAATCCTCCAGCTAGATTGGCTGAAAGATGTGTGGATTTCAACTCCCAGAATCCTCCAGCCTGTTTGGCTGAAAGATGTGCGGACTTCAACTCCCAGAATCCCTCAGTCAGTTTGGCTGAAAGATGTGTGGACTTCAACTCCCAGAGTCCCCCCAGTTGGGCATATGAAAAGTTTAATCAATTAAATTAAAATAAATTAAATTAAACAACATCCCAATCAAGGAACTACCAATTCAGAAGAAAAAAACTAACAACAGCTTACTGAAAGAACCACGAAGAACATTTCCACCAACACCGACAGGACAAGCCACTGATATATAAACAATGATCCAACCCCACTCTCTTCTATCACTGATGTTGTTATCTAGTTGGGTAATGAAACGTCTGTAGGAAAACAACCAAACTCAGAGAGCACTAAAGACACCAAGTCCCCCTCCTCTTCCTCTTCCTCCTTTTCCTCCTCTTCCTCTTTGCAAACCCCACTCCCTTCTTGCACTGATGATGTTACCTAGTTGGGCAATGAAATGTCTGCAAGAAATTTTAAAATACATTTCCTTCTCAATTCATTCATTTCACTTCTTATTATGTTTATGTTCAGTCGGACTGAGTGTGTATGATTGTGTAACAGGTAAGTTTTTATAATAATGTATTTTAAATTAGTTTTTAAAAGTTTTTAACATTAGATTTGTATTTATATTGTATTGCTGTTATGCTGTGAAGTGCCCTGAGTCTTCGGAGAGGGGCGGCATACAAATCTAATAAATAATAATAATAATAATAATAATAATTATTATTATTATTATTATTAGTGTGTAAGTATTATAGGATGAATGTGGGTGCCTGGTTTTAATAATTTTGGGGTTTTAATAATAATAATAATTTTTAATAATTATTAATTATTATTAATAATAATAATTGTTATTAATTAATTAATTAATTAATAATAATAATAATAATAATAATAATAATAATAATTTATTAGATTTGTTTGCCGCCCCTCTCCGAAGACTCGGGTGTCTCACAGTACTTGATTTTATGCTTGGGTTTCTTTTTATATTTATTTGTATTTATTCTTATTTTGTAAATTGCCCTGAGCTTACAGAGAAGGGTAGAAACATAGAAGACTGACGGCAGAAAAAGATCTCATGGTCCATCTAGTCTGCCCTTATACTATTTCCTGTATTTTATCTTAGGATGGATATATGTTTATCCCAGGCATGTTTCAATTCAGTTACTGTGGATTTACCAACCACGTCTGCTGGAAGTTTGTTCCAAGGGTCTACTACTCTTTCAGTAAAATAATATTTTCTCATGTTGCTTCTGATCTTTCCCCCAACTAACTTCAGATTGTGTCCCCTTGTTCTTGTGTTCACTTTCCTATTAAAAACACTTCCCCCTCCTGGACCTTATTTAACCCTTTAATATATTTAAATGTTTCGATCATGTCCCCCCTTTTCCTTCTGTCCTCCAGACTATACAGATGGAGTTCATTGAGTCTTTCCTGACATAGACATAGAAATCCAAATAAATAAATAAATCTCAGAGGAACAACAGGAAATTATCCTCAGCCAGGCTGCAACTTTGCTTCTGCCAGGTGGAAGAAACAATTATATTTATTTCTCTTTTTTTCTGTCTCGGGGGTCAAAAGCAGCTCGTGTCACCTTTGGCGGTCAACCCACAACTCCAGGAGAGGGTGTAGGGAGAAATCAGCACTGGCCATCTGGCTAATCGAAGGGTTAACGGAACAGGAAGCTTGGCCTTGGATTCAAGCGGTATCGCAGGAAAGGTGTAACAAACAATCGGGACAGCTGTCCGCACCTCGGCCACCACCGGCAGGTGTCTTCCCTCCAGCTGACCCATTCTTTTATGGGTGGCCCCTTTTCAAGCTGCTCTTTAGCTCTTGAGTTTTTCCCTTTGTTTTCTTGGCAGCTGCTTGGAAGGGCCATTGTGGCTCCTTTGTGTTTACTTGCAAAAAAAATAATCAGCCGGGCTATTTTAATAGAAACATAGAAACATAGAAGACTGACGGCAGAAAAAGACCTCATGGTCCATCTAGTCTGCCCTTATACTATTTCCTGTATTTTATCTTACAATGGATATATGTTTATCCCAGGCATGTTTCAATTCAGTTCCCGTGGATTTACCAACCACGTCTGCTGGAAGTTTGTTCCAAGGATCTACTACTCTTTCAGTGAAATAATATTTTCTCACGTTGCTTTTGATCTTTCCCCCAACTAACTTCAGATTGTGTCCCCTTGTTCCTGTGTTCACTTTCCTATTAAAAACATTTCCCTCCTGAACCTTATTTAACCCTTTAACATATTTAAATGTTTCAATCATGTCCCCCCTTTTCCTTCTGTCCTCCAGACTATACAGATTGAGTTCATGAAGTCTTTCCTGATACGTTTTATGCTTAAGACCTTCCACCATTCTTGTAGCCCGTCTTTGGACCCGTTCAATTTTGTCAATATCTTTTTGTAGGTGAGGTCTCCAGAACTGAACACAGTACTCCAAATGGGGTCTCACCAGCGCTCTATATAAGGGGATCACAATCTCCCTCTTCCTGCTTGTTATACCTCTAGCTATGCAGCCAAGCATCCTACTTGCTTTTCCTACTGCCTGACCATACTGCTCACCCATTTTGAGACTGTCAGAAATCACGACCCCTAAATCCTTCTCTTCTGAAGTTTTTGCTAACACAGAACTGCCAATGCAATACTCAGATTGAGGATTCCTTTTCCCCAAGTGCATTAATACACACACACAAACACACACACACACACACTCACTCGCCTCTCTCTCTCTTTATGAGTGTTCAAAAACCTTTGCCACCGCAAACGTCCTGGTGGTTTCGCTCTTCGTTATGACCGGCCCACATTGGGGGCCATACGGAGAAAGTCCTCGGCCCCTGAAAGGTGGAAATTCCCCATCTGAATGAGAAAGCCAACTCAACAAGGAGGAGGAGCAGAGACCACTGGTTCAAGAGTGTGAAAAGAGGGTGTCAAGACGGTGCAGAAGTTGGTGATAAATGAACAGCTTGCCACCCTCGAAAACGTCCAGAGATACTTCACCAGAAGAGCCCTTCACTCCTCCACTCGAAACAGAATACCCTACGAAAATAGACTAACAATCCTGGGTCTAGAAAGCTTAGAGCTACGACGCCTAAAACACGATTTAAGTATTGTCCACAAGATCATATGCTGCAACGTCCTACCGGTCAATGACTACTTCAGCTTCAACCGTGACAACACAAGAGCACGCACCAGATTCAAACTTAATATTAACCGCTCCAAACTTGACTGTAAAAAATATGACTTTAGCAATCGAGTTGCCGAAGCGTGGAACTAATTACCGGACTCAATAGTGTCAATCCCTAGCCCCCAACATTTCTCCCTTAGACTATCCACGATTGACCTCTCCAGGTTCCTAAGAGGTCAGTAAGGGGCGTGCATAAGTGCACCAGTGTGCCTTTCGTCCCGTCCATTTGTCTCTCCTTTATCTCATATATCTTTTCTTCCTTTCATATATCCTCTCCTCTATTTTTATATATTTTCTTCTATCCTTCTCTTTATATATATCACTACATGTCTATTCTCTTCTATATGTATTGTGTATTGGACAAAGTAAATAAAATAAAAATAAATAAAATAAACTATCTGTAGAAGGCCTGATACTGATGGGGACTTGGGAGGGGGGGGAATATCACGAGGGAGCAGGTGCAGCCGCAAAGCATTCTTTCGAGGGGTTCAAGGCCATCAGACGTCCATCACCTGGGCGGAAGCGGAAGGAGGAGTTGCCACGCTGGCACAACCTGAGTGGGCATCGTGACAAGGTTGTGGGTGGGAAGCTCAGATTCAGGCTCCAAAAATACACTGCTCAAAAAAAAATAAAGGGAACACTTAAACAACACAATATAACTCCAAGTCAATCCAACTTCTGTGAAATCAAACTGTCCACTTAGGAAGCAACGCTGATTGACCATCAATTTCCCATGCTGTTGTGCCCATTCAACTTGCTATAGAACGAAGTATTCAATGAGAATATTTCATTCATTCCAATCTAGGATGTGTTATTTGAGGGTTCCCTTTATTTTTTTGAGCAGTATAAATTGGAACTTTGAGGAATGTTTTATGTTGTGTGTATCTTTATATTGCAAAAAAAAAATCAATAGAAATATTTTTTTTTAAAAAAAGAACTTTCAGGAATGTCTTGATTTAAATTTGGATGCTTCCTGGAACCTTAGGGGGCATGAGGGTGGGAGAAAGAGATTTATGGGGCATGAGAATGATCTCTTTAGGCCCTACCAAAGGATCGTTTCAAAAGGCAACTGGACGCCCCCCTAAAAAAACCTTTTTGCTTCTCATCCAAGAGCAGGGGACACATGATAGCAGTACAGTGATCCCTCGATTAGCACGGTCTCGATTAGTGCGAAACGCTACAACACGGTTTTTCAAAAAATATTAATTAAAAAATAAGTCCGCGGGTTTTTTTTCTACACCACGGTTTTTCCCGCCCGATGACGTCATACGTCATCACCAAACTGACTGGCCATTGCTGATTGGCCAAAATCTCGACCAATCGTTGCAAACGTCCATTGTAGAAATGGTGATAGAAGAAGATCCCTAGTTATCCCAGTTATGCTAACCCCCACCCCACCCCAAAAAATGTAAATAAATATGTTATTGTTCATAACTTAAGAGTCTTATTCAATGTGTACAGGTACAGGTAGAGGTACAGTAATGGGAAGGGGAAATGGTAATTAAGGGGATGGGAAATGGTAATTTATGGGTTAAAAGTGTTGGGACTGAGTGGCATACAGTACTGTACATACTGTACAGAAGAATGAATGAATGAATGACTGAGTGAATGAAATTCAAACACAGGTGAGGGCTGGGGGGTTTTATTCTGTCATTACACAGTACAGTACAGTATTTAAGTGCTTTTTGAGAAAGGAGGGAGAGAAGGGAAGGAGGGAAGGAAGGAAGGAGGGAGGGAAGGAGGGAAGGAGGGAGGGAAGGAAGGAAGGAAGGAGGGAGGGAAGGAGGGAAGGAGGGAGGGAAGGAGGGAGGGAGGGAGGGAGGGAGGGAAGGAGGGAAGGAAGGAAGGAAGGAGGGAGGGAAGGAGGGAGGGAAGGAAGGAGGGAAGGAAGCCATTGCCATTGCCGCCAGCGCTGCCCCAAGAAAGCCGGTGAGAGGAAGGAAGGAAGGAAGGAAGGAGGGAGGGAGGGAAGGAAGCCATTGCCATTGCCATTGCCGCCAGCAATGCCCCAAGAAAGCCGGTGAGAGGGGCGAATCGGGCGGGCGGGGGGTAGTGGCGAGGAGCCCGGAAAAATCACCATTGCCAGCCTCCGAACTTGCGTCGCTCCACCATCTGCGCATGTGCGGCCATGGAAAAAAGGGCGCGCATGCGCAGATGGTGTTTTTACTTCCGCACCACTATAACGCGGAAAATCGATTAGCGCGGGAGGTCTTGGAACGTAACCCCCGCGCTAATCGAGGGATCACTGTATTTCCAATATTTGAGGGGCTGCCACAGAGAGGGGGGGGGGGTCAAGCTGTTTTCTAAAGACCCCATCGGCCAGACAAGGAATAAAAATAATAATAATGTATTAAATTTGTATGCCGCCCCTCTCCGAAGACTCGGGGCGGCTCACAGCAATAATAAAAACAATGTTATAGCGAAACAAATCTAATATTAAAAAAGAAAGCATATAAAACCCTATCATATTTAAAAACCAAACAACACATACATACCAAAAATAAAATATAAAAGCCTGGGGGAAGGCGTCTCAGTTCCCCCATGCCTGGTGATAAAGGTGGGTCTTGAGTAGTTTGCGAAAGACAAGGAGGGTGAGGGCAATTCTAATCTCCGGGGGGAGTTGATTCCAGAGGGCCGGGGCCGCCACAGAGAAGGCTCTTCCCCTGGGGCCCACCAAACGACATTGTTTAGTCGACAGGACCCGGAGGAGGCCAACTCTGTGGGATCTTATCGGTCGCTTGGATTTGTGCAGTAGCAGGCGGTTCCGGAGGTACTCTGCTCCAATGACATGTAGGGCTTTAAAGGTCATAACCAACACTTTGAATTGTGACCGGAAACTGATCGGCAGCCAATGAAGGCCACGGAGTGTTGTAGAAACGTGGGCGAATCTGGGAAGCCCCACGATGGCTCTCGCGGCCATGTTCTGCACGATCTGAAGTTAATAATGGAAGGAAACTGATCAAGGAGGGAGGGGTGGCATGCAAGTTCAATGAATAAATAAACCTGGAAATAAGATGGAATATTTTGACCTGACCATGAGAAAAGTCATATTTTTGGAATCCCTTTGTCCGGGGGTCTTTGCTCCTAGGCCTAGCCTTCCTCAAAGTGCTGAGAACACGGAGAAGATAATTCTAAGCAGATTCAATTCAATTCAATTCAATTTATTAGATTTGTATGCCGCCCCTCTCCAAAGACTCGGTGCGGCTCACAGCAATAATAAAAAACAATATACAATGGCAAATCTAATAATTAAGATATCTAAAAACCCTTATTTAAAACAATACATTCTCACAAACATACTATGCATAAACTACATAGGCCAGGGGAGATGGCTCAGTTCCCCCATGTCTGACGGCAGAGGTGGGTTTTAAGAAGTTTTCGAAAGGCAAGGCGGGTGGGGGCAATCCTAATCTCCGGAGGGAGCTGGTTCCAGAGGGTCGGGGCCGCCACAGAGAAGGCTCTCCCTCTGGGCCCGCCAGACGACATTGTTTAATCAACGGGACCCAGAGAAGGCCAACTTTGTGGGACCTAATCGGTCGCTGGGATTTGTGCGGCAGAAGGCGGTCCCGGAGATATTCTGGTCCGATGCCATGAATGGCTTTATAGGTCATAACCAACACTTTGAATTGTGACCAGAAACTGATCGGCAACCAATGCAGACTGTGGAGTGTTGGTGTAACATGGGCATACCTGGGGAAACCCATGATTGCTTTCACAGCTGCATTCTGCACGATCTGAAGTTTCCGAACACTTTTCAAAGGTAGCTCCATGTAGAGAGCGTTACAGTAGTCGAGCCTCGAGGTGATGAGTGACTGTGAGCAGATGTCCACATAAAAAGAAGAAGCGGAAGGAAATGATATACCCCGAACTGGCAAGAAGTGAAGCGACACCTGCTCGAAAGGCGCATCGCCCATCCAAGCATGTCTTCATAAATTGGCCGCACAGCCCACAATCCAAGGGCAGAGGCACCGCAGAATAGTCCCCTTAGGGAGGGAAGCGGCGTTGAGTGACTCAAAGCAAGCCAGCCAGGCTGCATGGTGGAGGGGGAAGCTTGAACATGGCTGGGGGATGAAGGGGAGGGGTGCAGGGGGGGCAGAGAAGGGAGGTATCGTCCTATCAGACCATTTACCAGTCTTAACATGGGTTTGAAAGGAAAAAAGTTCAGATCATTAACAGGCGAAATGAAAGTTGAAACCGAAGCAAACCTGTCCACATCAGAAGCAGGTGCAAAGGGTGGTCCGGTCCTAAGAGAATATTTTCTGTATTTTAGGATGAACATATGTTTATCCCAGACATGTTTAAATTCAGTCACTGTGGATTTATCTACCACATCTGCTGGAAGTTTGTTCCAAGCATCTACTACTCTTTCAGTAAAATAATATTTTCTCATGTTGCTTTTGATCTTTCCCCCAACTAACTTCAGATTGTGTCCCCTTGTTCTTGTGTTCACTTTTCTATTGAAAACACTTCCCTCCTGAACCTTATTTAACCCTTTTAACATATTTAAATGTTTCGATCATGTCCCCCCTTTCCCTTCTGTCCTCCAGACTATACAGATTGAGTTCATGGAGTCTCAAGATGGGTGAGCAGTGCGGTCAGGCGGTAGGGAAACTGAGTAGAATGCTTGGCTGCATAGCGAGAGGTATAACAAGCAGGAAGAGGGAGATTGTGATCCCGCTGTATAGAACACTGGTGAGACCCTATTTGGAGTACTGTGTCCAGTTCTTGAGGCCTCACCTACAAAAGTATATGGATAAAATTGAACAGGTCCAAAAACGGGCTACAAAAATGGTGGAAGGTCTTAAGCATAAAACTTATCAGGAAAGACTTCATGAACTCCATCATGAAGTCTTTCCTGATCAGTTTTATGCTTAAGACCTTCCACCATTTTTGTAGCCCGTCTTTGGACCCGTTCCATTTTATCCATATCTTTTTGTAGGTGAGGTCTCCAGAACAAGAGAAGGGACAAACAGATTTGTCCCAGGCTTTTCCCCCATCATGTTGTGATGACTTCATGAGAGAATATTTTCTGTATTTTATCTTAGGATGAACATATGTTTATCCCAGACATTTTTAAATTCAGTCACTGTGGATTTATCTGCCACATCTGCTGGAAGTTTGTTCCAAGCATCTACTACTCTTTCAGTAAAATAATATTTTCTCATGTTGCTTTTGATCTTTCCCCCAACTAACTTCAGATTGTGTCCCCTTGTTCTTGTGTTCACTTTCCTATTAAAAACACTTCCCTCCTGGACCTTATTTAACCCTTTAACATATTTAAATGTTTCAATCATGTCCCCCCTTTCCTTCTGTCCTCCAGACTATACAGATTGAGTTCATGAAGTCTTTCCTGATACGTTTTATGCTTAAGGCCTTCCACCATTCTTGTAGCCCGTCTTTGGACCCCTTCAATTTTGTCAATACCTTTTTGTAGGTGAGGTCTCCAGAACTGAACACAGTATTCCAAATGTGGTCTCACCAGCGCTCTATATAGCGGATCATAATCTCCCTCTTCCTGCTTCATAGCTAAGGCAGAACTAGAACTCATCATCTCTCAGTGATTGCTTAAAGTTACCCAGCCAACTTTCATGGCTAAGGACTAGAATTCAGAGATTCACCCAGCTGGCTTTCATGCCAAAGGCAGAACTACAATTCACTTCTAGTGATCTGCTCAAAGTCACCTAAGCCAGATTTAAGGCCTAAAGTGGGACTAGAACTCACTGTCTCCTGGTGATCAAGGGAGAAGCCAGAGTTACTTAACAACCTGCTAACTTAACAATGGCAGTGATGCTCTTAACAACTGTCGCAAGAAAGGTCATAAAATGGGGCAAAAACTCATTGAACAAGCATTTCGTTTATAACAGAAGTTTTGGGCTCAATTGTAGTCGTAAGTCAAGGACTCCCTATAGACAAAATTCCAATTTAAAGTTCACTTAACAAATATCTCGCTTAGCAACATACCGTAAATTTTGGGCTCAATTGAGGTCATAAGTGGAGGACTCCCTATTTAATGTTTCCAAATGTAAAATAATGCACTTGGGGAAAAGGAATCCTCAATCTGAGTATTGCATTGGCAGTTCTGTGTTAGCAAAAATTTCTGAAGAGAAGGATTTAGGGGTAGTGATTTCTGACAGTCTCAAAATGGGTGAGCAGTGCGGTCAGGCAATAGGGAAAGCAAGTAGAATGCTTGGCTGCATAGCTAGAGGTATAACAAGCAGGAAGAGGGAGATTGTGATCCCGCTGTATAGAGTGCTGGTGAGACCCCATTTGGAATACAGTAGTACTGTGTTCAGTTCTGGAGACCTCACCTACAAAAAGATATTGATAAAATTCAATGGGTCCAAAGACGGGTACAAAAATGGTGGAAGGTCTTAAGCATAAAATTTATCAGGAAAGACTTCATGAACTCAATCTGTAGAGTCTGGAAGACAGAAGGGAAAGTGGGCAGATGATTGAAATACTGTATTTAAATATGCTAAAGGGTTAAATAAGGTTCAGGAGGGAACTGTTTTTAATAGGAAAATGAACACAAGAATAAGGGGGCACAATCTGAGGTTAGTTGGGGGAAAGATCAGAAGCAACGTAAAAAAAGTATTATTTTACTGAAAGAATAGTAGATGCTTGGAACAAACTTCCAGCCCACGTGATTGGTAAATCCACAGAAACTGAATTTAAACATGCCTGGAATACACTTATATCCATCCTAAGATAAAATACAGTAAATAGTATAAGGGCAGACTAGATGAACCATGAGGCCTTTTTCTGCTGTCAATCTTGTATGGTCTTATGTTTCTATACAGGAAATTCTACTTTAAAGTTCACATACTCCTTAAAACCCATCTCTGCCGTCAAGCATGGGGGAATTGAGACATCACCCCCAGGCCTATACAGTTTATGCATGGTATGTTCGTGTGTATGTTTTTGCTTTTTAATAAGGGGTTTTTAGTGACTTTTATATTATTAGATTTGTTATACATTGTTTTATTGTTGTTGTGAGCCGCCCCGGGTCTACGGAGAGTGGCGGCATACAAATCTAATAAATAATAATAATAATAATAATAATAATAATAATAATAACTGGAGGCACAACAACAGGCCATTAGAACAAATTCTGTCAAAGCCAGAATTGAAAAATCAACAGACGATCCAAAGTGCAGACTCTGTAAAGAAACAGATGAAACCATCGATCACATACTCAGCTGCTGCAAAAAGATCGCACAGACCGACTACAAGCATAGACATGATGTTGTGGCACAGATGATCCACTGGAACGTGTGCCGGAACTACCATTTACCAGTGGCAAAGAACTGGTGGGATCATAAGCCCGAAAAAGTGGCCAAAAATGAGCAAGTAAAACTACTGTGGGACTTCCGACTTCAGACTGACCAAATTCTGAAGAATAACACACCAGACATTGTGATCGTGGAGAAAAAGAAAGTATGGATCATCGACATCGCAATCCCAGGAGACAGCAGAATTGAGGAGAAGCAGCTAGAGAAATTAGTGAAATACGAAGATCTAAAAATAGAGCTGCAATGACTCTGGCATAAGCCCATGAAAGTGGTCCCAGTGGTCCTTGGCACGCTGGGCGTAGTGCCAAAGGATCTCAGCGGACATTTGAAAACCATCGGAATTGAAAAAATCTCCATCTGTCAATTGCAAAAGGCCGCTTGACTGGGATTGGCAAACATAATTCGCCTCTACATCACGCAGTCCTAGGTGCTTGGGAAGCGCCCGACTGGTGATGAAATACGAAATCCAGCATAGTGATCTCGTTTGCTGTGTTGTACTGACATAATAATAACAATAACAACAACAAATATCTCGCTTAGCAACAGAAATTTTGGGCTTAATGGAGGTCGTAAGTCAAGGATTGCTTGCAAATAGAAATACAAAAGGAAACCCCTGCCCTTCTCCCTGAGTTAATCCAGCTTCCTTCGTGCTGATTAGGGATTGTGGAAAAATGCTTTCCCAGCACATTTGGGAACGTTAGCTTGTGAAAAAAATAAATTATGATTATTTTGATTAAGTGAATGCCTTGTCACGCCGTGGCTGGCTCAACAGGATTGATGGAGGAATTCTGCGGGGCGAAGAGGAAGCTGCTCCTTTTTAGCAACGTTTATTTTCAGGGGAGACAAAAGAAATGAGTATAAATGGGTGGAAACCTGACAGCTTGCTGGAAGAAAGAAGCTGGAAAAGGCAGCCAGAAAAACCGACTTACTTCTTCCTGGCGAAGCAATTCATTTGCAGCAGCTTCTTGGGGTTTGGGTGATGTCATTTACACAAAAAAAATGAAACAAAACGAGGGAAAACAAATGTGTTTTCCACTGTAAAAATAAATAAATAAAGGGGAGGCTTTTGTTTTGGCTTCGCGTTGCTAACAGAAGGGAAAAATAAAAAAAAAAGGCTTTGCACTAGAAATGAACTTTCCCTGAATTTGTCCCAGTCACATGCAGTGAGGTTGCAGAACAGAACGCAGGCAGGACACATGACGCCATGTGAAACAGAGGCCCTGCTCGAGCATTCATCAAAATGTGGATAGCCGGAGCCCTCTAAATTGGGACGGCCTCTTCGCTCTGATAAGCCGACCACTCGTGGTCACCTGGGCTCAGGTGTTCCCAGGTCAACGAGGGATTTGAAACTGCGAGGACCGGTTTATATTTCTGCGATGGCTGTATGGGCGGAATAAACCAGGCCGACCCAATAAAAACAAGCGCAAAGTGGGTTCGGAGGAAGGAGGCACGTTCGAACCTGCCATGAGCCGATGTACCCGGTCCCAGCTGTTTGCATTGAGGAGTGACGACAGCTTCCTATCCGAATGGAAGAGAGGAAGAGGGGTTGTCCTCGCTTAGCGACGGTTCAAAGTTACAATGAGCTACTTAAGCCTCGGTTCTGGAGTTGAGATGGCCACCCACCTCATGGTGGTCACATGAGAGCATTGTGGGCAGAGCACTTGGTTTGCATCCATCCGTCCGTCTCTATCTATCTATCTATCTATCTATCTATCTATCTATCTATCTATCTATCTATCTATCTATCTATCTATCTATCTATCTATCTATCTAATCTACCTACCTACCTACCTATTTATTTATTATATTTCTATGCCGCCCTGTCTATCTGTCTATCTGCCTATCTACCTATCTATCATTTATCCATCCATCCATCCATATGTCCAACTCTATTTCTATTTCATCCATCCATCCATCTATCCATTATCTATCTATCCATTATCTATCTATCTATCTATCTATCTATCTATCTATCTATCTATCTATCTATCTATCTATCTATCTATCTATCTATCTATCATTTTATTCATCTATCTATCCATCCATCCATATGTCCAACTCTATTTCTATCTCATCCATCCATCTATCCATTATCTATCTATCTATCTATCTATCTATCTATCTATCTATCTATCTATCTATCTATCTATCTATTTCTATCCATCCATCCATGTCCAATTCTATCTCATCTCTATCTCTATATCCCTCCCTCCCTCCCTCCATCCATCATCTCAATCCATCTATCCAACTCTATTTCTATATCATCTCTATATATGCCATCCATCCACCCATCTATCTATCCATGTCTGTCCATCTATCTGTGCATCTATCCATCCATACCTCCATCTCCCTTCATCTTTACAGGTAGTCCTCAACTTACAAGCACAATGGAGTCCAAAATTTATGTTGCTAAGTGAGACATTTTTAAAGTGATTTTACGACTTCTCTTGCCACAGCTGTTAAGTGAATCACTGCATTTGTTCAATTAGTAACAGTCCTTAAGTGAGCCTGGCTTCCCCCACTGACTTTGCTTGTCAGAAAGCCACATAAGGTGTTTGCATGAGCCCAGGCCCTAAAGCAGGGGTCGGCAAATTTAAAGGGCCACACGCGTGTAGTGCCAGAAACTCGCTTTTGCAAAAGAGCTGCACTCTAGGGGCCAAAGAGCCACGTGCGGCTCACGAGCCGTGGTTTGCCGACCCCAGGCCCAGGGTGTTGCAACTGTCATAAATACGAGCCAGTTGTCAATCATTTGAATTTTGATCCCATGGGCACCTTGGGATGCTGCAATGGTAGTTAAGTGTGAAGAATTTGTTTATTTATTTATTATTTGGACTTCTAGGCTGCCCTTCTCCATAGACATGGGGCGTTGAATGGCCACTAAACAAACTGCTGTAAATCAAGGAGTGCTCGTAATGACAGTTGATTTAGAAACATAGAAACATAGAAGATTGACGGCAGAAAAAGACCTCCTGGTCCATCCAGTCTGCCCTTATACTATTTCCCGTATTTAATCTTAGGATGGATAAATGTTTATCCCAGGCATGTTTAAATTCAGTTACTGTGGATGTATCAACCACGTCTGCTGGAAATTTGTTCCAAGGATCTACTATTCTTTCATTAAAATAATATTTTCTCATGTTGCTTTTGATCTTTCCTGTTGTGGTTAGCTCTGGCCCAGCTCCTGCCCCAAGGAATGTGGAGGTGGAGGTGGGGGAAACATCCACATGCCACAGGCCTGTTTTGCTCCCAATAGAATCTCCCGACGAAGTCTCCTCTGACGAAGGAAGCGTGAATGACAGGGAAGAGGGGAGTTTGGCAGACAGCCCAGGAGGAGATCAATCATCCTTATCATCCCTGGATTCCACGCATGTGTAGAGTGATGCATAGGAGAGAACAACTGAAGGATTATTACAGGAGATAAGTGAGGCCACCTGTGGTTGGATGGGGCTGCTGTAATTAGCGCTACAGATAAAAAGAGCAGCGTGCTGGTTTAACCTCGTGGAAGTTTATCTGATTCATAGTTTCGTCAAGATCGTGGTTTGCTGTTTCCCTGTTCAAGACTGTATGTGGAATTTCTGGACTGTGGAATTGGACTCAATTTCCCAGTTACTGGGTGAGAAATTGGATTGCATTTACCCTGTGCCTTGTGTGTACCAGAAAATCCCTTTGACATTTAAAAAGGGAGTTTTGTCTGCTTTTCTGTTGATAAAGACCTATTGTTTGCCTTCTATCGTGTGGTGTGTGTCGATTTGGACTAATGACCCTGTAATTACGGGTGGTTGGGACACGCCGACAGAACATTTCCCCCAACTAACTTCAGATTGTGTCCCCTTGTTCTTGTGTTCACTTTCCTGTTAACTTTCCTATTTCCCATTACATTTCGTTTATTGATCATATTTTTAAAACCTCCCAAATAGAGTCAGTTTCTTAAAACATTCTTGTCTGATATCATAAGCTCTCGAGAAAAAAGAAGAAGAAAGGATGACATCAACTCTCTTTCTGAAGGAAAAGGAGCTTCAGAATCCATGTGTGAGACTTGTTAGTAGTCTGTGGTCATTTTTTAAAATTTATTTTGTGGAAGTTGTTTTGAAAATGTGCTTGCTCTCATCCTTTTTCCAAACATTAAACAGAGTTCCAGCTGCAGCTTCTGAGTCATAGTGACGACTTCCAAATCACTCTTTCAGCAGTACAGTACAGTAAGACCTCACCTATCGCGGGTGTTACGTTCCAGACCCGGCCGCGATAGGTGAAATCCGCGATGGGGAATTTATCCTCCTTCCCACCAGCTCCGGATGCCTGGAGGCGAGCAACGGCTAACCTTTCCCCCCACTACTACTTACTCTGCGCCTGAGGAAAAGAAGGGGAGGGGGGCAAAAGAATCGCGGCCCCCGAGCATTCCCGACCCACTGCTGTTCTTTGCAGCAGTTCGGCCAAACGTTGTCTTTTTTGCCTTGCCCCGGCTGGAAAGTCCCTGGTGAGCTGCCCTGGCTGGTTCTTTTTCTCTCTCTCTCTCTTTTCTTTTTTTTCCCCCTCCACCCGCCCAGCACTTCCTCTCCCGCCCTCGAGCCCAGTCTGGAATCCCCGCCGCATCGCGTTCCTTCCTTTGCTTACGCTCGCTCGTTCGCACGCTGCCAGGAGCTCTTTCTACAACCCCAAGCACACCGCCGCCGCTAACCACTAAGCGCGCCTCCAAAGACTGCCTTCTCGGGACTGGCGAGGCGGGTTGAACGAGGGGACGGGCCTCCGCCGGAGCTCAGTCCCCACCCCGCTCATCATTCGAGAGTCCCACTGGAATTATTCTAGCGCTTGTTTGTGTGGTGAAATGATTCAAGTGAAGCTTCTCTCTGAGCATGAGCTGAGCGCTTGTCCTGCCCTTCCAAACTTCTAAGCGCCGTATCTGTGCCAACGCTGACTTCAAAACCCGCGATGAAGTGAAGCCGCGATAGGTGATGCGCGATATAGCGAGGGACTACTGTATCTGTCTCTCTCTCTCTCACACACACACACAAAACACAGAGTATAGATGTATTTTGACCTTGTTATGGTCTCATCAGTCAGACATACCCTTACTGGGATTAGAATCTGTAGCATGCAAGGCAGGATATTTATTTATTTATTTATTTATTTATTATTTGGATTTGTATGCCGCCCCTCTCCGAAAACTCGGGGCGGCTCACAACAAGTGAAAAGACAATCCAATACATAATCCAATTAATTAAAATATTATAAATTTAAGAAAAACCCCTATACTAACATACACACACACAACCTCTGTGCTGCAGGCTCGCCTCTGTTCAGCCGGCCTATGCCACACGCCTTCAATTAAAGGGAAATCTAGCCAAGCAAATACACACACGAGAGAATGCAATTAAATGTTCTTTATCCAAACAAAAGAGAAGCAAAACTCCCTTTCAAACTTCAAAGGGAGTTCTTGTATAAATAAGGCACACTTGAAATACAGACAGATAACGGAGTCCAGCAATAAATCTAAGCAGTAGACCAGTAACTGTGAATTTCGTCACAGGTTGTTCAGACGTGATAAACACTCAAAATGTCTTTATATTCCAAAGTCCAAACAAAGTCCTGAGCACAATCCAGAAACAACAAGGCACGATCCAAACCAATATGATCAGATAATCTTTCACACTGCGAAGCCGGCACGCTGCCAATTTATCAGCAGCCCTAATTACTGTATCCCCACCCAACCACAGGTGGCCTCTCTATCTCCTGTAATATTTCTTAAGTTGTTCTCTCCTATGCATAGCTCTAAGCATGCGTGGGTCTGTCATTGTCTCTTCATCTGAATCAAGCGAAGATCATGAAGATTGACTTCCTCCTGGGCTGTCTGCCAAGCCCCCCTCTTCCATCTCACCGACACTTCCTTCTGCAGAGGATAATTCACTGGCTGACTCTGTCGGCAGCAAAACAGGCCTGGAACATGTTGATGTTTCCCCCACATCCACCTCCACATTCCTTGGGGCAGGAGCTGGGCCAGAGCTAACCACAACAGCCTCCAAATCAACTTTCGAGAGAAAATCAACCATATGGCTCTTCTTTTTCTTTTCTTGTAGATGTTTTATTACCAATTTAGGTAATATCATCAGGGCCAGCTGGCTAGTGGAATGGGTAATATTCTGTGCGTACTCCAGGGATGTTTAACAAAATGTACGTCTCAAAGGGTGGTTTAATTGGACTCCCTGTGCTTTTGGGGAAGTTTAAAGAAGATGTTTGTTTATTTGTTTGTTTATTTATTTATTTATTAGATTTGTATGCCGCCCCTCTCCGAAGACCCAGGTAATCCCTTCCCAATGGGTTCCAGGTGCTGCCCGCATTTACTGATTGATTGTATTTATATGCCACTCACTCCAAAAAAACTCTGAGCGACTAACAATCAAAATAAATACAACAACAATAAAAAGTTAAAATCTAATAATAAAAATCAATAATAACAATAATATAAAAAACATACATACTAGCAATGTCTAATTCCAGGCCTGCTGGAAAAGCCAGGTCAATGGCTTTCCGGAAGACCGGTAGGGTGGAGATAATACGGACCTCTGGAGGCAGTTGGTTCCAAAGGGCCAGAGCCACCACAGAAAAGGCTCTTCCCCGAGGTCCCGCCAGCCAACATTGTTTGGGGGTCAGGACCTGGAGAAGGCCAACTCTGGGGGCCCTTACTGGCCGCAGCGAGGTATGATCCAATATATGTCACCTCAGTGGTGCGAAGGGCAGTGTATCAATGTAACAATTAAACATGTAGGAACCAATGGGAAGCCTACTTATTGAAGCACCATATTCTTAATGAATTTCACGACCCAAAGAAACTTTTGATAGCAAGACGGGGAGCAGATAAATTAATTAATCAATGACTAAAAACCTACAACACTACGTGGCCTGCATTGGCTGCCGATCAGTTTCTGGTCACAATTCAAAGTGTTGGTTATGACCTTTAAAGCCCTACATGGCATTGGACCAGAGTACCTCCGGAACCGCCTGCTACCGCACGAATCCCAGCGACCGATAAGGTCCCACACAGTTGGCCTTCTCCGGGTCCCATCAACTAAACAATGTCGTTTGGCAGGCCCCAGGGGAAGAGCCTTCTCTGTGGCGGCCCCGGCCGTCTGGAATCAACTCCCCCCAGAGATTAGAACTGCCCCCACCCTCCTTGTCTTTTGTAAACTACTCAAGACCCACCTATACCGCCAGGCATGGGGGATTTGAGACACCTTTCCCCCAGGCTCTTTATATTTTATGTTTGGTATGTATGTGTTGTCTGGTTTTAATATGATAGGGTTTTATATATTTCTTTTTAATATTAGATTTGTTTCAGTATAATATTGTTTTTATCATTGTTGTGAGCCGCCCCGAGTCTTCAGAGAGGGGCGGCATACAAATCTAATATATTATTATTATTATTATTATTATTATTATTATTATTATTATTATTATTATTATTACTGGCAACCTATTTCCACTGGGAACATGCCTGCTGGACAGAAGCGAGAACCACAACAGTGTGCATGAATATACACCAGTAGTGGGTTGCTGCCGGTTCAGACCAGTTCGCCCGTAGCCCCCCAGAACTGGTCTTTTGGCCGCCGCTTCTGAAAAGCAGCTGGCAAAACCCCCCTCTGTGCATGCGCGAAGGCTTCTGCGCATGCGCAGAGGGTGATTTCCCCAACGTCATGGCAGTTCTCTGTTAGCAAAAACTTCAGAAGAGAAGGATTTAGGGATCGTGATTTCTGACAGTTTCAAAATGGGTGAGTGGAAAAGCAAGTAGAATGCTTGGCTGCATAGCTAGAGGTGTAACAAGCAGGAAGAGGGAGATTGTGATCCTGCTGTATAGAGCGCTGGTGAGACCACATTTGGAATACTGTGTCCACTTCTGGAGACCTCACTTACAAAAAGATATTGATAAAATTCAACGGGTCCAAAGACGGGCTGCAAAAATGGTGGAAGGTCTTAAGAATAAAACGTATCAGGAAAGACTTCATGAACTCAAACTCTATAGTCTGGAGGACAGAAGGGAAAGGGGGGACATGATCTAAACATTTAACTATGTTAAAGGGTTAAATAAGGTTCAGGAGAAAAATGTTTTTAATAGGAAAATGAACACAAGAACAAGGGGACACAATCTGAAGTTAGTTGGGGGAAAGATCAAAAGCAGCATGAGAAAATATTATTTGACTGAAAGAGTAGTAGATGCTTGGAAGAAAATTCCAGCAGACGTGGTTGATAAATCCACAGTAACTGAATTTAAACATGCCTGGGATAAACATATGTCCATCCTAAGATAAAATACAGGAAATAGTATAAGGGCAGACTGGATGGGCCAGGAGGTCTTTTTCTGCCGTCAATGTTCTATGGTTCTATGTCAAACATAGCAAAACGCACACTTCCCTTGAGATGAGAAGCAGTAGGGAAAGTCAGTGCAACCAACCTCTGGTACACATGTGTTTGTGTAGCCGGGACTTCTCCAGTTTCTACTCTAATGAGGACAAAGGATGTGTGTGTGTTTGTGTGTATGTGTGTAACATCCAGAAGGTCACTTGCCAGACTCTTTAGCTAACAGGACAGAAGCAAGCAGGGGTTTTACGGCTCGGTAAACAAAGCCAAGCAGAAAACATGTTGTGACATCAGATAACAAGAGATTCCCCCCAGGGAGGGAAGCACGAGTCATACGACACTTCTCCGGTAGCTGCTGAAAACATTTGGTAGCTCTTTTTATTAATATTTTTCTTGGAAGACAGCTCTCTCTGCTCGGCTGGCCCAATAAAGGAGGCTCCTGAGAAATGGGGAGAAAATATTTCCAATTGCTTGGCCTTTTCCAGCAGGAATCCTCAATCTGAGTATTGCATTGGCAGTTCTGTGTTAGCAAAAACTTCAGAAGAGAAGGATTTAGGGGTAGTGATTTCTGACAGTCTCAAAATGGGTGAAGAGTGCAGTCAGGTGGTAGGGAAAGCAAGTAGGATGCTTGGCTGCATAGCTAGAGGTATAACAAGCAGGAAGAGGGAGATTGTGATCCCCTTATATAGAGCGCTGGTGAGACCACATTTGTAGCACTGTGTTCAGTTCTGGAGACCTCACCTACAAAAAGATATTGACAAAATTGAACGGGTCCAAAGACGGGCTACAAGAATGGTGGAAGGTCTTAAGCATAAAACGTATCAGGAAAGACTGAATGAACTCAATCTGTATAGTCTGGAGGACAGAAGGAAAAGGGGGGACATGATTGAAACATTTAAATATGTTAAAGGGTTAAATAGGGTTCAGGAGGGAAGTGTTTTTAACAGGAAAGTGAACACAAGAACAAGGGGGCACAATCTGAAGTTAGTTGGGGGAAAGATCAAAAGCAACATGAGAAAATATTATTTTACTGAAAGAGTAGCAGATCCTTAGAACAAACTTCCAGCAGACGTGGTTGGTAAATCCACAGTGACTGAATTTAAACATGCCTGGGATAAACATATATCCATCCTAAGATAAAATACTGTACAGGAAATAGTATAAGGGCAGACTAGATGGACCATGAGGTCTTTTTCTGCCATCAGACTTCTATGTTTCTATGTTTCTATGTTTTGACTGTGGCCTTCCTTCCTTCTCTCCCCAACCATTAAGCAGGAGGTAATGGCAGCCCTGAGTGTATTTATTTATTTTATTTATTATTTTATTTATTCATTTGTCCAATACACAAATAAATAGGAAGAAAAATAGACATGTGGTAATTTATATAAGGGTAAAAGTGAACTTAGAGGAGAGGATATATGAAAGGAAGAGAATATATATGATAGGTGAAAGAGAGGAAAGACAATTGGACAGGGGACAAAAGGCACACCAGTGCACTTATGTACGCCCCTTACTGGCCTCTTAGGAACCTGGAGAGGTCAATCGTGGAGAGTCTAAGGGAGAAATGTTGGGGGTTAGGGGTTGACACAATTGAGTCCGGTAATGAGTTCCACGCTTCGATAACTCGATTGTTGAAATCATATTTTTTACAGTCAAGTTTGGAGCGGTTCGTATTCAGTTTGAATCTGTTGCGTGCTCTTGTGTTGTTGCGGTTGAAGCTGAACTAGTCATTGACGGGTAGGACGTTGCAGCATATGATTTTGTGGGCAATACTCAAATCGTGTTTTAGGCGTCGTAGTTCTAGGCTTTCTAGGCCCAGGATTGTTAGTCTATTTTCATAGGATATTCTGTTTCGAGTGGAGGAGTGAAGGGCTCTTCTGGTGAAATATCTTTGGACATTTTCAAGGGTGTTGATGTCTGAGATGTGGTATGGGTTCCAGACAGATGAGCAGTAGTCTAGGATGGGTCTTGCAAAAGTTTTGTAGGCTCTTGTGAGTAGTATTTTATTTTTTCATTTTGTCAAGTACAGATTGGAAGCGTACAAAGATATAACAATGTTTATATACATGATACTAGTAAGAGAAAGACATTAGGACAGGGGACGGAAGGCACGCTTGTGCACTTATGCACGCCCTTTGCTGACCTCTTAGGAATCGGGAGAGGTCAACAGTGGATAGTCTAAGGCTAAAGTTTTGGGGGTTAGGTGATGATACTGCAGAGTCAGGTAGTGAGTTCCAGGCATCAACTACTCAGTTACCAAAGTTGTATTTCCTGCATTCGAGTTTGGAACGGTTTATTTCAAGTTTGCACTGTTGTGTACTCTGGTGTTATTGTGGTTGAAGCTGAAGTAGTCGTTGACAGGAAGGACGTTGTAGCAGGTGATTTTAGGGGTTATGCTTAGGTCGTGTTTAAGGCGACGTAATTCTAAGCTTTCTAAACCTACGATTGTAATCTAGTTGCGTAGGGTATTCTGTTGCGAGTGGAGGAGTGGAGGGCTCTTCAAGTACAGCATCTCTGGACGTTTCTGGAGTGTTTATGTCCAAAATGTAGTGTGGTTTCCAGAAAGATGAGCTGTATTCAAGGATTGGTCTGGCAAAAGTTTTGTATGCTCTGTTTAGTAGTATGATATTACTGGAGCAGAAGCTACGCAGGATTAGGTTAACAACTCTTGAAGCTTTTTTTGCCGATGTTGTTGCAGTGGGTTTTGGCACTTAGGTCATTTGGTATGAATATTCCAAGGTCTTTTATGGAGTGAGGGTTGTATGTAAGGTCTTGTTTATTATATGGTGGGCTTTCGGCTAAGAGCACATAATAAACACATTTTCAAACCATGCGCAATGGGAGCACCACATCGGCGCGACCTCAGTGCAAGGAATACAGATACTCCTGAACTTATGATGCTAGCTGCGTCCAAAATTGCTGTGGGTAAAGTTTGACACAATTCTAAGTCAGGGTTAGCAACCATTCGGACATCAGGGACAACTAAATTCATAATTTTAAATAATAATAATAATGAGCAAGCAAATCTACTGTGGGACTTCCGACTTCAGACTGACCAAATTCTGAAGCATAACCCACCAGACATCCTGATTGTGGAGAAAAAGAAAGTATTGATCATCGGCATCGCAATCCCAGGAGACAGCAGAATTGAGGAGAAGCAGCTAGAGAAATGAGTGAAATACGAAGATCTAAAAATCGAGCTGCAACGACTCTGTCATAAGCCAATGAAAGTGGTCCCAGTGGTACTTGGCACGCTGGGCGCAGTGCCAAAGGATCTCAGCGGACATTTGAAAACCATCGGAATTTACAAAATCTCCATCTGTCAATTGCAAAGGCCGCTTTACTTAGATTGGCAAACATAATTTGCCGCTACATCACGCAGTCCTAGGTGCTTGGGAAGCGCCCGACTGGTGATGAAATACGAAATCCAGCATAGTGATCTCGTTTGCTGTGTTGTATTGACATAATAATAATAATAATAATAATAATAATAATAATAATAATTATAATTTATTAGACTTGTATGCCGCCCCTCTCCGAAGACTCGGAGCGGCTCACAACAAAATACAAAACACAAATCTAATATTAAAAACAATTATAAAAACCCATTATAAAAAACAGTCATACTATCCAAACAAACCATACATAACATGAAACAGCTAAGGGTCAATTAGGTCCCCCAAGCCTGGCAGCATAGTTGGGTTTTCAGTAGTTTGCGAAAGGCAAGGAGGGTGGGGGCAGCCCTGATCTCCGGGGGGGGGGGAGTTTATTGTATGTAGATGTATGTATGTATGTATGTATGTAGTATGTATGTATGTATGTATCTTATTTATTTATTAGATTTGTATGGCGCCCCTCTCCGTGGGACTTGGGGCGGCTAACAACAATAATGAAACAACATGTAACAAATCTAATATTTAAAATAATTTTAAAAACCCTTATTTTAAAAAAACCAAACATACACGTAAACATACCATGCATAAATTGTATAGGCCTAGGGGGAAGGGAATATCTCAATTCCCCCATGCCTAACGACAAAGGTGGGTTTTAAGGAGCCTTACGAAATGTGAGGAGGGGTGGGGGGGCAATTTTGATCTCTGGGGGGAGTTGGTTCCAGAGGGTTGGGGCCACCACAGAGAAGGCTCTTCCCCTGGGCCCTGCCAAACAACATTGTTTAGTCGACGGGACCCGGAGAAGGCCAACTCTGTGGGACCTAACTGCTCACTGGGATTCGTGCCAGCGAATTAAATCCCAAAGACTGCTAATAAATCCCACAGACTGCTTAATACAATCTGCCTAATGACCTGATGGGGTGGGCGTGCTAGGTGGTCATGTGACTGGGTGGGCGTGGCCAACCTGATGTCACTCACATCAAGGGGTGCCTTGCCAACCTCTACTTGCCTCTCCTCTGCCACCCACTCTTCATAATTGGGAAGCCACGTTCACTCAACTACTGGGTTACTAACATCACAACATCACATAACAAAGGTGGCTACAAGAATCTCAAGTGTTTCATTTCCTGTTTGGAGCCCGACACTCAGGAACCCACCGTTTTTATGAGCACGCTGTCCTCAACCATCAACCCAATTTAAGCAAATTCTTGCAGGAATCCCTCCACTTGGCAACATTAAGACTGAGGGACTTCAAGTCCCAGAATTCTCAGCCAGCACTGAGAGTTTAAATCCACCAGTTTTAAGGTTACCAAGTTTGCAGATCCCTGCTACGGTATATCTAGAAGAGCCAGGGGTGGCGCAGCAGGTAGAGTGCTGTACTGCAGGTCACTGAAGCTGACTGTAGATCTGTAGGTCAGCAGTTCAAATCTCATCACCGGCTCAAGGTTGACTCAGCCTTCCATCCTCCCGAGGTGGGTAAAATGAGGACCTGGAGTGTGGGGGGCAATAGGCTGGCTCTGTTAAAAAAGTGCTATTGCTAACATGTTGTAAGCCGCCCTGAGTCTAAGGAGAAGGGTGGCATTAAAAAAACTTGAATGAATGAATGAATGAATGAATGAATAAATAAATAAATAAATATCACAAGTCCCACTCTATAGAGCGCTGGTGAGACCACATTTGGAATACTGTGTCCAGTTCTGGAGACCTCACCTACAAAAAGATATTGATAAAAATTGAACGGGTCCAAAGACGGGCTACAAAAATGGTGGAAGGTCTTAAGCATAAAACGTATCAGGAAAGACTTAATGAACTCAATCTGTATAGTCTGGAGGACAGAAGGAAAAGGGGGGACATGATCGAAACATTTAAATATGTTAAAGGGTTAAATAAGGTTCAGGAGGGAAGTGTTTTTAATAGAAAAGTGAACACAAGAACAAAGGGACACAACATGAGGTTTGTTGGGGTAAGATCAGAAGCAACGTGAGAAAATGATATTTGACTGAAAGAGTAGTAGATGCTTGGAACAAACTTCCAGCAGGCGTGGTTGTTAAATCCACAGTCACTGAATTGAAACATGCCTGGGATAAACATAGATTCATCCTAAGATAAAACACAGGAAATAGCATAAGGGCAGACTAGATGGACCAGGAGGTCTTTTTCTGCCATCAATCTTCTTATGTTTCTATGTTTACTTTATGCCAGGATTTAGGGCACTCTTACCCACATGCAGGCTTCCAGCCTGACTTTGGACATGATGGTCCATAATGAAATGGATTCTCCCACTCCTTGGTCAGGGCAGATAATCTGGTCCGGGTAGGGCGGCTCTGGAAAATTCACCGTGTTACATTCGTAAGCTGCGAGTGTCACCGATGCTATATGTGGGCCCTGCAGAGGGGAAGAAGAAGAAGGCAAAAATTCAATGATTGATGGCAATCCATTTAATTTTTTTTAATTTTTTAAAATTTGTATGCCGCCCTCTCTCCGCAGACTCGGGGGCTGCTCACAACAGCAACAGAAAACAATATATAATACAAATTCAATAATTAGAAAGCTAAAAACCCTGTAATTTAAAAAAACATGCACACAACATACCATACATAAACAGTATAGGCCTGGGGAAGATATTTCAGTTCCCCCAAGCCTGACGGCAGAGGTGGGTTTTAAGGACTTTGTGAAAGGGCAAGGAGGGTGGGGGCAGTTCTAATTTCAGGGGGGGAGCTGGTTCCAGAGGGTTGGGGCCGCCACAGAGAAGGCTCTTCCCCTGGGACCCCCGCCAAACGACATTGTTTTAGTCGACGGAGACCCGGAGAAGGCCAACTCTGTGGGGACCTAATCGGTCTCTGGATTCGTGCGGCAGAAGGCGGTTCCGGAGGGCATTGTGGTCCAATGCCATGAAGGGCTTTATAGGTCAAGACCAACACTTTGAATTGTGACTGGAAACTGATCGGCAACCAATGCAGACTGCAGAGTGTTGGTGTAACATGGGCATACCTGGGGAAGCCATGATTGCTCTCGCAGCTGCATTCTGCACGATCTGAAGTTGCAATACCTTTGAAAAGTGTTCGGAAACTTCAGATCGTGCAGAATGCAGCTGCGAGAGCAATCATGGGCTTCCCCAGGTATGCCCATGTTACACCAATATTTGTAGCTCAGGGGTCTTTGGTGCTCCATCAGCTTGCTTGTTTTCTTGAGATGTTTTCATTACCCAAATATTTATTTATTTTATTTATTCGATTTCCATGCCACCCAATCCCGAAGGACTCAGGTATAGGTAACATCATCAACAGATATTAACAGCATCTGTAGACTAGCTGTATATGGCACGTGGAGATAGCGATAGCACTTAAGACTTATATATCATTTCACAATGCTTCACAGCTCTCTCCAAACGGTTTGCAGAGTCTGCATATTGCCCCTAATAATCTGGGTCCTCATTTTACCCACCTTGGAAGGATGGAAGGCTGAGTCAATATTCAGCTTGTTGTGATCGAACTGCTGGCAGTTGGCAGAATTATCTAAATTATTTTAACCCCTGTGCACCACTTTCTTTCTTTCCTTCCTCCCTTCTATCTTTTCATTTTTCCTTCC